>NC_057818.1:6868125-7492500 GCF_910594005.1 Cervus elaphus | reverse complement strand
CAAGAATAGTGGAGTTGTCATTTCCTCCTCCGGGGCATTTTCCCAACCCAGGGATCGAACCTGCATCTCCTAGGTCTCCTACATTGCAGGTGGAGTCTTCACCCAATATACCTTTCTTTTGCATAGACAGTCAAGAAAAGATTTTGAAAAATAGACTAGACACTGCCTCTGTGCCAAGTGAAAGCCTGGGAAGCTATCTACATAGAGATTTTTCCTTGTAAAGGGTGAGAGTTCACGCTGAAGGGCCCTCTTGGTTGGCCTCAGGGGCATGGCCTTGCTAGAATGCAGCCCTTAAAAGCGACACAAACACTGCACCCAGTTCTCAAAAGCCACACCGCACGTGGTAAGCTGTAATTTACAAATCTGAACCGAGACAGAAGGGGAGCGGGGTAAACACCATTTACATACTCTCTGGGCGGGGCACTGTGATGGCTATTTCATTGACGCCAACCAAAGGGTGTGTTTATATATAGCTAACATAGTGTCTTAAATATCAGTATTTTATTTGCCACTGCATTATAATAAAAATGCTTTCTTCAATGTGTATTTAATGTATTTCCTATTTTGTCATTTTACACTTGGAGTGTTTAACAAAAAGAACTCTTTATCTGAACTGTGCTACCCCATTCATTTTTTCCTGGCTCTTCTGCGGCCCACTGGCCACCGCTCGGACTGTTCTGAGAAGCGGGGGACTCTATTCATTCTGTCAGGTCACGGACAGATAGACAAAAACAAAAACAGAGTCTTCACATGAGTCCTGCACAGAAATGACCACTGGGCGTAATTAACCGCGATGTGCACCGCTGTGGACATTTAGAGACAATCCTCCCAACTGTCTGTCCTCCCCAACAAGCCCTGTTCACTCAAGTGTGTTCAGGTACTCAGTTACATTCAACACAGACTAATTCACTTATCCTCAACAAGTGGGCTATTGATTTTTGCCTGCTTTCAGAACAGCCCGAGGCTTTCTGAATGACAATAGCGTCCCCTATTAAAAAAAAAAAAAAATCCTGCAATTCCAGGGGAAATGCCCTTTCACTCCTCATAATCAGGTTTGCCTCACATTTGTCTGGACCTGTTCCTATATTCAACTTGGAGCTGCTAATTTCCACAATTCTTTTTGCACCCTGTTCCGTCAGACTCTGGCATATTCCTCGCCTTTTAAAGCTGAGAGGTCAATGGGATGTGCTTTCATTCAGTAGGGGTTTATCTGAACAAAACTTCCCTGGCATACCAGACACAAGGCATCATGCACTCTATTTTCTTCCTCTCTTTTTTTTTTGGTAATCAACTTGTGAAAACCAAGTAGCCTCACATGCAAGTTTTCCCAAAGGCAAAAAGAGCACGTCTAAGCAGCCATCTGGTTTGTACTTCTGAATTTATGGCAAACACCATCCTTTACACAGAAGTAAAGATTAAAAAAATAATTGATGACAAACATAACACAACATTTTAAATATACTAATCTCTTTAAATGAAAGTACTAAATACTTTTAAAAAGGAGATTATAAACAAAGTCAATTTGTGCTGAAAAGAATGATTTGATTTACATTAATTATATTATGTTTTAATGACAGTCCAGTGGTAAATCTTGACTTCCTTAAAGAAACCATGATCGGCTGTGGACTATTCTGGGGATAGCCATAAATTCTAGGTGTAAGGTGAACAAAAGTCCTTATCTGGGGGAAGTGTCTGCGTGCTCAGTCACGTCTGACTCTTTGTGACCTTTTGGACTGTAGTCCACCAGGATCGCCTATCCCTGATATTCTCTAGGCAAGAAGGTTTACCATTTCCTTCTGTAGGGGATCTTCCCGACCTGATCAAACCCATGTCTCCTGTAGAGCGGGCAGATTCTTTACCCTCTGAGCCATGGGGAAGCCCTAACTGGGAAAGGGGAGTGGTAAATACCCCTTCTTAACAGACTCTGTCTCCTAACTGGGATGGATTTGGGCAAGAGGTATTTGCATAGCCGCTGTACAAAGAAATAAAGTTGCCCATCCATTTTAGATGCTGAGTCTATTAGAAACATGCTCATTTCAGCTTCTCTTCTTACTCAGAAGCATCTGAACTTGCATGTTAGTTAGGGGGTCAAATATGGCCGCTGGGGGAAAAGAAAGAAATATACACACACACAACCACTCCAGCGGAAAGAGGGTTCAGTTTACCGAGGGAGAGCCTCAACCCTGCTTCATCAAGGCTTCCTCCTGCTGCGCTGATGCAGAGCAGAGATAGCTGGGCATCTGCGTGAGCCTTGCGAGCCCAGGACAGAGCTTCCGGGCACAGAGCCCTGCCTGCCAGTGCAGAGACACCAGAGAGGGGATTGCTGGGAGTGCGGAGTGCCTAAAAAATGAAACTTCATGTGTTTGGCCCTTAATGAGGTTGCTCTGGAAAGGACGGTGCATCTGTGATTCTGGGACGCCAGGCACATTTCTGAGTCCCCAGGGAGCACAGTGGTAAACGAAAACCTGCTATCCTTTATATAAGGGCTAAAGGAAAGGAAAAAAATGCAGGGGGCTGGCCAGAGTGGCCTTGTCTCCCGTTGGCTGAGAATGAAGAAGAAAGGGCTCCCCTGACGAGAGTCCTGCCTTTGCGTTGTGCACCTGGAGTTTCGTTTTGTTTTGTTTTGTTTAGAGCTAAGGAGTCAGATCTCCAAGTATTGATTACTCACAGCGTGCCTGAGCGTGACACAGCTTAAGGGAGCTGGGGGAGGCAGGACGCCGGAGAGACAAGACTGACATTAAAACAATAATGACGTATAGGGCGTCACCAGGTGGCAAGCTTAGGGGGCAGGGACACCAGGCATTCCCAGACTGTCACAGATAAGACCTAGTGAAATCTGAAAGAAAAAAGTGAAACAGGCAGGCTGATGCGGACTCGGCAACTTTTTATTTCACCACATTGGGGACTTTAAAAAAAAAGCAAAATCAGAGAACAAGAAAAAAACACGAAAAAAGCAGGCAGGCAATAGGAGCTCTCATATTCTGTCATGCAGCTTCCCTCAAAGCTCAGCTGGTAAAGAATCCTCCTGCGATACAGGAGACCCTGGTTTAATTCCTGGGTCAGGAAGATCCCCTGAAGAAGGGATAGACTACCCTCTCCAGTATTCTTGGGTTTCCCTAGTGGCTCAGCTGGTAAAGAATCCACCTGCAATGTGGGAGGCCTGGGTTCAGTCCCTGGGTTGGGACGATCCCCTGGAGATGGGAAAGGCTACCCACTCCAGGATTCTGGCCTGGAGAATTCTATGGACTGCATAGTCCATGAGGTCACAAAGAGTCGGACACGACTGAGCGACTATCACTTTCACTATTCTGTCATCTTTACTAAAAAACATTTAAGTTCTAAAGTTGACAACAGCTTAAAATAAATAGATACAACGTGTTTAATGGGAAGCTCACCACTTTGTGTCTATGCTCTCCATTTGTAAGTCGTCTGGTGAGAAGTGGTCACAATGGGCCTCTGGTATCTGACAGGATGACTCTCCTCCTCTCACCCAGGTGCCAGGTCTCGGCACCATCCTGGCACTCACGGGCTCCCTGACACTAGCTGAATAAAAGAGGTGACCAGGTGGTGTGGTGGTGAAGAGCCTGCCTGTCAGTGCAGGAGACATGGGTTTGATCCCTGGGCGGGAGAGATCCCCTGGAGTAGGGAATGGCAACCCACTCCAGTATTCTCGCCTGGAGAAGCCCATGGCCAGAGAGAAGCCTGGCAGGTTGCAGTCCAGGGTGCAGGGTTGCGGGAGCGGGGGGGAGGGTCACAAAGAGTCGGACATGACTAAACACACACACACACACACATTTACAAATGAACATCTGCCGAGGAGAGTGACGCCCAGGGTGCTGGGAAGGAGAGGATGGGATGGCAGACCAAGATAGGCCTTGGTCTGGGGAGGAGATAAGGACGTGCACCCCAGGGGTTACAGTATATAGCGGACGCCTTTGAGGGCCACCCAAAGACGGACGCACCTGCACGTCCTTTAATGTTCCCCAAAGGAGGTTCCAGCTAACCCGCGAGATCCAAGTGGATGGGCAGCAGCTGCCTGTTCTCATCCCAAGCCCACTGGGTCCAACCAGACAAGCAACAAAGTCGTACTAGAGGAAAGAATGGCTCCTGACCTTTGTTACAGAATAAGGCGGTTACTATGGTCCAGGGTGACTAAGGTCACTGGCCCAGGGGCCACTGCAAATGCGGATTTGTAGCAGGACTGAGACGGGGTTCAGCCTCGGAGTCAGAGAGTGGGGGCAGGGGAGGGTCAGTGGCAGGGGAACGGGACCAGCAGGACGGTGGAGTCCTTCTGGCTAAATGACCTAAACGGATTCTTGCTGAAGGCAGATCAGGGTGCTCAGATGCTGCCCAGGGCACAGGAGGCGATGAGGAAGACCCTGGCATGCTGAGGGTGGGGGACTCTCACCAGACCACTCGACAGGACTCCTGCAGCAGGCCGTGCAAAAGAGGACACAGACGTCTCAAAGCCGAGGGCTGCCTGGTACGAGGGTTCACAGCAGGCCGACGAAAGGCTGCTCAAGGAAAGATGCTCTGTCGTGGGACACACCAACTCCATCTCAGGGCAAAAAGTATTGGGATGGCAGATATGCAGTCTTGATACTATGCATAAAACAGACAACCAATGAGAACCTACTGCATAGCTCAGGGGACCCTCCTTAATTGCTCTGGGATGACCCAGACGGAAAGGAAATCCGAAAAAAAGAGAGGGTATGGGCAAACATGCAGCTGATTCACTTTGCTGCACAGCATCATAGAGCAACTGCATGCTCATAAAAAGTAACTAAAAAATCATCAAACAAAGTATAACCAACCAGACAGCAGTGATGGTGTCCCTGATCAAGCCTCAACTTTCTCAGCTGTGAAATGGATAAGGACAGTGCAGGAGACATGGGTTTCTACTCCCAGGTGGCCTGAATGAGAATCCTACAGCACAAGCCATGTAAACCACTTTCTGTGGTGCCCAGTGTGAAATCATTCAAGAAGGCGATGATTATTAACATTGTGACTATCATGATGAGAACGGAACGGCTGCTTGGGAAAGGATACGGCTGCTTCAGAACTCATTCTGTCTTTTGAGTGCAAAGGGGTGATGCTATGAGCACGCTGCCTCTCACTGTCAAACCAATAAAATCTATCCGGAATAGAACAAGGCGATAAAATGTGAATGGAAACATGCTAACGGAACAAGTGGCTCCCACAGTCCTCCACGCTCCGACAAAAGAGGGATTCTGTTCGTGTGATTAGTTCAAAACAGTGTATTAAGCCCAGAGGAATCATTTTTAAAGTAAGACTCTAATTTTAGGAACCTGAGGAAAGGCTGCATTTTAATAGGATATTTCATTGTACCCCACATACAAAACTATTGTTTGCCTGACTATAATTTATTGTTAGACAGACACGGCGCTATTAACTGTGGCAAAATGAAACACGGGATGATTCCACTAATAAAACAATCGGCTCACAAGGCAAAGCACAGCTCGGCTGTTTAAACAGAGCGGAATACCCCTGAGTGCAGATCTACATAGTCTAATATTCCCAGTTGGAATTTCACCTTTCTCTGCTCTTTCGCGGAGAAAAATCATTGAAATAGTCTGGTAACAATACCGCTCCTGTCTCCTTAACTTAATCCTTTGTTCCTCCCAAAGAAAAGACTGCCGCTGATTATGAATATTCCGTGCTACAATTTCCATCAATTAATACACTACCGTGTTCTTAGTACGGTATTAATAGCTTCTTGATTTACATTAGAGAGTATATATTTTACACCATGGGTGAAGCTCTTTTCTAACGGCTTCAACAGAAAGTGCTTATATAAAAAGAACTTACAATTTGGAAAATGGAGGCGGGAGGGTATAGATAATTGCTGGGAAAGAATATATTCTATTCTCCTTCCGGTTTTGTTTTTTTTTTTTCACCTACTCTCTGCTGAGGAATTCCTGTCCCCTAGTCAAGGGGGGGCAGGACAGGTCTCCCCCGAACCACCTCTGTCCTTCGACCTTCCATCTGGGAAGAGACATTTGGAGCTGAGCTGGTGTTTCTCGGTGCGTCTGCCGCCAACTGTCTGCGGAATGCAGAGTCTGCAGTTCACCCTGCACAAAAAACCAGAACAAGCAGAGAGGAGCCCAGCCCCCTTCCAGGTGACTAAAAAGAGGCAGGTGGTAGTGAAGAAGAAAGGGACAGTGGAGATGAAGGGAGAGACGGCAGCCTGGGGAGAGGCTCAGCCCGCTCTGCAGGGGGCCTGGGGAGAGGCTCAGCCCGCTCTGCAGGGGGCGAGAGGGGTGTCGCTTACACGCCCGGAGCCCTAGCCGCCTCGCCTGGAAGACCACGCGTGCACGTCCAGCACTGAGGGTCGTGTGTGCGCACCGTGCTTCTCAGGGAGGCGGAAGAGTGGAGGAGGCTCTGGAAGGAAGGGAGGTATTCTGCCCGACCCCCCAGGTACGTCCAGAGCCACAGACGCCCTGCAGGACTGAGATGGCTGCGGGGTCAGCACACAGGCTGCCCCCAGGCATCTCCGCAGAGACTCCCGGGCCCGAGTCACCCCCACGGGGACCTTCCAGGCTGCTCCACGCCTCTGGCTCCGAGAACAGACACACTCCAAGGGGCTGTGCAGAGGCGTCGATGTCTAGAACCCGTTTGATGGCCTGTGCTCAGGGCTCCTGCTTTTCCCACCCTGTGGTCCTACTAGAATTTCCCCGTGGTTTTGACAATCACCAGGATTTACCCGTGGAACCGAACTCTGGTCTCAGTCCCCCACTGTGCAGTCTCAGGACTGTCGCACCATAAAATGAGGAGGTGGGTTCCCAGGGGAAGTCACAAATGACATACCTCACCGCCCTGCACCCCGCTTCCATAGACACATGGTCCATGAAGAGTTGGAAAAAAAAAGAGAGAGATGTGAACTGTTTGTCAATATTTAAAAGTGGAGACATTTCCTCCAAAAATCCTGAGTCCCTGTTTCTCTTTAAAAACACTCTCCGCAACAAAAATCCGGAGCTGGGCAGCTGTTACTCTGACATTTGAGTCTCCACTTGGTCCACTTGTTCATTTGCGTGAACTTAGCGGGGATCCCACAGCATCTCTGAGTCCTAAAAATGCTACAGTCCAGGCACTGTCGCTTAGAGAGAGGTGTCTGTCCTTTTCCGAGATGGACCCACGCCCAGGACACGTCTGCCAGATGCCTCCTAAAGGCCCCCTCGCGTGCCCCAGGCCGCTCTGGGGAAGTTTCATCCTGGATAACCCTCCCTGGTCCTCTCATCTAAACCTGAGTTATCCGGGAGACGCTCCCCTGCCCGCCCAGCCCTTCGGGGGCTGCTCTGAGACGCAGGTCGTTGCTGCTGTTCAGTCACGAAGTCGGGTCTGACTCTGCGACCCTGTGGACTGCATGCTAGATCTCCCTGTCCTCTACTATCTCCCGAGGTTTGCTCAAATTCATGTCAGTTGAGTCAGTGATGTTATACAAGCATCTCATCCTCTGTCACCCTCTTCTCCTGCCTTCAATCTTTCCTGACATCAGGCTCTTTTCCAAATGAGTTGGCTTTTTGCATCAGGTGGCCAAAGTATTAGGGCTTCAGCATCAGTCCTTCCAATGAATATTCAGGGTTGATTTCTTTTAGGGTTGACTGGTTTGATCTCTTTGCAGTCCAAGGGTCTCTCAAGAGTCTTCTAGAGCACCACAGTTTGAAACCATGAATTGTTCAGCCTTGTTTATGGTCCAACTTTCACATCTGTACATGACTACTGGAAAAACCATAGCTTTGACTATATGGACCTTTGTCAGCAAAGTGATGTCTCTGCTTTTTAATACGCTGCCTAGGTTTGTCATAGCTTTCCTGCCAAGGAGAAAGTTCTGAGACGCAGGAGCCAATGGTGATTGGCAGGGCTGGGCTTTGCTGTATTTCTCGTAAAACTGTGTCAGGAACGATTAAATGGCAAGGGCTAGAAAAGAGATGGATGGACCCCTCCTGAGGCCGTGTCTACACATGACCAGAGCCATTCATGAGGCCGGCTGAGTGAAAAACACCAGTCAGAGGGGCCTGGTGATTGAACTGACAGGCCGATTCCCCAGCCAGGGAAGGCAGCCTTGGGCTATGGCTGGGGGCAGGGCAGCTGGCCCTTTGGTGGTTTTTCTTTTTTTCCCCTCCATTTAAAGCACTTTGCAGAGTCTAGAGCCTAGGGTAGAGATTCAGTTCAGTGTCTGTGGATTGATTGATTAATTTAAAGCCCCTGAGAGATCCCGCAGGCTCACAGATAAAGCTGGATGAGCTAAGAATTTCCCTGTCTTCCTCAAAAGGAAAACGTTCAAGAAGCAGCCCCTAATTGGAGATGATTTACATTTCTGTCCTGATCTCAGAACGGGAGGAGCGGACGAGGGCCTCCATCAGCACCCATGGGCGCCTGGTCCCGAACCACTGCTGAGGGGTCCCGTTCTTGCCCGACACCTTCGAGACGTGGGCCGGCTGCTGTGGCCTCAGAACGTGATTCACTTGTTTAGACCACGGGGGTCAAATAAGTTCTGACCTTTATTGCCAACTCTACCTAACCAGCAGGCCAATAAAATGCCCCGTGTCTCAGTCTCCCTGGTGAGAAACAGGGATTCCCGTGAGCTGCTGCCGTCAGGGGCCCGGCACAGTCTCAGAAGACACGCTCGCCGAAAGGTACCTGTCACTGTGCAAGGGGCCGTGAAGACGCCAGACGTGAGGTCCCCGGACCTGGAAGATAAAGCCCCAGGGGCTGCTCTAACTCAGAGGAAAGGACCCCCAGGCCCTTTCTGGGCGTTCCATCATCAAGTGAACATTAATGCCTTTTGCATGTTAGTGGAGTAATGTGCCTCACTTTACCACTGTAATTTGAAAGGATACATCCTTTCAAAACGTTTCCCTGCCAATGACCATAGAACACCCCACTCTGGTGCTGTCTGCCTGCAAGGAAGTCTGGTTAAGGGGCCCACGGGTCCCCTAAGTCTCTCCTCCAGTGAGTCTCTCACCCTAGAGAGAGATCTCTGGCTGTTTGCTAAATTGTATCAGAGCAAAATGAACCACAGTGCATAGAGAAGTTGGGGGGTGAGGGGTGAGGGGTAGACCAGGATGTGAAGTTAATAACACCTTATAAATTCAATTTGCATTCCCCTCTTGATTTTAACCCAATCTACATGAGCTTTCCAAAACAGGCAGTCATTTGAAATCCTCCCATGTGACGGACAGTCTTAGACGTTTTAAAACACCGTCCCTTTGATAGACCATGCCGCACAATGTGGTTTTAACTGGTTCTAGAATATTCTGATGGTGAAATATTTTCTGTTTCTGGGCCAGAACTGGTCATTTCTTCTTGAGAATATGATGTTTGAAAATCAGTTCCTCCTATTATAGATTTCTCCCTCAGCCTGTAGAAAATCCATGATTCCCTAAACATTGGTCTTTGAAAGCACATTGACTAAAATCTTCATGCTTAATTCATGAAGCGCAGTCTGGAGATTAGTGGAGCTGGACACAGACCAGGAATACTTTATCATATTCTAATAAGCAGAGGCTGAAAATTGCATTTCTAAAGCTACAGTATTAAAGGGCACGCCGCAAAACATGACCCAAACATAACTCAGTAGTTTTACAGTGTCTGAAAAGGCTTTGATATGATAAAGTATGCTGACGAGGGGAATAAACACAACTAGAAATTTCTGAATTTAAAAAGGAGAATCTGTGTGTGTGTGTGGGGGGGGGTGGGGGGTGGTGCTTGGCAAACATTCAGTATATTTGTGGAAAAATATATATTATAAACTCATATATTGTGATTCATAGTAAACCAACATTGACTATTGAGTCATGGGACAGATTATTACAGCACCACAATTTAGGGGGTATGGAAATCGTCAAAGAAAAAAATAAAGAAAGCTAGCCTAATGAGGTTAATTTAAAGGTTTCCAGAAAAACCTAAGTGCTGCCTTTTCAACCTTCCTTAAAACAGGTCACTGGCACTGTCTCCAAAAGCAGAAGGCAAGGAGTATGGGGGACTGAAGGTGGAGCGGAAATGCTGCTCAGAATATGGTGCAGGATAAAAGTCATCCCCCAGATTATCTGCAAAATGATGGCCGTGTGTCAGAGCAAACACACAGCCCAGCTGCGTACATCAGAGGGGCGGAAGCACCTGGGCAGCGCCCAGCGCCCAGCACACAGCAGGGGCTGGTAAGTGTCCGTCTGATAGACTGATGGATGGATCCGTGGATGAGGGAGAAAGCGAGCAATGGAAAAGAGGTCCTGTTCCTGCCGCGTGAGCCATGGAGACTGCTGGATCTACTCTACTGAGTGCTGGCTAAGCTGCTTTTCCTTTTACAGAGGCAGCCGCTGATTAAAATAAATGAAGCATTTGGTCGGGAACAGTTTTCACAAAGCCAGTAAGTAAGCCTGGAACCACTGGTGGTCAGAGATCTCTCTGCAGGAGCAGGTGGGAGTGAGGAGCAGTGATGGGGTGGGAAGGGGAAGGGGTGCTGGCCCCCAGTGGGTATGCCTTTAAACCGCGGAGCGTGGGTACCACCTATCGGGAAGGGGTCAGCGGGGAGACGCTTCCAAGAGTTGGCCGCCGGGGGGTGTCTGTGATCCCCGCCCCTCAAAGCCAGCTCTCAACACTGCTGAGATCAGAGTGGAAAGATCAGAGCAGCCCAAACCTGCTGATTTCAAGGATTTTCTTTTCATGGGTGTGCACGCACCACGAGTGCTTCACTCACTTCAGGGAGCGGAGTTTATCTTACTTCCTATCCATCCCAGGTCAGCCCCCCAGAATCTCCCTGCGGGTCTCTGACGACACGGCCCAGGCCTCCCCCGCAACCCCAGACTTCAGCAGACGTCAGTAGAGCAGGGGTCCTCTTTAGTTAGGTGGCTCCCTCATCCTTCAGGTCCCCAGTGACCTCCTTCTTGGAGGTCACCTTGGCCCCCTCACGCACCCCGGCCGACTGGACTAGCTACTCCTGGAGCATCGCAGTCAGCGCCACCATCACCCTGGTGACACCTGAACAGCTACACACCTTCCCCTTCTCCCCTGACACTCACTAAGGGCCGAGCACTGGGCCTGCCAAGGTGGGACCTGAAAATATATTTATTGCCTGAAATGAATGGAGCAGTGAAGGTGGTGATTCGATAATATACAATCCTAAAGGGAGACTGTGGACATCCTCTCTTTTGTGTTTCACTTACCCTTAGGGGGAAAAAAAAAGAAAAAAAAATTAAGTCTAAGGTATTTAGCATGTATATATGCCAGATACAACGAAAATTCGACTCCTATAAAAATGAGCGCCAGTAACAAAGAATGAAAACGACCCAAATTTGCACCACTTAGTACTTTTCTCCTTTGAGTGTAAATTTTACCCCTTTGAACAGTCTTTTCCGGCCGCGGTACCTGCTGAGCCATCCCAAAGCCGCTCTTAGCGTGTTCACACACCAGGGCATCCTCACTGGCTGGCCATCATGAGTGCACTGTTTACCTGGGAGAGGTCGGTGCAGCCAGGAGGTGGAGACTGAGGCCACGCTGTCAGAAGACGTGGCCTCAGACATGGCCATCTGAAGCCACAAATGGACCTGCTGGGTGCGGAGACGTGCCACCGTCACCACGAACGCGCGGCCCCAATCAGAACGGCAAGGCACGTGCTGGAAGGGGACAGCAATCACGCAGCTGCCGGAAGTCGGGGCGAGGCGGACTGAGGCCACGAGAAGACTCTCAGAGCTGAGCCAGGGGACTGGGCTTTGGTTCCGGTTTCAAGGAGGGAGAGAGATCCATTTCCAGGTGCCGCTGTCCCTGTGACTTCCTTCGTCCTGTGACTGCCAGCCCTTTTGCTGGGAGTACGCTGTCTGACTCTGCGTCTTGTATTAACACAGCCACAGTTGGCAAGGTGGCACACACCCACCCATCGTTGGTGGCGGCTTTTGCAAGGTCTGTAATGGCTTCTCTTGGAACTGGCGCTGTAGCAGCGGCCGCATCTGTGCGCCCGCCTCCAGCCAGACGCGCCTGCGCCTTCTGACAGACCCCTCCCCTGAACCACGCTGGTTCCCTGGGCTGGCTCCCTTTCCCCAGGGCCTTCGATGGTAACCATGGGTTCCTGCAGAAAGGGAGTCATGGCTTTCCAGGGAGATCAGCCCGCCTTGCCCCCCTAATTATAATTCCTTACTTGCAATATGCATCAGCTAGTATTTAAATAAACAATGAGGGATTTCAAACAGAGAAACTGTGAAAATGAAACTGCTGTAATTTACACGCCATGGGGCCGAGGCAGTGGACTGCTCTGAAGGCCAAATAAATAAACACAAACTTAAGTGAGCATCAGGTTGGGGGCAGTCTATGAATCTAAAGAGGCATGAAGGAGCCAGGCATGGCCCACAGCAACTTATTAGTCTCCATGCTCCCGTGAAGGGCTGCCCGGGGTTCCTTTAAATATAGAAAACAGAACTGCACCAGAAATACCAGGCCCTTCAGGAAGGGAGGTGGAATGGCCATGGTTGATCAGACCAGAAATGATGAGTCATGGCCAGCTGAGGACGGAGATTCGGCATAGGGGTTTTGTACCAGAGCAGGGTGGACAGGGTGAGCCGTGTTTCAGCTGACATAAACAAGCCAGAAGACAACAAGACAGCCCTGGGTCCCTCCCCAGCCCGCGCTGTCAGGAGTCAGGGAACGTGGAGGGAGGTCAGACCTTGCTCCGGCAGAGAGAGAAGCAGAAGCCCATCTGAGGACCTGCTCCCACAGTGTGGCTGAGAACAGGCGCTGAGGGAAATCTTGGGGCCTGACTGTGCAGTGCTGCGTGGGGTGATGTGAGTGGATGTGCACGTATATGCGCATGACTTCGCTTGGTCTATGGGGTTAAAAGGCCTCAAGGACGCCAGGAGATGACGCTGAGGACAGATTAAAGGATGGGCGTTAATAAGGCAGGGGAAAGGGTAGTTGAGAAGTGGCTTTACGACGCTCTTGCCGGGGACTCTGTAAGCGGTATCGCATCTCATCTTCAAACGGCTCTTCCCCGTCTGGGAGAAGAGACTGAGGCAAACAGAGGTGTCCCTGATGACACACGCTGCAGACGGTGATGGCCGTCAGGTGCAAACTGAGGCCACTGGCCTCCCCTGCAGGTGCCAGAGGAAGGAGCCCACTGCTCACAGTGCAGACCCAGACGCACCACTGGGCCCGAGCACACAGGCGCCGCCGGCTCTCCCTCTGGCCCGCTGTCTCTGCCTCACCGCCCCTCGCTCATTCTGTGTGTGTGTGCGTGTCTTTCTGCCCCGGCACACTCCTCTTTTTACAACGGACAGCCTTCCTCCGTGCACCGTGGGAGGACGCTGCGAGGCGGCGGGGCCCCCAGCGCACCTGTGCAGGGTGACGGCGGGCAGCAGCCTTCCTCGCCAGCCACAGCAGAGAAGGCCCAGGAAGGACACAGAGGCCCTGGTTTTCTGGGCACTCCGTCCTCAACCCAGCCCTTCAGCCAGGAGGCAGGGATCGGGGCTGGGCAGACCTGGCTTGAGTGCCCATCCCCATGGGTGGGCGGTCACAGTGGTCCTTTTGAGATCAGCAATCCTATGTCTACCATAAAGAGGCAGCCAGGGGCATCCCAAGGAAGACAGGGCACTGTGAGTGGTACGAGGGTGATGGGGAAAATGCTGGACATTCTTAGTTACAAAAACAGAAAAAATCAGGATAAAGCCCTGTGATCCTTGAAAGAACAGTGCCGGGGAGAAAGGCAGGCTGAGAGGCAGCAAACGGCAGCATGGGGCCGTGTTGCCAGCGGTCTTAGCATGAGTCTTGTGTGGGGCTTTCTAGAAGACTCCCTGAAAGGCAGGAGGTTGGCCCATTCTACCACTTCTCTCCTTCAGGCTGCCTGGCCACTCTCAACTAGGGGATACCCTGGAGATGGAGACAGTGTTGCCAAGCGGAGAGGAGGGGCAGGGTCACTGAGGCCTTTGTGGGCTGGCCACGCCAACTGCAGGCGGCTCGCTCCTCGGCTCGCTCCTCTTCGATGTGAAAGAATTTTGCCACCCTGGGTGTGCCCTTGTTACCAGCAGCCAAGTGCAATTCCTGAGGTCCCCACCTGGGCACCAGTCCCCCGGGCCTGGGTCCCTACCTGGACTGCCCGTGACAGCAGGCCTGCCCTGCCTTCCTCATGCTTCAGCCACCAGACACCCTGAGGATCCAGGGGCTGGAGAAGCAAGCCCCGCTCCTCACGATATAAATGCTCCCCTCCTTACCCCACGTGCGATCCGCACACACCCCCACCTCCTCGGGGCTATCATTAAACTCTGAGACGCCCGAGAAACGAGGGAGCCCAGCACCCTGAAGCACGAGGAGGCTAATCTGAGACCCTGACACTCCTCCCCAAATGCCAGCTCTGGGCAGAGTACACCTATTATCTGCTTGGCTGAGTCAGAATCGGACCTCTGCACGTCGATACAGTTGAAACAACACAAAACAAAGATAACGCAGCTATTTTGCAGGAAGCTTCCTTGTTGACCAGAATGTGTGTGTGTGTGCATGCGTGTGTGTGTTTTAATGTGATCGTGAGCTTTATTTTCCCATATATAAAATCATATATTGTAATACGAAATGGATATTGACTGCAGCTGGGGTGGATATCCACATGTATTGACCTCAGAGGTAAATATTGACTGAGACAAAGGTAAAATCGATGCTTACCTTGAGGGATAATAAATCTGGATATCTATTGAAATAAGAAGTCAATAGGCACATTGTTACAAACACCCGTGGTTATAGTCACTTGAGCAAATGTGTACAGCGAGCGGTCAGCGGTTGTGTCGTAGCAATGAGAGGCGGTGGCGGAAGCTCGCGGAGGCCGCACTGACTGTCCGCTTCTCCTTCACTCCTCTCTCCGTTCTGTCGCCAGCCAGCATGGGGCTAGGTAAGTCACCCCACCCTACCCTGTCAAAGCAAGTAGCTCAGCCTCCCTTTTCAGGAGGCAGTTACTGAACTAGGAGTCTGCACTGTGGCTCAGCTGGCAGAGAATCTGCCCGCAGTGCAGGAGACCCGGGTTCCATCCCTGGGTCAGGAAGATCCCCTGGAGAAGGGAATGGCTATCCACTCCAGTATTCTTGCCTAGAGAACTCCACACAGAGTCAGACATGCCTGAGTATGCATGTAAACACTGGTTATTGGGGGGGAAATCTGATATGGGTATCCCCATTTTATAGCCTGATAAACTGAGGCTCAGAGAACTTGAGAAACTCATCTGACAGAGATGATAAAGGGGGATGCCCTAAATTCAAAACTGATTGATGCTGAACTTGTTATCTTGCTAACACATCACTGTCTCCTGATGACTGTCATAAGACTGGACTCGGGTGACAGAGATGTCAGAGAAAGGTGAAAGCAGAGACCAGAGGGGGTGAGGAAGAATCTGTTTGGGGCAGAAAGGGACAGTAACAACTTCTTTGCAAAAATGGACAGGAAATTTTTGTGACACCACTTGCCGTCACTGCTGTTGATCTCACCATCATCACATCTGAGCTCTGGTGAGTCGTGACTATGGGCCAGCTACCGTGTTATTAAGCATCGTACAGACCTGACTTAGACACAGTCTCCCAACCCTGTGGGGTCCTGTAGTTGATGATCTGGTCACCTACCCAGTTTCCGTTCTCCGTCTCTCCCTCGATGGCTGAGCCCAGCCTTGGTCAGCCATCAGCGCCTCTCCTGTACAACAACACAGGGGTCTCAGCCCCCAGGCATGGTGGGCACAGAAGCTGCCCTGGAGACTGTTTGCATGTAGGCGCGTGACACAGTTCTGGCCAGGGAGAGGTGAGCATAGGTCTGCTGATGGGATCTTGGAAAAGGTCTCCTTGTTCTGAGAGATCCACGTGGGGATAAGGTGCCTTTTCCCTCCACATTACGCTCCCTGGTTCCGGTGCTGGGAACTGCTATTGCCATCCTGAAAATGTGAGGGAGACGACAACTGAGGAAGAGGCTGATGGACATGCGGAGACGTGGAGCCAGATCAAAATATGCCACCTCGTCAGCCACCCCACTCTGGACTCCAGACTAGACTGGATAACACCCTTTCACATGCTGTGGCCACCGCAAGTTGAGTTTCCTGTCATATGCAGCCCAGACCATCTGAACTGGGACACATGGAGAGACCCAGGCTTTTCAGGAATGCTGAGTGTTACTTGCAGCAACTAGAACTCTCTAACTCCACAGCCTGAGTTCTTGGAGGCTCCTCAGCAACCATCCTAGGCTACCTCTCCCATTCAAGGCTCATACCAAGGCCTGCTGGAAATCAGGTCCTGCAAATGAAATCAACCGGAACTGACAATGATCCCCTCTATCTGAACCTGCAACACCTTACTCTAAGCATTGTGTAAGAGGCACCCTCCCAAGACCTGTAACTTTCAGAGGCCTATGCTTTCAAAACTGTTTCAATGAACCACAAGACATTTCTTCCCGCCTTCAGGTATCAACTCCAAAAGAACCTGATTAAGGTTCCTCAACACCTAATGTTACAACTTATCAAATGGCTTCCATTTGAGAAAACATCATGTGCTTTCAGTTCTCCTTGCCCAACCTACTCTCTCTTCCCCAGCTGGAACATCTAATTCCTCAATGAGCAGCCACAATGACAGACTGAAGGGTGCTTTCCTCCACTCTTCTCGACCACAGCCTCCATCTTGGCTCTGCCTTCCACACCAGTAAAACACCATGCTGCACCTCCTGAGGGAGTACTGAACACACTCACTTCATTCAGGAACCCTCCCCCGAGTGCCTGCTCGCTTTTTGCTCGCTTTTTCCTAGACGTGTCTCTCTCCTTAAACACAGGAACTGCATTTCATTTATTTACAGAACCTTAGGACTGAACACAGTACCTGACAAGTGGGAGTAAGCACAGAATTTAGTGATAATTATAGATTTCAGGTAGGGTGGGAGGTGTCATCAACAGTGAAACCCTTTCGGAAAATTCCAATGAAAACCAACTTATAGGAAGACCCTTTTTCCCTAGAGTCTTCCATCTTCTTTCACCTTCCAGCTAAGAAGCAGCATCACGGTTAATCCCTCCTGATTTTTTATTCCACAGAAAAAAGAAAGGGGGGTGGAGGAAGCCAACAGATAGGTTACAACACAGTTAAACAGGGGAAGCCAAAGGAAAATAAAGAGTCAGACACTCTCAGCTCCATCTTACCTTCATAGGCCTGTACTTTTACAGGGAATTGGGGCACTTTACCATCCATTTACTCATTATCTTTACACCGTTTCCAGAAACTGGCACTGCAGCAACAGCCTCTCTACCATAGCTTCTTTGCGGTGTCCGGGGGCCCAGCGAGGGGCACACTAGGGGGGCCACTGAACAGTCCAACCCACTGAGGAACCAGACACAGCAAAAAGGCAAAGACCTCTGGACTCAGACTTAATTACACTGCAGACTTCGCAGGGTTCTCCGGCTCGGTCTCCATAACCGTGTGTGCCAATTCCTATTGCAGGTCTTCTCCATTTGTCTGTCTACACGTGTGAGTAAGTGTCCAGCCAGCAGCCATCTACCTCCTAGCAGTTCTGCTTCTCTGGAGAGCCCTACCACAGGTGGCAGGGGTCAGACGGAACTCATGTGTCACTATGCTGACCCCCAGAAAAGACACTGCAGCACAGCTCCTAAATAGCATGAACAGCAGACAAAGCCGGGAGCAGCCACTTCTTCCCGGAAGGCAAGGCTCTCCCCCTTTCTGCTCCTCCTCCACCATGACCATGACCGTCACAGGAAGCCTGCACACCCCTGCAGGGACCATTCCGGACGTCTTCTCTTTATCCCCAGCACCTTGTTCAGTGTGTGCTACAGAGCTGGTGTTCAATCAACTGATGTTAAGTGAGTAAGGTGCTAAAGGCATGAGGAGGTACCCGGGACACGCTTAGCAGGGATGAACATTGCTAAGGGTTCAGGGGACGGAACGGCCTCACCTTCTCTGAGCCTCAGTGTCATCATAGGAAAAAAAAAAAAACAAAAAACCGAACTAACCCACCCTACAAGTGGCTTTGATAAGTTTCATGATTCTAGGAGTAGAAGCCTCACTCCTGTTCAGGACCTGCTTCAAGCGAGGCACAAAGCCACTTCCAAGTCCAAGAGAGGGTGGATTTTGCGGCGGAGCCAGCGCCTCCTGACAGCAGGGCTCGTCGGAGTACAGACCGGCCCCATCGTGTCCCCCAAGGACAGCAACTAAGCAGTTCACCAGTGGCAGTCTCAGGAAATCAGGCTGCTGATTTAAGGCAATGGCCTGAATCTTCATTATCTGTCCCTAAAACCAGGAGTCCAGTCTCCTTCTGTTTGCCCAGTCCTACAGCCCATTTACGTTTGGGGGCTTCATCACCTGGAGAGGATTTCAAGGGCTTCAGCCGGAGCAGAAGAGCCCCCCAGGGAAAACCTGGCCCCACGCCCCAGCAGCACTGACCCTCCCTGCAGTGCGCCAGGCCCGCCCGCAGCAATGCAGTCAGGCCACACGGGAAACAGACCCAACGCCGACTGTCACTGAGGGGTCATGGGACTATTCTAACTGCCAGGGCTACAGAAGATGAGGTTAAGTCCCCTGTAAACACTCCTCGTTTCCAAGAGGGAGGCCCGCTTGATTTACACCACCACCAGTAAACGTGCCGAGGAAAAAAGATATCACTTAAGAGACCTAACGTGTCCTGACAGCAATGAACTGGCACTCACTGGGGCCCTCTGCACATTCCCCAGGAAGGAGTCCTGGTTCGAGGAGCACGGGACAGTCCAAGACGGCACCGGCGAGCCCAGGAACGCCGGGCTCCCGCTCCTCAAGGACAGGGGCAGGGTCGCCATCGAGCGCCCCGCTGTCTGGTCCACTCTGACCGTGCGCCGAGGCCTCTGAATGCCCGATGGGTTCACTGCCAAAGAGAACGACGGGCCTTCTGATCAACGGCTCTGTTTACGGTAATCAGGGCAGGGCGCTGAGCGAGCTTCAGGACGCCAAGTGATCGCTTGTTTTCAGGATAATCAATAAGACACTTATCTTGAAAGATTCATGCAAGTTTGGAATCAATTATGAATGGGATGATGATAAAACTCCGAGAGAGACTCACTGGATTTTTTTTCTTTTTTAAGTTCTTATCAGAGGGCAAGGCTCCATTTTGTTGGTTTCTCTGAAATATTATATAAATTTTAAAAATGAATACTCACTCTGTTCTGCCATTATCAAAGAGCTAGATCATCTCATGATTTAGTAGGGATTTTCAAATTCAGACGCTGTGGAATCCTGAAATAATATAATTCAGGGTTTTTTTTTTTTGAAGGAGGAAGGATTTCTCATTGAGAATATTAAGCATTGCAATGTCACATACAGTAGAAATGGCTGGCATGAACTGTAGACACAAATGAATGTTGAGTCTGAAAGCAAGCCTCTACAAGTCAAAGACAGATGGTCTTGGGCGTGTCATTTCATCTTTCCAAATCAAAATTTCCCTGCAAAAACAACAATGGCACCTCCATTGTAGGGTTATGGTAAAGATAAAATGGGATCATCTATATCAAGTTTACCATAATCCCAAGCAATGCAACAGGCTCTCAATAAAAGTTATTCCTAGTATTAGAATTCTGACTTGATCCCCTTGAGTCAGTTACTCTTTCTGGTCACCACTGTCCAATTTCTAAAACGGATATGACAAATATGCTGCAAGGTGGCTGGGGAATTAAATGAGATAATGAATAGCACCTGATCTTACACAACTAGCACATGATAGATATTAAAAGCGATAAATAATGATATGGAAAGAAAACTCAATTGTTTTTCCTTTACTCTCATGCTCATAATACTTCTGACAGCAGATGAATAGGGTTTGTCCCATAGGGAGCGCATCTCTGAGACCGGCTGGGTGTCCTATAATTGCACTCACTTCTGACAGTTAATAAGCTGCGTTAGAGCAGGCCCCGCAGGATGAGGACTCAGTCCCACGAGGCTGCCCGCACCTCAATGCCGATCTCAAATAGCTACCCCCGGCTCACCCTGAGACTCCTGTCTGACCTGGCGACAAGCAGAAGATTCCTACCAGCTTCTTTCAGGTTCCAGAACTTGCCAGAGTGGCTCATATAACCAAGAACGCCAGCTTCTGTACCCTCACCCAGTGATTACCAAGGCTGTTTCAAAGGACAGAACAAATGGCTGGATGAAGGGACCCACGATCCAGGTCTAGAAGGAACCGGAGCACAGAGCCTCTGTCCGCTCGGAGTCAGTGGGTGACACCCGCCCAGCGCATCAGTGCCCTCACCCACCTTTAATGCAGGGATTGCTATGGTGGCTCCAGCATGTAGGCGAGATGGATTAGTAACTCAATTTCCAGCCCCTCGCATCTCTCCAGAAAACGAAAGGCAGGCCTACCATTCCTACTCATGACTTGGTCTTCTGGTGACCAGGCCCCATCGAAGGGGCCACCATCAGTTGCCTTGTGAGGACAAAAGATGCTTCTACCTCCCAGAACATTCCAAGGGAATTAGGAGCTCATCAGTAAGGAAATGACAAGGTCTTGGGAGCCCTGTGTCAGGACCTGGGGCCAAAGACCAAGTATCAGGAGGGTTAGGGGGCCGAGACCAATATAAATATACAGTTCTCATCATTCCATGATAACACTCGGCTGGAAAAAACTTTCAGAGAAGCAATACATTCAATCTCACCTCTCCATTTCACAAACAAGGAAACGGGGCCCATGTCTGATCCTCAGGTTACCTGGAGCAATGCTTGCACAAGGGGGCCTGGACCAGACTGCCAGAGATGAAGCAAGCCCTGCGGCCGGGAGGGGGGCGCAGGACCACAGAAAGTCCAGAGCTGGACGGTGAGGCAGAGCCCAGGAGTCAGGCCATCTGCCCTCTGGGGCAGTGGGGAAGGAAGGGGAGTCAGGCCTCAGGGAGGCAGCTGAGGCTGAGCCAGGCAGAGGAAGAGCCCGCGGTGGGAAGTGACTTTCAGAAGAAGCTACTTAAGTCAAGGAGTCACGGTGAGACCACCACAGGTGACAAAGAAGAGAGGGAAGAGTGTGGCAGACCGGGAGCCTCCGGGGTGCCCAGGGCCTGCCTGACTTCAAACCAAGGCCCCCAGCCAGCGGACGGCCAGCAGGGCAGGGTAGGGTGCGGGAAATCAGTGCATCCAGCTTTGGGGAGCTGGTGCCATAATTAAAAGGCTGGTCCCCAAAAGGACAGAAGTGAAGGAACCGCCAGTATCCTGGCCGGCAGCTGTGACAGGGGTCCCCACTCACCTAGGATGCTAGCCTCACCATGGCCTGGGCTCCTTCTCGCCCTGAATGAGCTTGCAGAGGACTTTCCACGGGCCACCCCACTTACACTGTCCCTTTGATCAGGATAGCCCAGGGCAGTCAGAATTACTGCATTGTAAATCTGACGCTATACTTAGCTCACATGGCCGCAGTTGAAGAATTTCTGTTGAGGTTCAGGTTCTGAGGAACAGATCCTTAACCTTGCCCTTGAACGGGCCTCAGCAGAACCCGGAAGCAGGCCAGCAGTCACCTCTGCCTTCCTCCAGGGTCACCACCCCACCCTTGGGTACCTCGATCATTGGGAAAACCAATTTTGTGCCCAGACTGAGGCCGGAGGAAAACTCTCCCCAAAACTGGCATATTCTCTCAAATGGTTTCTTTGGCGATATTGCTCATAGCACTAAAGGGCACAGATGAGAAGCTTACTGGGCTTTTACATGTGTATACAGACCCATGCAATCATCAGACCCAATCAGGGGTCACTTCCAGCCTGGCAGAGGGTGCCCTCCACCCCCAGATGTGCCCACCCCTCACAGCGGCGACCACTGTTCTGCCTCCTCTCACGTGTAGACGTCCTGGCTGCTTTGGACCTTTAAATTAATGCAATCCTACTCTGTACCTTTTCAACTGTCTGGCTTCTCCCACTTAACTCTCAGCCTGACTCCCGGATTTTATAGTGTCTATAAAAATAGCCCATCCGCTCACCTGTCCTGGGCTTCTATTGTGTGCTGGGCTCAGAGCTACCCTCATGTTTAATCCTCACTGCAAACTCAGCAAACAGGAATTATTATTCCAGTTTCACTGATGAAGAAAGGTTAAATGACCTGCTGCAAAATCCCAAAGCTGGAAATCAGCATACTGGGATCAGGGATACAATTTGCTGTTGACTCTTATGCCAGGGATGGGGAAAATGAACATCTTCATGTTCATTTCTCTTCATGCCTCTTAACAGAGTTCGAGATACAGTATGTAGCCACATTACTAGCACTGATGATGATAAAGACGATGATGACGCCAGGCCTTGTATTAGTGTTTGGGAACAGAAAGGAACAAAACAGACGTGGTCCGGGGCCTCAGGGATCTGACGCCCTGGTGCAAAGTACATGCAATACACATTTTGTTGCTGTTCGGTCGCTCAGTCGTGTCCGACTCTTTGCAACCCCACGGACTGCAGCACTCCAGGCTTCTCTGTCCTTCACTATCAATACACACACAAATAACTTTATAATGATAAACTGTGATAACAAAGGGAAGAGACAGGTAGCTGTGGGCCACAGTGAAGCTCAAGCAACATGTCTGCAACGGGGGTTTTTCATCTTGAATCGTCAGAGAACAAGAAGGCTGGGGACCTTCAGCAATGTCACACAGCAGTTATTGAAGATGCCTAAAATATTCCCCCCCAAAGGTATGTAGCGCTAACCAGCTTTGTTCTAATAAAGCTCTTCACCAGAGAGGCTCAATTACATCGGCAGTGGACTCCTCAGAAAGAGCGTTTAAGAGGCAGCTTCGCCCTTGACTCTTGATTCTGCGTGTCAAAAGCACTTAACTCAAAAACCTCTGGATCACCAACACCGGATCAGGGCGTCTGCTCCCAGAGCCGGACCGCCCCCTTCTGACGCTCTGACACCAAAGGCACTTGTATTGTCATCGTGCTGTCACTGAGTCAACTGCCGAAGGGGAAGACGACCCCGGTATTCCCTTCCAAGGGAGCGCTGCCAAGTACCTCTTTCCACAAAACCTACAATGCCTATTCCATGTTAGGACCTGGGATTCTGCTTCAGGAAAATGAAGTGAAACAAAAAACCAACAAACTCCTCTGATTGGATTCACGGTGATTCAAAGTTCCTCAGAAAATGCTGGAGTGGATCTCAGCTGACACTGATGCGCTTGATCCTACAGTTGGTGAGTAAAGCAGACGTGAATACTGTCAGGATTACTCCTGAAATGTCAACATACCCTTTGGCACTGGCTCTGTCTAACTGAGGGAGCCGGCGTTTGCTCCAGCATGGGCTCAGATCCATTCCACTGGTTGAACCACCAGTTAAATCAGCTGCCTGGGTTGACAGACCAGGTTATTACACAATTCGCATGAACACTTCACATTCACGATGCTCCAACTCACGACACAAGGGCACAGATGCCAAAGATAAAAGACCTTCTTCCTCTTGGAGACCTCTCCTCAGTGAGAAGAAAGGAGAGCGTCACCAGCACTAGATGAACCCTTGACTGCCTTACCTGAATTAAACCTGAGTAGGTTAAATGTCTGCCGGAGGGCAAGCACTGAATCTCTGCTTACGGCTGGGACAAGCCGACAAAGAGGTCCTTCTTTGCATCCTCGCCATGTCCTCAGAGCAAGCAGGTTCCCATCACAGAGAAGGTTCCTCTGCAATGTCAGGGGAACACCCTCTCATTATTAACCTACCAAACAGCAGACCATCAGGACTTTCTGCAGTTGGGGGTAGAGTAAGGATCTGTGGATGAGAGGAGCTGGGAGCCAGAGTCTGGCTCAACCCTTTGAAGAGTTTTCCAAGAACTATCGCTTTGCATAATAACAAGCTTACTACTAAGCAGGGCTCATTTGTCATCTACCAGAAATGATCCAGCAGAGAAATGCACTGGGCTGAGGCTGGACGAGTCAACCACCAATGGGACAATGATATTTCTGTGAATGTGGTCAGTAGTCAGTAAATAACGACAAATACAAGGACTATGTACAGTGTTTCATAAAGTGGAATAGGTCCCTATTCCCAAACTCTCCTTACACACAGAAAGACACTGTTGGCACACCGATCAAGGTAACTCATGAAGAATATGACTTTTGATTAAATCAGTCTCACGCGTAGGCAAGCACTGATACTTCCTGGTTATGGAGAACTTGCTCGATGCCACATGTTCATCTGTGTTGCGAGGCTTAACATTTTCATCTGCATTCAATGGTAACCTCAGGCGACAAGTGCAACAGAAGCCGACAGCACTTGCTATCAAAAGCATAGATCTGACTTTATTTTTACCTTCACCTGACACACTCTGGCCATGTATTGACCACTTAGGAACATTCTTCTGGCTGTGTATTCAATCAATACCTCACCCGTGCGGAACATATAAGTGTATGTTCCTGCTCATACAAACCGTTGCTGATGAGTGCCGATTAGGGAGCAGAAAACCAAAGGCATTCATGTGCCCAGCGCTCCTTCTTGGAGGACTAGGCTGAGAACGATCCTTGTCCTGCCTGCAAATGGAATATTTAAAGCAGTGTTTGGATGCTCCGAGTTATACCTGACATATTTGTCGATTTTCCCAGATGCTGGGAGTGATTAGATTTGGGGGTCAGTTGCTCTAAGGTCATGTGCAGACCACACATTTTAATTTCAAATGGAGAGTGACAAACCTGGTAAGCGAAACTTTATAAAATAAAAGGATATGAAATCAACTTACACTGCTAGTTGGTATGGGGAAAACTTTTGTATTAAGCCCTGTCACCTAAAGGTACCGAACCTAGTGTTACAAGACACAATTTTCCTGACAAATAACCTTGACAAGTTAAGGCACCTAGCAAACACACTGTTATAAACTACTTCAAACCGTGGAGAACACTTATGCTTGATGAGGCGGGGGGGGGGCAGGGGGGGTAAAGAGACTTTGGCTTCATGTGTCCAGGCACTGACTGGTAAAGAATATATTCTGAGGGTTCACAATAAATCTGGAAAGGTTATTACCATGAGCACGCAGTGGACAAGACTGGCAGGCGGGCAGTCAGAACTGTGAAGGGTTAAACTATAAAGACAAAGAAATGGCCTAGAAGTGCTTTAAAACTCAATTAAAATAAAACCAGGTCCTGTTAGTTTTTCCAATCCAGATTTAAGACTCATTCTGTATTATCTATTCATATGAAACTGGGTACAGCAATTGAATTTTGAATTATGCTAACCCATTTTCTCAGCCATAGCAAACGCTGGCTTCCAGCCCAATGAATACAATGGCCACATGCTTGAGACCCTTAATTATCTAATTAATGTAGTGTCATTGCAGCAATTAGTTCAGATGACCTCACGTAACTTTTTCCTTTTGTAAGATCACAACTGTAAATATTTTTAAAAATACTTGTTATAACATGCCATATCCTGTGCATGAAAAGATTCGTAATTCTGATTAAAAAACAGAAAATGACCAAGGAAGCATTTAAATTAAAAAAGAACAAAACACGAAACCAACTCTAATATGAGCAATGGCTGATTTCCATAAAATTAGACTCACACGGTAAAGATAACAGATACCCTACTCAACCTAGAGTTGTGACCAGGAATTACTATCTGGTTTTGCAGATGTTAACGAAAGAAATTACTAGGCATGTTTGGGGTGGGGTTAAGAGAAGAAGTCATTCTAATGAAGGCCCTAATCAATGGCATTATAAAATGAATAATAATTTAAAAAACTCTTCACAGAAGACTGCCCTTCCTCACTGTTTTCTCCCCACTGCCACCATGGAGCTGAATTTTAACTTTCCATTTTTCATTGACTCTGCCAATCAGATAGTGTCAGTAGTTGCCTCTATAATCTACTAATCCCAGGGCTTTCAGATTCCAAAGCTAGAGCTGTAGAAAAGTACACTCCTGCTACAGAAATCTTGTCTCTGCCACTTGGTCTGGGCCCTCCCTCCACTGTGCAATCTGTCCATCACGGGACCACTGGCTAACAACTCTGGACAACTGCTAGGACTGCCTCCAAGGAGATGTTGTTTATTTGGGCTCACAGAGACAACCATAGGTGATCATTAACTGAAATCTATCGTTAGCCAAAAAAAAGAGAAATAGTAAATATGACCCTTGCTTCTAAAGAGCTTGCAGTCTGATGGAGAAAGCAAGTGAGCATGAGCACACGGGCGCGCACGCGCACGCACACACACACACACACACACACACACACACACGCGCGCGTAAGAGCAAGCACACAGTTCCCGGAAGCTGCTGTGCCTCAAACACTGCTTTATTTAGAAAACTCCTTCACAAGCCCTGGAGTTTTAGCACACACGACTTAAGTCTACCGTGTGCTGTGGAACAGTGATGCTCTCCCTGGGTCTCAGGGAGTCTTCAAGGTGGTCTTAGTTCAAGCAGCGGAGAAACAGACATTTTTCAAGCACTATTAGAGTCCGGAGATCACGATAAGGGATTTAAAGCTGTTACTACCTTATTTCATATCTCACAACTACCTTGCAAGGTCGATGGTGTTTGTTTTCTGAAGAGTGGGAACTCAAATATTTCTCAGCCTGTTTCTCCATCTGTAATGGATTAGGGGGAGAGGGTCTCCCAGACCTCAACAACTCTCAGATTGTAGAGTCTGCAGCTTAGGGACTGCCAAGCTGGCTTCCCTCCTAACTGAAACTGCATCACCATGGTCCCACTGGACATCTCGAGCCTTCTCTTGAGACTCTTCTTCCTCACCAGCTTCATCTTCTCCCTCTTCCTACCCCACGGTGTGTATTTGGTCAACAGTACATACCTGCATGGCTCTGCGAATCCCATACTCTCCCCTGCTCTGGGCCTTCTGCCTGAGTAGCCATCCCTCCCTTCTCCCGACTGGTGACCTTGGTTAGCCATTCAGCTTAGTAGAGATACCACCTCCTCCTGGGAGCCCGCCTTGCCTCTCCCTCCCACTTCTTACTCTGAAGCACTTAGTTAAATAAACTGCAGCAGAGCTGAACCTACCTACCCCTTTGACTGGGCTGTACATTCCTTAAGCACAAAGTAAAACCCACCCTTTATTTCTAGTGCTTAATACTACACGGTCCATACAGCAAGAGCTTCACAGTTATTATCAAACCATTAAACAGTTTTTTCTTAAATTTCCAAAAAATACAGGCCTGAGGTAAGCGAGCACATATAATAAAACTTTTGACAATACAAAAGCAGAAAGTAACCAAAACTGTGAAAAGGAAAAAAAAATGCAGAAGAGGATGATGAGACTATCTTACTGTCGTGACTTCTTTTGTGGTGCAGGTTTCTGAAGAGCAAGATATATCATGAGTATATTAACAATCAACAAAGCTGGAACAGTATTACAGATGGTATACATTTACGGGGATGTACCCTCACCACTAAACTGACTTACAAACAAGCATTCTGCAAGAGAAAATACATGTGGTAGGTGTCAGAGATGCAATTCTGAAAGCCACACAGAAAGCCAGGCTTTCAGAAAACCATGAGGTTGCATTCATTTTCATTTACTTATAATGTTGATGTATCATATTGATTTTTTCCAAATGACCCATAGCTGGAAATGAATTTCTTTCACATAGTTCATAACAACGATATATCTATCTATCCATCCAGCCATTGTGACTGCATAAATGGATTTGGTGTGTTCATACATACACCAAATTACTGAATGGTAAGAGACTAATCCAATGCCATGAGACTATTCTTAATTGTCAAAAAAGCAAGGAACCATCCACAAAAGCTTTGCTTGTCCCATGTAAAGGTCAGACAGTCCAAGTACTTTCTGAAGCGGGTGGTCAATAATGTATGCCCAGCTATATAATGAAGTGTCTACAAGAACAAAGGTTGTATATTTATTTCCCTCTGAAATCTAGACCCATGGGACAAATGTTCTTGTGAAAATAATAATTACCAAGTCTTGGCTGTTGAGGAAGAAGGGTGGCCGGGAGGGTACAAATGATATAAAGCTGTACTTGAGTACATTCAGGCAAAGTGAAAGCCGAAACTAAACTACCAATGGCACACGCCCAGACAAGGTCGCCCGTGCCTGTGCTACGTTCAAAGTCATGCTGCTGCCGCTCCCTTGTGACAGAGTCTTCACAACTGGCAGCTTCTCCAAGGAAGCTAGGGTAACACAGAAAGAGGGCCAGCACACGGCATTCTAAAGCCATGAAGTAGGACTTATCCAGAGAGGGGGCACAAAGGAGGCACGTGGAGCACAGTCCTCCCCACTTAAACGCTTTAGTGACTGAAGCCCAGAAAGGTGAAGCAAACTGTCCAAGGTCACAAAGCTGGGGAGCAGGAGAGTGTGCAGTCACACTCCGGCGGGTCTGACTCCAAAGTGAGGAGTCACTGCCAGTGATGTCTGAACTTCCCTCGTGGTGAATCCGAGCCTGCGTGAGAGGTGAGCCAGCTCAACCATGAGGTGGTCTCAGGACACCTGCGCTCACACAGGCGCTCGGATTCTCACCAGGGGAAGGATGTGCCCCTGCCCGCCACTTGCATCCTGAGTCTGTAATGGACTCGTCACTCTATTTGGGGTGGTCTGTTACACAGCAATAGCACAGAGTAAAGATGGGATGAAAAAGACAAGGGTCCAGAGATGTAAAACCAAGCAGAAAGGAGTGTGGATACAGCAGCAGAGGGACAGACATAGGAAACATTCTTGAGAAAGGAGTAAGATGCTCAAACCCACATTTTAGGTCACTGATCCCATAGTTTTCCACCTTCCCCACACACATTTAAAGAGACTAACATAGAAAGACACCTGCTTTGTGGAGAATGAGGAACGTTAGTAACTTTCAAGCCCAATGCCTCCAAACAAGAAAAATATGCAAAAGGCAAAACCAAAAATCACATCAGAGGTCTATTCTGAACAGAGAGAAATGTCTTTTGGGAGGAGAACTTCAATTGCTGGGTATACATTTTGGACCAAAAGAAGATAACTGGATATCTTATGAGTTCTGGAAAATCTTGGGAACATTATACGTTGCAGAAAAGTTGGTGAAACATAGAAGAACTGGAAGGGAGGCCATTTAAAAGATTCCCCAAGATCATGGCGATTACTTCTTCCCTTTCAAATGCAGAGTATATTGAAATTTCTTTTAAAAATTCATACGGGAGAATCACTCTATTGCAACTGCACTAGGGAAGCTGTCAGACAACATTCCAAATTCAATATTACATTGTGCTTCAAGAAAAGATTTCCATATATTCTAGATTAAAAAAAGCCTCATAAATAAATGATAATCCAGTGGCATGTTCTGAAAAATGAAAAAATAATTTCGTGTTTGCATTTTACTCCACAGAGTAAAATTTAATCTCTTTTAATACACCATGTTTTATATAAAGAGGTAAAAGACGTAACCTTATGAAAATTGATTTTTTTTACATGCTTAAAAATGTCCCTTTTAGTATTTATCTAGGCGTTTGAGAGAGTATAAAGAAATCAAAAGTTGATAACTTCACCATGTGGGGTTAAAAGTAAATGGAGTTATTGTGATTTGGTGAAATTCTCCTTCAGAGTGTTAAGAAGAATTAAGACGAGACAGCAGTGTTTGCAGAGTGCTTGTCCATAATCAAGGTTATGTTTTCAAAACAGTGCCAAGCACATGGCAGGTGCACCTGAAATCTTTGTCAAATGTGCGACTTGAAGGAAGCAGTGGAGAAAAATCCAATGCCCCACGCCAAAGCAAAGCTGACATCATGGATATGAGGACAGGGTCAAGTCAGAGTATCTGGGTCTGCCGTCCATGTGGGAAACCCTCCTGGTTCTCTGAGCAACCTTCACAGAGCAGTGGATCTAATACTGATTGACACTGTCCTCTCAGGACAGCTCATATTGTGGAGACAAGCCTATCAGAGTCTATGGTCCCCTAGAGAAATCTTTCCTAAACACCTACTTGCCAAGCCCCAGGGAAACCAAGCCAGACCGGTTCTGCTGTAGTCTGTCTTCACCTCCAGGGGTGGAACTAGTCTACGGGTGATTTCTCACCCCTGCTGAAAAGAAGCTTGGGGACCGCACTGAACTCAGGCAAAGTCTTTTCTTCAAAATCTTCCTGCTTTAACTTGAAGGCTTTAGGTGGCAGCTTTGGAAGGCAGATCGGGCCCGAGACTGCTGGCTTCTCTGCCGGTCGCAAGTATAGACAGCCTGGGGCCAGATTCGGGCTTTAGATGCAGATGTTAACTATAGCAGCAAAGAAGAGCAAGGGTATCCCAGTTGCTCTGGGCAGAGTCTACTGAGGCTCCAGAGGGTCCCTGCCTGGTATTAACACCTGTGGGTACTTGCCTCCCTGAGTGTGGGCAGGATCAAAGATGTGCTTCTTCCCAGTAGAATACGGTAAAGGTGACCCGATGATACTCCTGAGATTACATTATGTTATATATGACTTGCTCTAGGGTCTTGCTGCCATCTTGGGAAAGCCAATTGTGGTAAAGGAACTGCAAATGGCCTTGAGGAACTGAGGGCCACCTCCAGGAGCTGAGGGAAGGCCTCCAGCCCAGAACCCACAGTCAGCAAGAAGCCAGGGGCCTGGAGATAGCTCAGGAAAAGGAAGTCCACCCGTAAGTGGACTTCATGACCGCAGAGGTGGGGGGTGACTTTGAAAGCATGTACTTCCCCAGTCGAGCTCCTATGTGAGAACACAGCCTGGCGGACACCTTGACTGCAGTCCTTGGAGACCGTAGGCAGAGGGGCCAGCTAAGTCAGGCCCAGGCTCCTGACCCGCGGAAACTATGAGACTGCAGAACTGCAAGAAGTGCACACTGTCTAGTGAGCATGACTCCCTTTTTCATTTTCGTTTTCATTGTACTGCCTGAAGATTGATGAGCATGAGACTGTTTCACAGGATACTCTTAGCAGGACATTCAGAATTATATGACAGGTAGGTGCTGCCTAACACCTATCATTGTTAACATCTATATATCAAGTTGACAAAATAAGACATAAGCCAAGGAAAAAGTCATTAATGCAGCAGATAAAAGAATGCATCCTGTGTATATACACTTCATTATATATTTATATAGAATGGGAAATATATACATATATTTACAATACACAAGAGATAATACATATTATATACATTTAAATATAGAAAATGGAAAATTTCACAAAATCACAAATATATATATTTAAACTTTCAATATGATGCAATGTCCATACATACGTGCTAAGTCACTTCAGTCCTGTCTGACTTTTTACAATTCTATGGACTGGAGCCTGACAGGCTCCTCTGTCCATGGGTTTCTCCAGACAAAAATACTGGAGTGAATTGCTAATTCCTTCTCCAGGGTATCTTCCTGACCCAGGGATCTAACCAAGACCTCTTATATCTCCTGTGTCGGCAGGGGGATTCTTTACCACTATATTTATTTTGTGAAATTTATAGATAGACAAAATGGAAAATTTCACAAAATCACATATGATTGATCCTGATTCCCCAGATTGACAGTATGATCTTGAGTGAGTCATTTATCTATCTAAGACATAACAGGCACACAAAAATCTATCTACAAATTAAAAAAAAACGAACAACTGATACAAAATGAGAAGAGTCTCTGTGTTCCTAACACTTAGAAAGTATCACTAGCCATTCTCCTCCTGGGGCATTCAGAAATGTACATTTCTCTTCTGCTTTGAATAATATGGCTTTCCCAGCCCACTCAGACACAGAGAAAGGATCGATATTTCACATCAAGCACAGACCTCAATTCTAAATTTAAAAATCACAGGGCAGATGAATGAACTCTCTGCTCAATGCCATCTCTTCAACAATGTGTAACGTTTGCTTTCACAGGGCACCTTTGCACTTTCGCTTCCTTCTGCCTGAAACACTTTTCCTCTGGCTCTTCACATTCTTGAATCCTTTGTACCTGTGAAGCCTCAACTTCAATGTCAACTGGGCATCCTTCCACAAGCCAGCCACACTCTACCTCTGACCTTCCTTCTGAACAGGCATCTCCATCAACGGTATTTTATTTAGTCCTTGACCTATTTCTAGCCTGCTCCCAACCTCCCACAACTGAGATGCAAACCCTGTGAGGAGAAGCGCCTGCTTGCCCAGGGGGCTCACAGTCCTCAGCACCTTGAACAGCGCCTCGCGTCTAACAAGATGCTGGTAAATAAACCACTGTTGCATTAGTTCATCTACCGCTGTGTATCAGGAAAGACTTCACAGCGGACCTGGAGAGTTATACCTGAGTTTATACGTAAATAAAAGACGAGGATTCCACATTCCTAACCCAGCAGGGACCACCTCCACTTCACTGGTTTCCCCCTTGAGTTTCCTGCCCAAGGGGATCAATTTCTCCCAAGGCCAACAGGACCACAAGTCTTTCCTGGATTCTACTCATTTCCTCTTTATTATAAGCATCCACTAAAGAAACTACATGGAAATAAATCAACAGAAGACTCTATTTTCTTTATCGTTATATCCACCTGATAGCTTTAGAGTTTCAGTCTTGCCAATAACCATCCCGTAAGTGTGTAAGGATGGAAACCATCTCATTATATTGGAAATACAAAGAGGAAGTTAGGGGAACAGCATATGACAAGAGGTACCAATGGATATTTATGGCGAAGAAAGATGATCGGTCAGAAGCAGGAGCTTGTCGGTGAGGTCACATCATATCTCGAATATGGTTTATTACCAGCGCTCAAAGAAATGCCCTCTCTGGTCAATAAGGGATGGATAAAAGGTTCAAGATAAGGAAGAGGCACTTTATAAATGAAAACGTTCCCTAATGAAATTAGTATCGTTATTGCAGGAAGTGCTAATTTTCCTGCTCACTGAGAGTTTAATAAAAATGTTATGTCTACTCTGTAACTGTGATTAATCAGTGTGGTATTGAGAAGTGCAGGGGTTCTTTCTCAACAAGGCAATTTTCGAAATTTGAAAAGGTGTAAATTTCATGCAAATTGCTTCATAATCATATATGTACAAAACGGAGCTGACAAAATTGCAGTTAGGAAAGAAATCATTAACATATAACATTTTTTAAAATCCTTTTTTCCCCAACTGCTCATGAAAAGGTAAACTGCAAACAAAAAGATAATGACCAATTGAAAAGTGCACAGTTAGAAATGCCAATAAAATGGTTGACAGTTTCAAACGAACCCGGATGTGGTGTCAAACTGCAGAGCCGTAGGAAATCCGAGGTCTCGTCAAGGAAAACATGCCTTTGGAACACAGGAAACATACCCGCCCGGTTTTAAGCATCATGGTGGTTGTGGTTTCAGCCCTTAAGTCGTGTCCAGTCCTTCGCCCCCATGGACTGTGGCCTGCCAGACTCCTGTCCATGGGATTTTCCAGGGGAGAATTCTACAGTGGGTTGCCATTTCCTTCTTCAGGTGATCTTATCAACCCAGGGGTAGAACCTGGGTCTCCTGCATTGGCAGGCGGGATCTTCACTGACTGAACCACCAGGGAAGCCCTTAATCATAGCAGAGGGAAAAGATGAAGTACTTTGCTGTGTCTGATTCTTTCAGTGGGAACAGTGCATTTGCCTGAGGAAAACCACATTTCCGCACACAGGACTCCTTCTAAAAAAGTCCCAAGGTCTCCTGTAATTTTAAACAATGGTCTGCAAACCTGAGTGCTCCTCTGACAAAGCAGCTTATTTGGTGGCTTATCTGGGAGGAGATCCCCCCCCATAATAAACGTACCTGAGAGGCTCACACAGAACCCCCTCCCACCTCCTGGAGTCTGTAGCAAGCAGCATCTGGGTAAGTCCCAAACAGGTTATTCATCTGTTTACACAGCTAAGTGAAGGATAATAAGACCTCAAGTGTAAATACAGCAGTGTTAAGACGATTAGACCCTTCTAGGGATGGCCCGTTACACTTGCAAGGCAAAAGCAGAAAGCCAGTGGGAAGACGGTGACAGGTCACTAACAGCCAATTGTTTCTGAAGTTTAAGAAGCTGGAAGCCTATGCTTACGTTTTAATATATAACTGAGAAAGCAGTGGTTGGCAACTTCAGGGTGATAACTAACAAGGACTCTAAATGGACTAAGTACTGCCGCGCTTCCTTGCATGGGGAGGATTGTTTTGTTTTGTTTTTTTTCCCAAGCAGGCATTTGGAGAGACGATGTCATGATAAGTGGGAACCATTTTCCTCCCTCATGTTCATCCCGCGCCTCATACATTTTCTAAAATTACGGCCCTGCTCAAGGCAGTTATTATGTGCAGTCGATGTTCTTTAGGGGAGCTTTTCAGAGGATGATCTTGGGTTAGAGTGGCCTGTTTTAGGACCATCTGGTCACATGCATTACTGCACACTTCGGAATTCTGCGCTGATTAATACAACGGTGAGCATCCACCCTGAGTGTCTCTCCCGTGAACGGCTCGTAAATAAGACAGAGGCTCCTGCCGCCCACAACCCCTGCATGGTGAGCGGTGCTGAGGTTAAGACTCCATTATACGCTAAGATTCATAAGCCTCAAAGGGCCCCAGATGAGTCGCTGGGGAGAAAGAGCATGGGTACTCGTTTCTGTCCCATTAGACACAGATGAGCCACAGGCGGTCACTCTCTGTCACTCCAGCCTCGTAATGGGCCCTGGGCGAGACCCCCGCCGTGCGAGGGTGCCTGCCGAACTCTCCTGCTTTTCCTTCCACTCGACTCGGCCACGGAGAAGGTGTGGGCCACGTGGAAGTTTCTGTGGTCAGCGAGGGGCACCCCAGTTTTGCAGCAAAGGCCACCCTTCAAAACAACACCAGGGCTGGGTATGGGGACTTCTGAGCACAGAACAAACCCCACTTCTTGGTAGAGGACAAGAGTCAGGAGATGGGGACTCCAAATCAGCTGCTGTCCATCATGGTGGGGCTGGGGAGCATTCCTGGGCCTCTCTGAACCTCAGTTTCTTCATCAGAAACCGGGGGTGGTGAGCTCACCTACCTCCCAGATGGGAGAGGTGAAGAGCAAGAGTCTAAATGTAGCTGAGCTCCTGGCACACAGAAGAACCATAATAAATGTGAGTTTTCCTATGAGCATTCTGGTAGCTACTCTGATTTTAATGCCCAATATGACATTACCAATGCTATTCAGAGACCACATCCCAAGAGGCGTGTGCTCATAGGAAGGAAGGGGCAGGGGTCAAGGGAGGCGGAGTGCTAACACCCACTCCCTGCCCCTTCCCCTGGACCCTAGTACGTGACCCCTGTGAGGGATAGACAAGGTTTGCAATGATTCTCCGCTTCTTGAATACCCGCCGAACCCATAACTTCCTCCACGGAACAGTCATGCTTCCTGAGCTAGAAAGCACTCACTTCAAGGCATCAGCAGGGGTTCACTCACCAACTACTTGACTTCTCTCACGTACTAAGCCCACAGCTGAGGAAAAGGACAGACTGTGACCCATCATGCTTTACAATACCCCGTGAAGAGTCAAATTTGTACGTATGGTCTCTGTTGACTTTTCCTGTGCAAACAAGCATCCTCCAAAGGTGTGGTTAAAAAACAACAGCAACTTCTTTTTAGCCCCTGATTTGATGAATCGGCAATTTGGGTGAAGCTCGGCTGGCTGTCAGCGAGTCCATGCTGACCCGGGGCTGGCTGGCTAACGGTCAGGGCCAGGCAGCCGCCATGCGGCCGTGTGTCTCTCACCACCCAGCAGGCCAGCCCGGGCTTGTGTGAGCCCAGAAGTGGAAGGTTCCAGAGCAGCGAGCAGGCGAGTACTGATGCAGAAATACTTTGCAAGCCCCTGGTCGTGTCCTTGTTTAGAAGTGCCCCAAGGCCAAAGCGGGTTCTGGGAGGCCTGCCGATTCAAGGGGTGAAGACGCTGACTCCGCCTTTTTTTTAAAATTAATTTTACTGTTTATTTATTTTCAGTTGTGCTGGGCCTTCACTGCTGCGCAGGCTTTTCTCTATTTGTGGCAAGCGGGGCTACTCTCGAGTCGAGTCGCGTTGCTCAGGCGTCTCGCGGCAGTGGCTTCTGCTGCTGCAGCGCGCGGGCTCCAGGGCGTGTAGGCATCCACGGCTGCGGCACGTGGGCTCGGCAGCTGTGGCTTGCGGGCTCCAGGGCGTGTAGGCATCCACGGGAGGCATGTGGGCTCGGCAGCTGTGGCTTGCGGGCTCCAGAGCACAAGCCCGACAGTTGTGCTGCATGGGTTTAGCTGCTCCATGGCATGTGCGACTTCCCTTGTACCAGGGACTGAACTCATGTCTCCTGCTGCGGCAGGCAGATCCTTATCCACCTAGCCACCAGGGAAGTCCTAACTCTGCCTTTTGAAGGGAGGCTTAAGGCATCACAGACAGGGGCACAAGTGTGTGCAAGGAGCGGAAGGAATCGTGGTCGTGTTTACAATCCACCTCAGGAATGAACTGCTGGCATCTGTGGACATCATATCTGTCAACCAGGACGCACTCAGAGACAGCTCCTAATTCCAAGGGGTGTTATTCGAATCAGATTAACAAGTCAATTGTCTTGGATACTGTCATTTAGCCCAAGGGCAGGTGGGCAGAAGAGAGATGGCTCCCTAGAATTTTCTTGGTTCCAAAATCTGTAAATCTTCATATAATATGAAAAAAAAAAAGAGCATATGCATGCATGTCTGTAGATGTTCACGCATGCATGTGCGCGTATCCTACATAGTGTCTCTGAACTCTCTCTTCTACGTTGGTATTCTTCATTTTGGAGGGCATTGCTGCTTGTCAGTTGCGTTCTTGAACCACCTCCCATGGCCCCAAAACTGCAACTGCTTCAAGAATATTCAGAGCATTCAAAAGAAATAAATTAAAAAATTTTTAAAAGGCAAGTTTCAGGAGGGCAGCACTTACCCATTCTCGGGAAAACAGACTGAAAGGAAAGGACTGTCAGAGTGTTCCGTGAGTGACATTTTCAGCCATACAAATTGCGATTTATTTTCCCATGTAATCATCGTGATTGCAGACATCCTTTCTGAGAGATCACACCGCTCTTGGCTAGCTTTTTCAAACTGCACAAGACAACTTTCAAACCTGATTAGTATGTATGATGGGAAATCAGATACATTATATTTAGCTTGAAGTGCAGAGTGCCGTGGGTGCAAAGAAAGAAAGATAGGGGGAAGGATAAAAGCGGGGAAAAAAAGAACATCTGTAATCCTTTTCAGAGGATTCTGCGCGGCCCAGGGTGGGGTGAGGAGCGGGGCTGGTGGGTGGCGTCTGCAGGAGCTGCCCATGTAATTAACCGATTGGGGATCGTCTCCTCATCTGGCGGCTCTCCAGGCTCGAAGCTTAAGGGCCGGAAGCTTCCATACGCGGGGCAGACACGTGCTTTCCCGAGAGGCCATCTGAGAGCCCGTCACTCCCATCAGCCGGGCCTCCGCAGTGTCGGGGCTGTGGTTGGCAGGCCTCAGTTCCCTTTGAGGGGCACTGGTGCCTGGTCCTGGGCGCAGCGGCCGGCAGGCAGGCTTGGGCTCAGCGGCGGCTTGACCAAGAGCTGCTCTCCGGCGGTGCCGGCAGAGCCCGGACCAGGGCGGGGCGAGGGGGGCTGGCAATGACGCACGCCGGGGCGCAGCGAGTGAGGCGCAGGCTGCCTCCTCCAATGTCACCCGGGTGTCCGCCGGCCTGGGCCCGGCCCTGAGGCCCGAGAAGCAACGATGGGAAGGAAACACACACATGGGGGGAGATGAATGGATCTAGTGGGTCATTAAAATCCTAGTTCTTACATTAATAATACACAGCTAGATGAGGAGCGCAAGAGAGAATGTGCGCGGCGGGGTTGAGACTTCAAGGAATTTTGCGGGGGGACAGGGAGGGGGAAGCTTGGAGCAACACCCCCAGGCTCCTCAAGGCCCGTATCTCTCTCCTCTTCCTCCTGGACATCCACCACAGGAAAACGTGAGAAGTTTGCGATTTCCAGAGCGCCTGCATTAAAGCTGGGTTTTACCATCTGATCTGACCGGAGGACTCCATGCAGAGGGAGGGGGAGGGAAGTGTGCTGAGCGCTGACTGTATGCCTGAGCAGGTCTAACAACTGAACATCTGTCTACCGCTGTCACAGTCCTAGGAATCCTGAATGCTGACAGATCCTGGGTGGGGACCCTGAGGCACAGGGGGCACTTCAAGGCGAACCAGATCAGAGGAGAGACCAGACTGTTTCCACTCAGCCCCGGCCGCAGGGAGCGGAAGACCCTGAGCCACATAAGCCCCTCTCCCTGACCCCGTCCCCAGGTGGGGACCACAGGCGGAGAAGGGCACGGCTGCCCACAACCCGACCTCTGAGTCTCTCCAGGAGGCTGTACCTAAGTTCCTATCTCTGTGCATTCTATCCCTCCTAAACCTTCTGCCTCTGAAAATGTCTCTGAAAAGATCTAGGCTTTGTTTTCTATTATTAAAACAAATAAATAAATTGGCTTTGGTGGTAGAATACTGAACGGGTTCCCAACCCAAAATTCCTAGCCCGGTGCACACCTGGCCTTTCGCAGTGATACAGTCAATCACTAGTCGAAGTACTGCTGGGAAGCCGTTCATTAAGACTCCAAGTCAGCTGACCTTCAGATAAGGAGGCTCTGCTCACGGGATGAGCCCTTTAAATAGCGGTCTAGATGTCAGCTCAAGGACAGGCAGAGACATTCGGAGCATGAGGACCCGGTGCACAGGACAGGCTCTGACTGGCTTTGGGATGGAGGGCGCCCTGGGGCAGGACTGGGGTGGATCCCGGGAGTCGGGAAAGGCGGCAGCTGGCAGAGATGGAGGCCCCACACTCACAGCCGCAAGGGGCTGGGTTCTGCCGAAAGCTGGGGTGAATGGAGGTGTCGGGGGGTAATTCTTCAGTAATTCCAAAACAGTATTTCTCAGCGCTATTACTCAGGATAGTAGTACAAGGTTGGAGCCTGTGAATCCAGACCAGCAGCGATTGAGATTATTTTTCTCTGCCATGTCCTACACAGAGTCGAGTGAGATGCATTTCAGACCAAACAGAATTCGTAATGTCTTCGACAGAAGGCACCTGCTTGGGGTGGCACTGACTTATTTGAACACACCACATGGAGAAAAGCCCTACTGTGGGTATTTTCTGTATCTATCATTAATAGAATCTTCTAAACTTCAGAGCTGAAAAGAATAAAAAAGAACAGCCTTGTCAATTTCTTCCTATAACCAAAATCACACAGTACAAGATGAGAACCCCTCAATGTTACTAATTTCTCTGAAGCAGTATGACGGCAAACTCTTGAGACCCTGGCTATTTCAGACAAAATAGAAAAATGTAGATTCAGGAGGAAGCAGGGGACCTGGGCGTGCTGCTACAGATTGTGAGCCAAGTCATAAATTGAGGTAAAGCAGGAAATTAGGGGAGGGGGGAAAAAAAGGATGGAAGCTGTGGTTTTGCACCCATCCACTGGGGGATCTGAAAGACAAATGGGCTGAGGATGCTCCTGTCCGTTTTGGCTACACATTCACACCAGGCACATCATCAGTTAGAACACTCGACCCGAGAAACTACTGTGGGACGAGGTTTCCCTTGGGGAGGCCGGTTGAAAAGAAGAAAAAGAAAGGCAAAGAAAATCCATGTGGAATACACAACAATATATACCCACTAAAAACCCAGGCGGTGCTGGGAGCCATTGCTTCCTGCAATTCCTTCTATTATAATAAGAGGCTGTATTATCAAGGTGATATGGATGATGCTGGAGGGGAAGCAGGGAAAAGTGAAGTAGTTATTTTTATAAACTCCTTGGCTAGGTAATGTCTTGCCTCCCCCCTCCCCATAGCAGACTGTCATCTACCTGCCCCCCTACACTCAAACCAGTAGCCACATCTTATTTCTCCATCCCTCCCAGGCTTTGACCTCCTTGAGGTCTTGCCACGACTCCCCTGAGAGCTCCTCTGCTCCAGTCCTGCAAATCCATCCTGCTCACTGAAGCTGGAGACCTCCCGATTGCACGCTCAGTCTCCTTGTTATGCGCCAGGCACCAAGATCCCCGTGGACCTCCCAGGGCTTTCCACGGTCATGAAGGTCAAATTCAGAATACTGCTGGGATGCCTGAGGCACCTCGTTTCCCCTTTCCGTCTCATCTTTTGTCACCACTGGCCCTCTCCCGTGGAGGCTCCAGGCAGACAGAACCAAGCGTCCTTTCCCCGGGAGCCAGACCTTGCCTGGATGCCCAGAATGTGACCATGAGCAACCAAGTCCTGGTCATTACGAGGATGAGAGTCTGGGGTGGCCCACAGAGGCCAGATGACCATAGCAAAACTATACTCATAGAGGGTGTTATCAGAACAATGGAGAGGTACCCACCACACACTCAAAGTCTGTGTGTGTGTGGATGTGGGGGTGGGGGGAAGTCATGGTTCAGGCCAGGCTTCTGAAAGAGTCAAAGTTAGTCTGGAGAAGGAAAAAAAGAACGCTTTAAGCAGAAGCAGCTAAACATACAAGGACTGCCTACTCAGATCTGGGACTAGGAGAGCCGATGCTGGCTAGCTCAGTGACCCAGAGTCCCAGGGCTCCAGCACCCTAAGACTGAAGGGCACAGAGCCATGCTCTCCCCTGGTTTCCTGCTGGACCCTGACATGCAGGACAGTGCCTGTCTACAGCCAGTGCTCAGCAGGCATCTGCCAAGGAGATCTGACAACACGGCGTTCACAAGTATTACTGAAGTTCCAGGGGGCAGAAAACAGATCACTAAAGTTGGAATTGAACTGTGCACACCACAAGTATTCCTCTTTTGCTTCCAGATCTCTATGTGATGGCAGATAGGGAGCTACCATCTCAAGGTAAAGAAATAAAAACAATACTGAAAGTAAGTCAGACAGAGAAAGACAAACGCAGCATGGTATCATTTATACGTGGAATCCTTAGGAAAAAATACAACCAACTAGTGAATATAACAACATAAAAGGCAGGCTTACAGATGTAGAGAACAAGTGGTTACCAGTGGGGGGAAGGAAGGGGAAGGGACGGGATGGGTGGCGGATGAAGAGGTACAAACTACAGGGTATAAAATAAGCTACAAGGATATACTGTCCAACATGGGGAATATAGCCAATATTTTATACTAACTCTAAATGGAGTACAGCCTTTAAAAGGACTTCCCAGGTGGCACAGTGGCAAAGAATCTGCCGGCCAATGCAAGGGGACACGAGAAACGTGAGTTTGATGCCTGAGTCTGGAAGATCCCCTAGATTAGGAAATGGCAAACCGCTCCAGTATTCTTGCCTGGAAAATTCCATGGACAGAGGAGTCTTGGGGGTTACTGTCCATGGGGTCACAAAGAGTCAGACATGACTGAGCACCAGCCTTTAAAAACTGTGAATCACCATATTGTATACCTGTAACTTACATAATATTGAACAGCAACTATACTTCAATAATAAAAGAACAGTAATTGTACATCTTTCTGCTAATAAGGCTAGGTGTTCAGAAAGAAACAGAATCAAAACCTAATACCCAGCTTCTAAAAAGTATGAGACACAGTACCTGGAATTCTCCCAACCTTCCTTCCACCTCCTCACCCCTCCCTCAAAACAATTCCCTTCCTCTTTTGATTTTCTTCCAAGGTGTTTGAGACTTTGTCTCTGCTCCCTGGGAAAACAAATAAAAACTGGTGTCATGCAAAATCACACTAATATATACTTAGCTCAATTCTTTCCTAAGCATGGACAGAGGCTCATGGAGGGGGGACAATGGTGACCCCCATGCGCCCGTTGGATATCTACTTCAATTGATTTCAGGTACCCTTTCCCTTGTAAACACTTTATAATTGTGCCCTCACGCCAGTGGGGTTCAGATTGGGTCCAAGATAAATGAATCGCTGTGGGTATGGGAACAGACTGCTCCATCACAGAAATTCCCTGGCCGTTCCCGGGGCCCTGACCCCATGAGAACCCTGCTCCACACAAGTCTCATGATAAGATTCCCCTCTGCCTCGTGTGAACCACAGGGTGACAGCCAGCCATACGCTAGCAAGGGTCAGCTGCCTCCATTTCCCATTTTATTTTTTCTTTCTTCTTAAAAGGAGGAGAAGGGAAGTATCTTGTGTTTATTTCCAAATTCCCTTGCATCTGATGTGCAAAGGGCTGGCATTTGCTGCTAAAGCAGAAAATTATAAGGAGGGCCTAATTGACCCTCCTGTGTCTTTGGAAAAGCCTGTCTGTGGTCTCTAATTGACCCTCTAGGTACCGATGGAACAATGAATGAATCTTCAGGAAATAATGGAGGGCGATGATTAATAGCCCGGGTCTGGCTGGACCTCTGTCTCTCCCAGCTCTTCCCTTGCACTTTCCTTCCTCCCTTCCTGACACCCGCGTCCCTGGATTTCCTAAGCTGCGATTTATTATCATCGCTGAATAATAAATACCCTGCAGTCGACACTTGAAAAAATCAGAAGCACTGCGATTCTGCAGAGAGTGGGATAACACTGATGTGAGCGGGCACTCTCATTTTTCTCCGAGGTGACGCCTGGACGAGTATTCCACTGGTACTTGGGGGCAGAGTCCAAAGGGGAGGCTTCCCTAGGGTTTCTGGTCAAGCTATTGCAAAATGAAGGCCTTGGGAGCTGGGAGGATTCTTCCTATTCCCGCAAGTCAAGAGGCCCCATTCTGCCTTGCTCAGGTTGAGGAGTAAAGGCCCTTCAGGAGCACTTGGATGACAACCCTAACAGGAGTAGTAACCACTGGCCTCCCGTTAGTGTCACAGCCCCACTTACCCATCATCTTCAAATAACACTCCCAGAAGAGACGGAGTCAACATTATCACCCCCGTTATTCAGAGGAGTAAACTGAGGTGCAGAGAGAGTAAGTAACTCACCCAGAGGGAAAAGTCTCCAGTTCTCTACGCCGCACAATATTCAACTGTGCCAAGTGTGTAATACTAAAGGGAAAATGTTTTGAGGTAATGGGTAAGAGAACAAAATGTCTTTCCTTTCTTCTACTTTGGCTTAAAAAAAATGTTCCTTTCCCCCAGCACAGCAGGAGAGTATATGCTTATACTGAAAAATATGTCTGTCTCCTGAGGATTGTAAGAGGCCAGAGGGATTTTCTTTTCCTGTTTTGCAAGCTCATAGTATTAACTGTCCTTTTAATTAAATATTACTAAAAAGGGAGGGAGGGAAGAAGGAAGGAAGGAAGGATGGATGGATGAAAGCCACTGAGACTCCCCGTCACTCCTGCTGTGGCCTCCGCCTTGCTGGGGACCCCAAGTGGAGACGGAGCCTCAAGCCGCTGGCCAGGCCCCTCGGGTGCTCCTTCCGTCCTCAGTGCTTCCGGGGGCGCAGGCTGTCTGCACAGCCAATGAGCCCTGGGTGGGGATGCACGGCCTCTCCCACAACAGGGCTCACCTTGATCGGAAAGCTGGGGACCGCCATTCAGGGTCATGAGCTGCAGGAGACAGTGGGCTTCTGGGAGCCAACAAATCTGAGGGTCTCTTCCGCAGAGATGTCAGCTGAATAATTAAATCCGTGGGGGCTGGATGGAGGACAGCTGTAGGTCAAGTCTATGGTCCCACATTCCATTCAAGGTCATGATTTTAAAATCAAACAAGATTGTCTTAAGGATCTTTGGCCCAAAGGCAGAGGGCTTGCCTTCCAGGGTTAGTTGATTCAGACAGGCAGGAAATAACCCATCCGGGAGCTCTCCTTTCAAATGCAAGCCAGCCCCTCCGACTCCACGCCCCCTACAGCCCCATCTTTAGGCTCCCACACTCCCTGCCCCGCCACTCTGAGGTCAGTCCATGTGGTCCAGAGCCTGCAGAGGCAGGCACAGCAGTCAATCCCAAGACTGCTTGCCCCGCCTCGCAGGTTCCTCCCTACAGACCCCACAGTAAAGACCCCTGCCCACGGCCCCCCAAGCCCAGCCCCTGCCTTCTGACCACTGCCCGTGCCTCCCCAGGCGACCCCCCAGGGCACAGCCTGTGCCCTCTAGCTTGAGATCTGTGAGTACAATAAACCATCTTCTCCAGGCTAGTTGTCTCCTGATCTCTATACCTAGACGATAATAAAATTTACTAAAATAGGAAGAAAGGAAAAAGGAAAGAGGGACAGAAGGGTGCAGAGACAGAGGGAGGGAGCAAAAGAAAAAAAAGGAAAATGATTAAGGAAGGACTAAAACGTGAACAAATGACAGATAAAACCCACTTTTCTTTTTGAAGAGAAACAATTATCAGAGCTATAGAAGAAACCTTCTTCCCCTCTGGGTGTTGATAGGCTCATTAAAGACACATATGAGTACTGGGTGTGCAGGAATTCCTAACGGGAACCCTGACCTCCAGTCCAGCTTTCAGTATCCAGTGGGCTCCCAGGCCCTGCCGGCTGCCTCGCTAACCATGGCTGCCTTACTTAGGAAGCTAGCAGAGAAGTTAATTTCCTTTCATGGCTGATGGTAAACACCCAAGGCGGGGCTGGATTGTGAAATAGTATCAGACTATAAATAGAATCCTGCTCAGTTCAGTTCAGTTCAGTTCAATCGCTCAGTCGTGTCCGACTCTTTGCGTCACAGCACGCCAGGCCTCCCTGTCGATCACCAACTCCTGGAGTTTACTCAAACTCATGCCCATCGAGTCGGTGATGCCATCCAGCTAGTCCCTTTTAAATCCCTCTTGGTGCTTTTATTCATTAAGATTCAGATGCCAAGGAGGGTACAGATGCGCCATGGATCCCAAATACAATGCCCCGTACACAGGCAGATGGGTCTGTGTAAATCAGATGACAGTTTACAAGGTGCTGTGTGGCTTCACCAGAACGGTATTGCAGTCTGACCCGCTTAGGGCGGATGGCAGGGGTGGGGGCTGTGGGGGTGAAGTGGGGGGGAATGGGTGGGACAGGGTTACGCAAGTCCAGCTTTAACCGGAGGCCACATTTACATGTGAAATCTCACTTGCCTGTAAGGAGTGCCCTGGTCTTCAGGCCACCCCACCAGTGCCTTCTCCATCACTTCCCTCCCAGAGGGAGCCCCAGGAGCTGCCTAAAGAAGTTAGCCCGGTAGGAAGGCAAGGATGGCTTGGCCCCCTAGTAAAAGCTGGTTCTGTTAACACAGCCCAGGGTCCTTGCCTATTCAGTTTTCAAAAACCCCTGGTGCTTGCTGTCTAGTGCAAAAGTGGGTGGTTTTGCTGATTGGAAACCATGTGCCTGAAACAACACCTGCTTGGGCGCTTAACCTGGGAACGGGAAAGGTGAAAGGGTTTCTGTTTATTTTTATCTCGACTGTAAAATGGAAGAGCGATCACATCTGTCCATCTCGGGGGAAGAAAAGCAAAGTTGATGGAAGACGACAGAGCCTGCTTTTCCAGGGGTGCTTCGTGGGAGGCTGGGGCGCTAAGTGCTTCTCAGACTGCCAGATCCAAGGGACAGCGGTGGCCAGTGCCCGGCTCATGCTTTTGGCGTTCACCATTCAGGGAACAGGTGCGGGGAGCAAATGGCTACCAAGCATACTCATCTAACTAACTCTAGGACATTCCTTTCCTTTGAAAGAGGACAGGAACCGACCACCTGAGCCTGGCCTCCCTGGACCACTGCAGCACCAGCGGCAGTCTGATAGATACCCCTGCCTCCAAGAGAGTGGGGGTCCTTACATGTCCTGGGTCAACTTCAGGGTTAACATTTTAAGTAAAACACAAATAAATATGAGTTCAAATTACCACGAGTCCCCTTCTGCTGAGACAATTCAGGCGCTAATGCTGAAGACAAGCCTCATAAATAATACCCAGGAAAACGCCTGGGCACACTCTGCTTTCCTTAGGTTTCTTCCAAAACCAAGAGCACAGTTCCTTAGTATCTGAGTCATGGAACATACTGCCTTCTATTCAGAATCCTAATGATGCAGTATCTGTCCTCAAAAGGCTTTGTAACACATCCTAATAACAGATTCATCAATTCACGCTGAGCCTCCAGCTAGGTGAGAGAGTAAATCATCTCCCCCTACTCCCTTTTCTCTTATTTCTTACAAAAATAAAATGATGTCAGCCCTTAGCCTTTTTGTTCCTAACTCTCACTCCAAACTCTAAACTTTCCCCCCAAGTTGGCCAGGTATGAAAAATACTCTCCAAGCTGGTCCCTGCCCTCAAATTCAGCCATTCCAAATCTGCTGCCATTCCCCACAGATTCAACGAGCAGGGCATCTAACAAGAAGTTCCAGGGTTAACAAGAAATTCCAAAGCAAGGGCCTCTAGTGATGTCAGAAAGAAAAAAAAAATTCCAAAGATGAGCACTTATTCACAGCTGAAAATGTGTTCTTAGCCCATAAAAATTTAAAAACTAAAAACAAAGATATTTGAAATTATATATTCGAAACATGTGCTCCAGATACCAGCAGACATCAACCCACAGGCCAAATCCAGCCCACTGGATTTGTTTTTGTAAATAAAAGTTTTATTGGCACAAAGCCATGTCCATTTGTTTACATGTTATCTACAGTTGTTTTCATGACACATCACAGCTTGGTAGTTGTGATGGATGCCTTAGGGCCACAAAAGCCAAAAATATTTACTATCTGGCCCTTTATAAACAAAGCTTTCAGACTATGTTCTAGACCAAAGATTAGTTTCTGTGACCCCGAAATCCTTGTATCTGCTTTGTCATCCTTTGACTATAAATGGAATGGCCAAATAAGAATATTTTCATGATAATATCAATGAATTATTAAGTTGGGTTATGGTAGAAGAGAAAGCCAAAGAACTCTTAAAGACACACAAGCATTATTTTTTGAAATAAAAATGAGATCTACACCAGGTAACTCAATTCAACCACAAATATTTCTTCCATAACATGTGTCAGGTATTTTCAACCTAGGTATTTTCCTTCATTAAGGGGGGAAAAAGTATTTCAGTTCTTCCTTCCTTTTTCTTTAATCCATTATGCCCTTGTTTACTTTGCCCGATCAAACGAAAAATAAGGAGTCCCCATCTCAGAAAGATGTCCTGCACAACACAGGTAATATGTATTTGAGTAACACAGGTCATCTGAGAAGTTCGTTTTACCCCGTAGGCTTGGAATCCAAACTGCAGGATTAAGCCGTTTAGGATGTACTTGATTCCTATAACATGTAGTGATTTTGCTAATGTTGCTCAGTTTTATTTCCTTTCCCAGAATGATTTCCATTAGCTGGCTTACAGATTAGCCGCCTAATCTCCTAACAAGAGCTCTTCAATCGAATGGTCTGGAGTGGCCCATGTCCTGCCGCTGCCAAGTGACTTGATCTGAGAGATGGACAAAAAGGAGACACACAGAAGTCCAGATCGTGTGCTTAGCGGTCGATCCAACTTTCTCTGAGCCATGTATCATGACTTAATGGGAAACTCTGAAGAATGAAGGTGGGGGGGGGGGATTGCATTACCATGAATAATATAAAAAAGTGATATTCTGCCGAAAAAAGCTTTTGAGTGCAAGTGACTCAAACAAATGTATTAACAGAGCTTACAGCAGATTCAATCAGGTTGAACGCTCCCCGGAATTTATTTTGAAATAAGCTTTGTATGCCGGAGATGTGAAGAATGAATCTACTGGTGACTGGCAGGAAAGCTATTAGCATGTAGATTTTAATTCTGCCTCAGATTCTGAACTGGTTCCACTCTCCCCTCTCTTACTTCTGGCTGCCTGTCCCAGTTATAGACAGAGCACACCTCCACAAATCTCAGTGTCACAATTATGCCCCAAGGAGCTAAGATTTATTTTTCTCACTTTACTCTAACTTCTAAAAATTGCCTCAAATATGTATTATCAAGGCACCTATAACGCTACTATGTTTAAAAGTACACGTTATGCCACTCCAATCTGTCTATTGGTTGGCAACGCCAACACAGGGGTATAATCTGGGGACAAAACTGCACAGCGAGGACAGAAAAATCTGTTTTATGAAACCTGGGCTCACATTAACTGACAATTAAGCCGGGATGTTAATGAGGTTACGGGGGTGTGACAGGTTAACGGGCTGCAGCCAAAAGGCAAATATTGAAATGAAGGCGTTTATTTTCGAACCAACAAGCCAGAACTGAGCCATTACAATAAGTCCCATTAGCATTCTCGTTATTGGGCAAAATAATTTCATTTCTGAAATTAATTAAATAAATGGGAATGACCTGGAATTGTTTCCATGGCAGGCGGACAGGGCAACACTGCATGAAAGGCAAACCCATCTGGAGTCAGGAGGCCCATCAGCTCCCGTGGAGGTTACCTGAAGTTGACGGGGAGGGAAATGATAAGGCGGGTGCACCCAACAAGGCTGGGGCAGGCTCTGAAGGGGCTGGCAAAGCAATTTTTAAAATGATGCCAATTTTTATCATTATTATTTTAATATTTAGAGGTACAATGCTTTTGGATTGAGATACAAACTAGGTTAGAAAGTCCATCATGTAGAAAATTCTGATTCTGCCCTAAGTCATCCACACTTGTTTCTCCAAGCCATCTGGATTTTTTCTTTCTTTTTAATGATGAAGATTCATAAACTATATGGCAAGAAGAAGTTAGGGATGAGGTCAAGGGCTACTGCCAGGGTTCTGAAGAGAATCAACGGTGAGCCCTCGGTTCAAGTCAGGTCCTCTCCGCAAGGACTTCGGGTCACCCAGTGAACGAGGAGCGGAGATGCAGGCGCACCGCTGAGCAGGGGCGGCACCAGGGCTGGCCGCGGCACCTCAAGGGCACCCGCCTCGCAGGGTCGCTCACGCCTGGGGCCCGGGTGCCCGCTGTCCCTTACAAGCCTTGCGGCCTGAGGAATGCACCTGGCCTCTCTGTCCCTCACCTGGTTTACCTGTAAAGCAGGGGCCTTACAGCCTCCTCTCCAGCCAGACTGTCGTGTTAAATGGAAAGGGCCGCCATACACAAAGACTGGCCCATGCTCGGGGGCTGAGTCAGGCAGATACTCCAACAGACCTGGTGATTCTTTGCAAAAGTCATCATGTCCAACCTTTCTGGGCAATGCTTGCTGAAGCAGATCAGACTTTCTCAAAATGTGTTCCGTGGACCAGCTGCAACCAACAGAACCAGAGAGGCTTGCCTAACACACAGATTCCTGGGCCCCATCCTGGATGGGTCCAGTCAGAATCTCTGGGGAGAGGGGGACCCCGGAATCGATGCTTTTAAAGTAAGTTCTAGTCTTAGGGATCTAGAAGTTTGGACAAGTTCTTGCTTCAACACACAGGATGTAAACAACAGAATCGCAGACTAATCCTGAACAAATGTGCTGCACTGCCGCAGCATTAGACATGATTACAAAGCGCTGCAGCTACAGATCCAGTATTCTTTTGAACAATCCCTCACCCTCACTTTCTAGGCATGGGGAACTTGCTGGATACAGGACCGTGCCTTAAAGTCCTGACCACATCTACTGCTTGCTTTCCTCCTGGTCCCAGGCTTAGCTCCCACCAGACAGCGGCTTCCCTCTTTCCTGCCTAGTACCAACCTTGCCTCCTCCTCAGGGAAGACTTTTCTATCCCTAGACAAAGTGAGCAGAGAAGACAATGGCACCGGACTCCAGCAGTCTTGCCTGGAAAATCCCATGGATGGAGAAGCCTGGTAGGCTGCAGTCCATGGGGTCGCGAAGAGTCGGACATGACTGAGCGACTTCACTTACACTTTTCACTTTCATGTGCTGGAGAAGGAAATGGCAACTCACTCCAGTGTTCTTGCCTGGAGAAGCCCAGGGACAGCGAAGCCTGGTGGGCTGCCGTCTATGGGGTCGCACAGAGTCGGACACGACTGAAGTGACTTGGCAGCAGCAGCAGCAGACAAGGTAAGAGAGGTTTATTGAAAGCCACACTGTTTACAGCCTTACATTCCTTGTCACAGCCTTAACCATCCTGCAATTATTCAATGATGGGATTAACAACACTGTCTTTCCTGAAAAGTGACGGAGGGTATGGATTGTTCTTCCTCATCCACCACAAGATCCCAGACGCCCAGCATGGAGGGTTTGTGGACTGAGCCGTGTCCCTCCCCGATTCGTATGTGGAAGCCCTAAGCCCTAATGGGGCTGTCTGTGAAGACAGGCCCTTTAAAGAGGTAATTCAGGTCACTATGAGGTCCTAAGGGTGGACTCTAACCCAGCAGGACTGGCAGCTTTATCAGAAGAATATACGCTGGGGGAGCACCCGACACGCAGAGGGATGACCCCGGGAAGACAAAGCAAGGAGGCCGCCACCTGCAAGCTGAGTCGTCTCAGGAGAAACCAACTCTGCTCGCGCCTTGATCTTGGACCTCCAGCCTCCAAAGCCACAAAGAACCAAACTCCCAGTGTTGGAGCCAGCTGCACAATAGCACGGGGCTCGTTTCAGAGGTGGGAGTCGAGAGCTGCCCAACGGCCAGCCAGGCCCACTGGGGCTCTCCCCGCCTCGGCAGGCCTGGGGGAGTCGGGCCGGCCAATCTGCTCACGGCGGTGGGCTGAAAGAAACAATCGGCAGACATACCACAAGCAGAAGGCCGCGCTGGTCACGCACGCGGCAACAGTTTCTTCAGGAGCAGAGCGTGGGGCTGTGCTCTGGAACCGGACACGGGAAGGAGGCTCACGCTCCCACGGAGAGGACTGGCTGCCGATACGGGCACCAGGCAGGGCCCCACGGCAGGGTCTGTTGGCTGCGTGCTCAAAAGCCGGGCTCCCTCCTTCAGCCCTGCTGGCGACGCTCCTGCATCCCTGAGCTGGGACCTGGACAGTCACTAAGACCAAGCAGCCCTGCTGGCTCTTGCAAATGGCACCCTGGGTCTGAAAGCAGCCCGTGGAAAGCAAGTCACCACCTAATCAAACCACCCTGTCCAGTCCTGGGGAGCTGAGACTCAGCCTTCTCGGGAGTCGGCACACACTGACGATGCTTTGGTGCTTGCTTAGCTGGAGAAGCCTTAAAGTGAAAATGAAAACTGGATCCCTGTTTAGGTCATCATCTTATTCTAGAAGTCATTGCATTGTTGATCATCTCATTTGAACCCAGTGTGTATTGTAGTGAGTTAGAAAATGCCTTTGACGCCACACTGTTCTGTGTTCATTACAGTTCTGCCACTCAGCACCGCTGAGACTCTGGCAGTCACTTTATTCAGCCGAGGTTTCCTCATCTGTTAATGAGGAACCATTTATAAGTTGGATATGACATCTACTTAATAAGGCTGTGGAGAAGATTAAATCAGAAGAGGAGCAACTTGTTCACCACAGTGCTGTCAATAAATCATAAATGGGGATTGCATTATTATTGAGTCAATTTTATTATTAATAATTAATAAATGTTAGCACTTATTGAAAGATGTCTACTGTTTAACAATTAAAATCAGAATACTAGTACCGGTTTTCTGTTTCCTTACCAAAATATCTGCTCTCAGAGCTCAATTTTTTATTCATTGGAAAGAGCTAGTGCCAGATCTCAGTCAAAATATGCAAAGCAATTAATTCACTTTTTTTTTTCTTTCCTGAAAGCAGGAAACATGGATTTCTGATCCCAAGCCTTTTCTTACTGCAGTAACCTCCAAGCTCTATTACTGGAGGTTTAAATAAGTTGAGATGGAGATTATCTTTCATCACAGTCTTCTAATAATAATCTCTTCTTTGATAAGAAATTTATGGCAGGCTGCTCAAATGCTAGTTTATTGATGATGAGAGTATCAACTGTCCTTGGTACAAATAAACAGGGGTTTTTGATTCATGAGTAGGGAGACAGGGCACCTCTTGGGCCCTGGGGGCTACGTAATTTATAGGCATTCAATTCTCATCAATGTATCGTCAGTATATCCAGGGCATCTGACAGGTTCCTGTTTGCAGGATGGATGTTCTCTCCACAACCCAGGGAGCACAGAAGGAGAGGTCTGGCCTCTCAGGCTTAAAGCCTCCATTATCACTGAGAATTTCATAATGGGAACTGCCCCTGGGTCCAGATTTTTCTATTCCAGTTTGTTCAGGATTAGGTACATTCAAGACAGTACTCAGGACAAGACAAGGCAAACACTGCAAAGTTTGCAAGCCAAGGTCTAGACCTCTGTTGAAGGTGCTAGATGCAAGTTCCAAAGACCAAGCCATGACCCTTTGAGCTGATGCTAAGAAGGAGGATCATTCTCACATGGAGGGGACTGGGTACCAATATGAACACCATAGAGGACCCTGTGGCAGAGGCTGCTGGCTGCCTGTTCGATGGCCATCATTCCTGCCTTCACCTTTGCTAACAAAAACTGAGGTCCCTCCCAGGCCCAAAGAAAGTCTTGACTTGTGGGAGACAGTTGTGGTACTCTCACTTTTCTTGCAGAGACACAGTTAGATGTGTGCCACCATTCTGGTTCATGTGTCACAAGGAAGGTTCTACTGGCAGAGGCATCTGGGAAGATGTTCTTTACCCTTTAGACGGTGCACAAGATGAGCACATTCCTATCTCTTTCTGCCTCTGGTCATGGTTGTCTGCAAGTGACTCCTGGGATTAGGCAATCATTTTGTGACCATGAGGCTTGACGAAGAGGATAAACCAATGTGTGGTGAAAGCAGAAAAGAAAGTCAGAGCTCACCCAGGGACTTGGAGATGAAGCCCTTGAATTAACCAAATCAGAAACTGCTTGGCCTCCAGACTTCTTCTTATGTGAGATAATGTATTTTGCTGTGGTTGTTGTTGTTCAAACTACTTATACCAGTTTTCTGTTGGCCAGTATCACTTACTGAGGCCCTAAAAAGCACGTATATCTCACATCCCCAACATTCAATGCTGAAGGAAATCAGGAGACTGCTCTAGAAAGTACTACTTCTAGAAAAACTGCAAAGATTAAACCCAGGTGCATAGCTGGGACCCACCTAATTCAAACTTTTTCTATTCCTTGTTTAAAAAGGCTCCTTGGTAAGTGGCTTCAAGCAAAAGGCAAAATCTGTAAAACAAACAGTCCCACCAGTTAGCTGACTCTTAACAATGAAACAGAAAGCTTTACTTTTTATTTTTCCCATTATAAAAGCAACATGTGTGCATGCATGCATGCTAAATGAATTCAGTCATGTCTGATTCTGTGTGAACCCAAGGACTGTAGCCTGCCAGGCTCCTCTGTTCATGGGATTCTTCAGGCAAGAATAATAGAGTATGTGGCCACTTCTTTCTCCAAGAAATGTGTGTGTGTGCTTGTAATAGACGTAGGTTTAGACAGTACATGCTATTTTGTAAACTGCTTTTTACACTTAAATTGAAGTTCTCAAACAATATTACATTCTCTTGAATATTTTTAAAGGCCTTACAAACACCTAAATTAATTTTATCTACTCACCCACCCAACTCAGCTGACAGTGATAAACTGTGTAATAGTGGTGTACCTCACTCTTATACAACTCTCCATTGGATGAAATAAGTGAGAGTTCACAGGAGCCCACAGAAACTCACTGCTTCTGCAGGATTTAACAGTCAGAACCTGGGGAGGAGCCACCACATGCAGATGTGAACAAAGGTACTTTCCACGGTTAGAGACCCACAGTGAACGTCAGTACGAATGAACAACTGGCAAAAGACACCTTGTCGGTAAATCAAAGACAAAAGTCATTCTTTGTTCTTTCATCCCACATCAGCGGCTTTCACGGATACCACTTATGTCCATGATCAAGGACTAACATACTTCCAATCAGCAAATGTGTTTGAATACCACACATTACACATCTGTAGGAGAACCATGGCCCAGGCAATACAACTATACAGTCAGGACCAAAGTTCAGAGTCAAGGCTGTGCTGAAACGAATAAATGATCACCGTTCACAACTGGCATATAAAAAGCTCTTAGGTTTGTCATTCTTTATTCCATGGTTCCCTGCCAAAGGATAGTAGTCCTGTGTGTTATCACGCTTCTCCTTTTTTCCAAACATACCTACATATATCAATCTGTCACCTTCTCAGACAGACATTGACCACGGACCAGAAGTGACAGAACTTGTGTTGGTGGAAACAGAAACAGACTGTTCACACTACTTACTAGGTTGTTATGTGGCTTGGAACGTGTGTGTATTTATATGTGTATTTATTCAGCTCAGTCAGTTCAGTCGCTCAGTCGTGTCCAACTCTGTGACTCCATGGACTGCAGCACGCCAGGCCTCCCTGTCCATCCCCAACTCCCAGAGTTACTCAAACTCATGTCCATTGAGTCAGTGATGCCACCCAACCATCTCATCCTCTGTCGTCCCCTTCTCCTCCTGCCTTCAATCCTTCCCAGCATCAGGGTCTTTTCCAATGAGTCAGTTCTTCACATCAGGTGGCCAAAGTATTGGAGTGTCAGCTTCAGCATCAGTCCTTCCAATGAATATTCAGGCCTGATTTCCTTTAGGATGGACTGGTTGGATCTCCTTGAAGTCCAAGGGACTCTCAAGAGTCTTCTCCAAAACCATAGTTCAAAAGCATCACGTCTTCTGCACTCAGCTTTCTCAACAGTCCAACTCTCACATCCATACATGACTACTGGAAAAACCATAGCTCTGACTAGACAGACCTTTGTTGGCAAAGTAATGTCTCTGCTTTTTAATATGCTATCTAGGTTGGTCATAGCTTTTCTTCCAAGGAGCAAACATCTTTTAATTTCATGGCTGCAGCCACCACCTGCAGTGATTTTGGAGCCCAGAAAAATAAAGTCTGTCACTGTTTTCATTGTTCCCCATCTATTTGCCATGAAGTGACTGGACTGGATGCCATGATTTTAGTTTTCTGAATGTTGAGTTTTAAGCCAACTTTTTCACTCTCTTCTTTCACTATCATCAAGAGACTCTAGTTTTTCTTCACTTTCTGCCTTAAGGGTGGTGTTATCTGCATATCTGAGGTTATTGCTATTTCTCCCAGCAATCTTGATTCCAGCTCGTGCTTCATTCAGCCCGGCATTTTGCATGATATACTCTGCATATAAGTTAAATAAGCAGGGTGACAATATACAGCCTTGACGTACTCCTTTCCTGAATTGGAACCAGTCTGTTGTTTCATGTCCAGTTCTAACTGGTGCTTCCTGAGCTGCATACAGATTTCTCAGGAGACAGGTCAGGTGGTCTGGTATTGCCATCTCTTTAAGAATTTTCCACAGTTTGTTGTGATCCACACAGTCAAAGGCTTTGGTGTAGTCAATAAAGGAGAAGTAGATGTTTTTCTGGAACTCTCTTGCTTTTTCAATGATCCAACAGATGTTGGCAATTTGGTCTCTGGTTCCTCTGGTGTCAGAAAGACTGTGAAATGGGAAATGCATGTATTTAAATCAAAGTGTGGTGTTATAAACTTATACTGGAGCTGATCCTATCTATGATGAGAGAGCAGACTGCTCAATAGAGGTGCATCAATAGCAAGATAAAGAAAATGAACACGTTCCAACAACAAGCATCAACGCTCTGGGGGTCATCGCCTGTGTTAGATTATCTGTTGCACCTCGCCCTGACATTAGCATTCGTAATTACCAGCAGCCTCTCTCTAGAAGGAAAACATGCTTTGGTGAAGTGCAGAAGTTTGATTTCCCAGAGAGCCCCCCTGCAGGTACGGTGTGTACAGATATCATGCATGCAAATATCTGTCCAGACATGGAAGAGAGTTTAGAAATTTTTCAAAATCCATCTGTGCACCTCCCTAAAATATAACGTCTTTGGACTTGAAGTCCTACTTCTGTCAGCAAGAATTAACTAAATATTTGGCACTTATTCTGTGGCCACTTCTTATCAATGTAGAACTGCTTACCAGAAGAGAAACAGACCCTTTAAAATTCTACTGTAATTTTTCCCCCTAAAAAATGTGCTAAGTTTTCTTTCTAGAATTACAATAGGTTCTGTGACAAGAGTGCCTGCCACATGCTGAGCAGAGAGGCAGAGGGCTGAGTATTTTTGTGACTCATTTCAATTAATCTTTGCAAAAATCCTTTATGAGTTTGAGGCTCACCGAGGCTTCAAAATGAGTCCTCAAGTCTGAGAGCTGCATGATTTTGCACTGAATTATTAACCTAAAAGCCGTGGTTCAGGTCAACACATATTTACTGGGCACATACCATGTGCCACACACTGAGAAGCAAGAGGAGAAATGAAACGATTTCAAAACAACATAGTTAAGGGGCTACAAGACAGGCAGACACGAGATGCAAGGGGTGCAATTTCTCTAAATGTTTTGCAACAGAAGATGGTAACTCCTGTCTCGAGGTGCTTCTACGGTCTCCGAACTGCTTCCTCACTCCTTTACCTGCTCACCTCTCCCCAGCCCAGGCCCCAGCAAAAGGACACGGTTTTGCTCACTGTCCAGAGTGTCTGTTTCAGCTAAGGGAAGAAACTGCAACAGAAGAAAACATAGGAAACAGGCTAAGTTTTCAAATGCATCTCTCAGGGACTATTTGGGACAAAATGAACAGAAATAAACAATCCTCCACTATCAGGTGACATATTTTATACGTTCCACCCTGCGCTGGAGGAAAGGAGCAGAAAGAAAAGCGCTCCTAAATCAGGGTTTCAAAATCAGATGCTGGTATGAGAAAGAAGATTAACCTGGTCCCTTAACAATCAAATTTATAACTAGTAAAGGGTTATGAAAAATTCTATCTCTGTGTCGAGCACGGGAAAAGTACAAAGTCTTTGGAGGCAAGGGATGATAAACTACAGCTTGGGCAATAAGCTGGGAAGGGAATGGGCAGTTCAAGAGTTCAGCACGTGTGTGCTGGGAAGGTGTTTAGTTAAAGAGAAGGGCCGGCTCCAGACAAAGGCACAGAAAGGTCATCCCGAGAGTCATTCCATCTTCATTACGACGGGGAGGACCACGGGCCAGAGCGCACACGCCAGGCCTCCACGTGCACCCTGCACAGAGGTTTAAGACTTGCGGGGACATTGAAATATGTAACAGAAGTAAACACAGAGAGCTGGCAGCGGGGCCTAGACACTGTGATCTGGGAACGGACACACTCCCAGCCAGCCAACACAAATGTGATATGAATGTTCCCCCCCAACCGGGCACCCTGAATTTTTTTTTCAGGGTGAGTGATAGATTAATTAAAGATTACAATCTGTCTTCTTCAGAAGGCCAGAGAACTGGACCTGCAATCAGTGGCTTAATTTTCTTCCAGGTAACTGCCAAACTTGAGTGTGTTCACCCAAATAAAATAATTTCCCCCGACTGTGCAGCTCGAAATTTCTGTGCTCGCATAAGAGTTGCCCTGTGACTCAACCCTCATCTTTCACTTTTCAGGAACTGGGGGAAAGGTGAATTTCATTTACTGATTATCAGCAGGCTCCGGAGAGATAGGCCAGGGCTGTTGTAATGGGAAAGCGGGCCCTGACTCACACCTCGTACAACCTTCCTGAGGAGGCCACAGCCAGCAGATTTCCATGCTGCAGTGATGTCCACAGGGGTAGAGGAAGGTAACCTTCCCTCCTCCACCCCCTCCAAACCCATACAGACCCCCCTGCCCTAATTCAGCCTCCACTATAGTCAAAAGGATACCCTGTCCATCCTTGTACCCCTACCCCACAGGAGCTGTGGCATCGGGGGTCCCGATTCATTACAAAAGGCTGTAACAATCAAGCACAATTAACTCCCTTTCCCTGCCAGTGTGTGAAGAGGGCTTTAATGCTTCCAGTTACAAAGGAAATGGTTCAGTCTCCTCCCACCTCCCGCTGTTGGCGTAACCAATCAGAAGGCGAGACGCGAGACAAGCAGCACCTCGCTAAGGGCAGTGAGGAGGACCAGAAGGACAGCAGTTGGCTGCCTGGGCCCAGCAGAGACAGGGCCACTGTCTACAGTTAGTGAGGAAATCAACCGACTCTACTGCTTAGGAGCTGCGTGACTCAGAAAGGTGGTATCCTAAACCTTCATCTACTCATCTGGAAAATGCACGCCGCTTCCCACTGGGATGTTTGGGGATGAGAGACTAAGTAGGATGATGGATACAAGGAAGGATGAGTAGAAGGATGGATGACTGGATGGGTGGATGGAAGGAAGGAAGGTACGGACATTAATATTTTAAAGACCTGGCCAGCAACCAGCACCGAGTGAGTGCTCAGTAAAAGGATTCTGTTGTCTTTATGATGAGAAATCTGAACAGACCACACAGACATGGAAATTAAGAGAAAAGATAATCCACACAAGCCAGAGGCAAGTCACCTGCTCTCCCTCCTCACTGTCCTCATTCTGCTCCCCCGCCCCCATGACCTTCAGCATCAGAAGCCAGGCCTCAGCTGACTAAGCAGGCCCTGCCCTACCCCTGCCTGGGGCTGCACTGGGTGGCCGGAACCGCATGGATTCCATGGGGAGATATGCAAGAGGAGGAAGACTCGACTGCCCTGCCCTTGGCCACTGTCTGCACCAGTGTGTGCAGGAGCAGCGGAAGGAGCTGAAAGGGAAGAAGAATCAGAGCAGGCCTCGAAGCGGGCATCACACGGCTCAGTGGATGAAGCCGCATCCCAGGGTGACCTGGGCAGCTGACTTCTCAAATGACAAAGGGTCACAACCTCCCAGACCAGCCCACAACATGGGCCCAGTGGGGGCAGCTTCTCTCTCACGTGACAAATCACCGTCCTCTGGAAGGATTCAATCATCATGAACTCATCTGGCTGAGAACCTCAGACACTGAAATCGACTGTGAGTGAACACACTGAATTCCAGGAAGGATAAGACGTTTACACTCAAAACTTAATTTGGTGGAAGAGGAAGTGAGAGGAACAGGGCCCAGTCATGCCCAATGACACTTTCCAGTGCATGCATCCTCCATGAGGGCAAAACATCTAATGATGATGTTTTATGTCAGGCTGTGTGCCTGGTAAATTTAGGGATCATAACACCAGCCAGCATTTAATAACTGCCTGGTGTATGCAAGGCACAGTGGTGGGCACTAGAGAAGCGACCTATGAACCTTGGGAGGGGTCCCACTGCAGCTGCGGACACGGGGTATGTTGAGAGCTATAGTTTACAGAACGCTTGGTGCGTGTCAGGTGCCAAGCCAGATGAAGACTCTGCCCTCGGGCTGCCCCGGCCACGCCCAGTCTCTCATCCCAGCTTTACCACGGAGGAAACCAAGTCCTGCAAAGCCCGTACTCATCACTCAAGGGCACACCTCGGGGGAGTGATTGAGACAGACTCCGTCTAACCCATGTCTGATTCTTTTCTTATCTTGCCGTGGCTGCCCATGGACGTAGCACCCTCGGAATTCCTGAAGGTGCGTTGTTAATGAAAACTATGTACTTAGCAATTACTGGGAAGAAGAGGTCGTTGGTTCTGACCAGTTGACCTAATCTTCATAACTGTCTGAGGAAAGTAGGACTTTTCCAATTTTGATATAGGAAGAGGCTCAGAGAGGTGAAGCCTTCTGCCCAAGTATGAACAGCCAGGACAGCTGGGATGTCCACACTCAGGTCAACTGCCTGTACTCGCCAGTCAGGAGATACCAGCCAAGGCAGGGCTCCTCTTTGAAACTCAAACATCAAGCCCCAAACGCACGAAGCATCAGACGCAGATGAAGTCGCGTATCTGAGGGCCCCTAGTGTCCCCTTTTCCTGCTGTTCCAAGCAGAGTATGTGCGTATACATCCCTGTGGGAGCAACGCCTGTCACTCCTATCCTGACTTCTCTTCGGAGAAAGAGAATCCTACCATTAGCTCCAGAACCGTGAAAGTGAGTCACTGGTGCTGCAGGAAGGAGATAGAAGAGGACAAAGCAGGGGGTGATGACTTGTATCATTTCTCTCCCAGGCTCAGAGAGCGGGGGCCCTAGAGACCTAATCCAGCCTTGGCCCCCATCACTGATCACTCCGATTCTGACGTTAGTGGCAGAGTTAGCAGGAGATGCTATCTCCTTGGGCAGACCCCGTCCATCTGCAGCCTCTGCCCGTGGCACAAGATGCCCCACGAAATGCTGGCTTCATGCAGGGAGGGAGCCGATGGTACAGGGAGAGAATGAGACACAGACTGTCTTGGCAATCTCTCCCCGCTGATATGAACTTGGGGTTTGGGGTGGTGACGGCCTGCAGTCATGACATAAGAGAGTATCACAGGGCATGCTTTGGAGACGAGAGGGGCGTGGCAGTGGCCTGCACATGGGGACTCCTCCCGGTTTACCCAACTTCCTTCTGAGATTCCGGGACACCTTTCTTGCCCTGTGCCGCGTTTCCTTCTGCTCTTGGGCCAAACCACACCCAAAGCATCGTTTTCGGGGTTTTTTTGTTTGTTTTCCAGTAGCGAAAATTAGATGCTTCAGATATTCAAATCAAAATTGAGCCTCCAGAAAAACGACAATAGTTATCTCTCACCATGAGTGTGTTGATAGTTTTCAGTTGGTGGTGTCAATTAGTGAGGATTTAAAAATGCAAGTGGGATTTACAGTAACCACCACAACAAAAACCCAGCTAGTATTTATTTGGCACCACTATCATTTGTTCTGACTGGCTGACATAATCTTCATAATATTCTGAGGAACACAGGGTTTCTCCAATTATGATAAAGGAAGAGGCTCAGAGAGCTGAAGCCTTCTGCTCAAATGTGGCCAGCCAGTAGAGCTGGGAGGTCTATACTTTAGGTCAGGAACAGGCAGACAGTTATAAATCTCTTTTTAACTCAGAGATTCCATGATTCTAACATTCATTTTCCCAGTATAACCTGAATTTCAACACTGGCTTATACCCACCTTTCAAGGAACTCTTTCAGCATCCATCTTTTAATTTTAGCAAATATCTGTAGGGCTACTATTTTGCCTCTGACCTTCTACTCGGTACCAGGGATCCAGCTATTAATGAGGCCGATGCCTGTCTGCCTTCAACAAGGCTCATGGAGAAGACAGACGTGTAGATAAACACAACAAACAAGTGTGCTATGAGTGATGGGGATCTAGAAAGGTCTGAAGGAACACCCAGGAGTGGCCCAGCTTAGTCCTACAACACAAGGAAAGTCTTTCTGGAGGAACAACAATTCAGCTGAAACCCAAAAGATGAGTCGGAGGTAGACCTATGGACAATGGAGATCCAAGGACCACATTCAAGGAGCAGAGAAACTACAGGTGTTCCCTTCAGAAGAGCCTGGCTACCTCTCACCCTAGGAGTCTTTTAGACACTCAAGTGCACCTTGGAAAATCTGTTAAAATAATGTATTAGCTGTGCCACTAGTTCATTCGGAATCTCAGATACCGGAGGTGCATGATGAGAAGTGACCCCTCTGTCTGGTCCAAAGGGAGAAAGGATGAACGCTGCCTGCAGGGCCAGCTCTGTGCCACTTGCCAACCAACTCCCAGCGCCACCTGGTCCACAGCTGCCTCCAACAGCTCGGGGACTTGACCACACCCTGGAAACACAGGGGCTGCCAGAGAAGAGGCGCTCCTTACATAAGGCCCTCCCTCGCTGGTTTTCTATGGGCAGTCTGCATGCACTAAGTCGCTTCAGTCGTGTCCAACTCTGTGTGACCCTATGGACTGCAGCCCACCAGGCTCTTCTGTCCATGGGATTCTGCAGGCAAGAATACTGGAGTGGGATGCCATTCCCTCCTCCAAGGGGTATTCTGAGCCCAGGGATCGAACACTTGTCTCTGACATCTGACCTGCACTGGCAGTGGGGTTCTTTACCACGAGTGCCAGCTGGGAAGCGCCAGTGTGCAGTCTGTGAAACAGTAATAGCCAGCTGCTAGTCCAAACCATGCAGCTCAGGTATGCTGCTTCCGGGTGCTCTTGTCTGTCCTGAAGATCAATGTTAGAGCATAAAGGGGGGGAGAGGGGGAGATGGATTCTCCTCGAGTAGAGTAAACGTCTGATCAATGCGAGAGTGCGGGGACCTAAGTTATAACCCCTGGCAAGAGCTGCTGGTGCAGAGAGAGGCTCTGTTGCCAAACATGGGCAGAAGCCATGAGCGTTTGGCAACCCAATAAACGGAGAGACGATTAATAACCTCTTAAGAAAATTAAAGAGGCTAAGCCAGAATATGCATTTCTATCGATCACCCACCCATTTCCACAGGGAGGTGTCCAGACGGAGTGCTCCTGAATTCCCCAAGTTTTATTTCAGAAGCAGCTTCTCCCTAACTCAGCACGGCCACCTGGTGAGATGTGAAAGAGTAGACAGCTCATCCCCAAGTCCAGAGACTCTGCTTCAAGGGATTCGAAGCAGGATCCTAACAAGCACCTTCACATGGTTCTGATTTAAATCCAAGTTTAGGGTTCAAGGTCATTTTCTTTGAGGGGTGGGGCAATGAACCACTTGACTGGTATTTTCTGCACTGGCAAGTATCCTTTTGTTTAGCATATTATTAGTGAGATTGCATCTGCAAGCATGTATTTTTAAGACATTTTAAGACGTTGACTGCGTATACTCATAGTATATTCATAGTACTGTGCCCGGTATGTCACACCTCACAATGCTTTCTTAACCTTAAGAAGCCCTTTCCTCTCTAGATAGGGAATTCACAAAGAAAACTCCAACATTCCTTAACTAACAGAGGCCATGCCTATTATTAGCTATTGCAACTTCCTAATGTGGGGACTGACTGGCTCATAGATCCATCTATTACTTTAGCCCTTCTTTGTTCCCTTGAGAAAAAGAACAATATGTTTTGAAAACATAGAAATGCATAACAGTAAAACCAAGGGCCCCCGAAGACCTAGATCAGGCTCTTCTAAATTCAGATACTCAATATTCATATGTATTCTGCTGGTCATTTTGTCCAAACAAACACCTGTGCCTGGAAATCTAAACCGAAATCCATGACTTGACTTTGCCAAGAGAATTAATAAGGGCAGTGAGGTTGTGGACAACAAGACATTGAAAAAGTCACCGTAACTGGTGAGTTTCAACAATCTGTCTCTAATCATCCAACTTCAGATATCCGAGGAAAACTGAAAGACTTGGTAGCAAATTATAAAATATAATTTTTGGTGTAAGATAATAATATATTGAATCAGGTAGCGATGTTAATAACCACATTCTCAGCGTGCAACTGCTTTAACCAAGCGGGTGGCATAATTTAGTCAGAGGAAGGAACCATCCAAACCTAAGGGAGGTCAGGAAAAGAGGTTCACTCCCTTCCTTCTTATGCTAAGGAGAAACATAAAGGAGGCATTCAGGAAAGTGTCCATCTTGGAGACCAGAAACTCTGTCTTGCTTTCTGCTGTCCATCAAGGTAAATCCCTTAGGATTTTTGAACACCGAAGTCTGCAGGAGAGCTAGGAAGCCAAATGGAGACTTTTGCTTTGGTTTGTCTGATTCCTGCCTATTGACACTGTGGGGACCTAGGAATTTTCTCTAATAAACATATGCCAAAACTCCTAAGATATAAACAATTCCAAAGAACCACACCAAAATAAAACATACAGTGTTAATGAAATTAAGACAACAGAAGAGATTAAGACTGAGCAAAGGTTTGAAAATCAACTTCCAAACTTGAACTGTAATGCTATTTCTCTGAGCCTACATTTCCTACCCTGTGGAATGAGCATAACCTACCTTACAGACATGTGAAAATGAAATGAGATAATATGCTATAAAATGTTTAGCACAGCAACCAAAATATTATAAGAGGTCTATAAATATTGATAAATGATCAATAAATACATGATCATTAGTGTCATCAATAGCTGGACCAGACTGAAGTTTACAGGGTGAAGAATTTCAGATAGTAACATAGAAACATCCACGAGTCTTCTCTTGGATTTCGATTTCTAAAGCCATGATTGCATCACATGGTGGTTTTGCTTCCATATAAGCCTTGGGGCCACAGACAGAACCCTACTGAAGTATAATCTGTGCCTTTTATTATCCTAGGTATTTTATAGTAAACATTTTAAAACATTGTGAGAAGGCTCCATCAGACTGCCAAGGGACAAAAAAAAAAATTAAAATAAAACAAAACATACCTAACCAATGCCAAAAAATTCAATAGCTGAGCATACCTATACAAAGCTATGTTTGGATGCATTTGATGGGGAGAGCTCACCTAATATCAGCAATTTTTATTAAAACATCTATGACAGAAAGTCCTTCACTGAGCAGCTGAGCCTTCACTGGTGATGTGAGGAAGTGGGGTCTAAGGCCTCCTAGTCCCCAGGCGCTCTGCCTCCCACTGCTCCCTAAGGCTGACCATGAAAAACCAGCTACTGGAAAACAAATAGGCCATTCCATTCTCCTTAAACTCCTAACTAAAGTTCATTTTCACAAGCCAAATTTAAAAATCAATTAATAAATTACCACTGCCAAAGAATGTTAAAAAGCCCAGAGGCACCTAAGAAGAGCTTAGAGGAAACAGCAAAGCATTAAGCCCGAGATAAATGGGTTTGCTAGGTGTTTACTGCAGTGTTGACTTAGGATCCCGAAGCAAAAATTCTCTTCCCTCTACTTACCAGTGCGTTGTGTAACAAGAGCAGCATTAATTTTAAACTAATCATGAATCAATCATGAAATCCTGATGTTTGTTTTCCCTGGCAACAGAACACTGCAATTAGCAACCTTGAACAGGCATGCTTTCTAGATGGGCGATGGTGAGGGCAACCTTCTGCAGTTAATTCTTTCCTAATCGGCCAGAGCAAGCGAGGATGAAATACCACTGGGTGAGTTAAAAACTCCCACCCCTCCCAGTCACCCATCCTGTGACATCACCGCCCTGAATCTTTCAGGACCAGTCAGAGTGGAGTTTCTCAATCTTGGTGCGACTGACACTCTGTCAAGGGGGCTTTCCTCTGCATTGGAGAATGTCCAGCAGCGTCCCTGGGCTCGATTCCTTAGATGCCAGTCCACTACTGGCTTCCCTCCCTCTGCTACCCCCTCCCCAAGATGTAAGGACCACTTCAGGTCAGCAAGGGGGTCTGAAGCCATGAGCAGCCCCCCACCTGACCACACCTGCTCCTCTCTCCCCCAACCCTCTCCTCCCACTCTTGGTGCTCGGAGCTCCATCCCTCTGCCCTAGTGAAGACCCAGAAGTGTATGTTTACAACCACGGCCTTGTGCGCAGGCACAAAAATCCTATTACAGAAGCTCCTTCATCAAAATCACAGAAGCCAGAACCACCTGCTGCATGCCAGAGGGATCTGATGATACATGCGCTCTGGAAGGCAAAATGGGATGTCCCAACCAAACAATACATCGCATGCAGATGATTTTCATATATCCAGTAAGAAGGGAAAGAGTTATACTTTTCTTCCCTCAGAGCTTTTTTCTTAAAGCAGTGATCCTCTTCCTGAAACTTCTGATAAGTCTCAAACCAGGATGCCCTGTGTCAGGGTCCACACAACTGGGGACAAGAAAACGGAGCTGGAAGACGTGGTGTCCTGGTTCCCACGTCAGCCCCTTGCGATGGGCTCCAGACGTGAAGTGCCCAGCCCAGCACACTGCGGCCCTGGCCCGCGGGTCCTAGGAGCGGAGAAGTATTTAAGACAGCAAACGAAGCAACTGACAAAGAATTAATCTCAAAAATATACAAGCAGTTCATGCAGCTCAATACCAGAAAAATAAATGACCCAGTCAAAAAATAGGCCAAAGAACTAACCAGACATTTCTCCAAAGAAGACATATAGATGGCTAACAAACACAGGAAAAGATGCTCAACATCACTCATTATCAGAGAAATGTGAATCAAAACCACAGTGAGGTACCATCTCATGCCGGTCAGAATGGCTGCTATCCAAAAGTATACAAACAATAAATGCTGGAGAGGGTGTGGAGAAAAGGGAACGCTCTTACACTGTTGGTGGGAATGCAAACTAGTACAGCCGCTATGGAGAACAGTGTGGAGATTCCTTAAAAAACTGGAAATAGAATTGCCATATGACTCAGCAATCCCACTTCTGGGCATACACACCGAGGAAACCAGAATTGAAAGAGACACGTGCACCCCAGTGTTCATCACAGCACTGTTTACAATAGCCAGGACATGGAAGCAACCTAGATGTCCATTGGCAGATGAATGGATAAAAAAAGCTGTGGTACATATACACAATGGACTATTACTCAGCTATTAAAAAGAATGCACCTGAATCAGTTCTAATGAGGTGGCTGAAATTGGAGCCTATTATACAGAGTGAAGTAAGTCAGAAAGATAAACACCAATACAGTATATTAACACATATATATGGAATTTAGAAAGATGGTAACGATGACCCTATATGCGAGACAGCAAAAGAGACACAGATGTATAGAACAGACTGTTGGACTCTGTGGGAGAAGGCGAGGGTGGGATGATTTGAGAGAACAGCACTGAAACATGTGTATTACCACATGTGAAACAGATGATCAGTCCAGGTTCAGTGCATGAGACAGGGCACTCAAAGCCGGTGCTCTGGGACAACCCAGGGGGATGGGAGGGGGAGGCGGGTGGGAGGGGGTCAGGATGGGGGACACATGTACACCCGTGCCTGATTCATGTCAGCATATGGCAAAAACCACCACAATATTATAAAGTAATTAGCTTCCAATTAAATAATCTTAAAAATTAAACAAAAAGGAGAGAAAGGACACCTTAGTGTGCACAGCTTCATCGTCCCCACTCCAGCAGAATACAGTGGAGGCTGCAAAACATGTTGCTACTCACATGTGTGGTCCCTGATTGCAAAGCAAGAACTACAAGAACTATTTCTTCTTATTTATTTATTTATTTATTTATTTTTGGCCATGCCCTGCAGCATGCAGGATCTTAGTTCCCTGACCGGGGATCAAACCTGTGCCCCCTGCACTGGAAGCTCGGAGTCTTAACCACTGGACCGCCAGGGAAGTCCCACAGGGACTATTTCTCAAAGACAAGTATTTTATATTTGGTTTGATAAGAAAACATGTGTGTTGTCAAAAGAAATGAACTAGTTCTTGTATTTCAGTGTCCACTGATATTTAATGTTATTTGATAAAATGCTGATAATTCATCAAAGGGCAAATGTGAACTCTCCAATCAATCCCATTTTGCTAAGCTGGATTTTAACGGCGCGAGAGACTGAGAAGAATTGATGGAAAACAATTTTAAACAACGACAAATAATAGTACATGTGGCCGCATCCCTGAGGGCCAGGCCTGGTTCCCACGTCAGACGTCTCATGACAACTTCCCTTAAAAAGCAACAATAACAGTGCCTGAGCAAGCAATAAAAACGGGAACTTCATAAAGAGAAGGACACACAGAAAAGGGAGTCAGCCCAAACACATCAGAGATTTCCAAGGTGAGGTCTACAGGTGGAAAGACGGTCCACGGTCATGGATGTCGACTTGCTAACTGCACAAACTGGAACTGCCGCAGTTTAATGGAAGTCCCCATCTGATGCAGGGGAATACAGGCCTAAGTGAACGGGGCTGGAGTGCAGTAGCAAAACGCTAATAAAATACTCATGGAGAGAGAAGAAAAACCCACGGGTATTTCTGAAAATGGTGGTATGTTCTTACCTGCAATTTGCTAGCCTACAAGACCTGCTCCTGGCTGCAGTCAGGGCTTCCCAGGAGAGCCCAACCTCCTGCAGGGAGAGCCTGGGCAGCAGTTTTCTGACGCCCGAGAGTCCTGGTCTCCTGAACCAGACACCCCGTGCCAGACACCAGGTATGAGGGGAGACGCCGTCTCTCTGAGCAAGGAGGCCTGCGGGGTGTGCCGGAAGCACCTCCACTCATGGAGGCCAGGCCCCACTATATTACAAACAGCAGAAGGTCTCCTCACCCAAGATGAAGAAAAGTAACTACAGAAGAAGAATTCTCTCTCTTCCCATCAGACTGTCCGGTGGGAATTAAAATACCACCACCCGGATACAGAATGCAGACATTTAAGATGCATAAGGACAGATGAGACTTGCCACTAAGCCCGTGACCTCCAGCCCCCTAAACATTGATGATTTGGTAATGGCCGGACGGTATTATTCCTGATGGCTATGGTACTTCCTCTCTTTCAGGACGATTTGAATACAGTGGGGTGAGTGGAATTCTCAACCTTTGCTGGGTTCTGCTGCCTATCCGGTGTAACCCTGACTTTATACATAATGCTGCATATTAAATACTGTAAGAATTCACATTTTAGCTCCATTTGCTTTAGATATGTTACTTTCAACAAAGGCAGTAATTATTACTACTACAACAATTACTGTCAATAAAATGAAACAGGTAAGCCAATGCTCAAAGAAGGATTCAGTGCTGGATTCCTGCTCACACCAGTGGTGGATTTTAAGCTACCAGACACTCGCGTCGGACACCTGACTTTATTATCCCGAGCTCTCTGCCTGTAACCTTGCCTGTTCTTTTCACCAAAGCCAGCAGGAACATCTCATCTGCTCAATTACTTATTAGTGTTGCTACAGAATACCATTTCCTCTCGCGGCTGATAAAATATTAATCAAAAACAGGAACTGAGCGATTTCCCAGTGTGGATGTCTTCTAATGGTAATACAGGGAGTCAGAGAGAGATCTGGAGGTCATGTAACAGCTTCTGAGGAAGTCAGAGAGCAGTGACGTAGGAGCCACAGGCGGAGGTTGCAGCCGGAGCCTAGGACTGGGGTGACTACTCACCATTCGCCGCAGGAGAAAACTTTCAGAGCATGAGCATGGAGGTGGCTTATGGGGAAAAGCCCAGTCTGAGAAACACTCAGAAAAGAAGACTTTTTGTGTTTTCTTTAATATAGAACAAGCATTCAATGAACCAGAACGGTGTCCTGATTTCACTGGCTTTTTTCTAATTTTCAAATTCTAACCCTCATTTTTCAACCACTTCCAGGTTTCAGGAATGCACTTTGTGCCTTGGTAAAGAGAACAGCACTTGAGTGAATGAAGAAGCTGAGATCAACTTCTGGATTTGAAAAAAATTCAGAAGAGCTCTACCCAGACGTTAAAAGAGGAAGCCTACCCAACTAGGTGACTAGCTTGATTTCAGCAGATACTGTGGTCAGAATACAGCTTTTCACTCACTCTGGCCCCTCCCACATTCTCCTAACTCTCTGATACGCTCCTGGAATCTCCCCCATCACCACTTACTGGACCCCAATTAAAAGTAATTACTAAAAGCAGAGGAGATGCACACAACGTCTTGAGGACTCTCCAAGATCCAATGGGATCAAGAATTATGTTACAGAAGGAAGTAGTCCAACAGTTTAATTCAAGGAAAAGCTTAGCTGAGTGGTTGAACATAACAACTCGATTCTCCTCCAAGACAAAGGAGGTGTTTCTGGAAGGGTCTGGAAGCTCTCGCCCTTGTCCTAGAAGGTCGGTCCTCCATCCGGTTCTGCTCGTTCTGATGACCCCCCCGCCACTGACACTGTTATTTATTCTGGGCTCTCCTGGTTCTTCCTGCTTGCTAACACCTTGGGTAAAATGCAAACTCATGGGTCACCTGTCAGGCACCATCAAGCTCCTCCCTGGGCTTACAAATACTGGGCCTCTAAGCAGTAGGTGATTGGCCCCATGGAGATGTGGAGGAAGGCAGTCCACGTCACAGAATGTTCCGCTGCCAGCTCTGAGATCTGGGAGGTGAAATGCCCACTCTGCTCATGGGAGGCAAACACATGCACGCTTGATGCTTTCCCAGACACCCTGTCCTTCATGAAAAACCAACCAACCAGGGTCCCCAGGACCCCGACGCCCCGGCCTGGATCAGCCTCAACAGCCCAATCCACTGGACAATGTGGACAAACACCGATCACCGGTGCTTGGCATCCAAGTCGACACACTAGCAATGTCTGTCCTATGAAACTCCAAGCAAAGATAAGCTAGCTACTTCCAGACACTTGTGTGCAAAATCTGTGGGCGTAACTGGCAGAGGTTCCACCTGCTTCCTCGCCGTCAGATACTGGAATCCAAAGTCTTCCAGACACTATAATCAATTAATACTGTGATACACTCGTCAAATTACTCTTTTTTAATGTGTGGGCGCTTAATTACCATCCACTTTTACATCTAAAAAATTCACTCTCAGCTGAGTGTTTCTATCAGGATTCTGGCTCTCGTCAGCACAGTCCATTAGATTGATAAAAATCCATTTAAAAAATTTAGAGTCTGGCCCAGCGATCCCACACCTGGGAATCTATCCCACTAAAATAAAAGCATCCGTCTGGACATAGGAACAAAGACGCTTATCCTATCACTATTTGTGGCTGGGCGGGAGTGTGTGGAGAAATCTTTGGAAACTAAACAGATGCCCTGCAACCCATCTGAGACAGGGAATGACTGTGTAAATCGTGGTACTTCCACACCGTGGGCTATCACGCCACCGTTGGATGAGAAACAAAAGATACAGGACAGTGTGCATAGTATGATTCCGTGTTGTATCGCACAAAACTATCAAAAAGAAAAAAAATCTCAAAAAAACACTAAGTATATATGTGTATCTGTATATATATCCACATGGAGGATTCATATAAATGTATATGAGCATAGAAAAAAATTCAGAGGGAAACAGATTGTTAACCTGTTTAGTCTTATATGGATGGGTTTGATGGGGAGAGGGGGTACAGGGTGAGAGAAAGGGTGGAACTAAGCCAAACTGTGACTTGAAATGCCCCCAAGATGAGTATGATCAGAACGAGGCATGTACTCATAAGAAGCGGCAGCAGCAAAAGCAAGGGGCTGTGTGGCCCTCACCCCGCGCGAGGCGGTCCCGGGCATTCTAACACACGAAACCTCTCATGGTTACAACCCCGTGGGGTCCCCGTTTACACGGTGACACAACGTGAGGCACGGCTCATGAACAGAGCCCGGCAGCTGTGCTGCAGACTACATCTGTGTCTACAATGCGATCCAATGCACCAGACTGGACTGGGAAAGAGCTAAGCAAGAGTCAGACTCACCAACCTTGGCAAGCGCTGAGACATCCAGCACAGGAAATGGGGAGCAGAGGAGTTTTTGCCGGGTGCTCCTGAGGACAGAAGCCAACCCACCCCACACTGTGGGAGAGGGCCCGGGTCAGCAGGCGGTGCCCCTGGGCGCTGCCTACAGCGTCACTGAGCGCAGTGATGCGGAGCCCTGCGCTCCTCCAGTCCCGCCTGGGCGCCACACCCTCGCAGGAAGCACCAGGGCCCGGGGAGAGGCAGACCTCTCTGCAGCCGGAATAAGCTTCTCAGAACCGTCCCCTCTGAGCAGTCCATGGCCTCCATGCCAGGGCCGGGGGACTGGTCAGGAGCGGCTGCCCGCTGTCTCCCAGAGCCCAGCGCTAGGCCTCCTGCACAACGGGCACTCAGTAAGTACCTCTTCAATGCATGAAATCAGGGTGCCTGGCAAATACGTGGTTCTGGGGCTAACATGGCAAGTTCCTACTGTGTAAAACTGGGGGAAATGACTCCTAAGGGAACTGAATGTGCTCCATAGAGAGAACATTCATGCTAATAACAGAAACAGTCCAAAGAGCCATGTCAACTCCCACGTTTCCAGCCATTCCTTAGGAATCACTTGCCAGGCCCTTAACACTCCCAGTGATGCGCATCTTATGAGCACACTGGAGAGTACAGAGTATTATTTGTGCCCACGCAGTGTGAGGGACTGGAGCCCAGAGTGTTTAGTCACCTGGCTCCAGGCACACAGCTGGTAAGGGAGGTGCTGAAACCAAACTGAGGGCCAAGCACCTCGGCTCACCCCGCCTCTGCGCTCTGCACAACCGTATGCTCACTCACAAAATAAAGGCTAAATAATAAGGCATCCGAGTCAGTTCATTTCAAGTTGGCATTCAGAATAAGAAAGGAAAAAAAATTTAAAGGTCTGCACAATATAATTCGTAGCCCAGATTAAAGCAGACCCACAGCCACGCCAGGCAGCTCCATGACGCGCCTGGTGATTTCACACCTGTCCGGTCACACAGAGCCTCCTCCGGCCACCCCGCCGCTCACTCCTAACAGATGAGGCTCGCACAGAGGACTGCGGATGCTTGACAGATGTGTTAATGCGGGGTGGGGTGGGGGGTGGGATATGTCAGCTTCCGCCCTTCTCGGACAGCAGCATGGCAGTTACAGAATCCAAGTCCATTTGTATCCCCTGCTGAATCCCCTATAATTCAGCAGACATTCATTACGATGCCATAATGATATCACACGGCCATAAATACATACGCTAAGAGTCGAACAAGACATTCATATTTAAACATAGCTGGAAATAATTTCAACTCTGGCGATTTTCTATTGCTCCTTCTATTAGTTTTCGGTGGATGTTTAAAATGTTGAAACCAAGACTGAGGGTGTGTGTGTGTGTGTGTGAGTGTGTGACAGCTTCTGGTTAAGCAAGGAAAGGAATTTGGGGATCAAGTTACATCTGATAAATATTTTGTTTGAGGAAAAGTTAAGTTAATAATAGATGAGAAGCTCCTTGATATGTCAGTTTCAGAAGAAATCATTCATGCTGCTATAAATGCAGGCCAAGATGTTAATATTCTACGATAGCTGCTTCATATTTGAAGGACAGTTGCCCTGAATAAAAAACATCATGTATGACTTTTTCATAAAACTTATAAAAAAATACTTATGGCAAACAAAAAACATAGCTCAAATTTAGGCCACTGCAAATTCGTCATTCCTAAAGAGGAGGAAAAAAGATTTCACAGGAATCAGACTGGTGCCTCCAGAAAGGAGCAGGTGACTCAGATAACACACCACCCGAGATGACAATGTTAATCTTGATCTCTATCTTAGACTCTTCAGTTACAGACGGAATAACACAGTTTGTCTTCAGCCTCGATGATGTTTCCATTAACAGCTCTCTTCCCTTCGTATTCAGACACCTTGCTACAGCTTTTTGAATTATTTAAATGGAAGTAGCATTAGAAAACCCTCATGTTTAAATTATGTTAAATAAGTATTCTTTCTGCTGGACTTCTGCCCATGCCAAAAAAAAAGAAGATATATTCTGCAGGCATGTAGGAAGGGCTCAGAGGAATACGAGGAGACGGCACATGTACAAAACAGAGACAAATGTTTGGGGAATAACAGTGTACAAACAAGCCACGTGTGCGGGGCATTCTAAGTATCAGGACATTCAAGAGGGAATTCGAGTTCGTACGTTTACAGACATGATGTCAATTTTCTAAAATGCTTCCACATGTCCGGAAAGCTCTGAACATTAGAATTTAAAACGGATGGAAGTCTAATTGCAACAAATCATGGAACATCCATACTATGGAGTATTATGCAGCTATGAGAAGAAAGGAGTTCGCACTTCCATCTCCTGAAGCTGGAAGGACATCCCTGATCACTGGCTGGGGAGATGAGCCGGCCAGGGGCAGCGCTCTGGCCTCCACAGGGCAGCGCTCCTCTGAGAGCAAACAGCAAACCCTCCGCGTTGGCCAGCGGTGTCCCTGCAGGGATGCAAGAGATCGCAGGCAGAGCAAGGGCTCCTGGCCGCTGTCAGCTATGGTTGCTGGGAGGCTGGCACGGCTGGGGGCCCCAGAGGGAAATGGGGGATGTCCTAGATGTTGTTTTGTGTTATTCATCAGGGTGGTTTCGCTGACTGTGGTGAGCACACGCTACCGCTTAATGTGTGGGAAAACTTTCTTCTTAAGTGAATAAAGGGGGAGGCTAGGAAGGAAAGAGAGGGAGAAAAATAAGACACCAAAATGGGGAGAAAGAGAGAGAGACAGACTGACTGACAGAACTAACAAAGCCAAAAATTCCTGCTAGCCAAAGATGGCCACTGTCAGGAATCTTTCTGCTTTGCCGGGATGCCGCGCTTAGAGGGTTTCCTTCTTGTCTATCTTCGTTTTTTTTCTAAAGCGAATGTGCTGATGTGTTAGGGAGAAAGCTCTCTGCCCCCTGCAAAGCCTCCTTTTCAGAAGAAACTTGCCATAGTGCTGAGCATGCAGTCTTCCTGGGCTTGGAGCCCGGCAGGTGGGAAGGTAGGTGCAGACGGAGCTGAAGTGGGGAGGCTCGGAGAGACCACACTGCGTCCCGGCTGACAGAGGCCTGACATCGCACCTGGGCGCCGCCGGGTCTGGCCAGAGATGGAGACAGGAGCCTGTAAGATCTCATCAGTGGTCTTCAGAGGACCAGTCTGTAGAGGATGTGCCTGTCACCCACTCCTCCCAGGGGGTACCTCCAGGGCAATAAACGATTGCAAAAGGGCAAACAAATCACACACACACACACACACAAAATTGATAAGCTGGTGTTAGATCTCAGTGTTGCTTTCAAATGCAAATATAACTCCACTTAACTCAAGAAGTGTTTACTGAGCCCCTACTATGTGCCTAGCCTTATGCTTATTAGGAAATTATAGACAGCATATTAAAAAGCAGAGACATTACTTTGTCAACAAAGGTCCGTCTAGTCAAGGCTATGGTTTTTCCAGTGGTCATGTATGGATGGGAGAGCTGGACTATAAAGAAAGCTGAGCACCAAAGAATTGATGCTTTTGAACTGTGGTGTTGGAGAAGACTCTTGAGAGTCCCTTGGACTGCAAGGAGATCCAACCAGTCCATCCTAAAGGAAATCAGTCCTGGGTGCTCATTGGAAGGACTGATGCTGAAGCTGAAACTCCCATACTTTGGCCACCTCATGCGAAGAGCTGACTCATTGGAAAAGACCCTGATGCTGGGAAAGATTGAAGGCAGGAGGAGAAGGGGACGACAGAGGATGACATGGCTGGATGGCATCACCGACTCAATGGACACGAGTTTGAGTAAACTCCAGGAGTTGGTGATGGACAGGGGGGCCTGGCGTGCTGCGGTTCATGGGGTCGCAAAGAGTTGGACACGACTGAGCGACTGAACTAATAGTATCTTCAACTCTTCCATGCAATTTGAAGGCTTTTTTTTTTCTGATGATAAAAGTGACAAATTCATTCCAGAAAATGATCAACTTCAGGAAAATATTTTTTGTGCTCAGTCGCTCAGTCATATCCGACTCTTTGCAACCCCCATGAACTTGTAGTCTGCCAGGCTCCCCTGTCCATGGGACTCTCCAGGCAAGAACAGTGGAGTGAGTTGCCATTCATCTTTAGGAAAATAGTTAAAAACAAAACGCCTTCCATTTCCAAGTCACAGATGGTGGCCATCGTGTTATTTGATGTAGTCGCAGCACCAGGATGGGAGTGGCACTTATTGATAACTCATCAATATTTCTCGAGGAAAGGCAGGCAGGCAGCTAATTTATGGTGATATTATTTATGTAAATCCATTTTCCGTTTTTATATAACAAGGAAACCACTCTGCACACATGATTTTTTAAACTGCTCAGCCCACTTAATAATATATAACAAGTCTTTGGCCAACAGTAAGTGCATACTTTAAATGCGTAGGAAAACCCCAGCTCCCTGCCTCCAGGGCAGCGAGTCACCTGGGGAACCTGGTAACTGGCCAGGGAGGTGTTCTCCCCGCTGGGCGCCCCAGGGGCAGGTGATGATACTCTCCTCCAAACCTACAGCCAGAGCAAGGCAGGATCATTTCATCTTTGTTAACTTTTAGTTCACCTCACGCCTTTCACCTCCACACTCAAGGAAAAAAAACAGTGAAAACATGCCAAGGAGAAAGATTTCACAGGTCTAATAGTGAACTCACAAGCTGTTGCCAAACAGTTGTACACACACACACAGACACACACACACACACACACACAATCAACTGCAGCTGTTGCACGTAATTAATGTGCTAATTATACATAATTATCTAATTACTAAAGGAGAGAGTTACAGCAAATGCATTAGTAAAGATATTAAAATCGGCTCCTTTTAGACTACAGTATAGACAATCTTGGTATTTCTGAATGTCACCCTGAATTTTTGTCTGATAGTTGAGGGCTCTGTCAACAGAGAAAAACTCTTTCTAAATGTTTTAACCCATTAACAGGGTTTTAAAAATATATAACATATGGGGAAAAAATGTGTCACACGATTAATCTTTGCAGTGTTGTGTCAGTCAGGACTTGCAACAGACTCCCTTGAGTAAAGTCAGTCTCCAGAAGAATGATCCAAAGAAGGCTGGACCCACAGAATGATAAAAGGAGAGGGGAAAGCAAGAGCTAAGTGGCAATATAAATTTGGAAAACACTCTCTCTCCCTTGGGTGTTCTATTGGGTTGGCCAAAAAAGTTCATTTGGGTTTTTCCATGAGCTACTACAGTAAAACCCAAACAAACTTTTTGGCTAACCCAATATATAATACTGTCCTACGTAACAGACAACAAAATGTGGGGTGGGTGGTAAGTGGTCATGATGTAAAGTTTGAAAACAAGATGATTCTTTCCCTTTCTGATAAGTACTGCACTTCTGAAACAGTTTTGACCACAGAGTTCTTCTTTATCTGCCCGCTCTGTGCATCCATAAATATCAGTGGACTCCACAGACAATCCACACTACAAGACCAGGCTACCATGGTAACTACCTCCACGAGATCTCTGCTTCATCACACAGTGAAGCTCCGTTCTGAACCTGGTCCCTGGCCCAACAGGAACTACCTTAAAATAAAGCACTTCAGCAACTAAAACAATCCTTTGGATAAACCTTCAGGAAGCACTGTTTTCTACTGATCACTTCTCTCAGGGCTGTGGATGCACTATCTAGATATTTATCTTCTATGATCAAACAATTAAATGTTTTATCAAATGTTGCCCACAGTATTTCCTGAGAACATTAAAGATGCCACAAACAAAGTCCCCATCAGAAAAGAAAAGCCTGCTACTTACAGAGAAGATATAAATTAGCATCTTTGGAGTCTAGGCTTATTTTATTAATTTGCTAATTCAGACACTGTCTCCTTCCAAAGATGAATCGAGGCATCCCTTTTTTCCTTCTTTTAATGCTATCATCAAAATTCAATGGGCCTTGACCAGCGGAGGGAACGAAAACACAACCGGCTGGATCCTCCAAAGGCCCGTCTTCATTACTTTTACTATTTAACTTTTAACTTTTAATCTTGGGCCATAAAAACTGTCCTAATAAAAGATCCATAAATATCTCCTGAATGTGCAAAGGAGTGACTTTGACGAGCCATGAGCATATGCTGAGCTCTTTTCACTGATGGGCCTCGGTACCTGTGACTGTCTAAGAAAAGACACTGAGCAAGATGTAGATCTTGATTCTCTCAGGAAGCGAAGGGAACTGCCTCTGTTTCCATCTTAAAATCCCATTATAGAAGGAATGAAACTACAGCCTTCATTTATCTTTAAGCCAGTTGGGCAGATGTGGGCATCACCAGTTCAAGCATTTTTTAAAAAATTGATGAAAGTATCATATAAGTGAGTATATAATATTATTATATTATTTTATGATATCATTATACATTATAATTTAATTATATGTATGACATATATAATAAAAATATTATATATATATATGATATACATAAATGACAGGGTAGTCTGGGACATGGGCCTCACTGAAGTCCCCACCTAGGAATCTCTTCTCATCCAGTTTTGCTTTGCACAGAGAAGGGGCTCAATTCTTATTTGCCAGAGGAATGAAGGAAGGCACCCCTTTGAATATTGCTCTTTCCAATTCTGTTTCTAATCACACATTGAATTCTAAAGTAAATACAATTAATTGCCCAATAAACAGTCTCAGATTATAAAATGGCTTTTCCTGCACATGGTTAATTCAACTGAATGACGCATTTTTAAAATTAAAAAACACTCAAATCTCCACATTATTTTCCCTCATACCTTTTTCAAATTAAACTCTAAAAACAAATATACTTTTAAAATCATGTTATCATCACAGTGCATTTCTGCATGAACAATACATAAGGATAATGGCTTTTATAATGTGATGCCTAAATGCAAGTTTACAGGAACCGGCAATTCGTTATATTAAATACTGGGATTTTTTCACCCACATATACGGCTTTTTTCTCTTTTCCACAACACACTTCTCTAAGGACACACTATCAGGCTGTGATAGTCGATGATGCCATCTTGATTACCAATATTTTTCTAGCTTTCTTAAATTAGATCCAAGGAGCATTTCTAAGTTTGGAATATTGGACAGAATATCCTGTGTTTGAAGCCAGCCTTTCTAGAACTCTTTATTTTTTATGCCCAGAGAGTTTCATACAACTTCTTTTCATATGTAAAGTAGATCCATGTGATCCTATCTTACACATTCAATGGAGAAGAATGTGTAAAGAGAAGTAGCTATGTGTTTTAGCACTGAAGGAATCATCTGTCATAAACAACACGCCGTATTTAATATTCAGATCAAGACAGCTCTGTCTCATTCCAGCAGACCCTTCTGACAAAAGCCGTCCCCCGGCTGCCAGGCGTATCGAGTCCAGCTGAGGACAAATTTCAAGATGAACCTGAAATCAATTTGCCATCAAATTTTCATGCCTCTCCCAGACTATCTGTGGCATTTTAATTACAAGCACCCTAGGCTGGGGGTACAACAGATATTGACACACAGCTCCTACAATAAACTTTATTGGCAACCTCTGTCTGAATGCAGTACTCAACTAGAATAACAAGAAATAGAGCAGGATGTGGGAGCCAGGAGGTACCGTGATCACTCTGGAAGGGTTTTGCTCCAGGGCTTGTTGTAGGCAATAGGCCTGGGAGCCAGGACGCCAGGCTCTCAGAAACAGAAATGACCTGCAAGTTCAAAGAGCCAGCAATGCCTAAGAGCCCTGCAAGGTCCTGGGCCTTCTCCACGGGGTGGCCAGGTGTCGTCAGGTTTCCTTTTGTTTTCAGGTGGACATTTCAGGCTGGCATGGTTTCAGAGCTCTTGAAAGACTTCAGATTCTTCTGGAAAGGTCAGGGTGTCTGGGCAGAAGGGCTGCCTGTAAAGCACGCGGAAAGGCTTGGTTTAAGGAGACAGGAATGGTCTGACGGTATTCAGAGGCCACATGTGTGCTGGTGGAGAGGCGGGAGGTGACTGGCGGCCTTTACCTGAACAGCAGCCCCCCTGCTTCTCCCCGGCTCTGTACAGCCTGCAGCAGGGCCGTTAGGATCGAGAGACAGGGGAGGACTTGCGATCCGCCTGGCACGGGTGACTTTTGTGCTGGGGAAACAAACATCCTGGGACCACGGGCATGCAGTCTCGAGCAGGCGAGCCGGGCAGCCCATCAGAGGGGACGAGTCTGCTCTCGGACACACTGCAGGCACACGTCACCTTGCTCCCTCCGATGGTCACCAGGACTGAGACAGCGCTGACGACCACAGCTGTCTCCGCCACACCGCACCAGGCGCTGGAGCAGACCTCCCTGCACACGCCATCTCAATGACTCCTCCAACACCTGCTCAAGGGGGCAGCTGACTGACTCCAGTATTCCTGCTGTCCAAAATGAAGGCACGCCTATAAATGTACACAGAGCGGCCCTCGGATCCTCCTGGGATTGCCTGCAGGATGCCCCTGGGAGCACATATCCCAGGATGCTCAGGGTTTTTACATAAAATAGCACCACATCTGCATATAACCTAAGCACACTCAATTCTCCTCTACTTTAATCTCCAGATTACTTGAAATACCTAATACAATGCAAATGCTATATAAATAGCTGTAAATGCAATACAAACGCTCTGTTAATAGTTGCCAGCATGTGGCCAACTCAACCTTTGCTTTTCAGCTATTTCTGGAGCTCTTTTCCCCCAAATATTTATGATCTGAGTTAGCTGAATCCCGAGATGGGAGACCCACGGATAAGGAGGACCAACTCTACACAAGTTGATTATAAAATTTAGTGATATAAAAGATGTTGACACACTAAAAATGAAATATGCAACATTCTTCATTGTAAGTTTCACAGGACTAGCTTACTCTCACCCAATGCTTTCATTGCTTCTTGGTTAACTCTTGCATACCAGGTCAAGATGCAGCTAATGAGTACTGGTTGATGCTTTTAAGTTATCCAGCAAGATGAAAGTGAAATAACTGAGACAGTCACTATTTTGAAATGTCACCCATTCTTCAGTGGCACCAGTGGCTTCTGTGCTGAGTTGGATAATAGTTGTTTTTTTGTTTTTTTTTTTAATTACTGTGCTAAGGAAATACTTCCCCTTTTTTTATCTTATTCATAAGGTAATGACTACAGTCATGATATGCATATATTTAACCTGCACAATTAACACCGTAGTTACTTTTCTTTCACCAAGACAATATAAACAATCAACCAAGGCTTGGTTTATAGCTTTTGCCTATTTCTGTGGTGTAAATACTCCTAAGGCTGCTTCAGGCTAGCAAGGTCACCTCCCGTTGCAGGGCTGAGGACCACGCGCAGCTGCTCACAGGCCTGTAGCATTTCCACTATCCAGACCCAGACAGACTCAGGAACACAGATAAAAATAGGCAGAGGTCGTGAAAGGACTAGGAAGCCAGGAGCTGTGAGTATTTAATAGCTTTGTTTTGAATATAATTTATTAAAAGGTAAGTTTATGTAACTTAAGTGTTAGTAGTATCTGTGTTTAACAACTGGATCATAACATTTCTGCCAGCTTAAGGTCACTGCTGGTTCCAGGGAGACAGGCCGGAAGAACTCACTGGCTGCTGCTGCTGCTGCTAAGTCGCTTCAGTCATGTCCAACTCTGTGCAACCCCATAGATGGCAGCCCACCAGACGCCTCTGTCCCTGGGATTCTCCAGGCAAGAACACAGGAGTGGGTTGCCATTTCCTTCTTCAGGACTCATTGGAAATGGTGCCAAAGAGCCAGTAAGCACAGACGTGTGTGTGCACAAATGCCAGACACACACACGCACACACACACACCAAAAGGAGATGCTCCTGGCATAATCCCCTTGTCTTCTTTGAGAGGGAGGTAGTTTCAAATACAGCCGGGGATCCCAGGATCGAGAGGTAACCACAGCGGATAATGAAATATGTGTTCCTGGGAGGAGTCGGGAGGTTTCTCAAAGACACAGGAGGCGGAGAGCCGCAGCACCAGGGCGGCCGCGCGGAGGGAGCACCGCCGCGTGACCCACACAGCAACACCTGCGCGGACCAGCTCCCATCAGCATCCCCGAGACCGTCCACCAGCTCTTCTTTGGTTCATTTGGCCCGGACGGCATGGCCCACTTTCCGGGACACAAGAGACAAGTACCTTCTTATTCTCTGAATCCCGTTACTTCCGAGGCAAAAACTGATTTGAGAAATAAGACAGTGAGAATCGGGGTGGGCGTTGAGTCTGGAAAATAGTGATACCCTGATGTCCAGGCAAGGTGAGTCGGCTGTGCCCTACAGTCAGGGGGCCAAGTCATTCTGTTCAGTCCAAGCAGGCGAGAATCTGGAGGCTCCCCACACCTTATTAAGCGAGGGGGAGACACAGAAAGCAGCATCGGTACCCAATAGGGCAGCCAGATAGCGTTTCCCTGATACATATTACAATTCAGACGCGTTCCCAGACTGTTGGAGGTGTGTATCGGGAAGCAGAGAGCTCACCTGGCTGGAGACAGCCCAGGACATTTCTCAAAGGCTGTCAAAGGTAGGGACGGTACGTGGGTAACACTGATGCTGTGTGTTGTTAACTCAAGGATGAGACGCCTAACGTGACATGACATTCTCTGCCCATTTATTCAAAACACAAAAACACAGGCAGCTTCTTACGGACGGACTGGACCAAAGTATTACAAAATGCTCCCTGGAAATGCCAGAGTTGTAAAAGAGCTGCGAGATATAAAATAGAACATCCTATCACTTGTCAGTAACACGGCTTGTTTGTTTCCCTTTTCCTTTTTTATTTTTATCCCTGAGGGTCAGTTGCTTAAAATAAACATCGGTGTTTCCCAGGCAGGATTTACATTTCCAACGTGAAATCTAATCTGTGGTGCTTAGCTGGAAAGAAATATTTATATGTATGTATTGCTGTTAATCTTGTTTTTCTTTTTAAAAAGGAGTCAACACACACAGATCATTCATACTCTCTCCACTTCTGACTCTTTTCCTTCTCTGCTCTCTGTTGGCGGAATATCAGAGCACTCTCGGTGTCTATCATGTTATTCGAGATAATGTTGCCCTTGCTAGAAAGAGCTGGCTTCTTGTGTATTTACTGCAGTGGCACAGATGAGGAGGCACCTGACCTGAAGGAACAGGGTCTTCGTGTAAAACAGGCCCTGGGTAAGAAAGCAACAGTCATCACCCAACCTCCGGAGACAGCCTGGCCCTTAACGCCCTCCCCGCCTAGCAATGCAGCAGCCCCGGGTCCAGGCATCATCGGGCAGGTGCTGGAAAGACGACCACCTGGAAAGAGGTCTCTAACTTGCCCATCAGCATGTGGGTGGGTGGATGCATTTTTTTTTTTTTTTTTTGAAGAGATGCTGGCCAGATCTTCTAGCCAGCCAGGGGTGGAGGGAATCGAGAAGGAAGAGACTCAGACCCTTTCCTTTTGCCTTTCGTTAGGTTAAAATAAAATGTTACAAGCATCCGAGTGCTACTCTTCATTGCGGAGAGTGGCCAAGTCACGGGCCAGAGTCGTTTTTGGGGCGGGAATGATGTAGAAAGCCCGCGCGTGGGCGCGGGGCCAGGGGCGTGCAGCCTTCCTGTCCGCAGGGAGAGCACGGGGCCAAGTTATGTTTGGAGGGGTGCCTCCGGCGTCCTTCATTCACGGCCCTGAAGCCACACCCCTGCCCTTGAAGCCGGTGGCCTCCCTCTCGAGGCAGCCACCCCCCGAGGCGAGCCACCTTCTCTGGGGCACAGACCGACCCGAGCCCGGCAGAGGGCCCGGGAGCGGGATGTGTGAGGGGCTGAGTGGACACGGCGTGCCTGTGCGGTCCCTCCAGAGCCTTCCTCCCCTCTGGAGCCTGGCCAAGGAAAGGCAGGTTGCTGAGCCAAGCCCCGGCTTCTCTCTCCAAATCACATCGCTCATGATTAGGGGGAGAGAGGCCGAATCTTCCTCCCCGGCCTCTCCACCCACTCCCGATACAGAATCAGTTCATCTGGGTAATTTTTAAAGCACGGCGCTGGGGCCAGCTGGAACCGGTCGCCACTTCCCAGCCAAATGCTTCGAGTTTCTTCCAGCCTCCAGTCGACGTGCTCTGGGTACCGGGAGAGCCCGAGACCTGGCCAGGCCGGGAATGAGGCACTGGCTCCCCACGCTGCCAAGCAGCCGCCCCAGTGGGGAGCAAGCAGAAAGCCTGGACTTTGAGTGTGGCTCCCTGGCCCTGAGACCAGGGTCCCTGAGATTCCAGTGCCCTGAAAGCCCTGGAGGACTGGGGTATCCAGTCTTGGCCCAGGTTCCCCGGCTGCCAGGGCGAAATGTGTGTCCCAGCCCAGAAAGAAGACGCTTTTCACGGAGCAACAGATTCGCTGTATTTGCTTTGGCCTCTTCCAGCTCTGGGGTGACCTGAGTGCCACTGAGCAGGGCCCGGGGGACCCTCTGACTTTATTCTAGAAACTAGGCTTGTTAAATAAGGCATTGTCAGGCCAGGAGCCACCTCGGACTCTTGGCAAGGGTGTTGACTCAGTATGAAATAATATCAACAGAAAAGAACAATGTTCCCTGTTTTCTCACTCCAGGCATTCTCGAGGCTGGGAGTTGGTATTCGTTTGGAATGGGCCAAGCGCTTTCAAACTCAGTTCTGTGTGTTTAAAAGATCTTTAGATCTGAAGTCCTAGGGCATGAGGGCTGCCTGATGGGATGACTCCTAACAGTACCTACTGAGCTCCGGAGACTCAGAAACGCTCAGGAGTGGAGAAAAGGGATTGGGCAAGATACACCACTTGTCTCTTTTCAGGCACAAAACCATACACGTTTATACAGGCTTCTCCTGGGGCCCCTGCATCTCTGCCCAGTCATTACTCATGCTCATTAATGGGTGTTTGGTTTCTAAACTGTTCAGCTTTGGAACTCCAGTTGAGGTGTTCTAAAAAGTAAAGAATCCAGCTGTGCCTACAGCAGAGGGCCCCAGGCGTGAACCCGCAGGCCCCCTGAAGCGGGGTGTTTCAGAGTCCGCACTGAGCCTGCAAGCCCCTGACGAGCCTCCCTTCTGCTGTTTGGAATCTAGAATTAATTCTTTCTCTCCTCCCCGATTCACAGAGATGCTTTGAGGAAGAACTGACTCAAATTCCATCAGTTCTGAGTGCAGAAGGAAGGAAAAAAACAGGACAGTATTACTGGAAATCTGCCACCACGACTTCGGTTCTGTTTCTGGGACCAGCCTGTCCTTTGAGTTTTTATGAAACAACAAAGCAACATGGGCCCCTTCTGTGCTGGGGAGCTCATGAAGAAAACCGTGACAAGAAACTCTTGAGAAATTCTTCAAATTTTGTCCAAGGATGTTTAACAAACCCACAATGGAGAAATGCATTCTGAGAGAACAACTGTCTTCCTGATAAATATTGGTTCGGAAAATAATTTAATTTATATTTGTGAATCTTAGAGAGTACCTTTCTCATAGGATTTTCTCTAATAAAGACAATCTTCTTGAATTCACTGTTTTTAAACTTTTCCCCTCCTTTGGGGATATTTGATTCTATCCACTTGCCAAAGAACTGTTTTCTAATACATCCTAGAGAATATATGAGTTCATTTTTCCACAGATGCATTTCTATACACCTGGTATTTCAGTTATTTATTAACCATGCCTAGTTTTGTGGTTTCTAGCTTTATATCTTTAAAGTCATTAAAACTTAATAGGAGAATTAATCATAAAAGACATCTATCAAACACAGTTGCCAAGCACTTTCTTTTTCCCCCTGACTGACATCTTTAAAATGTATTTCAATGTTATTTATTTCATCACACCCAGGGAATAAAAAAAAAAATACCTTGCAGCTTCCAAGTTCAGAGAAAGCATAAAAATGTGATTTACTATTTATTGTACAGTTAGGCACATGCATATTATATATTGCATGTTAATCTTCAACTGCTAAATTTAGCAAATTTGACAACACTACCGTTTGCTAGTGAGGAAAAAGAATCGACATCTGTTCTCTTCCAGATACGATTCCTTCTTGGAAGGAATCAGAAATACTCCCAGGCCTCCTCTTTTCTGGGTAAACTGATGGAATGCTGGCTGTTTAAATGGACAGTCAAACCACAATGCCCCCTGGTGGTAAGATGATGCACAAACATTTATTAGCATGAAGGCACACAATATTTTCAAGAGAAACTTCAATTTTAATGAGGCAGAAATTCAAGTTTTAAAAAAGCACACGGATGGTGTTTTAAGTAGAATATAAAGAGTGACCTGACTGTTAGTTAAGTCAGAGGAATATTTAGTTTTATCTAAACCACCTTGAGAGAAGTGTTTTGTTTTTTACAATATATTTTAATCCACAGTGAAGACTTGGGATTAGGGAGGAAAATCAGAAGTGCAGCATATATAGTTTTTAGACTAAATTTACAAAATGAAACCATCAGCGGAGGTGGACCTGTGAACCTGCTGGCTTAGTGTCTGTTACTCCAGGTAAAATGGGGTGAGAGCAGACTCCAGATTTTACCAGGGGACGGGGACCCCATCTTTCCAGCATGCTCTCAGCGGGCACCTGATAAGCAGCTTACAGGGAATTTCCTCAGGTCAGACATAAATAGAGATTCTCAGGTTCCCTTAATCCAGACAGACATCGCTTGTGAGTTAGGCCTCATCAATTTCGAAAAGAGTCAGTTAACACATGCAAGGCGGGGCTGTGGGAAGGCACACATGTATGTTCAGTGGGAATGTGTGAGATGTGGACTCATGAATCACGCAGACAATACTGACGCCTTGTAGGAATTACAGAGCACTGCACCCCCCTTTCCCAGGAAGCTGCTCTTTACTATCTGTGAAGGGGGGATGGGGGAGCAAGAGGAGGAATTGGGACACTTCCTTCTTCTCCAGAGAAGCTGAGCAATTCACAGCTTCAAGGCACACCGCAGGTACAGAGTGAGACTCCCCCAGATACCGGAGCCCAAGACCCAGAGCTGCCCCCTTGGCTACTTATGACTTGTTTCTGATGCAAGACACTACCCTGATGGTTAAGATGATACTGCCCAAGAGATGACACAGAAGGATGCCGCAATGAAAGTGTAATCCACACTAAAACCTGCACACAGATGTTCAATGCAGCATTATTCACAGGAGCCAGAAACTGGAAACGATGCAGCTGTCCATCAGCTGATGAATGGTTCCATGAAATGTGGTATATCCATACAATGAAATATTACACAGTCTTAAAAAGAAAAAGTAGTGATATATGCTACAGCACTGGTGAGCTTTGAAAACATGATGCTGAATAAAAGAAGCCAGAGACAAGAGACCATGGATTCAGTTCAGTTCAGTCGCTCAGTCATTTCCGACTCTGCGACCCCATGGACTGCAGCAGGCCAGGCATCCCTGTCCATCACCAACTCCTGGAGTTTACTCAAACTCATGTCCATTGAGTCGGTGACACCAACCAACCATCTCATCCTGTCACCCCCTTCTCCTCCTGCCTTCAATCTTTCCCAGCATCAGTGTCTTTTCCAATGAGTCAGTTCTTCACATCAGGTGGCCAAGGTATTCGAGTTTCAGCTTCAGCATCAGTTCTTCCAACGAATATTCAGAATTGATTTCCTTTAGGATGGACTGATTGGATCTCCTTGCAGTCCAAAGGACTCTCAAGAGTCTTCGCCAAAACAAACAAACAAAAAGAGTCTTCTCCAACACCACAGATCAAAAGCATCAATTCTTCGGTGCTCAGCTTTCTTTATAGTCCAACTCTCACATCCACACAGGACTACTGGAAAAACCATAGTTTGACTACAACGGGCCTTTGTTGGCAAAGTAATATCTCTGCTTTTTAATATGCTATCTAGGTTGGTCATAACTTTTCTTCCAAGGAGCAAGCATCTTTTAATTTCATGGTTGCAGTCATCATTGGCAGTGATTTGGGAGCCCAAGAAAAGAAAGTCTGCAACTGTTTTCATTGTTTCCCCATCTATTTGCCATGAAGTGATGGGATCGGATGCCATGATCTCAGTTTGCTGAATGTTGAGTTTTAAGCCAACTTTTTCACTATCCTCTTTCACTTTCATCAAGAGGTTCTTTAATTCTTCTTCACTTTCTGCCATAAGGGTGGTGTCATCTGCATATCTGAGGTTACTGATATTTCTCCTGGCAATCTTGATTCCAGCTTGTGCTTCATCCTGCATATAAGTTAAATAAGCAAAGTGACAATATACAGTCTTGAAATACTCTTCTCCCGATTTGGAACCAAGTAGGTTGTTCAACATCCACTTCTAACTGTTGTTTCTCGACCTGCATACAGATTTCTCAGGAGGCAGGTCAGGTGTTCTGGTATTCCATCTCTCGAAGAATTTTCCACAGTTTGTTGTGGTCCACACAGTCAAAGGCTTTGACATAGTCAACAGAGCAGAAGTAGATATTTTTCTGGAACTCTCTCGCTTTTTCAATGATCCAACGGATGTCTGCAATCTGATTACATGGATTACATAACTCCATTTATAGGGAATGTACATAACTGGCAAACCCATCAAGACAGATTCCAAGGGCTGGAAGAAGGGGCATTTGGGATGATGGCTAGGGAGGGTGGATCTTCTTGGGCTAATTAAAATGTTCTAAAATTGATGGTGGTGATGGATGGATGCACAATGCTGTGGATATACCAAGAAAATACTGAACTTTACACTTTACATGGATGACCTGTGGACTGGCGCATTGTGTGTGAATAAAGCTCTTTTGGGTCTTTTTGTTGTTGTTAATGGATATTGGAGAGCAAAGGGAAGGCAGGCCCTGCAAAGTTCCAATGGACATAAAAGTGTTCCAGGGAGACAGAAGATGAGGAAAGGGTAACAACCTCCAGAGAAGCACAGAAAACTCTGTCAAGCAGGAAGCCCAGTGTGGCTTTTTCAAAGGGGATCTGACTGCTCCACGGTCCCAGAAACTTTCCACAGACAACTCCAGAAGGACATCTCTCTCTCTCTGTCTCTGTCTCTCTCTCTCTCTCTCAGAGATCTGGATTCAATCAGCCTGGAGCATCACTATTTTTAAAGAATTTCCCAGCGGTCGGTCTTAGTGCACAGCCAAAGCTGAGTACCACTGTTTGGGAAGACAGCCAGCTCCAAAGCCGGAGCACAGTGAGGAGGGAAGCTGGGCGAAACGAAGCCGGCATTCGACTTTGCGCCATGTCTCTACTTTCCACTCCTTCCCATCTCCCATGTTCCTCTCCAAACCCCTGTGTGTGGCTGTGGCCAGTGGTCTGTGGTCATCCTCAGCCCCACCATCTGATGGTTTGTACCAATAATGCCGAAGTGTTTACACATACACAGGTATCTAAACCGACCTGTCTGCCTATTTTTTCTTTTACAATAGGCAGGCAGTCATCCAAGAACTGCTTCATGATACCAAAAAAAAGAAAAAAATCCGTGCAGAGGGGAGGGTGCTTATGCTCCAAGTTCAGAATTCTGAGAGCATTGACTGAGAACCTCTGTTGCTGACACCCAGTTGACCCTCTGCCCTGCCCAACACTGCTGACCACTAGAGGATAAAAAGCCTCACCCCATCCCCACCCCTGCGGGGCTGCACACATTTCCCTGGCTGGGTTTTAATCCAGCCTAAACATCAGTGAACCTGAGGGTGGTACCTGCTTTGCTCACTGCCCAGAGAAGGACAGCCCCTGGCTTTGAATCCTTTCTTCTGGAACGTCGTGGAGCCAGAAAACACCAATTCCTCTCAGAGCCCACATGGGTGTGGTCACACACATTCTCTCTGGGTCTGTCCTGATTGATGACAACTTTGGAAAACACTGCCTGAATAATTCATCATAGAGAAAAAAAAAAAAGCTTTGGGATTAAATGCTATGACTAGAGCTTCCAGCACAAACATCCGTGTGCTCTCCAAAGAGCCAGTCCAGCTGGATGGCGGTTGGGAAATAATCGAGGACACCCAAAATGAAATGGTCACGAGGCACCCACTCACCCCATCACACGGATGCTCGGGTCTCTCCGCCAGGTGCTCTGACACCACGTACCTGGAACCTCTTGCCGGGGGTCTGCCTGACTTGGTGGAATGGTACCCACTCAGTGAGGAGCATGCAATATGTTCTTTAAAAAGACAGAAGGAGGGGAAAGAAAGGAATGAAAGAAGGAGAGGCGAGAGGGAGGGAGAGGTGTAAAAATGTTGGCTACGTTTTCTGCGCAGTGAAACTGAACGGCCATGGGGACGATTCAATTTAATCTTGGCAACCAGGATGGAGATTTAACACCCACGCTAAATGCCAAGCAATCCATACAGTTCTTTCAAAGGCCCGTCTTTCCCCGCTGCACACATGCTCCTCGCAAACACAATTAGCAGCGCAGTGACTGTCAGCAGACGCTCGCCCAGGCTGCCACTGCCTGGGCCACTGCCACTGGGGTCAGCGGGCACTCGCGCGCGGGCACCACGCATCAGGACCCTCATGGGGCGCTTACCACCTCTCTTCGCGCCCTTCTGTTTCACTGCTGTGGTTTTCTAGTTGTTTTTTTTTTTTTTTTGCTTGTTTTCCTTTATCCTTGTGCGAATCAAAGTTTGGGCCCACCTCCTCCCTTCTGCCTGTCTTAGCTCTGTCCTAAAAGACTCAAGGCAGTGAAGCCTCAAAGCGGCCAGGATGTGGGGCTACTTAATCCCAGCTAGCCAAAAGCAGGAATGGCTCTTGCAGCCCAGAAAGATGAGAGCTGAGGGAAGATCCCAGCCCCGCGGCGTGAAATCCCAAGGTCTCGACGTCCAGAGCAAACGGCCCCTGCGCTGCCGGGCCTTGAGTCTCCCCCTAGCCCATTCCATGGATATGGTTTACCCACGCTGCCGTCGTGTCCTGCGCTGGGGACGGACGGATAAAGCCCAGTGGCTGGGCCTGGAGGGGAGAGGGTGGCGTGCCAAGCCACCCAGCCCGGGACGAACAGTGGTCCAAGGGGAGCTGGCAGGAGCTCGGAGCAGCGATGCAGGAAGCCCTCCATACACAGCATGGGGACACAGCTGCCCAGGGCCCGAGTCTCGCCGCTCGCCCCAGGCCAGCAGAGCCCCACCAGTCCCACCTGGTCCTGCAGGAGGGCGAGCTCAGGTGAAAGGCAGGCAGGTGGTACAGGGCCCAAGAGGAAGAGAAACAGAAGGGGCTGGCGGAGAGCCAGGGGCTCCCCGAGGGCCAGCCCCTCCCGGAGAGACAGCACCGTGTGCGGGAGGCCCCTCCCGGGAGAGCAAGGCAGGTGCCAAAGAACACCGCTGCCTCCCCCACGCATAGGCATTATGACGGGGCTGAGGCCCTGAGGCCCATGCCCCACCCTGGACACCGTGAACTGCTCTGGGGGAAGAACGCGCCATTTCTCATAGGGAAGGAAAGAGGCCCAGATGGTTGTTATACTTGGTAAAATTCAGTTTTAATCAAACTCGGTTAATTATTGACTCAACGAGGATGAAACTAGAATAAAATCATTTTTGCCTTAAGCCAAACTATTAAGAAGCCTCATATAGTTAATAGACTAAAAATCCTCAGAATTATTCCTTTCGCCTACGTGATATTCAATCTTAACTCAATCATTATCGCGCTTATCTCTCAATGCCAATGAAGGAGAGACGGACGGCTGAGGACTTTGAATTTAAGAGAAAAAAGACCGCGGAATCGCCATACCAAACACCGGCGTGCTCTCCACCGAATCAATAAGACAACATGACATCCCTGCTAGGTTTTCCTTATCACAGAAAGCTCCCAATTTTTGCATGTCACTAACTTCCCTTTAAGCTGAGTATATGCAGCCTTTTCTCTGTCTCTGAACAATTCCCTCACCCAGCACTGGCATTATACATATGCCATGTGAAGAAAAATGGAAAGTTTTATCACAAACTCTATGGGCAGGGCATGTGAAGCTTGGAAAAGTGGTCCCTCCAGCAAACCTTGCCCCGAGGTGGGTGGAGACGTGTTACCTTCACCCCTTACTTTATAAGCTCTGACAGCACTAGTGGCCCCACCAACAACGGGGTGAAATTTACGAAGCAGTATGAGTAAGCCTTGAAGTACAGGGCAGAAAGTGTAATGAAGTTGTTTCTATTCTCTTTATGTCAATGACCTTGACAATTTCCCAAAAATATCAAATTTTCTTGAAACATCTTTTTCCCAAGTTTTAGTACTCTCAGCATATAATTAGCCTACCTTTTATCTTTTGCCTTTTTTGAAATGTAACACTACAGTGTCTGGTGGAAGACAGTCAAGAGTGATGCCTTGGGACCCAGGCACTGCCCCAGCAACGCAGTGCTGGGCATCCACCAAGGGGACACTATAATCATGAAGACGGCTTAGATTCAATCAAGTAAGTACATCAAATATGCAGTAAGGTTTTGGTGGAGGGCAATAATAAGCATACTATTTCTGCCCACAAACCAATTATCTTAACGCCCATTGGCTATTTCAATAATTATTGTCATTGGCATAACCCCCAAACAGACCCATGGCTTAAAGTTAGTTGGCTTCATGAGCATAAAACATACGAACTGAGAACCCACTACCTCAGTCTCAGATCTCTCCTGATGGCCAGTGGTCACAGTAAGATGTTACCGGTGAAAAATTCCAGCGTCAGTTACCAGCAAACTGCCAGACTCCACAAAGATGTGCTTGTTTCAGAGCTAAATGTGCTCCTCCACTTACCTCAGACTTTTTATATAAGTGTGATTATTTAAAACTCACAATGAAAAACAAACCTTGGTAAATCAAGCAGGTACCGCTACACTGCTATTTAGGATGACAGCAAGCCAGAACACTGCCCGGCCAAGTGCTGGCAAGGGCGTGGGGTAACAAGAGCCCTCGCCACTGCTGGAGGGGATGCGAGGTGGGCCAGCCACTGTCAAAGGCAGTCTGGCACTTTGTACAAAACCAAACATACTCTCAGCATATAAACCAGCAACTGTGCTCTTCCGTATTTACACAAATGAGCTGAAAACTTATGTCCACAGAAACATACACAGGATATTTACAGATGTTTCATTCATAATTGCCCAAACGTGGAAGCAACAAAAATGTCCTTCAGTAGGCGAATGGATGAGCACACTTGGGTACTTCCAGACAGTGGAATACTATTTGGTGCTAAACAACAGCAGTGCAAGCAAAAATCTACGGACCCGTGAGAAGACATGGAGGAAACGTAAATGCCTATTTCTAAGTGAAAGAAGTCAATCTGAAAACGCTTCTAACGATGGTTGTATGCTTCCAACTCCAGCTATGTGACACTCTGGGAAGGGCAAAACTGTGGACACTCAAGACGTCAGTGGTTGGCACAGGCCAGAGGTGAAGGGCGGGAGGAGGGAAGGGGCCCAGAGGGCTCGGGGCAGTAGGACAGTGCTGGGCACATGTCACCAGACATTCGTCCAGACGCACAGACGTGCGACACAAACGGGGAGCACCAAACAGAACCACGGCCTGCAGGGGACAGTGATGCGTCACCGTGGGCTCACCGGCGGTAACGAATGAGCCCTGAGGGGGCGGGGCGGGGCAGGGGCTGCCCACCGTGAAGGAGGAGGTGCACATGCGGGGGCAGGAAGCAGGTGGGAAACCTCTGCACTTCTCTCGGTCTTGTTGTGACCTTAAAACTGCTCTAAAATAAATAAATAAAGCCTATTTTAATAAAAACGAAAGAAAGAAACTTGCAAAGGAACAAATTACGAGTGACACTGGAAGAAAACCTGCCACCAGTGGGTCTTTTGAGTGGATGTATGCAGTTCTGGAATCAAACCACTCTGTCCAGTCTCCTGTGTGCATGTACCCTCACCCCGGACCCCACTCACCGCCGGACAGGCCTCGGTAGAAACGTGCCTATCAGAGAGCTGCCAGTTATTCCACGCCAGGGCCAAAGGCATACGCACACACAGGGTTTGGGGCCTCAGCATTTGATACCCCCACAGCTCCCGGCAGAACCTTTCCAGATCGCACCTCCTTCCAGAGTTTGCTACTGACATCACTCTTGGCAAAAGTGAGCTTCCTTGATTTCTGAGCACGCTGTTCTCCTTCTTGAAGGTTTCGCAGAGGCTGACGGGAGAGAAGGGCATGAGTGACGGCCTGTGCCTTCAGCAGTGACCCGTCTTCTTCAGTGCAGATGGCTCAGGGGAAGGCGTCACGGGGTGCTGGGGTGACCTGTCCACAGCTTCGACACTGGCCCTCAAAGAACCTCCCATCTTCGGGGTGCAGCGGTCACCAGCCCATAACGACAGAGCAACATGGTGGCTTCATGTGGTCTGCTGTCAGTGACATGTCCAAGGGGCTGAGGTTAGAAGCCACCCAGCAACCTGGCGTGTGCAAAGCACATCTTTCCTTGCCTCCCATGGCCACATGCACAAAAGCAAGTGGGACGCACCCACCCCTCTACCACCGTCCACCTGGGGCAGCACGGGCACCTCTAGCAGCGGCCAGGAGAGCTCAACAGACCCACAGGACACCAGCCACCTACTGATGGACGTGATTCCTCCCTTCAATTCCACCTTCAGTTCATCAGAGACATGGAATTCTCTCCCAGGACTACATTCCACAAAGACATCTTCATCTGTTTATAGCTTTAAGAAGGCAGAGCACCAAGCATGACTACAAACATGTGCTTGACTTTCAGCTGCAGGGAAATGAAGAATGAGCATGGGGAGGCAGGGTAACTCCCTTTAGAGGAGAGAGATCGTGCCTGAAGCTTCCAGAGGTGTGACGAGGATGGGGGATAAGCCTGGGATCCTGGGGAAGCAGAAGAAAAACAGAGGGGCTGAGGGCCAAGAGGAGCCGGTAAAGCAAGGGAAAAACAGTCCAACAGAGCCATGAGCTCTAACTTTTAACTCCAAGCTCCAGAATTCCGAGAGCAAAGATGAAAACCGATCATTCGGATCCAGACACTCAGGCAAGTGTTCAGAAGACTTGGTGATTTTTCGACCTAAAATGTTCCTGTCTCAGGGAATTCCTGATAATGAGAAATAAGTTTACTGATTTTGATTCTTCAATGACAGAGTCATTTGAAAGCACAAGAGTTGTCCCTGGTTATTAAAAAATGAAAAGAAAGAAAACCAAGGACAGGTTGGCCTAAGGTAAAACATGATGCTTTTCCCATTGCTTCCTACCCAAGCCCACCCCCAGGGGTGGTGCCTGACAAACTGCCGGCCACACATCTTCCGAGATCTTTTCCTATGCTCACACAGACACGTATTTTTTAAAATGATTCTTAATTAAAAACAATACAGATCAATGAAGCATCTCTACTTTGCAGTACATCATGTCTGGGGTCCTGACCCACGGGGCCTGGCCATGGAGAAAGACTGCTCCGTCCACATGGTGGAGACAAACGGGGCCGGGGTAAACCAGCGGAGGAGGAAATAACAAAGCTCTCTAAGGACAGTTCTGAAGCCCTCGGAACTGGCTGTCACCCCGCGATGGACAGCAGCCTCTTACTCCACTGACAGGCCTTCCTCCGGCTATAGGATCTCGACTGTAATTACAGGAAAGGCCATACCATAAAGACGGGGGGAGGAGCTAATTGATCAAAAGTTCATTGTGCTGACTCAGGGACTGACCGATGGCCGAGCCCTACATTTCTTTTCCTCCCGAAGCCACTGATGTACAGTCCATTAAGTGGTGACCATGCTGACCCAGGAGGTGGGGTACTTCCTACCGAAGCACACGCACGAGCCCCCACCAGAGACCCCTGGCCTGTGCAGCAGAAAGGTCTCTGGGTGCGGCCGGGCAGCGGGCTCTCGACAGGCTCCGCAGTGACCTGCTGCTGGTTCTGTGTTCTCTGGTGCACTGGCTGCTCTGTGTCTCTTTCACGTTTATTGACTGACCTGTCCAAAACGCAAAAGCAAAGACACGGCCTTGAGACCCAGACCTCCTCTAAGGCACTGGTTCCCAGCTCTGTCACTTTCTGACCATCATAAACGTCCAGAATTCTCACCCTGCTTAAGAAGGAAGTGTCACCTTAATCCATCCAAATGGAGAAAATTTCTGGATGATGCCGTGCTTTGCTGTGGGTAATAACACAGACTTTAGAGGGTCAGACAACTACTTCAGCTGTGTGTTCTCGGCCTGCTTACTCACCTTCTGTGTGTCTCGGTTTTCTCACATCCAAAATGAGTGTAAGATTGTGTTGAGGTGTTCACTTATGTAAAGCACACACAAAGAGTGCCATGGTTATACAGATTTATATACCTATAAGTGCACACCAAGTGCTATTCAGGTCTTAGCTACATGTATTATGTTGTTTTCATGGTGATGGCATTTATCAGAACTTGTAAAGAATGACTCTCTTTAAACACCCTGAGAGTATTTTACAAATAATACACCCGACACTCTAAGGGCCTGGCATGACCGTGCAACTGCTCTTCTCTGCTGTAAGAGAGAGTAACAGACACACATTATATACCCACTCAAGTGGACACAGCTTGATGCAACAGACATGTTCCTGAAACTCTGTGCATAAACCAAACCACACTTCCACTCAACCTGGGTACGTTTGCCTCTGCAATGGGTCTTTCAAGGAATCCTTTCTGTTCCAGGAAAGCTTCTAGACCAGAACAACATGAACCACCAGTCCTAATACACAAATTCCTAACAGAGGACAGACATTTCATTACTCAGCTCCAGCTTATGTCTGGAGAGTGAGGGTCACGTCGGGCAGGCAATGGAACTCTAAGACATGCATTATCCCTTTAGGTAACTGGCTCAAAGTCTTCCCAGCCACCTGCCAGGAGGTGGGCCAAGCTCTGACAGCAAAACATCACCAGGAATAAGATACCCAGAGGTGTGACTGCTGAACAGGCGGCCTGTCTGTCCTCTTCAGGAAGAACTGGGATGCTTTCATCAAACATCACATCGCAAGGATGGCAGATAAAGAGTATCTCCCGCACTGACTGCAGACGGTTAGTGATGGCCACTTGGAGTCGTGTGCTGAGCACGACTCTGATTGATTAGTGGTGTCTGTCATGGTCAAAGGACTTGGGAGTGCATGCATGCACGCTGGTCCTCCCCAGGCCCATACTTACGGTGCACAAGTACGCAGTGATAACAGGGCTGACGCTCCTGGTAATTTGTCAAGAAGGCTACAGATTAAGGGAAAACACACATTTGGGTATGACACTGCGAATTCTCTCACAACCACTTACTCCCTGAATTATAACTCTGTAAGTTGCTGCAAATTATTCAGAGCACATAAGCACCACAATAAAACTTCCCTCCAGCCCCAAATACATACAGAAAATCTCCACATAAACCCAGTCTCCCTTAGGAGGGAAGGGAAACGTGGCTTCGGTAAGTGCCTCCCAGGGGCGGGCCCTGGGTTCTGGTGCCAAGGTCAGAGATCCCTCGCAGTTGCTGTCAAGGTTCCAGACATAGCAGAGAGCGCTGACGTAAGCCACAGTCCACAGTGTGGACTGGATGCTGCATATGCTTGATCCCAACACACTGTGCAGCCGGGCTTCATATACGATGATTAAAGTGCCACCAGGAAGTAGAGGAAAGGCCTTGATTGCCGAATAGTCACTGAGGCGGGCTGTCCAGTGGACCACGTCATGGGTGACCTGCCCACTGGCTGGAGGGAAAATATCAGTAACTCCAAATAAGCCTAGAGACATACATATACACACACACATGCATGTGCACCCCTTCAGAAGACACATGTCCTTCAAGACTGTGTGGCTGATGAGACAGGCCTCATTCACCGGCCTTCAACTTAAAACCTCCCCCCGTCAGCTGTACACACATCCCTGTCACCTGAGGGGACCGTCTGCTGCCCTCGCTGTGGAAATGTCACCCCCCTTCTGGGTGCTCATCTAACTGTGATGTGAAAGCGGCCAGCTGGGGACCTCCAGGGGAGAATGCCAAGCGTCAGAAGTCTAGAGAAGGACCGCCAAGTACACCCCAGAGCTCTGGCTCTGCGCACTTAGAGGGGCACCCCACCACGCATCAGACATTTCAGCTGCAGGGAGAAAGGCAGGGGAAGATGCAGATGAGCAAAGCCGTGAGCTCCAGAACCTTGATGCAGGAAATGGAGCGAGGAGGGAAACGGAGAGGAGGGGCGATGGAAGCAGGGGACACTCGGGCCCCAGAGGCATCTGCTGCCCGCCGCCCCCATCCCCAGATGACTGTTATTCAGAACAGCTTCCTAGGCTCAGATTCTCTAGGCGTGTCAAGACCAGCTCTCATCTTCCAGCTGGCAAATAAAGACACTTCAGGGGTGAGCCAGCCATTTCCAGTGTAACTGGACTTTGTAATTGCTCCCACACATGTACAATGCACCCTCTTACACTTCACCCCAAAACAAAACACCAAAAACCATTACATCACAAGCAGAGGCCAGCAGGAAGGGAAGGAGGGAATTACATCCAACCACTGTTCACTGGGCACCTATTAGGTGCTCGGCCTGGGGTAGAAATGTAATAAAACACGGTCCTTTCCCCCGTGAACTATGCCATCTGATGGGAACGAAGGTGTAACTGAATGATCAGGATACAGAAACACCCACACCATGGAGGGAGGAGGTGATGCTGTCTGGGCGAGTAGAAGTCTGGGAAGACTTCATGGAAGAGGTGATAGCAAGAGCTGAGTTTTGAAGGATGAAGAGCAGTCTGATGACAGACGGATGAGCCCGGGAAGCCTGGGCAGGCAGCACGGATGGCACCAAGGTTCAGCTTGGTGAACTCAGTTCAGTTTGGCTGAAGCACAACGCTGCCCCCTGAGGGAAAGCGGCTGGAGCCATCAGCGGGCCAGGCCAGGGGCTTGCGAGCCCAGCCGGGCAGCTCAGCATGGCTCTCACAGGAGCTCACAGCCGGCTGCACTCGGAGCCACAGAAACGCCCTGCTCGTGAGTCCTGCCTTGCAGTAAGCAGACGGCCGTGGGGAAGGTCCCTGCAGCCCCTTCATGAAGTCAGTTTAGAGGAGAGAAGCGGTGGGCCACCGGGTGACAAGGCAACCCCACGCTGGAAGGGGCGCCCAGGGCAAGACAGGCGTGGACTGGCTCCCGCACGATAGGGCAACGGCGCACAGCAGCTGGGCGTTCAGGCGGGCACGCTCTGCAATTCTAAGGTGGGCATCTGAGCCATGATGGAGACCTTCGCTCCCTCTAGCCTCTGCACAACCTCAGAGGGCCCTGGCTTTCTCGTTCTCTGCCCACGACAAGCCAGAAGCCAGAAATCGGCCCAACGCTGGAAACAAGTGAGTGTGGCTGACCTCCGCGGGCAGACTGTGAGTCAGTCTACAGGGACCACGGCAGAGTGTGAGAGGATGCCGCCAACGATGGGTGCAGAAGGAGCCCGTGCGATGACCGGAGACATAGGGGACCTGTGCAAGGACGAGTCAGTAACACGTCAGCAACAGATCACATCACTGTAAAAGCCGCTCATTATACCCCAAAGTTAGAGCAGTAACAAAATCATTCCAGTGTCAAACAACTCTGAGCCCTTTCAGGATGCTTCTATTGGTTCCTGATGGATGGTCATCATGACCCCTGTATTATCACCTCACCACTGACCTTGTATGTCCTTGATTAGGAAAAGTTGACCAGCCCTCAATAAAGGCAAACCCACTTCACCAAAAAAAAAAAAAAAAATTTTCCCCCAATCTGAACAAATAGTTTAGTGTAAAAATAAACAGAACTAGAAATTGTCTCTAATAAACTAATATTAGTCTCCCCAGAGGGTTAATTATGTCGCTCCGTATTTTAAGAAGAATGTAAATTGCCAGTTTCAACAGATGTTCTTTTAAAAGAATTGGTTATCTGGGAAATGATGGGTCTTTGTTAGAGCTTACCCCAGTGGAATATAAACATTAAAATCGTCTGACTATCTGTCAGCCCCCCTCCACCAACAACTGTTACCCACACCAGTGATACACCCTGTGGTTATCGGCAGCTTTAGGGACAAGGCTTGGCAGCGAGAACCGAGGTCTCAGACACCAGACGACCAGCTTTGAGATCTAATTCCCCTTGAGCACTGCCAAGACCTCCATAGGGCCTCTGCCCATCATTACAGGCCCCTACTTGAGTGTCAAGCCAAGGGCATTTCCATCCTCACGTTTTATCCTAAAGAGTGAGACTAGGAGATCACAGAGAACCAGGTTAGAGTGCTCTGGAAATACAAGGCTTGTCCAAATTCAGTTTCGACACTGAAACATGCCTAACGTACACGACACACATGCATACATATGTGTTTGAAAACTCCCTCTAAGGGAGGAATGAGAACTTAAGTATCACTGTGAAAAAGTCGTTAGAAAAAACAAAATAGAGATCACGAATGTTCCTAGTGTCTTCTCCCGAAGGGCACTGTGTAGACACTGAAAGGTATGTCATCAGGAACACAGAGGGGACACTTCAGCCAAGTAATGAGAGAGAAAGAGTCCTCCGTGAGTTAGTTATTCCAACTCACACAACCACCCCCGGCCTGGGGGTGTGCAGAGACCCTGGGCTCCTCGTGCCTGAGTGTCAACCTCACTTCATCTAAAGCTTCCTTGTCACCCTGCTCAGACCCACTTCACACACAGGGCGACTGAGCCTGGGGGAGATTAATGACGCCTCCGTAAAATTCCACAGAAAGTGCATGCGTTATTAACCTGTTGGCAACGAGCATGAAATCTCATCTCAGTTAGAAAAGTGAGCAGACAATGACGAGTCTTCTCAACAGTTTCTGCAAAGATCAGGCACCCTGCAGAGACTAGGCACGTCCCTGTCCCCCAGGCAGGACGGGACCTCACAGCCGAGGGCCACTGTCCGAGGGGATGACCTCGATGGCCTTAAGACAAAAGGACAGTAAGAGCAGGTGGGGCTTCCTGAAGGCCTGCTCTGCATCTGAGCTAAGAAGGACACCCACTGTTAAATGTTTAATTTGAACACTCAGCTACTCTGCCGTGAGAGATCACTATGTCCATTGAGCAGGCAAGGAAAATAAGATTCGGAGAGGTGAATTCCACTGTCCTGGGGACACTCAGCTCCTAGGTGGCCCAGAAAGAACAGTCCAGGTCTGCCTGACGCACAGCCCACCCCCGTCCACCACACTCACTGTCTCAGCTGATGCCTGAAGACACAGAACACCGACATCACCCTCCGCAGCAGTTCCAAAGGCCCTGGGCCCAGGGGAAAGATCGGGCCAGTAGAGAATCCATCCAGTCATGCTCAGAGGACATAAGGGCATCCCCAGCAGAAAAGAAAAGTCGGAAAGTCCCCTGCCTGCAGAGAGAAAGTCAAGAAAAGCCCTCTTGGGCCTAAAAGGGGGGCTTGGGTGTAGCGCTATGCAGGTGGAACATGATACAAATTCCAGGGGGTGCCCTTCACCTAGACCGGATATGAAGGGCCCCTAGAGGTGAGTTGTGCCGAACCTGCTTCTCTGCTGGGAAGGAGCGATCCTGAACTCCGTCCCATGCTGACTGCTCAGACTGTGCCACCTTAAAGGCTACTGGGTTAAAGCACTTCCTCCAAATAAAGAAGCGCTGCTCCCATCCCCTGAACGCCCAGCCAAGGGCAGCGGGAACCTTCCAAGGCTCCCACAAGCACGCTGGCCAGGCCCCAGTGAGACACCTAGCTATCGCGCAGCTCAGAAACGAGCCTGTGATCACAGCCAGCAACAGTCAGAGGAAGGAAAGACCCAGCCCCACGCACTCTGGAGACCCCCTTTCTTCCTCAGGAGCCCAGCACATATGCAAGGGCGCTTCTTGAGTAGAAATACTGCCTGGCTCCCTCCTGGCTAGGTCCCTGGGCAGAGACTGACTAGGTTGACATAAGGTCGCCTTATTTCCAAGTCTAGTGTTCCGGGAGGGCTGGCTGTCTCTGGAAGCCAGAGAAAGTGAGGGCTAAATACAATGGGAACATCTCTATTCTTCCTTTCCCATCCTTGTAAGTGGTTAAGAGCTGTGGCTCTGGAATAGTGGTTGTCAACCCCGGGGCAAGTGTATCTGTCAATATTTGGATACAGTTTTTATCATCCCTTCTCAGGTATAAAGGTTGCTGCAGCCTTCAGTGGGCCTAAGGCAGGGATGCTGCTAAATATCCAACAGTGCACAGGACAGAGTCCGGCAGAAAGAAGGACCCGGTGCCCAATGTCAACGGCTCCTAGGTTAAGAAACCCTGGGTTAGGAAAAACAACTACAAGAAGTCCCCAACAGACAACTGGAGGGCCCGTGAATTTTTGATTGTTCAGAAACCTCAGCGTAGGCGGCCCTGATGTTATAATGACAGACAAGCATGTCACTTCAGTGAGTGACTCCCTTCAAACGTGGGGGCCGATCCTAATATGTCTCATTAGTCCGAATCAGTCGATGGGATGTGGAAATGTGGAAACAATTCCCAGAAGCTCAATTCTGCTGATGCATCTGTTTCCTCACCCCGCCCCCCGGGGGGAGAAAATAACCAAATCCTTACTTTAGTCATTCAGGGAAACCTAGCACCTGTCTATATCAACATGCTGGAGATGAAAAAAAAAAAAAAAAACTGAAAAAAAAAGAGATAAATTATTTATCCAGCATAAATATTAAAGAAAATTGCAAAACAGAGTCTGGTGTCACCATGCTGCTGTTACAAAATCATCTCGTTATAGCTTCTGGCAAAATGCTGTTGTCCTTAATATCAGTACAACAGAATTGTCTAGGATGTACCAGGCGGGATGCGTGCGTCTGCTTGCTGTCGAGGACACTTAGCAGCCTGCCAACCGGCTCATCACACCCCAGCAGAAAACTGCATAAGGATTAGCTGTTAGAAGGTAGCCTGAGTTAGGAATAGACCGTGAGCTTCATCTGAACACAGGCTGCAACTGGAGACTGGCGGTCCACCAGACACACACAGGGGTACGGCTGCAGCCTGCTCTGACTCACTCGAGGCAGCCAAGACTTTTACCAGCTGTTTGTCGGATACACCCATTGTTAAGCTTTAAATGAGGTCAACTGTCAATTAAATAAGCTATACAATAAAAAAGTAAGAGAGACTCAAAATCCAATACATCTGAATAATCTGAGTACGTTTATACTGAAAATTTACTGTAATTTTTAGTATGCTAATACTTTCAGCATATTGTCTGTACTCAAGGTTATTAGCCTATCTGTATAATGTGTCTATACAGTGGAATTATACATACACGTATTTATATGTATATAAGTATAATATGTATGTTGGATGCTCAGCCTTGTCCAACTCTTTGTGACCCCATGGACTTAGCCCCCCAGGCTCCTCTGTCCATGGGATTCTCCAGGCAAGAACACTGGAGTGGGTAGCCATTCCCTTCTCCAGGGGATCTTCCTGATCCAGGGATCGAACCCAGGCCTCCTGCATTGCAGGCAGATTCTTTACCACTGAGCCACCAGTTTTAACATATATGAAATGATATGGGACTGCACATCCCAGTTTTTGCTAAAAAACTTAAATTTCTTTTTACTAAATTTACTAAAACTTTTACATAATTTTTAGTGTGCTAATAATTTTAACATATTACCTATGCTCTTGAGGTCATTTATGTGTATTTACACTGTGTACAGTGAACATTTTACATAAATATATATATGTATGTGATATAAATACACAATAATCTATTTTTAATATATATAGAATGGTATGGGACCACACACTCCATCTCAGCTCCGTTTCCTAACTTCCTGCTGGCCACAGTGTGAGTATTTATCCTGCAATAATCAGCAAATACTAAAAATCAGGGCTGGCTGCCCTCCCCAAAAGCTGGATGTTAAACATTCACCAGCACACCACCCTCCCCAACACACACACACACACACACACACCCACGGGGATGGTAGCAGCAGGCACCAAGGGATTTTGTTTCTGAACAAAACATCCACTATTCCAGGTTTAGCAAACTCTTTATGGTAGCTACATGAGCTCCCAGGTCACCAAGAAGTTTAATACATCTGTAGGACCCAAATTAAACACTGTAAATAACACATCTGCTGAGGCTCCCTGGCCAGCCCGTGGGGGCTTGATGGAGATGAGATCCATGCTGACGCTCTGAACACGGTTGGTGAGATAAGCTCGGGCACGAGCGATGGAGGAAAGCAGGTTTGCTCTCAGCAGCGGATGGAGGGAGCCCCGCGCTGGGGAGAGGGCGCCTCAGAGAAGCCACCCCAGCAACCTGTGCTTTATCTGGAGCCAGCATCCTGGGCGGGGGGGGCCCACGTCAGGAGCACAATTGCTCACTTGTGAGCAGACGTCTTCCCGTGATGGGCAACGGGCATTTAGGCAGCTGAATAAATGCATGCTCCCCGCACCATCACCCCAGAACACAGGGTGGATGAATTTGGCAGGCTGTTGACTAGTTTGGGGCAGGTGGTGAAGTATAAAAGACATGCAGTGAGGCGGTGAGCTTCCCGGCAAACACAGTGGTGGGGAGGAAGAAGCCTGGGGTCCCAGGGAGGATGAAGTAGAAAGACTGAGGGATCCTGACTCCAAGAAGAACCTCGAAAAGGACCTTCCCGAGGAGTCTGAAATCGTCGTGCTGGGCAGGCCGGATGCAAAACCATCATCTGACATCCCATTCGACTGTTTTAGTTTTTCCCTGGTGGCTCCGATGGTAAAGGATCTGCCTACAGTGCGGGAGACTCAGGTTCAACCTCTGAGTGAATAAGGTCCCCTGGAGGAGGGAATGGCAACCCACTCCAGTATTCTTGCCTGCAGAATCCCATAGACAGAAGAGCCTCATCCACGGGGTTGCAAAGAGTCGGACACGACCTGAGCGACTAACATTTTCACTTTCAACTGTTTTAACTGAAACGTATTTTGACTGCAGGTGCGAACCCCAGCGAGGCTGTGCGTGAGGTGGGTGGGGACCAGGAGACGAGGGAACTCTGTACTTGCCGCTCAGTTTTCCTGTGAGCCTAAACCTACACTTAAAAGTTGTTCATTAACAAAAATAAAGGTGCATGTAGCCGTCTGCCCCATGTGCGGCTGAGCTGTTTCTTGTTCGCCTAGGGAAGGTCTTTCCAGGCTGGCCCCAGGGTGTTCCGTGCGGCAGGCTGGGCTCCCAGGCAGACTCACCCAGCGGGCTGCACTGCACGTCTCTACTGGTCTGTCGGCCTCACTGGAGGTCAGAGCAGGCGGGTCTGCCCCCGGTGTGTGAACTTCGTGGTGTGTGGCCACCACTGAAAACCCAGTGGAAAGGCCCCCAGGCCCCACCCTGAGGCAGCTTTCAGAGAAATAGAGGCAAAGGAAACATTCTTCTCACTTCTCCTCCCTCTGGTCCCAACCACCATCCTCCAGGACCATGACGCTGGGACAGCTTTGGAAAACTCCATCCCTTCTTTGACGCTGACAGAATTAGCCCCACTTTCTGTATTTCATTCTGGAGGTAGGGGGGAAAGAGTTGTCTATGTTACCTGGGAAACAGGTAGCAATCTGCCCAGTAAGTCCAACCTTTAAAACACTGCGTCTGCTCAACTGCTACACACAAACGCTCTTGCTTTCCACCTCGATAATTATTAAATTCTAATGTAAACCCCAACTTCTGCTTAAGTATGCGTGATTATTAGACTACAAGTCAATTGTGGATAACACGCAGATATAAATGCAGCTAATAAGTCTTACTGTAATGATTAATCAATTTATGAATACATTATTTAAACTAATAGCTCAGGTAGGTATCTTAAACAAGTTACAGAGTACATCGACCAATTCAAATACCAGCTGCCGGATCAATAGGAAACTGTAAGTAAACTCTGGGGAATAGGTATACTTGCAAAAAAAAAAAAAAAGTCCACAAACAAAAGGGATTTGGATGAAGGAGATCTACAACAATTTCCATTCTGAAGACAAATGTAGAGCGCTGTAATATATGCCAAAGCTTAAAGGGAAAGGGGGGTAGAAGTGCATTGCTGCAAACTGGGCTCTTTTCGCATCCTGTACAGTAATAATAATTAAGAGCAGGTCAATCAAACATCCCATTTACACGAACTCTTGCATACTTTTGCAAATGGGTTGCATATGAAAGTTAATTTTGAGTCTTTAAAAAACGATGCATTGGGTCCATTTTGTGGCAAGTTACCACATTACCAATGTATCCATAAAATGTCCCCTTAAGAGAAAAGAAAAAGTGCATCTAAAAGGTGAGATTTGCAATTTTCCTGAAAAGGGGCCCATGTTCCAGCTGAGGCACCAGGGGACACTCGCCCTGTTACAGGCACAGAGGACCCCCCCGGTTAACTGCAAGGTGGGTGGAGTTGTGAGCCAAGCAAACTCCCGAGTTTTAGCTCTCTCCTTTCCCAGAGTTGCTGTTGTTTTAATTAAGGCTAATTATCTGATTTAATAAATAAACCAAAAGGGCCTTGATTTCCAAAGGTGTGATATTCCATCACAGCTTCAAGTGATGCTGCATTTTAAAAAATTAATTAGTATCTTGTGAGATTGGCCACACATTATTGAGTAAGTAACAGCAGCTAAGTGAAGCAGATGAAATATTGGTAAGCGATGCAGCCCACAGTATAAGTATGTGAAGGAGGTCAGAGGTTAATCCCTATTGATTTTCCAAGTCTGCGTACAGCACCGCTGGGAGAGGCCGGTTCTGTTGGCAATCAGCTAGCACAAATACATTATAAATCTTACTGTCCACCTTCACTGATCAGTGTCACTTACTTCCTTCACTAAAGACCATTAAGAAACTACTGGAAAAAAAAAAAAACAAAACTACCCAGATGCGGGCAGAAAGGAAAGCATTTTCAAAGTCTCCCATGTCAAAGAGTGCTTTTGGAGATGGAGGACTTGCCCAAAAACAGAGGTACGCTTCCCGGGGTCCGGTCTCACTCACTGAAGGTGATATGCATGAACACAGACTATTTTTCAAGTGCCTTCAAAGCCAAATCAAAAATGGGAGGAGCTTTCATATCAGAGTGCATGAAAAAAAACAAAATAAAATGGAGTCAAACACAGTCACTGACATGGATGAGCAGCATCTCCAACTTGGCTCTGAGAAAACTTGGCCTCGGCAAAACCTTGAAGCTAGTGAAGAGTAAGCTTCAGGGCCCCTCACAATCGGGGGCCCCTCCCAAGATTCTGTACCAAATGTTTTCAGTTCAGTTCGGTTGCTCAGTCATGTCAGACTCTTTGAGACCCCATGGATTGCAGCACGCCAGGCCTCCCTGTCCATCACCAACTCCCAGAGTTTATTGAAACCTATGTCTATTGAGTCAGTGATGCCATCCATTCACCTCATCCTCTGTCAACCCTTCTCCTCCCACCTTCAATCTTCCTCAGCCTCAGGGTCTTTTCCAGTGAGTCAGTTCCTCACATCAGGTGGCCAAAATATTAGAGTTTCAGCTTCAACATCAGTCCTTCCAATGAATATTCAGGACTGATTTCCTTTAGGATGGACTGGTTGGATCTCCTTGCAGTCCAAGGGACTCTCAAGAGTCTTCTACAACATCACAGTTCAAAAGCATCAACTCTTCAGTGCTCAGCTTTCTCTATGATCCAACTCTCACACCCAAACATGACCACTGGAAAAACCATAGCCTTGACTAGATGGACCTTTGTTGGCAAAGTAACGTCTCTGCTTTTTAATATGCTGTCTAGGTTGCTCAGGACTTTCCTGGTGGCTCAGATGGTAGAGCGTCTGCCTACAATGTGGGAGACCTGGGTTCAATCCCTGGGTTGGGAAGATCTCCTGGAGAAGGAAATGGCAACCCACTCCAGTATCCTTGCCTGGAAAATCCCAGGGACAGAGGAGCCTGGTAGGCTACAGTCCTTGGGGTTGCAAAGAGTCGGACACAGCTGAGCAACTTCACTTTTCACTAGGTTGCTCATATCTTTTCTTCCAAGGAGTAAGCATCTTTTAAATGTTTTACTCTCTTCTAAACATTTTACTCTCAGGCCCTCAGTGGCTACCATTCTGGACAAGATGTTCCAGAAAGTAAACTGGTTCTCTGCAAATCAGCTGTCCTCTACAAGATGGAGCTCGATTCTATAATCCTCACTTTGCCTCAAAGAAGGTAACACTGCTTCTATGAGCTCGGGCAAGCATGCCTCTGGGCTCTGAGGCCAAGAGACCCATGCCCCTTAGCCCGGGGTTCTCTCGTCTCTCAGATGCTCAGCTTTCTTTGCTGTTGGCTCTACTGTCTGCAGGAAGGGGCCGTGATCGGGGTGCCACTGCGCCAGCGTTACTGAAGGCCTCTGTATCAGTGCAGGGTGGTCTGCTCCTGGTTGGCCTGGCTTTTATCCCTGCTGGGGGGTCTTGAGTCTTGGCTCTGTGAACTCTAAATCCTGCCTCTGACCACTACCCAAGCTCCCAGGCGAGATACTTATGTTACTTTACTTGCTGCCCTGGCCCCCGCCCTCACCTTGCGAAGGATTGCCCACACTCTACAAATGGACTTCTGTGTCAGCTCTCCCAATGGCCACACAATTCTTTGGGGCCACCAGACCATTTCCAATCTATTCTGGAGGCTGGGATGTATCTTATCTCTGTTCTTACTATATAAAGTGTCTTCTTTTACATGATGATGCCACAAAGAGACTTCATTCTAAAAAACCATACTCTTCACAGTATTCAGTAACATGGCACTTACCACCAATAGTTCTAGTTTTATAAAAATTCCAAATAAACTAGTCATAAGTAAAAAAAAAAAAAGGAAAAAACAAATTCAGTGTCATGATGAATTTTATAACCCATAGTTAAATGAACCCAAGACTGAGTTAGGTCTCTATAACTCAAGGCTGAGTTAGGTTAAAGTCATTGGAAAATGTCTTTTACTTCCCCACTAAGTAGTGAGATTCTTGCGGGCAATGGTTGATCCAAATTCAAATTCATATCCATAGTGCCTGAAGCAATGCCTAACCCATAGGAGATACTCAGTACGTCCTGGGTGGGTGGGTGGGTGGACAGACAGATGGAGTTCTACAGTGTTGGACTGTGTGTTAATCCAGAAAGAATGGAAACAATTCCAAAGCTCTGCCTTTCTTACTGAGACACTTTCTCCTTTCTTTTCCAAACACTCTTACCACATGGAAAATAAACAGAGCATTGCTAAACCCTACTCATGCTGTAAGGAGGCTGGATATCCAAGCTTGTGACTCCTACAGCCATGAAACGATGCTCCACTGATCCTAACAGACCAGTGACTTCTACAAAATGACAAAAATGGGAGGAAAAAAAGAGGCCAGGATGAAAACATCAAAACCAAATGAAATACTGGAAATAAGTTAATGAAATTACATTACAGATTCAGCTTACCCAGAAAGCGCTTGGCCAAGGGAAGGAGAGAGGGGGAGGAGAGAAAAAAAAAACAGCCCACCAGCACAACCAGCTGTCTAGTTTGAACTGCTAGATTGCTGAGTACGCACTCCATGCATATTCATAAGTGCCACAGGAAGTCCAGCACCTCTGGAACCAGCCTTAAAACTCTCCCCCGCCAGCGAGTGCCGTGGACCAGTAACTCAACAGCCCCCTTGTGGCCCAAAGAATGAAGGCAGCATCCCAGGATGTGAAGGTTCTTCCTGGGGAGGGGGAGGGTACGGGTGTGGGGAGGCAGGGACACAGCCCTGTGAGGGGACAGGACGCTGCTCAACCACCTGTAACAGCCATAGATGTGGCCCCGTTTCGTGGACGGCGGGCGCCGCAACATCATCAACATCTTTTCTATTCAGAGTCCCAAAAAGGATCCCGGGTACACCAGGCTGTTCAAACTGACACGGCCTTATAGAAGAAACAGATCAAATGAGCTCAGTATTTCCATTTAAAAATATCATTTAAGGGAATTTTAAGCCGTCTGAGAAGATGGATACACTGTGTTTGTTTTCTACATTAATGAGCTATAAAAAGAATGGAATAGACCATAAATACAGTATTTTGTAACAGCCTTTACTAAAAATGCTACTACTTGTGTTTATCATTTATATCCTTGTATACAACCTCAAAATTGATTACATTTTAAACCGTACATAACTTGCTGTGTTTTTCATTTTGTGCTGTACTATGAACATTTTTATAACTCAGTTAATATATTCCATATTTTGTGTTCTTATTGATTATGAATATTTCTTTAGGGGATTTTATTGCTTTTAAAATAACAAATGTTGGGCATTAAAAAAAATAGAAAAACCTATTGCAGCTTTTATATTTTTCTTTCCCCTGGTAATTCTGATACATACATTTAAGCATGAACATAACCAGAATATCTTTCTCTGTATCTTTTATACTTCCTCACATTAAAATTAAAAACCTACTAATATAGTGCATAGTAAAAGAATCAGATTTTTCAAAGGAAACCCACCATTTTAATGTGTTTGACTTGAATTCATAATCCATTCCTTCTACAATTAAAAAATTAAAGTACCAAGAGATTATCCTCACGTAACATGATGGTTTTACATCAAGTATATATTATCTTTCCTAATTGCCATTTCAGTTTATAGGCTACAATATGATTTATATATATGATATGATTTCACTATTAATTATCAAATTGAAAAAAATAAAATCTCACATTATAAATTCTCTCCTGGAAATTAGTTTTATTATTTTTTCCATAATCCTATCACACAAGCTGTAAGTGTATTGCGGCATGAACACTTTAATTTTTCCAGTTAGTTTTAAGCAAGCCCAGAGGTGAGGTTTAATAAGGATCAATGGCACTTTATCTGGGACAGGGCCTCTTCACAGCATGCAAATTACACAGTAACACTTAAAAAAAGAAATAGATTTAATTAAAAAAAAAAGTAGAACCACAGGCTCTGGAAATTCAATTAAAGGATTTATGCAAAGGTTTGCTAGGTTTTTATATGCAGTTACTGCTTACATAATGAGCTTTTCATATTAAAAATCAATAGGTAATCTAGACTAGAAGATCATCCCCTTAAATACATTTTTGAAATCAATTTGAAAAATAGTCCATCAACTGCTGTGACTACTCTTGCTGCTTCGATTACACTAAAAGCAATATTTAGATTGTAAGACGTGCTATGGAATATCTATGCTTGGATATTGCTTTCAAGGGCTTTCATCCTTCTGAGTGCCTGAGATGATCACCTAGTAATTCAAGATTGTGTTAAATGTATAAATAATTTATTTAATTATGAGCAAAAAGCCCATGGGCACAACCCCACTGTATCTGTAAGGGTTAAATGAAAGCAGGGGAAAGACAAAAGGCAGAGCTGAAGGAGGAAGGGAGGAAAGGAGAAAAGAGAAGAGAAGGAAGGGAAGAAGGGAGGGGAAAGAGCAAGGGAAAAACAGAAAGAAAAGAACAGAATAACCTTTTCTAAATTAGTCTTTGCTATCTCAATTGACTATTGTGTGTTGGCTCCTCAGCATGGGGGAGATATGCGTTTCACTTTAAAACTCATTTAGAACTTCAAAGAAGGGAGCAATTAGCTAGCTCTAACTTAAGCAGACCTTCCATCCTCCGTGATAATGGGGGACAGGTCTTGAAATGAAAACCAAAGCTGAAGCTCCAATTCTATCCAATGAGTGCCAGCCAAGATCTATCTGGCATTGGCAACGCTGGACAGGTTTCCATGGACCATTCTTGGCAAATTGGAAAATGATTCTCATGAGGGTGTGGAGTGGTGGGAAGGGAGAAGGAAGGAAAGAATCCAGGGAGGTCCAACTCTGAACTCCTCCACTTGTAAAACAAGGAACCATTCTTTATTTTGTTTTAAAAGTTCCCATTTCTAAAAAGGTATGGTCAGTACTTGGAGTTCATCAGAATGGAAATTGGGCCTCAGGTTTCCTTTGACCCAAGTCAGCCTTGTAAAAGCGAGCCTAAGCATTACATAGGACTCATTAATAACAAAGCTGCACCTTTCTCTGCTTCTGCAAAACTCTGGGAAGATATAAGCAAAATTACTGATGAGCCCACATTTACCCATCTACCCAAAGGTCCTATTCCCTGCAAAGGTAGCACTTCCAGAAGATGCTGAGACAGCCAGGCCGGTAACGAAGGACAGCCCTGCTCTCACTGCACAGTGCAGAGAGGATAGGACAGGGGGAAGAACAAGAGGAAGAGGCACCTTCGATCAGCTAAGACACTGGGGACATTTACACCGCACGTTCTAATGCAGGATCCTGGATGTAAGCCTATCACAGGCTGGCCTTTCTTTCAGACATGTCTACAGATGAGCTGAAGGTGTTACGGTCAGAGGAATCAGCATTCTTTATGTGTATGAGTATGGGGGTGTGTGTGTGTGTGTCCCCCAGGACACAGCATTGCCATTCACGACAGTGACCACAAAGACGAATCCAGGAGAGCCAACCATGTTCAAATATACGTCTGTACACACAAGTATCCTGCCTTTGATATCTTTTAAGGAAGATACAACGAGCAGGACGCTGAACAAGGAGGGGTGGTACCATCAAACTGTGGCGCTCCTTGAAAGAAGCCAGTCACAAAGGACCACGTGTTGTTGGATCCCATTTATAAGAAATGTCCAAGAGAGGCCAACGGGTGGAAACAGAAAGCAGATTCATGGTTGCTTGAGGCTAGTGGTACCCGAGGTTGGGAGGCAATGGCTGGAAAGGTGTAGGCTTTCTTTTTGGTGTAACAGTATGTCCTAAAATTTATTGTGATGGTAGGTGTACAATCCTGTGAATGGTCATTAGGTTGTATGCTTTAAGTGAGTGGACTGCAAGGTCTGTGAATTTTATCTCAATTAAGCTATTATAAAAAAAAAATAAGGTGTGGCTATGGACTGTAGTCTGAATAGTAGTAGCTTCAAGAAAAAGAAAACAAGAAAATCTGCAAAGGAAGCAATGAGATTGAAAAAAAAAAAAAGACTTCATTTTCCACCTGCACCAATCGGGCAAATAAAATACTTCAGAGTTAGGAGGAGCCAAGATGGCGGAGGAGTAGGACGGGGAGACCACTTTCTCTCCTACAAATTCATCAAAAGAATAACTGAACGCAGAGCAAACTTCGCAAAACAACTTCTGATCGCTAGCTGAGGTCATCAGGCGCCCAGAAAAGCAGCCCATTGTCTTCGAAAGGAGGTAGGACAAAATATAAAAGATAACAAGTGAGACAAAAGAGCTAAGGACGGAGATCCGTCCCGGGAAGGGAGTCTTAGGCGGCATTGCTTGGGGTAGGGTCCGGGCCGAGTGCCCTGAGGACAATCGGAGGGAGCTTCTGTGAGGTGCCAACTTGAACTGTGGGAGACCAAAAGAGAGAGAGAAAATTAACCGGCCGAACACACTGCCGGCCGTTCGCAGAACAAAGAGACCGAGAAAATCCAGAGAAGAGCTCGCAGGCTGCGGACCGGCCCAGCCCCGCCGGAGGCAGGAGGCAGGGGGGAGGGGAAGGTCGTGGCGAGACACAGGGAGCAGGCACCCGACCGGCGCGGGCGGAAACTGAAACTGGGTTCGCGGAAGGGAGTGGGCGCGCCACACCTGGGGAGAGTGCGCCCACCAAGCCCCTGGCTGCCTGGACCGCTCTGACGGGGAAGGCACAGAGAGCAGGCGCAGCTTTTTGCTCCGCGCTTTTGTGGAACACCCGAGGGCTGGAACCTCGCGCAGCGCGGGCGGGCTCCTTATAGAACAGCCGGGAGCCTGAGCAGCGCAGACGGAGAAAGCGGCGTCAGCCCGTCCCTGCAGCGCCAGCCCCTCCCCTCAGAGCGCCGGAACTAGCTACCTGAATAAGAGTCCACCTCCGCCCGCCTGTGTCAGGGCGGAAGTGAGGCTCTGAAGAGACCGGCAAACAGAAGCCAAATAAACAAAGGGAACCGCCTCAGAAGGGACTGATGCAACAGATTAAAATCCCTCTAGAAAACACCGACTACACCGGAAGGGGCCTGTAGACATCGAGAAGTGTAAGCTGGAACGAGGAGCTATCTGAAACTGAGCCGAACCCACACTGACCACAACAGCTCCAGAGAAACTCCTAGATATATTTTTCCTTTTTTTTTCTTTTTTATTTTTTCTCTTTTATTTTCCTTTAAAATTCCGTATTACTCCCCCATTACTCCTTAACTTTCATTTTCATAGATTTTTAGGATTTTTTTAATTAGAGAAAAAAATTTTTCTTTTTTTTTTTTCTTTTCTTCTGTTTTTTTCTTTCCTTTTTCTCTTCTATTTTCTATTTTTCTTTTTCTCTTGTTTCTTTTAAAGTCCTCTAGTACTCCTCTACTACTCCGTAATTTTCATTTTCAATACACTATAACCTTACAAAAAAAAAAAAATAACGAGAAGCCCTATTTTTAAACCGAAGATTATTCTCTCCCAATCTTGACTCTCTGTTTTCTACCCCAGAACACCTCTATTTCCTCCTTTCCCCTTCTCTTCCCAATCCAATTCTGTGAATCTTTGTAGGTGACTGGGCTACGGAGAACACTCTGGGAACAGACAGCTGCGTAGATCTGTCTCTCTCCTCTTGAGTCCCCCTTTTTCTCCTCCTGCTCATCTCTATCTCCCTCCTCCCTCTCCTCTTCTTCATGTAACTCTGTGAACCTCTCTGGGTGTCCCTAACAGGGGAGAATCTTTTCGCCATTAACCTAGAAGTTTTATTATCAGTGCTGTATGGTTGGAGAAGTCCTGAGACTACAGGAAGAATAAAACTGAAATCCAGAGGCAGGAGACTTAAGCCCAAAACCTGAGAACACCAGAAAACTCCTGACTACATGGAACTTTAAGTAATAAGTGACCGTCCAAAAGCCTCCATACCTACACTGAAACCAACCACCACCCAAGAGCCAATAAGTTTTAGAGCAAGACATACCACGCAAATTCTCCAGCAACGCAGGAACATAGCCCTGAACATCAACATACAGGCTGCCCAAGGTCACACCTAACACATAGACCCATCTCAAAACTCATTACTGGGCACTCCATTGCTCTCCAAAGAGAAGAAATCAAGTTCCACGCACCAGAACACTGATGCAAGCTTCCCTAACCAGGAAACCTTGACAAGCCAATCGTCTAACCCCACCCACTGGGTAAATCCTCCACAATAAAAAGGAACCACAGACCTCCAGAATACAGAAAGCCCACTCCAGACACAGCAATCTAAACAAGATGAAAAGGCAAAGAAATACCCAACAGCTAAAGGAACATGAAAAATGCCCAACAAGTCAAACAAAAGAGGAGGAGATAGGGAATCTACCTGAAAAAGAATTTAGAATAATGATAATAAAAATGATCCAAAATCTTGAAAACAAAATGGAGTTACAGATAAATAGCCTGGAAACAAAGATTGAAAAGATACAAGAAATGTTTAATAAAGACCTAGAAGAAATAAAAAAGAGTCAATTAAAAATGAATAATGCAATGAATGAGATCAAAAACACTCTGGAGGGAACCAAGAGTAGAATAACGGAGGCAGAAGATAGGATAAGTGAGGTAGAAGATAAAATGGTGGAAATAAATGAAGCAGAGAGGAAAAAAGAAAAAAGGATCAAAAGAAATGAGGACAACCTCAGGGACCTCTGGGACAATGTGAAACGCCCCAACATTCGAATCATAGGAGTTCCAGAAGAAGAAGACAAAAAGAAAGGCCATGAGAAAATACTCGAGGAGATAATAGCTGAAAACTTCCCTAAAATGGGGAAGGAAATAGCCACCCAAGTCCAAGAAACCCAGAGAGTCCCAAACAGGATAAACCCAAGGCAAAATACCCCAAGACACATATTAATCAAATTAACAAAGATCAAACACAAAGAACAAATATTAAAAGCAGCAAGGGAGAAACAACAAATAACACACAAAGGGATTCCCATAAGGATAACAGCTGATCTATCAATAGAAACCCTCCAGGCCAGAAGGGAATGGCAGGACGTACTGAAAGTAATGAAAGAGAATAACCTACAACCTAGATTACTGTATCCAGCAAGGATCTCATTCAGATATGAAGGAGAATTCAAAAGCTTTACAGATAAGCAAAAGCTGAGAGAATTCAGCACCACCAAACCAGCTCTTCAACAAATGCTAAAGGATCTTCTCTAGACAGGAAATGCAGAAAGGTTGTATAAACGTGAACCCAAAACAACAAAGTAAATGGCAACGGGACCACACCTATCAATAATTACCCTAAATGTAAATGGGTTGAATGCCCCAACCAGAAGACAAAGATTGGCTGAATGGATACAAAAACAAGACCCCTATATATGCTGTCTACAAGAGACCCACCTCAAAACAAGAGACACATACAGACTAAAAATGAAGGGCTGGAAAAAAATATTTCATGCAAACGGAGACCAAAAGAAAGCAGGAGTCGCAATACTCATATCAGATAAAATAGACTTTCAAATAAAGGATGTGAAAAGAGACAAAAAAGGACACTACATAATGATCAAAGGATCAATCAAAGAAGAAGATATAACAATTATAAATATATATGCACCCAACATAGGAGCACCGCAATATGTACGGCAAACACTAACGAGTATGAAAGAGGAAATTAATAGTAACACAATAATAGTGGGAGACTTTAATACCCCACTCACAACTATGGATAGATCAACTAAACAGAAAATTAACAAGGAAACACAAACCTTAAATGACACAATGGACCAGCTAGACCTAATTGATATCTATAGGACATTTCACCCCAAAACAATCAAATTCACCTTTTTCTCAAGTGCACACGGAACCTCCTCCAGAACAGATCACATCCTGGGCCATAAATCTGGTCTTGGAAAATTCAAAAAAATTGAAATCATTCCAGTCATCTTTTCTGACCACAGTGCAATAAGATTAGATCTCAGTTACAGGAAAAAAATTGTTAAAAATTCAAACATATGGAGGCTAAATAACACGCTTCTGAATAACCAACAAATAATAGAAGAAATCAAAAAAGAAATCAAAATATGTATAGAAATGAATGAAAATGAAAACACAACAACCCAAAACCTATGGGACACTGTAAAAGCAGTGCTAAGGGGAAGGTTCATAGCATTACAGGCTTACATCAAGAAACAAGAAAAAAGCCAAATAAATAACCTAACTCTACACCTAAAGCAATTAGAGAAGGAAGAAATGAAGAACCCCAGGGTTAGCAGAAGGAAAGAAATCTTAAAAATCAGGGCAGAAATAAATGCAAAAGAAACTAAAGAGACCATAGCAAAAATCAACAAAGCTAAAAGCTGGTTTTTTGAAAAAATAAACAAAATTGACAAACCATTAGCAAGACTCATTAAGAAACAAAGAGAGAAGAACCAAATTAACAAAATTAGAAATGAAAATGGAGAGATCACAACAGACAACACTGAAATACAAAGGATCATAAGAGACTCCTACCAGCAGCTCTATGCCAATAAAATGGACAACTTGGATGAAATGGACACATTCTTAGAACAAAACTGAACCAGGAAGAAATAGAAGATCTTAACAGACCCATCACAAGCAAGGAAATTGAAACTGTAATCAAAAATCTTCCAGCAAACAAAAGCCCAGGACCAGATGGCTTCACAGCTGAATTCTACCAGAAATTTAGAGAAGAGCTAACACCTATCCTACTCAAACTCTTCCAGAAAATTGCAGATGAAGGTAAGCTTCCAAACTCATTCTATGAGGCCACCATCACCCTAATTCCAAAACCAGACAAAGATGCCACAAAAAAAGAAAACTACAGGCCAATATCACTGATGAACATAGATGCAAAAATCCTTAACAAAATTCTAGCAAACAGAATCCAACAACATATTAAAAAAATCATACACCATGACCAAGTGGGCTTTATCCCAGGAATGTAAGGATTCTTTAATAGCCAAAAATCAATCAATGTAATACACCACATTAACAATTTGAAAGATAAAAACCATATGATTATCTCAAAAGATGCAGAGAAAGCCTTTGACAAAATTCAACACTCATTTATGATTAAAACTCTCCAAAAAGCAGGAATAGAAGGAACATACCTCAACATAATAAAAGCTATATATGACACCCTCAATGGTGAAAAATTGAAAGCATTTCCCCTGAAATCAGGAACAAGACAAGGGTGCCCACTCTCACCACTACTATTCAACATAGTGTTGGAAGTTTTGGCCACAGCAATCAGAGCAGAAAAAGAAGTAAAAGGAATCCAGATAGGAAAAGAAGAAGTGAAACTCTCACTGTTTGCAGATGACATGATCCTCTACATAGAAAACCTAAAGACTCTACCAGAAAATTACTAGAGCTAATCAATGAATATAGTAAAGTTGCAGGATATAAAATTAACACACAGAAATCCCTTGCATTCCTATATACTAACAATGAAAAAACAGAAAGAGAAATTAAGGAAACAATACCATTCACCACTGCAACAAAAAGAATAAAATACTTAGGAGTATATCTACCTAAAGAAACAAAAGACCTATACATAGAAAACTATAAAACACTGATGAAAGAAATCAAAGAGGACACAAACAGATGGAGAAACATACCGTGTTCATGGATTGGAAGAATCAATATTGTCAAAATGGCTATTCTACCCAAAGCAATCTGTAGAGTCACAGATGGAGAAACATACCGTGTTCATGGATTGGAAGAATCAATATTGTCAAAATGGCTATTCTACCCAAAGCAATCTGTAGAGTCAAGGCAATCCCTATCAAGCTACCAACGGTATTTTTCACAGAACTAGACCAAAGAATTTCACAATTTGTATGGAAATACAAAAAACCTCGAATAGCCAAAATAATCTTGAGAAAGAAGAATGGAACTGGAGGAATCAACCTGCCTGACTTCAGACTCTACTACAAAGCCACAGTCATCAAGACAATATGATACTGGCACAAAGACAGAAATATAGATCAATGGAACAGAATAGAAAGCCCAGAGATAAATCCACGAACCTATGGACACCTTATCTTTGACAAAGGAGGCAAGGATATACAATGGAAAAAAGACAACCTCTTTAACAAGTGGTGCTGGGAAAACTGGTCAACCATTTGTAAAAGAATGAAACTAGAACACTTTCTAACACCATACACAAAAATAAACTCAAAATGGATTAAAGATCTAAATGTAAGACCAGAAACTATAAAACTCCTAGAGGAGAACATAGGCAAAACACTCTCCGCCATAAATCACAGCAAGATCCTCTATGACCCACCTCCCAGAATATTGGAAATAAAAGCAAAACTAAACAAATGGGACCTAATGAAACTTAAAAGCTTTTGCACTACAAAGGAAACTATAAGTAAGGTGAAAAGACAGCCCTCAGATTGGGAGAAAATAATAGCAAATGAAGAAACAGACAAAGGATTAATCTCAAAAATATACAAGCAACTCCTGAAGCTCAATTCCAGAAAAATAAATGACCCAATCAAAAAATGGGCCAAAGAACTAAACAGACATTTCTCCAAAGAAGACATACAGATGGCTAACAAACACATGAAAAGATGCTCAACATCACTCATTATCAGAGAAATGCAAATCAAAACCACAATGAGGTACCATTACACGCCAGTCAGGATGGCTGCTATCCAAAAGTCTACAAGCAATAAATGCTGGAGAGGGTGTGGAGAAAATGGAACCCTCTTACACTGTTGGTGGGAATGCAAACTAGTACAGCCGCTATGGAAAACAGTGTGGAGATTCCTTTAAAAACTGGAAATAGAACTGCCATATGACCCAGAAATCCCACTCCTGGGCATACACACTGAGGAAACCAGATCTGAAAGAGACACGTGCACCCCAATGTATAAACAGCAGCACTGTTTATAATAGCCAGGACATGGAAGCAACCTAGATGCCCATCAGCAGATGAATGGATAAGGAAGCTGTGGTACATATACACCATGGAATATTACTCAGCCATTAAAAAGAATTCATTTGAATCAGTTCTGATGAGGTGGATGAAACTGGAGCCCATTATACAGAGTGAAGTAAGCCAGAAAGAAAAACACCAATATAGTATACTAACACATATATATGGAATTTAGAAAGATGGTAACGATAACCCTATATGCAAAACAGAAAAAGAGACACAGAAATACAGAACAGACTTTTGAACTCTGTGGGAGAAGGTGAGGGTGGGATATTTCAAAAGAACAGCATGTATACTATCTATGGTGAAACAGATCACCAGCCCAGGTGGGATGCATGAGACAAGTGGTCGGGCCTGGTGCACTGGGAAGACCCAGAGGAATCGGGTGGAGAGGGAGGTGGGAGGGGGGATCGGGATGGGGAATACGTGTAAATCTATGGCTGATTCATATCAATGTATGACAAAACCCACTGAAATGTTGTGAAGTAATTAGCCTCCAACTAATTAAAAAAAAAAAAAGAAAAGAAAAAAAAAGAAAAGAAAATACTTCAGCTTTCTCCTTCTCTGCAACATACTTTCTGTGACAATGAGTTTACAGATATGCAAACATAATCAACTGGCTTCCTATAGAAAGGTGCTGGAATCAAATTAACTAGAACCTCTGTCACACAGAAGCAGAGCTTCCGAGTAAAGTGTCCCGAGTCCCAGGTTAGTATGATCAAAATGTCAAACACGAAGCTGTTTTGTAACAAACTGCGAGGTGGTAGTAATGGAAGTTTGAACAACGTTAACACTTAAAATTTCAGCAGAACCATTTCAATCCATAAATGTATAAAAGTCATTTTACAGTGTGCTTAACAGTCAAGACCAAGAGCTGTTATAAAAGAAGACGCCCTCAATGTCACTTCATTTTCTTTTATTCTTATTATCACATTTAAATCTCTCTGTAAAAGTGGTCTTGATAGGTAACTTTATTACACATTTCAAGACTATTCATTCCGAACAGAACTTCCTCCAAGGAATTAACAGATAAAGAGAGACCACTTTCCCCTCATCACCCCTAAATTACACTGTAACTACGGAGCAGCAGAGTGGCACCGTGCGTGTGACAAGGACCTGGCCTACTACGCCACACGATGGCTCAATAAAGCTAGAGGTGACTCTTCCGGTTGGCTGCAAAGGTCCTTGGCTAACACGCTCCTGGTTATTTGCAAGGACCTGGGAGTAAAGAGTGGGGTAGACAGGGAAGGTCAGAGTGAGGATTTGGTGAAGAGAGAGAATCCCTAAAAGCAGCTATGGGCTCCACATCGGCATGGAGGCAAGTCTGGTCTTTCCTCATTTCACTGGGGGAGAGAGGCAACAACCCCGCTCTACTGCTTCTGCCTACAGGCAAGGACAGCTCCTAAAACAAGATCAACAGGACTCCTCTGCTGGCCCGCTGGTTAAGAATCCACCTGCCAGTACAGGGGACACAGGTGGGACCCCTGGTCCGGGAAGATCCCACGCGCTGAGAAGCAGTTAGGCCCATGTGCCAGAATTACTGAAGCCCACACACCCTGAGCCCACGCTCTGCAACAAGGGAAGCTACTGCAATGAGAATCCCTCACTCCACAATCAGAGGACTCCCGTGCACAGAAACAGAGACCCAGCACAGCCATACGCAAATAAATCTTAAAAAGTATTAGCAAACTTCTATAAAGGGGCAGTTAGCAAACATTTTCAGCTTCACAGACCGTATCTTACCAGTTAAAACTACTCAACTCTGCCATGGTCACGCTGTCATAGGCACAGACAAGAGACACATGGATGAGAAAGGCAGTCGTTTCAATAAAACTTTATTTAAGGACAAATACAAATATCAATTAGTTTTCATGTGTCATGAAATTTTTCTTTTTTTTTGCATCTTTCCAGATATTTAAAAATGTGAAAACAGGATGCACAAAAAGAGGTCAGATTCAGCCCAAGGAACACAGTTTGCAGTCTCCTGTGGGAAACAAGACCAGCTGCCAAAGAGGTAGACGTAATCCTGTCTTGACTGGGGCTTCATTTGACAGCTACTCTATCTGATAACAAAATGGTGTGATTTGCTTTCAGGTAGCAAGACTTGATAGCATACATTCTAAACTGTGAGCACTTTACAGTAGAGAAAGAGAACTTAGTTTCTGTGTACTGAAATTTAAATTCTAAACTTTCTGAATTTCCTCCTTAAGAAGTAATTACAAAGGCCTCAGTATTCTCTACTATTTAAAAATGAACAGAGGCTTCCAGAACTAAGAGGAGAAATATTCAGCAGTGGAAATATGATGGCCTTGGCTCATGAGAAGTGAGGCTGACCACACGCCCTCTGGCGCTGCTTAGGAACTCCATTGTTAATGGGGCAGGTTACGAACACAGTATGCAGCCAATTCTTTGCATCTGGGCTTCTACCTGGCTGGGGGTTTAATATGAAATATGTACAGAGACTGATACTTACAGTGTTATTTTTCCCTGATTTGCCTTTGATTTTTCACCAACTCTTGACCACATAAGCACAATATTTGCATACTGTCACCACAGTAACTGATTAGGATAATCAAAGGAATGACTTGACTGCATAAAGTGAAATGTATTAACTGTTCTATTTCTAAAGAATCATATTTTCAGTATTCCAAGTACATGTAGAATCAGAAGCTATAACAATTATCTGGGGTAGATTTGGTGAAAAGGGAAAAAAAATGGAAACTGATATATTAAAAAGCTTTTAAAATTCATTTACTAAGTCACACACCTACCTCAGGATGATAGTGACACTATTCCTCGGCATGAAAAATCCTTATTATTAATATTATTATACTTATTTTGTTTAAGAGTGACCAAAACTATAGCCTAATTCAGGTCAAATGACTTTGAGGTACTAATATTTGTATGTATTTATCTTGTAACCAATGTGGCCCAAATAAAGATTTTTAAAAACCATGAGGCCATCGCCATAATGTATCTGGGTCTGAGGACGAAGTCACAGGGGCAACAGCACAGCAAAGGCTGTAAGTTCAGGCATGATGCCGAGTTCCGAGGTCACCCCCCCCCCCCCACGCCACCGCAACAAAACTGTGCTGGGGAGACATATCCAAAAGGTGAAGAAAGCCTTCCTGTGTTAACACTGGTAACCTTCTAGGAACGCTGCACTGCAGTGGTCTTCATATGAAGTAAACATAATTATTATTTTCAAAGAGATAAATGGGGTGAAGGATGACGACTGCATTCTTGCCCCGAATGATTATCCTAAAACTCTCTAAAACCTGCATACCATATTTGCATCCATATGTTTATTGGTGGCTCATTAACGGGAAAGAAAAGGAAAAGCAGATCTTGGATGAAGACACTTGCTGCTCAGGCAGCTGCTAACTCTACTCCCATGATGAGGGGCCATTGTCTCTGCCATTCTTTTGACTTTTGAGCCTTGTTTGTTGCTTCATGATGGCAAGAAGGATGCTGGCATCACATCTTCCTTCGGGATCAGGAGGAGGAGCGGGGGCAACACCAGCAATGCCTTGCCTTTTCCTCTGAAAGCAAAACATCCCTGGGAAGGCCTGCTGCAGACTTCTGCTTTGACTTGTCAGCCGGAACTGTCACGTGGCCACGCTCGGCGGCTAAAGACGCCACGATGGTGAGCGAGCCATCACCCTCTCCAGTCTCCAGAGGAAAGGCAGATGCTTGGCACACCAGACGGTAAGAATGGAGTCATGCTTCCCCAAGAGACTGAGACTATGGAAGGCAGGGAGCACAGCTAATTATCTCCGGCTCTCTCCAGGGTCAGACATGAAGAACGTCGGCATATAAATAGAAACTGAGAATCCAGAGAGATTTAAAGCAGACAATAGGGGCAAAGGCGTGCGACTGGTTCCTCCCCTTCCCCAGCACACAGCTGGGCTGCATTTCCTAGACAGTTCCCTTCCAGAGATAGGCACCACTCCCAGACCACCACGCATGGAGTCCCGTGGTCGTGCCTCTTCCCCCAGCTTGTTGTAGACAGCCAAGGTGGGCTTGGAAGCCAGGTGTGAAGACGACTGAACCATGGCACAGAAAGAGCCTGGGTCCCTGAGAACCCACTTGGAATAGAGCTGCCTGCTAATCCCAACGGCCGCTTTGGACCTTACAGACCCAGAAAATACACCTGACCCTGACTGGATCACTGGACCCATGTGGGCTTATGTTTGACAGCAGCTAGCGCTACCTTTATAATACAACAGTCTCAAACTGAGGTGTATGTGAGAGTCTCAGAGAACTTCATCCACGTTTTTTGGCTCTAGTCCCAGGGTACACACATTGGTTTGTTCTGGAGCATCTCCTGGGGTCACCCAGCATCACCTCCCCTGGGTGATGCTTCTGAGGCTCACTCCTCTTGGAGGTTGATCTTCTCAAGAAGAGGTGCCTGACGACACTTCTGCAAGCCAGGAGGGGGAGAAAGCACCAGCCCCGAGGCCCAGCCTGGATGTCCGTGTGTGAGCTAGACCCACAAACTCTTCCCCACTGTGTGTGAAGTCTTAGAGCTGTCCTGGCAGCGCGCTGTGCTTTTAAGGTTCGGTTTTTCACATCCCTTAACTGGGCCCTCGTTATCAAGAAGGCCTTCTGCACACCCCGTGGTGTGCTGCCAGGGGAAGTCTGGCTTAGTACTGAACGGTGATTTGTAACACCATCACCACGCGGCACTGTGGAGCCCTGCCACCTCAATTTCAGAACCCGGGTCCCTTTCCTGTTTACTCCGTGTTTGCCTTCGGCCCTGCTCCAGGTGCTGTTGTGAGGAGATGCATTTTGGAGCTTCCAAGTCTGGCGTTTTATAAGTTACTCTGAGTCCTATTTCCCTTGTTCGCCTGTTCCTAGATGGGAAACAAATTGCGGAAGGGAAACAGCTTTATACTACCCGTCCTTAAATATTTTACAGGCAGAGATCTCAGTGGGTGGTTTGGAGGCTCGATTACCCTCCTCAGTAGAGGGTATAAATATCCCTGAGGGTTTACATAACAAACCCTCAGTGACTCTGTGCTACTGAAAACGCTCAGTATTTACATCTGCCTCTGAAGCCAGTGACTCCATGGCATCTGAGTACTCGAAAAAGTGTAAGGCCAGCAGGACTGCCCATGTGCTCAAGTACAATCTATCCACGAGAAAGAGAGCTCAGTCATTCAGAACTATTAGATGGAAGACATCATGGCATTCAAAGCTGCACCCTGGGAAACGCTTTGGTTAAAAAAGGTGAAAAAGGATGTCATTTCAAGTGTGAGCTACTTACAAACAAAGAGCCAGAGCAGAACTGTTAAAATGCAGCACTGGGTGCCTATAAGGGCTGAGAAAATAAAAACATGGATTATAGCAGCACACCGCTCTACCTCAGGCAATCCATCCACAACTCTTGTAGTTAAAAGCTATTATCCCCATTTTACAGAGAAGAAAACTGAGACTCAGAGAGGTTCAGTGACCTGCCCTAGGTCAACACGCCGGTGTGCACAGCAGACATAGGGCTTGTGCCCAGGCCTGTTTGATCCCAAACCCTGTGCTTTCCACACTGCCATGCTGTGCCCTCTAAGCATCAGGCCATAGGGTGATGATGAGCGCAGAGAAGAAAGGGCTCAGCAACCCCCCGAGAGGAGCCGAGAACCGGCCGTGAGATGGCTCCTCCGGGAACTGCACCCCATGCAACGTGTGGAAGCAAAATGACGCGGCCAGAAACTCGGTTTGACCTTGGAGGGGTGGTGCGCCGATGCACAACTCTTTCCTTTGCTATTAATAATGTGCAGAAAAGAGGAAGATAGCTGCTACAATCAGCGAGACTTTCTGAAAGAGATGAGTCCTGACTGGTGGCCCAGGAAGGAGCGGGGAGAGAACAGACACTTTTAAGGATACAGAAAAACGGATCAGGAGATCCCCACGCCCCCACCCTGCCCACCTCAACTTCTAAATCAGTGATGGAAACAAACAAACAAAAAAGAAAATGAAGACAAGGCAGAAAGAGCCAGGGTGACAGTCGTTCCACTGGGCCTGAAGTCATTTTACATCCACAAAGACAACGGGCCTAGACTATTCTAAGACTGTTTATAGAGTTATATGAAGCATATTCTTCTAAATTCAAAGAACGGGAGGGAACAAGTTTCAGTGCTATGCCTATTTCAAGCTTTTATCAGCACTAATTCCAGCCCCCTTTTCCCTTAGAATTCTGAACAGAGGGAAAACAGACATCAATTAAGCAAAGCTTTATCTCTTTCTACTCTAATGAAAGCCAAGTTACAGTGATATTTTTCCCCAAGATTTTTCTCCACTTAATGAAGACATTATCCCTGAGTTTTCAAAGTCACTTTACAAAAGACCATTCAAAAGACATTAAAGTCAGTTTAAACTAAAAAGTCTTTTTGATGTCAATAAACAATAAAAGAACAATGAAAAGAGAGCCTTTCATGGTGTCTCAGTCTAAAATCTTTAATTTCGGTTTCAATCTACGAGATAACGTTAAGTCCTGTATTCAAATAGTCCTCAGCCCTGGAACACAGTAAGCCTGAAACAACTGTTTGCTTTATAATTCTCTTCTTAAAACATGTGTGTGTGAGTGCGAGTATACACAGGTGTATACATCTACACATGTATATACATCATACACAACCACATACACACACACCATATTAACAGAGAGGTCAGCAGGAAGTTCTCCACCAGAAAGAGGAGAGAAAAGTTTTCAAATTATTGCCATTCTCCCTCTTTGAAAACTTAAAAAAAAAGGGTGGGGGGAGAAAATGGAATCTTTGGCTTTGAAATTCATGACAAGATCAAAGACGATAATGCACATAGATTTTTCCAGGCATACATTATTAATAACACAGGCAAACATATGACTGATCAATAGCGTGGTCGAGGAGCGATAAGGCAGGCTCCATGTGTAACACCACGAGGGGCAGGGTCCGGGGTCTCGGGGCTCTGTTTACCCGGGCATTACACATGGCCCAGTCAGCTCCTCCTTGCTCTAAGGATGGTTCAGCAAAGATGGAAGGAAGAAAACAAAGAAACAGCTTGACCTGTGCCGTGTGTCAAATTCTCTTTCCTCTGTGCTCCCCCCTCCAGCTCTTCGCTCGGCTGAAACTCACATATCATAAAGTCACCAGTCACAGTGCACAAGGCAGTGGCCATCATACACACACTGCTCAGCCACCTCCTCTGTCAGCATCAAGACATCATCACTTCAGCAGGAAGCCTCACACCCACGAGTGTGCGTGCGTGCGAAGTCACTTCAGTCGTGTCTGAGTCTTTGCAGCCCTATGGACCAGAGCCTGCCAGCTTCCTCTGTCCATGGGATTCTCCCAGCAAGAATACTGGAGCGGGTTACCACTACCTCCTCTGGGAGATCTGAGCATCTTATGTCTCTGCATTGGCAGGCAGGTCCTTTACCGCTAGCGCCACCTGGGAAGCCCATTAGCAGACATTCCCCATTCCCTCTCCCTGCAAGCCCCTGGTAACCACAAATTTGGCTCTATGGCTCTGCCATTTCTGGATATTTCACATAAATGGAATCATATAATATGTGACCAACCATCTATATCTGACGTGTCAGCCTCTTTTACTTCAAAAACAAATTAAGCCTATCTGAATGCTACTCTGATTCTAAACATCAGCTCTTCAATAAGAAAAAAAATTTATGAAGTATAGAATACTTTAAAAAACAAACTGATGACACTATTGGTGCCTGATGATTTCTTTTTTTTTTTTTTTTCTTTTGAAAGTTGCTCAGCTGTATCCAACTATGTGATCCCATGGACTGTAGTCCATGGAATTCTCCAAGCAAGAATACTGGCGTGGGTAGCCATTCCCTTCTCCAGGAGATCTTCCCAACCCAGGGTTCAAACCCAGGTCTCCCGCATCACAGGCAGATTCTTTACCAGCAGAGCCACAAGAGAAGCCCATGAACACTGGAGTGAGTAATCTTCCCCTTCTCCAGTGGATCTTCCTAACCCAGGAATCAAACCGGGGTCTCCTGCATTGCAAGCAGATTCTTTACCAACTGAGCTCTCAGGGAAGCCCTGCTGACAGTGGGTGTTTTTAACAAGGAGATTTTATGGGGGAGCTTTAGTGAGGAGGGATAAAAAAGTTGGGAGTACGGGATTCACAGATTCAAATTACTATACATAAAACAGATAAACAACAAAGATTTACTATATTACATAGAGAACAATATTCAATCCATCTAATAACCTATAATGGAAAATAATTTGAAATATAGATTTATGTAAGTGAATTACTTTGCTGTACACTTGAAACTCACACAATATTGCACACCAACTTCAATGAATTTTTAAATTAAATATATAGGGAGTTTATTACCAACACCGGTTATGTAAGTAGAAAACACACATCCCTGTAAAGCAGGGTAAATTAAGAAACTATGAGTCCATGTGGTTATCAGTGAAAAGGCACATTATCCAGGGAGATGGCCCCGACCTTTGAGCTTGTAGTCACAGGACAAATTTGTTCTTTAACAAATCTTTCCTCACGGCCACTTAGGGAAATGACATGGTAGCCTGATGATCTCTAGGTCTAAATCAGTATGATTTCCATCCCCGATTATTCAACCACTTAAGAGATGGGCGTTTTTAAATTCTATTTCTCCTTTTCTTGGTTTTCCTTATTGACTGTCCAAATACATTCCCTAAGTCAAAATGGAGAGTGTCCACTGTCCATTTGTGCAACAAGGAGACTGAATGGGAGTCTCTACAGAAATGAAAGTGGGGCAGCCGGCAGCTCTCAGGCCTTTAGAGAAATGAGGCCACCCCAGGAGGAAGGGAACAGAAGCTTCCTGACACAAGGTGGCACCTCTGTATTCACAGATAGAGGGCACGTGCAGACAGATCAGGGCCTAAGTCCCGCCTCTGCCTCTGCCTCTGGTGTGGCATCCAAACTACAACTGTGTCACCTAGAGAATGGGGATTGCCATTAAGATTAAATGAGATGTGAGCACTCAACAGATTCCAGCAGAGACTCTGGGCTACATTCTCAATGAGCTCTTGTCCCCCTCCCTATCCAGCTCACCCCCTTGTTCCCCGCCTCCCTCCCCACTTTGTCATCTACTCTCCTGTCCCCTTGCTCTTTCTCTCCCTCTTTCTTTCCTCCCCCCAAATGCTCAGCAATGAGCCTTACCCTGAGCATTCTTTATGCCACGTCTCCACAATACTGCAGCCCAAACCCTGGCAGAGCTTTCACTGGTGTGGCTATGCTGTGATCAGCCTCGTGGATCCCACAACAGGCCACTGCCCGTGTGTCCTAGGTTGTGATCTCCAGACCAAAGAACTGATGGAATGGCAACTCCACCACTGCAAACTGAACACGACGGTCCTGAGGCCCAAAGGTCCATACTGAGAAACTGGGAAGTTTGGCCCTTCTTAATCAACCAGATGATCCTTTGCAATCAGAGCCCCATTATAATAGGACACTCCTTTAAGTTCTTCACTTAACCAAAAATAACTAACCTAACACAGAACAGACTGGGGGCGAATTAAGCATTAGAATCGCTAAGGTTTGGGGGTCAGGGTGAGAACGTGCTAAGACTTCACCCATCAGCTTCTACAACCACAGACTCAAAAAAGAGTGGAAGGCCTATTACGTACCAGGTGTGAACTTGGTCTGCATACACTGTCTCATTATTGCCTCTCAATGTTCGCTCCCAGGCATCCTGCCCTGTCTAATACCATATGACAGCGAACAAAGGACCAGTCACCTAATACTTATCAATAATGACATCTACTCAGCATGTCTGGACAATGCTGGATAGCTTCCATTTTTTTATGAATCTAAAGAATAATTATGCTGGAAAGCATAGAAAAGTCTCCAACCAGGTATAAATTCACAATTAGACACCTTGTTTTTAAAGGGGTGTCCTTTCAGTCAGCCTGGCGTTTCATGAAGCGCTGTAAGGGATTTCTTCAGGAGCCTTTTCCCATGGATGGACACCACCCACACATACCTGCAAGGGCACCTCAAGAGACAGACTGCACCTGAAGTTGCCCCGTGAGTCTTGGAAAACGTCAATCTCAACTGCAAAATGCCTTAGTGCTGAGCATTTCTTTTCTTTCCTCTTTACCTCCCGGCATGGCAAGACCAAATCTGTTCCTATGAATGCAAGACTGCAGCAGGGTATGGATTTGACATGAGGCAAATACCTCTCCTTATCAAACGCTCAATGAGCCTCCAAGCCAGTGTGTAGAAACATCACTGTGCCTGGGAAGACAGAATACCAGAGATCACTTAGAAAACCCCACTTCTCCCAGGACAGTGGGCAAAGGCTGCCGTGCTGCCTTCCGAGGGGAGCAAGGGCCAGTGCCCAAGAGAAACGACAGGGATGGGGCGAGACCCGGGGCTGCAGCCACCGTCTGGAGGCCCTCAGTGTGGCTGCTGCTGGGATTCTCAGAGCTAATCAAGGGGAAACGATCTGGTCCAGGCAGCAGGACGCGTTTACAACAACTGACAGTAACGGTAACGTCCGCCAGTTTGTATTAAGATGTTATTGCACCTTTCCAGTTCTAATCACCAATTATGACTCTATTACCCCTGCCTGGCAGTTCATCTGCTCCTGCCTCTGCTCAGGGCGACTTGGAGTCGGACCTCTGATCTCCCGGTTCCACTCCAGTGAGCGCTCAGCACGGAGGCTGTCATCTGCAGGCGCGGAAGACGGGAGGCATCGCTGGGGCTCAGATAACTGTACCTGACCTTACAACAATTTACTAAGGAAATACCTGCTTAATAGTGGCGTGAGCGCGGCTTCCTTGATGCTTACCGCGGCCCTGCAAATTAGCGACAATGGGATAAATCTATGGCCGGCTCGCCAGACACTTCATTAAATCACCGCTCTCTTGCCTTGTAGCACGCTAATAGAATCACAGCCCTCGTTAGCTACTGAATAAAAGATCAATCACAGACTTTGAAAGCTCTTGCTACCAGCTTCCAGAGGAAACAAGCAGGAGGGGAGAAAAAAAAAAGGAGAGCGAGCGAGAGAGAGATATTTAGGATCATCGCTGAGATTCTGAATGGCCTCGCTGCAAGTTGCTTCAATTACCTTTTCCACAACTGGCTCCGAGTGCAATACTCAGAGGAACTTGTTAAGCCCGCTTTCAAGAACGGCACTCTAATATATGACTGTTAGACCCTGGTCAAAAGTTCATAATGTGCATATGTAAAAAGGTACTAAATTGCCTGAGGGCTAAAACCAGAGGAGTTTAATTGTAGCAAAATGCTAAAAACGGTCTGTTGAGGGTCCTTCTATGGGGATACTGCTGGCTCTGGCTGATTGAAGTACAGAACATAAAAGCCTTACAACAATATTTCCTTAAATGCTGGGGCAACTGCCAGCAGTTGCTATTGCATGAATGTTGTGGTTAAAGGAAAACATTTTCCTCCCCTAAAATAAATAGAGTCTTGAGAACTGCTCCAGCCCACAATTTTAAGGCAGGATGGGAAAAAAAAAAAAAAAAAAAAAGGGAGGGCTCAACGATAATAAATAAGGGATCATTCACAGGGCATGTCCAATCTCCTTGCGGTGTGTTTTCACACAGGGCACCTGGAAGGGTTCAGAGCCCGTGACTGCCTGATTTTGCAAACGCTGTGCTGAAATGACAGCTGCTCCTGGCCACCTTGCCCATCACTAGGCGAGACAAACTCCCATGGGGATCCTCGCAAAAAACCTCTGTGGCTTGTCTTTATTTCGTCTTTCATAAAACAAAACTGAGTCCCATGGACACAAGCAGTTGGCTTGCCTGTATGGGTTTCTCCTGCCCAGAACACTCTACCTCCTCAAAACATACCAATTAGCACCTCATCTGGCTAAATAAGAACACAGGAGCAGGGCATGGTGACTCAGACTGTTAGGAGGGCCTGGCTTAAATACAAGACACCCAGGGGAAAGTAGGATCTGGCAGATGGGCTTTTGGATTTATAAGAATTATTTGTGAAGGCTGAGATCAGTTTCCGTGGATAGTGAAATATGCACTCACTTATGTGTTTCTTTAATCAGACGCAAAATTCTATACCTTTCTAGCATTTCTTGTAGCACCACACTCACACAGAGGACAACACAGCAATAACCAGACAGTCTGACAACCACCATGGCTGGGCCAGATGCCCTTGAGGGAAGGATGAAAACTGGCTGTGGTGCTGGTGGTACCTGGGGCAAGAATTTGGTAAATGGGATGAGCAACGTGCATATCCCTATAGCAATCTGGGGGCCCGATTTCCTCAGCGTTATTCTCCAAGGAAAACACTGCCGGTTTGCAGTAAGGTACAAGTGATGCTTCTCATATAATACAGCAAGTTCATAATTCCACTCAAATGAAGCATCCATTTAGCATCGACCGTCACCAAAACTGCTCAGGGACGCCTCCACCTTGTAAGTCCAAGCCTTGCTACGTCATCTGGATTGGTTTAGAACACACTGCATGTCATATTTTAAGAGGGGTCAAGTAGCTCTTTAGTTCTTGAAAAGCAAAGTTGTAGCAGGTCATTAGACAAGACTGCCCTTTGCCATGTCCGGTTTCTCTTTGACAAATTGCAAATCTGAGTTCTCCAGGCCCATGTTCTACAAAAGGAACTGGTGACTTCACAATGTCTAGTTAAGTTTGATCTCTGTTCTAGTCTCTGGTAGGTTTGGAGAAATCAGGGCACCTGAAGCACGGGCATTCCAAGAGGAAAGAACAGAAAAGGGCTAGAAAGACTATGAACGATGGTTGTCAAACTGACAGCAACCAAGGCAATACAAAGCACAAGCTGTCCCCCACTGCAGACAGAAAAGGCAACCCACGAATCCTCTCTCCAGTCCTTGACTCCCCCCAGGCCTCAGGTCACAAGCATCAAAGGACAAGACTGAACTCACCCTTACAACGTGTCCTTGTCCTACTCCTGACCACAGACGTCCCCACGTGACAGCGCAGCCGCCCAGCTCCTTGGGAATTATGTCATGCTTGACCGTAGGACAAAACCCATAAAACCAAGCTCAGTCCTGAGGCTGAGGGGGAACCCACAGAAGCCGTGGCATGCAGGGGGTTCATACTTCCAGAAGCAGAAAGATGCAACAGGCAGGATATGTGTGTTTGAGTCCAATATTCAGTTCTGTGGCTTACTGATGGTAGGACTGACTGAGGCCAGTCACTCAAGGCTTCTGTCTTCTCATCTGTAAAATGGGCATAATAATTCACAGTCCGAAAGGTTACTAGGGGAGTAAAGTAAGTACAAGGACATGTAAGAAATACCTGGCCCATTGCCTGACACTCAGAAAATGCTTCTTCTCTGCTCTTCTGCACCACCATGTAACTCTGAAAACAATCCCAAGGATAACAAGTAATGCTCTAGACAGGACCATTCTAATACTGGGTAGCCATTGTCAACACAATTTCAACACAAAGCCATGTGGATACTCTGGGCATCAGAGTATTCCAAGACTTCATCTACTTGATGAAGTCCACATCCACAATTAACTGTCAGTTTAAACACAGGGAGAGAAGGAGAGTTACTGCAACCTGATAGTGTGTGCTTATACAAGTGATTACTCAGAACCTAGAAAGCACAATGATATTGGTGACTCACTACTTCCATCCTAGGTCAGCTTCGTAAAGAAACTGAAGGCTTCCAAGGCTACCTCGAGAATTCATGGGTGGCCTTTACTGTCTCAGGTTACTGACCCGCACCTCACCTATGCTGTAAGCATGTCCATTCCTACTTGGCTGCAAGTACATCCCGCCCCGACCCCAGCTCCCCATGTGAAACCTAAGAATGAATTACAGAAAGTCAAATGACCATGCTAAGTGACAGAAGAAAGGTCCAAGAGGGTAAAGTTTCAGAGAAATAGGGCGCTTGGTTTAGTTCCTGCTGCAAACACGACAGTCTTTACATCATGCGTAAAAGTATATCCTAAAATATCCTAACAACAACATAGTAGTAAACTGACTCTGATTTTTAAAACCATCAGCAAAATCCCCGTCACCCACGGACCGGGCTGCTGCGCGCATCTGGGTTTATGGGCACTGGAGAAACACCACCTGCCGCAGGGCTACCTTCCAGGGGAGCACGTAGCCTGACATTATGAGAATTCTGGGTCACCTCCCTACTTGGGGGTCCCTGTGTTTAACTCTCCACATATCGTGGGAGCCTGGAGTCCTGCGAGATGTTGGAGTTTGGCGGAGCAAGGTCAGGCAGCAACCACACTCGATTAATTTAGAGAGAGGTGGGAAAGAGCATGGATATTTAGTCCCTCGCTGTAAGAAAATTACTTTAGATTTACATAAAGAGAAACAATTAGGTATTTCTCTATGCCTTAAAAGTACTTTTAAAAATACTGCTTTCTTGAATTTTCCCAACTGTGTTTGTCAATAAAAACATGGGTACAGGGCAGGCAGCTGTCTGGAATGATGGAAACCCTGCCTAAACCAGCCTACATCCAACACATGCCCCCAGAGAGCTTCAGTGTCCTCCGAGGAGAGCTCTAGGAGTTGTGTGTTTTTGTCCTAGAGGGACAGAAATTGATGAAACCGGCAGGTAGAGACTTTCAGAAATAAGGTGGCTTCTAGAACTGAACAATGAAGATCTCTGTAGGCATCAAAGCGACACCAAGGTCCTACGAGGGTAAACTTTGGGGTGATTAATTAACCAAAACAAGGGCAAATTAAGAGCACACTAATCAAAGGCGGGTCTGCTGTGGTTCAAACCCAGTTTAGAGAAGCTCTGTCCTAGACCAGTGGGTTTGGAGGAGAGTCAGTCATTATTCCATTATATACAACTTCTCGGGTTTTTAAAATTGAGTCTGGCAATGTTTCATTCGTAACATCAAGCAGGCCTTCAGGCTGAGTGAGAATGTACACAAGCCCCTGATATCACTATAAAATACTTAACTGTATTTAAACTAGAAGAATATCTAGGCAAACATCAGCAGCCTTTAATAATGGCACACGCAAACACAGAGAGTAAATTCTGCCCAATATAAAACCACTGATGTAGTGACAGTTCACAACTAATGCACCACAAATACTCGTGTGTGTAGATTTCATACAAAGGAAAGCAAAGCAAAGCAAAATAGAGGATACCAGATGTGACCTCAATGGTAGGAGAGAAGGAAGAAGATGAAGAGGAGGAGGAAGTTGATGCTTGTGATGAAAGCTAAAATCCTGGACCATCACAGTGCACTTCACTCAGTAGACACAGATAACGGACTAAAGGAGCCTGCAGCACAGTGCTGCTCCTAGGCCACTGAAATACCCAACTATGCAAGAAATACGCATTCACTCAAACTACCAGAGGGGCCACGCCAGGGACGCCACTTCAGAGCACAGTGAAAACACTTTCTTTTGGCGAGAACTTGGAACACTTCAGGGTTCGGTTTCTCACTCTCTAAACAAGAGGGCTCGGCCTGGGTAACCTCTAAGGTTACAACAGTGTGGCCGCTAGAGATGGCTCAGGACACCTCAGCTCATTCTACCATGCAAGCTGCTGGAGGATCAGTTCTTCCAGAGACATCTGCTGGCCTCCACTTAGATATTATAATCTATTTAGTGCACTAATATTATCCTTCTAGGTTATAATTAATAGGAGCAACTAACCTGGGAAAACCTCAGGTAGTCATGTAAGTGAAGTAAATTAAATACTAAGGTGACATGGGGAATGGAAACTGTTGGAAATGAAGGTTTCTAATCCGCTCAAGGCCGAGTAAGGATGCACTGTAATCACGCCATTGCTCTTTCCCTCCACATTCTATAAGCCGGCTCCAACTCAGACCACACAAGGGTGAAGCAGAGGGCCACCTATTGGCATGCACCGGTACTCATATGAGTTTACGTATTATTTTTGTGTGTATATTCATATGTAAAGGACTTCCCAGGAGGCTCAGTGATAAAGAATCCACCTGCAATGCAGAAGACACGGGTTCGATCTCTGGGTTGGGAAGATCCCATGGAGAAGGAAATGGCAACCCACTCCAGTATTCTTCCCTGGAAAATCCTATGGACAGAGGAGCCTGGTGGGTTACAGTCCATAGGTTTTGCAATGACTGAGCAACTAAACAGGAACAACAAAAAATACATACACAAATAAAAACATCTATATGTTTTTAATATCAGACCATCTTTCTTACTATTAATGCTAAAAGTTAGGTGACTTATATCCTATTTATTTTTTCAAATGCTGTGTAATAATACAATTAAAAATGACCACATATGCTCGAGATGTGAGATAAGTAAATGTTTAAGTCAAATAATGCTATGTCACTGAAGCAAAACAACTGACTGGCAGGGAATGGGGGAGAGGGAAATAAAAACTGAAATGGAATCTGCAGAACAAGATGGACCAGACTATGTCTGCTGTAGACCAGATGATCCATCACCCTTCATCTCTGGAGGATTCCTCAGTTTCCTCATCTAGAAACATGAAACAGGGACGTTCCAGAATCCAATGAAGGCTGCTAAGTTCAGGCTGTGTTGTTATGTCCCCCTCTCTTGCCTGGAAAATCCCATGGACTGAGAAGCCTGATAGGCTACAGTCCATGGGGTCACAAAGGGTCGGACAAGACTGAGCGACTTCACTTTCACTTTCACTGTGCTTCCCACTAATGTCGTCAAAGCAGAGTCTTGTAAGAAGGGGTATTAAGTTTTCCCAAAGGAAAGCTTAGCATTTGGGAAATAAAATTCAAGAATTCTTTAAAAAGTCAAGAAAAGGAGCTTCTCTATTTCCTTCCACTTTGGTGGAATTCACCTTCACTCACTCAGGACAAACGTGTTAGTCATAAAGCGACACTTGCGTGGTAAACCTCTGTACTCTAATCGGTCTTTACCTTGAAAGGACCAAGAGAACAAGCAGCAAACCTGGACCAAATGAAAAAGCTTTTCATCATTTTACTCTAAGTGGGGGAGATGGCCTATTTGCAGGAGAGCTTTTGCTGCCCCGGGATAATCCTGCTTCGGAAGAGCCATCATCTGAGATCTGAGGAAGGCCCTGGAAAGGCCTTTAATGAGGACCACGGTAAGAAAACAAACAGAACACACAGTCAGAACATTACCATTCGGTCTGAACACATGCCAACTCTGCAAAGTGCATAGCAAATTAAAATCATAGGGTGGGCACACATCATATGGCAGTTCAACATCAGATAGACCGTCCTTCCAAGGGCTATCGTTTCAGACAGGCCTTGCAGAAATGCTGCCAGCCCACAAGTGGACGAGCCTTCTCCCTGTTCACGATGCAGACAGCTCTTTGCAAGGATGATCAGTCAACACAGTGGGTGCTAATATGATAGTTCTGTCATCGGATGGCATTGCAAATTTCATTACACATTTTAAACCATGTTAACATGGTCTGTTAATGTGGGTACTCACTACAAGACCACAGCTATTTAAATAATGACTGGGCATGCTAATTTTTATACATATTATGGGGAAGTGACACTCTGGATATTCTAAATATTCTCTTCCTAAAATCTGTCTTGCATCATTCATTAAGGGTCATCACCAAAAAAATTTAAGCTAGATGTTTCAGAGGACAGCAGATTCACAATTCTAGTGATTACTTTTGTAAAAATTACTCAGACTATGTTTAATAAATGTGAAAAATCAAACATCAGCAAAAAATTATTGCATTGATTGAAATAAAAAATGTTATCTATTTGAAGGGGAAAATAATACAGTCCCATATTAACTCTATCAGACATCCTCAAGCAAGAATATAATAAAACTGCCTTAAAAGCAGACAAGACAGGATAATAATTTTGCCTAAAAACAAAAATAAATAAAAAAAAATAATTTTGTCTGCCCTAAATAAAACTTAATGATCAGATAGTTTTTGCTCACACATGCACACATATATACGCACTTCAACAAAATGCCATCCACAGATGTGAATGTCCCATACGGAGTCTTGCCCATTTATCTCCCATGTTCAGTGACCACACCAGAAGCTGTATAGAGTCATCATCATCATTTAACCGCCATCATCATTTCAGTTTTAATGTGAGATCATGAGATCCCATATCCATAGCCTGCAGTGGAGGGTTTTTTTTTTTGCCTTCACCTCCTGCGTGGCTCACCACAAATCCAGGTTCGTTACCCAAGTCTTTGTTATAACACTAATCTTATCCTGATTTAAAATGTGGAACTTTGTGCAAGATGATTTTTTTGCATCAATTTTGATTTTTTGGAAACACCACACTAAAATATTCTTTTGATTGCTGAGTTTTAATTTTGTCCCTAGCCCTAGTCTTGGCCATACCATTGCTTCAGTCTTCTCTCCTTTTTGTATTGACATGCTCACCTCCTCTGCCATGACCTTCAAGGCTTAGTAAACGTCAACTTCATTCTAGAATTTCACCTGACGACTCTCGCATGTACCCCCCAAGGCAGAAAAGCACTGTGTCCAGCGGCACTCATCTCCCTTCACCCTCACGTGCTTTAAATCCCCAACACTTAAGGTAAGCACCCAGAGGAAAATGACGTGCTCACTTTCAAATTTTCGACCCCGTAAGTCAGCACACACAGCACCCCATGAACATGTTATCAGATGGGATACGATTAAACGGTTTTAGAGCAGTAGTTTTCACAGGGTGGATTTTGATGAGTGAGAGGTGAAACCAAGAGGTTTTACCAAGAGGTAAAAATGGGTCACAATGAGCACTTTAAAAAAATGAAATGCAACCAAGAAAAGAGGACACTGCCCAACATTAGAGACCATTTTGTGAAACTTCTGACTCAGCCACATGCATATTATACATACATGTGTGCCTAAGTATGTATGTATCAGTTTATGTATTGCATAAAAAAAATTAATTTTTAAAAATGTTCTGTAAGACACTGTTCTGGAACAGGACACTCTGATCTGTCACTGACTACACGCCCCACCACGGTACAGAGAGGGAGAGTCCCAAAGTCATCCAAGTCTTCGGCAGTTTGGAAAAGAATCCGATTATCACCATGTTCAGAGAGCAGTCCTGGGTAACTATGAAACCCTCAATACTAGAGTGGGTGGACTTGCTGGAGAATTTCTTAGGTACTAGCTAAGACATGACTATTGGTCTTTTATCAAATGAGTAACATATTTTTCTGGTTTAAATGAACATTACAAATATACATGAAAAAAAAAACAGGTCCTGGTAAAAAGGATTTCAGTTAAGAAAAAAAGGAATTTTTTTAAGCAACTGCTAAACTATCTTTGTACTGTTTAAAAACTTAATCGCGGTATTTCATTGACTTAATGGAATTCACCCTGTATTGGACCCCCACGGGGGAAAAAAAATTGATCAGTGTTGATATGGTTCCGATTAAAATGTTTTATTCATCAACATTTTTTTTAGAGCCTCAGGATCAAAACAGTAGGCTGAAATTGCAAGCTGTATCTTCCTCTCCTCTCTAACAGATTTTTTAAGTATACACGCCTGTCTGCATGATATCACAAACCAACCAACCCACTCCTTGTATCCTTACTGTCTGCTACCATCCACATACGTTGCGCCATCATGAACTCCTTCTGTCTTTACAAACCGTCTTCAGTTACCTGAATACATAATTTTTTTCATGAAGGTGTATGTTAAGATATAAATAGCTTACTGGAAAACAACAGTAGGCAGAGGGGAAAGAGAGTAGTCAAGAAACAAAAAGAAAAAGACCAAAAAAGGAATAAATACATATTTATTAAGCCCTTGGAGAACTGTGATTAGATATATGCACACACACATAAACATATTCGTGTCTGATTAAAAGTTTACCATCCGGGTAGCTGGCATGATACTGGATAACAATCAATAATTAGTACTATGCAAATCATATGGAGAAATAAGGTGAGGGAAAAAAAAAAACAAACGTGGAAGCTTTCCAAAGTTCTGAACCTAGGATGCTTTTTTTTTTTTTAACCTAGGATGCTTTTATTAAACTTTTTTCCAAGCGGTATTGTGAAATCTCTTGAGTATTGACAATACAGACACATTTCCAAAAGTACAGACCAAGACAGAGTTGCTTTTGGTCTGGTGTAATTAAGAGATTCAATGGAATATGCCTCTGCTTCAAAATAAATCACTTCACTAATTCCTATGTGACCTGCTCCCAAGAAAGGATTTAAGGTGACTGAGGGCAAGAACAAGCACAGAAGATGGACAAAGGGTATCAGAATCACTGAAGACCAAAGGGGGCTGACACGCCACCAGCGGCATTCGTATGATCTGAGCAAGCACAAAACTGGACTCGGAGCTCTGACCGTACATGATGACACAATCACATTATCAAGAGGAGGGCACTACGGCAGATCACAGGTCCTGCTTGGAGTTCAGCCTTAGAGAGTATTTCTCATGAACAGGGGACTGGTATGTTTTAGGGCCAAATGATAGACAAGATCTTTCACAATACTTCCTATGTGTTCTCAGAAATCAGTCCATTTCAGGAAAATTCACATTAACTGGAAAGATATAAAGAAAACCAGCACATGCCCAAGGGCTGAGCTGGCCTTAATCCTCTGACAATCTAAAGATCTGATAACTGGTTCCCCTTTTACAAAGAGAAAAAGAGACCCAGAGGGTAGTGTGACTTGCGCACGACAATGGGGGTATCCAGGAGGAAGGGCTGGGATGCAGAGCCTGATTTCTGCAACTTGGAACCCCATGTGTGGTCCTTCTGTTACATGGTGATGAATTCTTCTTTGACAAAACATGCTGACATGCTCTTCTCAGCTCTACCCACCTGCTGTTGGGAGTGGGCCATGGGAATGGAATGGGTGGACAGACGGAAGGTACTAAGAGTGGGCTCTCAGCACAGGTGACTTCTGACCAACATGAGCCCTTGTTCTGGCTGTTCTTGGCTGCCTTGGTCCTCGAAGCCTATAGAACACACACTTCTTTCCAGAAAACTCACAGTGAAATCTCCCACCCTGCACCCAATACAGGTCAAACCTGAATATCACAGCCCAACATGGAGGCAGGTCAGGTAGACTCAGCAAAGATTAGCTAAATTTTTAATTTGCTTTTGATCTTGCCTCTGGGTTCAAATACGAAGCCGGCAGAGACGAAGTGACACTGGAAGATGTGATGCATGAATTTGTGTTTAAGGGGAAAGCAAATCACAGAGAAAAACCATTCCAGGTTCAGGATGAAGGGATCTGGTGTGTTCCCTCACTTTCCACCCGCAAGGAGTATGACAACTCATGTCTAATGGTTATAACAGAGGGAATAAAAAGAGAAGAAACCTGTATTTCTTTCATGACTGGGTATACTCCAGATTCAACTTCTTTTGAAATAAGTTGCATTTTTCTTTTCCTTTGAAACATCTTCGTAACACCTTCTTTATAGGGAACGTGCCCAGGGTGAATGCTGGGGTTCCGGCCACTCTAAGCACATTACGCGGCCTTTGATGATTACAGAGTCCACAGACAGACAGACGGCACACAGGCACACCAGCGGGAGGAGCTACGCTCTGGGAGGGACAGACGGGCTGATTGCACTCACCCGCCCGGGAGTACTAACTACCCCCACATTCTAAAGTCCAGAGTTTACAGCTTCTTTTTTCTTTCTCTTTTAAAGACTGAGAATACTAAGAAAACAGTACAGAGTTCTCAGTAGTTGATATACAGTATTTTTTTTGGATCGGGCAAATAGACTTCTTATAACTCTTCTGTGAGACGAGAGCCGCTGTGGCTCAGGTTACTTGGACACCGCTCTGTTTATTCGTCCCTTCTCTGAGCAGTCAGGAGGGGTTTCTCTCAGTACTTCAAATAAATAAGATATCCAGCTGAACAAACACCACACACTCCTACCGATCACTTTGGCTTTGGAAAGAATATTTCACTTTCTTTTTTTCAAAAATGTAAATGATTAAAGAGACCCCCATCCTATGAAACTCAAAGACAACATGTTTCAAGTGATGCAGATTCTATACAAGGCGGCAGATGGTGAAGCCCAGCTGGGGGAAAAGGGCATGATCTTTCACAGGGGAAACTAAAATATTGCTAAATAAGATATTTCATATCGTAGACCTCTTGGCAGGAGTGGTTTCGGAACATGAGAACCAAATTTCAGGGTGCACAACGTCTTATTTCTCCCAAACAGCAACATGAAAGTTGTTTTTCTTTCTTTCTAAGATTCCTACTTAAAATAGACCCCAAAACTACAACAACAACAAAAAAATCTGAAGACTTACGCATGGTAAAGAATAAGAATGATATTCTATGTGGGCTTTGAATGATCAGTGAGCCTCATCTACCTTTATGGCTTCAAAAAAAAAAAAAGTCTAGGATCTCTGGACAATTTTTGAAACTTAAAACTCAGAAATAGGTGTATTTTTTTTAAGAAAGATTCAGGCCACTGATGAACATGGTCCCCTCTGCTCAACCAGCATGAAAACAAATACTTGACTTTAAGAACACAATCCATATGTTTCTTTATTCTTTTCATAAGCTTTCTTACTAAAAGACTAAATCTTATCTCTCTCATTATGACACAAAAGTGCAAAATAATAAACACACACACATTTTTTTTTTTTTTGATAGGTGCATCTGGTACCCCTCAGCCCAGAGACAGGAAAGACAAGAATGCACAAAGAATGAAACAAGAGAATAGCAAGGCAAAGACACATGCATCAATAACAAATGCTATGGCGTAGGGCCAAGAACGAGCAAGACCTAAATCTGCCACCAGACTGCTTACCAAAAGGTGCACACATGCGCACACACACACACACACACACACACACACGTGCGCGCGCGCGCGCACACGCATGCTCACACAGAAAGACTAAATAAACCCTAATTTGTAAAGTACGAGATGGCCCTGAGGCTTTCTGCTTCCCGTATTTACACCACTGTGAGATCCTCTCCTCTTGAGTGTGGATCAGACCCACTGACCTGCTTCCACCAAACAGAATGGGCCAAAGTTATGAGCTGTCCCTTCTGGGGTTTGGTCACACAGGGCTGTGCCTCCAAGAGGCCTCCAGCTAAGAGGCAGGGGGAAGCAGTCTTCAGCCTTCGAGGCCATTAGGAACCGAACCACGGCACAGCACCCGGGCTTGACGCGCACCATTCCCCGGTGAGCTGTGACACAGCAGCGGCCAGGGTGGCGCTGGGACTGCAGCTTGAAAGCTGACCGTAAGCAGAGGGCTGGGTTCCAGACCCAGAGGAACTGGGAGAGACGTCGAGGGCGTGACACGCTTGTAAAAGCACATGGGACAAAACAGGTGCTTCGGAGAAAGTAACTCCCACTCTGGCGCGTCTGCGTTTCACAGATGGTGTCCCCATGGGTCCTGACTCAGTTAGCTGTGACGTAGGCAGAGTTACTGAAAGAACCTGGGATCTGAAAGATGCCCAGAAGGGTTCTGGAGCTGAAAGAGCACCTCTGGAATCTTCTCAGACCAGTCATGCCCCAGGGTAAGCCCAGTATTTTCAGCAAGGTGAACAACGACTACAGCAGCAGTGAAAGGGTTAACCCTGAAGTCAAATGCACTTAACTGAAAGTACTTCTTTCTGTTCCACAATCCTGTCCTGCCTACAGTTTTTGGCATTTAAATGTCCATTTTTTCATAAAATTAAGGTGATAGTCTATGGTGGTACATTTGTCCTTCATCTAGTTTTCAGAATAAAGTGTATGAATCCACATGGGTCTCCTTTTTGAAAAAAATTTCCATTCAAATTACAGGGTAAAATCCACAAGTCCTGGGACATCATATCTCAGTTCAGTGACTCATTTTACAGAGAAGGAAACTGAGGCCTACGGAGGGTGAATGACTCGTTCTGAGAACACAGATATCTGAGAACAGCAAGCTCTAAAATGACATTCAGTGGGATGAGACACAAAAAACTCAACGCGCGCGTGTGGCGCCTGCCATTCAGGAGGTCCTCGGGGCACATGAGAACATGTGTCCCTCTGCCGCTCAGTACACGTTTATCTCTGCCGAGTGAGCAGGGCACAGTTTACGGATTTCAGCTTCTGAACGGTTCGGAACCCCAGGTTCAAAGTTCTCCCTATTGCTGCTGGGAAAACAGTACCTTCCGCCTCACCAGGAAAAACCAACATGTCCGGTGGTTTATATGAAAATCAATGTTCACAGAATAAACGTTTCAGAAACAGCATCGCAGGGCAACACAAACTCCTGGCGTCTGCTTAATCGTGCTGGCCTCCGATAGCGAAGCTGCGCAGCGGCCAAAAATCACTGGAAAGAAGTATGAAATTGGAGAAAAGGAAACTGGAGGGGGAGGATCAAAGAAGGCACCACTAACTTAAAAGTAATAAAAGAGCTAGGAAGGGAGTTAAAAAGAGGCAATGCATTACCCAAGTGCCGGCGGGGACACACAAGTAAAGGAAACGAGGAAGATAAAGCTGGGGGAATTTCAAATCCTGGTTAAATGTTCATTAAATAATTTGTCACACGTATTAAGGCCAGATAGTCATTTTTTTCCCCCTCTTGGGCGCTCATTCGGGAACAAAGGCCTGACCAGACTTAAAACACTGCATCGCAAGGCAGAGAAAATACAGTGATGCAGTGCCGTGGCCTCATAAAGCCAGGCATGTCTTCCTCCTCTTTGTTTCCAACAAGAAAGGGCAACTCTTTCCTCAAAGCAAGGGGTACTGCTAGCTTCACTGGGCCGCCAGGAAGGCTGACATTATGCAACTCAGGGTTGTATTGTACGTGGTGTTCGTATGCCTAACATTCAAAGGAAAAATTAGAACTTCTGTGATGGACACGGGGCCATCATTAGGAGCATGGGCATCTTTGAGCAATGGGAAGTAAAAGCAACCTTTCCCTGTCTGAAAAATAATGGCGACGATGATGATAACATTTACTGCACATCTAATGGATCATGCTCTGAAGAGCACACCTGCAGCGTCTTTTACTCTCGACACAGGTCAGTAACAGCAACACCAGTGAATCTTTACTCAATAGCTGGCGTGTCCATGCCCGCGCTCAATTCTCAACACAACGCGGGAGGCAAGTAGGCCACCCTGGTTTCGTGCAGGGATGTTAACCAGGGGATGAAATGTGCCCAAGAGTTAGCAAGTGGTAGTGCTGGGGTAGGAGCCTACAGGGGCCTGCCTCCAAAGCCTCTCCTTTCTTTCCCACACCTTGCTGTTCTCCTTATGCATTTCCCCTCCACACCCACACCTCTGGGTGGACTCCTCCTGTGTCGCCAGGAGTTCAGAGGTGAGTCGCTGGGTTCTAGCCCTGCGGATGGGCTGTGTGACTCTGGGTGGAGGAGGAGGGGGCGTCCCAAGTCTCAGTAGTTTAGCTACACATTCGGAACTGCAATCCCCTGCCCGCCTCAGAGACTCATGATAAGGAAGGAATTCATGACTGTCATTCATTAAGCACCTTATCATTTTCTGTTTATTTACAAATATTTACTGAGTATGCACCTTACAGACCAAGGACACCACAGTAGGGAGGCAACAATGGCACTCTTTTTTTTTTTTTCTTTTTTTTCAATGGCACTCTTCAGACAGACGTTAAACACGAGACTGTGGGGACTATTTCTCTAAACTGCATCTGTGTTCAACATGATGAAGGTGAGATTCCCGGCTCCTTCATTCACTCAGCCGGCACGTGTCGATGGGCGTGTTACCACACACCAAACACTAACACATGATGAGCGGGGGCTCTTAGAAGAGCACATCATGGGGGATCCTGACCAAATGTGGATCTAAGGCTTCCATGAGCTCTGATGCTTGGATTGAGTTTTGAAGGATGACTACAAAGTAACTAGGCATGGAGGGGAAGGCTCATTCCAGACTACAGAGCAGCGTGCTTCAGCACCCTGGAGGAGGAAGGAAGACAGGCTGGAAGTGTCTTGGGGTAAAGCTGGGTAAATGTGAGGGAACCAGATAAGGCCGGGTTCCTACCATTTAATTCTCACTTACTTCCACAATGACTCTATAGATATCACTCTCATTAGACAGATGAGGAAACTTTATGTACACAAGAGAGTCTGCTCAGAAGCCATCATCCTCCCCTTTTTCCTTGCTGTCAGATCTTGCCTTTCACCCTAGAAACACAAAATGCCAAAACGCACTCAGTCTCCCAGCCTCCCGTGCACACAGGGTCTGGACAGGTAGCTCAGTCCTGGCCAACGGGAGCTGAGAAGTCTGTGAGGGAAGACAGCTCTGAGACAGAATGTCCTCCTCCTTGATAAAGGAAGAAAGCATGCAAAAGGGGATCTCACTCCTCCCACCCTGACTTCACAAGACGAAGCTGCAAAGGTTGGTGGTGCTGCAGCCATCATACACTCAGGAGGGAAAAATCAGGACAATCACAGAGAAACTGCCTAAATATTAGCCAAAGAACACCCTGGCTGCCTAGGGAATTCTAAAAAAAAAAAAACAAAACAACAACCTCTGTTATTCCAACAACTTTTAATTGGATGTTGACTCACAGCCCAAAACATCTGAAAAATGTTTGGCAAAAAATGAGCCTGAGAGGGTGAATCATTTCAAAATTATACAACTAAAAAAAGGGGGGAAATGTGAATTCTGAACATATGCCTAATGATTCTACATCCCATGCTCTTTTTCATTTGATCATATCCCTGAGACTTTGAATTGGGCAAACACTGTAAACCTTAAAGCTCCAAACAGAATTGAGAGAAGATGAATAAAACCAATGCTAATGATAACCCTGAAAAAGAAGAAGAATGTCTGAGACTGTGGGGACTTGGCTTCAGCGAGGGGAAGAACCCACCATGGTGGGAGAAGGGGTGGTTACGGAGAAGCCAAGTGTGGCCCAACCACAGAGGGGTCCTAGGAGTCTGGTTTTCTAACATATCTAGCCTGGCAAGAACAAGGCAGCCAGAGAATTCAACCCTCACTCGGGAGTCTCAAAATATTTAGATTAGTGAAGAATATGCTGAAATTTCCACTTTGAAAACCATGTTTCCTCCTCTCAGCACAAAAAGGCCCCTTGCTTTTCTACTCTAACATACCCGCAGAGATCAGACAGGGACTTTTGTCCTTGATCCGATCCAGAGCCTGGTCAACAAGAGGTATTTAAAGGGGAGGGGTGGGGGAGGGGTAGTATTTTTCTAAAATACTAATTTAAAGAACAAATCAACATCTATTATCTCCTTCATTATGTTTTAAATTGTGCAACTATAAATCACCCTGCCGCGGGTTATTCAAGGGCAGAATTACCAGGCTTGGCTTTCCCGAAGGTTAGAAGAATGACACCGAGCGCTTTTCCCAGTTATAATTTATAACTCTGCATCAGGAACAGCGTCGCGAGCCCATCCATTAGCGGGGTGGCCGCACATCTGTTAAAACTCAGCACGATGACTGAGTGCGGCCCCAGGAAACGTAACCCAATCGTTTCAGAAGTTCCACAAACTCAAGTCGCTTTTTTTTTTTTTAATGTAAAACGATTTGAAAATGCGGTCCCCCTAAAACATCTGCTAAGCTCTTGCTACCCTAACACATGATACTCTTTCTACCATTACCTGCCAAGGCAAATATGTGGTTGCACAAAACACTCTGAGGGGCACGTGACGGGGGCTCAGCTTCAAACTTCCATACTGATGGCAAAGCGCTGGCGTGGGCCTAGGAATCTGAGCTGAGACGTGGTTTACCAGGACTGCAAGTTTCTGTGGGGGAGAGAAGGGGGAGAGGGTGCGCTTCACGAAGGTGCTTTCAAATGTTTGAAAAAGGAAATAACCGCAGGGCTGGATCCATGTGGCAGGGCTGGCGGTACATTTGACAAAGAAAATGAACTCGGACAAGTAGCTGGCCAAGGGTCTGCCGGCTGATATTCCAACTTCTTGAACAAGCTGGGTAAGTTCCATGTGCTTTCTCAGTGTTTCTAACGTAAAAGTGCTGTAAGCAGTGAGTGAAGGCGTACACGCTGATCCATTTAGGCTTCACAGTGTCTGGCCTTACCGGTCAACTGCATCCTACTTGGGTATGTGGCAACAACTGAAAAATAGCCAAAACTAATTTTGAGAACTCCTTATATCACTAGATAAAACAACATGCCTGGTTTTGTGAATTAAGCCCCAGAAAGTAATATGTACGTATAAACACATTATACAATACACATACATACAATATATATAAATGCATTCATATGCAACATGCAATTTTAGAGCCCATATGAAAAATGTAATTTTAGAGAGATTTAAAGAAAAAGCAAAATAGGCAGGAAAATAAGCACGTAACACAGATGGATGGATGTGACTTTGTAAACTAGAAAGCTTCCGTCAACTCTAGTTTCCTTCAAGATGTTGATCAAGCAGCTAAAGAACCCTGTTATCTTTTTTAAAACAATATTCTAGAAAATCCTAGTCTCATTTTTATCTATTATTTTAATTTTAACATAAGTTAGAGGGAGGAGAGAGAAATGCTTGTCTCCCCACAAACCCCCATATACCGGTCGTGACCACTGGACCTCGAGAGGAAGAAGTGTCAGAGACAGGCTCCACCAGTAGGGGTCGCTGTGTCAAGAATTAATCCCTAAGAGTTTCTCATTAGTGATTATTATACTGCAGGCAGCCAAAATGGAAATATTAATTAATTTCAAAGTGATAATGCATTTACAGCAACAATTAGAAATGTATAACTGTAAAAGGGCAACATTTAAAAGACAGATTACATTTAATAAAGTTGCACAAGAACATCCAATTGTAAAATTACTAATCTGCAACAATATTCCTTAAAGAGGCACTTAAAATAGCCTGACTCCATGAAGGGTGACCTAATTACTGTAACTAAAATCACTGTAGTCACAGCAAGTCACAGCAAATAAAGAAGGGACGCTGATGTTAGAATACTGCTGTTTAATACTAAGGGAGCCGGCGACGGTGGAAAAGAAAGGCAGGCCTTCCCAGCACAGGGCTGGGCTGTGTCTGTGTCCTTGACCTTGTACAGTGGAACGCACACTCCAGCAACCCTCGGGTTCAAAGGAAAAGGGGCGAGGGCAGAGCACAAAGAGAACACCACCCCTGGGTGACTGGGACCCTGCCTCTGTGCTCAGGCTCTCCACGAGCGCCTCGGATCCGACTTTTACACGGGGTGGGGCTGTGGATGCAACGACATGGCTTAGGTCCAAAAGCAGGTCTGCATTAAAATGACAGAAGTGTGCCCTTCATCCACAAAGCAATGTCTTAGCGTTATAGAAGCAGTGATAAGCCCCGTACAGAAGGATAAGACCCCAGGCTGACTCTTCCAGTGAGTCCAGTCTGTCCTACCAGCGAAATAGTAGATCCCTGGTCTCCCTAGGGCAGAGCCCTCCCCCACATACAGAGTCCTACATGTTCATGGAAGAAGTGACTGGCTGTGAGCTTCACAAGTCCAGGGAGCCCATTCCACCTCTTTATGAATCTCAGTCATGTGGGACTCTGATGTCTAAGAAACACCACCAAATACCTAGATACATAAAGATATGACAGGTGCTCTATCTATTACTGTTAATCCTCACACCAACCTGTGTTGCCATTATGGTTGAGAGGTAACAAGCTCAGGAAGGTCACACGTCTGGCCCGAGTCCTCCCAACGCCAAGGGTGAGAGCTGGGCTTGACCATCAGGATCATGAGCAAGAGAGCTGCTTGCTCTACTATCCCAGGCAGCAGCCTTCTCACACTCACCACCACCAGGAAGCCCTGTCAAATCCTTTTCCTAACACCGGCTAAGGGTTTACCTTCCTTGCCTTTTCATGGAATAGTCCATCACTGCCAAAACAACTTAGATAAAATTCAGTGGGTTTTTCTTGGTTATGTCACCAATTTTCTCCAAGCCTTCTCAAGGCTTATCTGCTCATTTTCCCAAATGCCCCTTTCACCCAGAGCCACAGAGACCAGATCTTGTTTGATTTGGTGCCCCAGCTGCTCCCAGTGGGCATTTTCCTGACTGGAGGATCAGGGGCCAGGGTTGGGAGGGGGCCAAGGTCTCTGTACACTGGATGGGGAGGGGGAGGAAAGAGCCACGTGTGCTGGGCATCAGGCATCACTGGACCAGCTCCCAGTATGGTGAGTGGGGACCTTCTCCTGTATGGTAACACTTCTGCCTAGGTTTCCAAATCCACACTCTGCTTTTCCACTGGATTGTGTCCCAACAAGAGTTACCATCAAACAGTATTAGTTATTAATACCACCCAATACTCTGTGATCACGACATGGCTGCCTGCCTGATTTCATTTGCTGGCACTTTCAGAAACCCTCCTGATACATCCAAGAAGCTGACAATACAGCCTGACTCAGCTAAACACATGTTTACATACTGTGTTCATGTGAAGTATTAGATCCCCTCCCCAAGAAACAGAAAACCATTCACCCCATCTTTTACTTTCCCAGAGCCAGTCTTCCTCTTCCTCCCACCTGCCCCACCCAGGGTTTTTAAGCCCTGGGATCTCATCACAGAATAAGAGTCGTTGTCATTGTCCATCAAGGCGCCCTCAATGAGTGGAGTCCACATCCAACAGTGTAACACCACCCTCCATGACGGTCTGAGTCATCACAGACCCACAGCGAGCTCCTTACCATCACATTCCTCTGATTAGAGAAATCCCGGAATAAGAAAGAAACAAGATGTTTCTGATGTCACAGAAAGGAGTTCCTTCACTTCCACCAATGTTCAAATACAAGTGAGGAAATCCAAGACCCAGAGATTACAAATTATATTTGATGATTGGTCCACTGGTCATGAAGGTGCAGGGCCAGTGGAAAGTGAGAAAGGACGCTCCTCTCTCCTCTCCAACTTCCTAAACTTGAACAACTCATCCACAGGCCTGCCAGTGGCCCTGGCACCAGTCCAGACCAATATTCTTAAGACAATGAGCCAAAATCATGATCAAAGACGCCCTTGCAGAAAACCTACTCTCATGCAATCACAGCAAATCAGTCAATCAGGAACCAACAGAAGCCTGTGGCACACACTCCCCTTGAACTTGGAGAACTGCTCTCCAGAGGTCCTCTCACTTCTTTGGTTCTTTAAGTATTCAACTCTTGGATTATATCTATTTACTTTGCATAAGAAACACCTGTATGATCGAAATTTTAAAAACACACTTACTTTCTTCCTATGCACATCAAGAGATTTTCCTTGTTGTGTTTGTCATCCCCAAACATGAAGTTTAAGTAGGTGGGAAATTTTAGAGGCCTGTATTTTAGAAACATACCATACCAAAAATATTGTGTACAATATGCATTCTTCACTCAAATGACTTCCTACTCAATGCTTCCATGAAAGAACTGTTCAGAGACAGTTGAAGAGGGCCATCAAAAACAGGAAAACTTCACACTTACCTTTGTGAAGTCCAAGTCGAAACGTGGTAGTCTGAAGCATCCAAAAGGACTTACCTTTGGCAAAGTAAAGAATAAAATGTGCCTCCAGCTGACAAAGGATGCTCCAGCAGAGGTTTAAACCCATTAAAAGAAGAATTTAGAGCAAAAATATAGACTTTCAATGGAAAAAAAGGAACCACATTTGCTGGGAATGCAAAAGTCACAAACCCACGCTATTTACCTACTAACACAAAACACAGTTGGGAAGGACTGCGCTTACTGAAGAAGAAAAAAAAGACCCCATCAAATGTAAACAAACCACCTTCATCAGCCGTGTGAGCACAACAGCGAAAACACACAGCTCTCTGGGCCTTTGAGACATCTCTAGAGAAACAGATGCAAACTCAAGTCAACTGAAGTGTGCTCAAGCGCCCCTTCTCACCCCTCTGAAAGGTCTGATGACGTGATGCTCAAGACCAGACTCGTTCTCATGAGAGGTGAGAGGCCAAGGAAGCGAGTGTGCCTGGGTTTCTCTAGTGCCCTTTCTGGAAAAGCACACAGGAGGAGTGTGTGGCAACTGCAGCTGATGACTCACCATGGACTTGGTGAAGGGTCTCGCCAAGGTGAAGAGCAGCGTGTACACCCACCAGCCACGGTGGAGGGCGGAGTACATCATGTTCCCGGGGTGCACTGCATTCGACGTGACCCCACGGGGGGACAGGCGGCGGTGGAGCTCGTTGGAGAACAGGATGTTGCACAGTTTGGACCGGTTGTAAGCCAGCATGGCCCAGTAGTCGTTTTTTGATGGAGAAAGGCGGCTAAAGTCTAGTTTTCCCGAGGAATCATTAATATCTGTAAATCTAAAAAAAAAACAAAACAGAAAATGTGATATGAATCGGTCAGCCCCTGACTTCTTATACAGCTTTGTGTTTTTATTAGAAATCTGAGAAAACCATGCAGAGATGACTGAAATCTCAATTGGGTGACCATCGAAACAAAGTCTCCTTAAAAAGAAACAATGGTGATTTCACAATATAAACCAACCAGGTCCAAAGACACACTTAATAAGGGGCCAGACTCATAAATGGAGTCGTCTTCACTGAACCCCCATCCACTATCCCTGCCTCTAACGTCTATTTTTTCAAAACCTTCAACAGGAAGTTCAAGGATAATTAAATTAAATGGGAAAACATTTTAAATGAAGGGCTGCTGCTTTTGGAAGCAGAAAGATATTGCATTCCTAACCCTTGACAGGGTTTTCCTGGGTTATTTTAGCCAGTGTTTGTGTCCTGTATGTTTTCATTGGAGCATCCAAGTAAATATAGATGAGCCTTGCTGCCTCCAAGACTCTCATCCAGATTAAAAATTAATGATTATAAAGGGGTTATAACCTTGGTGAGGTGCCATCAATAGTCTCATACGTTTAAAAGATAAATGTAAACAAAGCCAAAATGAGTGCTGGCAGAGTCTAATGTTTTTAAGTATACCCATGGCATGGATACACACAAATCAAAGTAAGTAGTTGATGTTTTATAATTGGGTCTGACGGAGTCGTTAAACACCAGCTGTTTGTTTCTTCCCTTCCTTTCTTCTTTTTATAATGACAACAAAGTAATGACTTCCGTAACAACCAAAAGAAAGAAGAAGAAGGAAAAAAAAAAAAAAAAAGATCACAACAGAAGGAATTCAGTCTCGTATTCTTTAAGGAACCCTCAGAGTTTGCTAAATTAACTCCGGGCATTTTCCCCAAATAATAAGGGAGTATATGAGGGCACTGGGAACAAATGCTGAGGAAAAGGAAAGCAAAAGGTGAGGCGGAAACGATAGAACCATCTGGTAGTTCCTAAATATGAGTGAGCAGTTCATGTGGGGCTAGGACCAAGAAATTCATGTGTTAATGGAAATTAAGTACCCCTTCTCCAGGACTCAGTCAGTGACATCCCGTTTCTCGTATTAAATGACTTCACCAAGACGAAGTCATCAATAAAGCTGATGGCTGGAGACGTCAGTGTGGACACAGCAGTGAGACCCTGGCTGTTTCCAGGTCCCCAGACCACGGGAAGAGCCCAGATTTCTGAGCTTAATCATCTGGAGCAGTGGGACTTGGCGGGAAATTTGGAAATTTATGGGGGCCTTTTTCTGGTTGTCATAACGATTGCCGGTGGGGTGCCAGGGACAGTGGATGTCCCACCAGGCCAGGGGAGTCTTGCTCAAGGAAGAGAGCCCCGCTGGACACGCATGCGGATGAAAGCCTGTGCGTAATTATCTGGGACTAGATTCGAGCTGTGCTCTGCACAGATGCACCGTCCTAACAGCTACTGAACTTCCAACAGTGGAGCGCCACAGCTTTGCGGGTGAGGAAGGAGTGTGCTTTGGGATTCTGGGGGTGAGGCTTGACCTGAGGCTGGGGGCACTGGAAGCCGTAAGGCCGCACACCTGCCAAGAGTCAGCGGGTGTGAAGATCCTGATGGAGGATCATGCACTCCAATGACTTTCCATCCCTGGAGTCCTGCCTACACGCTGACATGCTGGAACACATGTTATTTTAGCTTCACAGTCATTTTGCCCCAGCATTGCAGGTAGGTAAGTCCACTGAGTTACAACATCGCATGCAGGGAAGTTATATTATTTCCGAATTTTATCTCAACATAGTGATAAGGTGTTACAGAAGAGCTGTCACACACACACACACACACACACACACACAGGATTGCTGAGTTGAGGATACAATGATCAAAGGTAAGGGCCACATCCCAGAAGTTCTACACGCTCTGGGAAGAGAAGAACGTCAAGGATTTCGACAACGTCTAACAGGAACAGGGTGAATACAGCAAGCTTCGCTCACTCTGCTGTGCTCTCATCGCCCTTCTTGGGGTCTCTGTTTAGCCCAATCCAGCTCAGGTATCACTTCTTCCAGGAAGCTCTCCCTGACTAACTCTTCCACTGCTTTATACCACAGTGATTTCTTGGGTGGCAGCGAGGGACAGACTGAAAGATGGCACGCAGAGCAGATGGAGATGAAGTGTCTGTTTTCCAGGACCTGGTCTATCGTATTCCTACTGCTCAAGCACCTGCCACCCCCGCAACATGACCAACAACGCAAGTCAAGACCCCTGGCACTTTGTGCCTCTGTTCTGACCACACAGACCACTCTCCACCTGCTTCCAGGCCTAGACTGTGAGCTCCCAAGAGACGGACAGTGAGCTCCTTGACTGTTGCCTATGACATATAGTGGGGATTAAATACAGTATTAAAAAACTGAAGCCTCGTCATGGGTTCATAATTCTAAATTAAGAGCCAAGTTTTCCTTATCACAAAAAGCTTTGTTCGAGCTTTGTGCAGAAGGCAAGTTTCACCACTGGGTTCAGATGCTTTATGTTTTCCATGAATATTTGCAGGTAGCACTTTCTCATGTTGAGAGTGACTTCATGCTTCGGCTTTTTAAGGCTAATGCAGACTTGGGAACACTGGGTTAGATTCAACCCCTACGAGGAGGAAGGCGTGCCTTCCTAATCCCCAGCCTAGGAATGAGGCCAAAACAAAACAAAATCCACCATGATGAGAAGTTGGATGGAACCAGGTTGAAGGAAGGTTTCGAGATGGAGAAGCACAGCTATTAACGCTAGGCCCTCCGTCTGCTAGCCATCAGCAGAGCCCAGGTTCCTGCCCTGCTGATCCCCTGGGCAGTGCACTCATTTCCAAGGCCTGATTAGCTTGTTTGACAGTCCTCCAGGGAGTGGGGAGGGTGGGCAAGCTTTCTGATTCCTCTGAGATGAGCCCGGCTTCCTGAAAAATGACCACGTTCACCTCTCAGCTCAAGAGGCAGCAAAACAAGTCTTCAAAGGCTGCCCACCCTGTTTTCAAGCTGAAAAATTGACAAAGCCAAACAATAAAGTCTTAATAGATTTCTCCTCCTACTGGGGCACTAACATGTTAACACTTGCTTTCTGGACATTAACATCTGCTGTTGGAGAAGACCTTTATCTTGTATTTCTCTAAATACTTCTCCTTTATTTTTATTTTTTTTTAAACAGGATTTTTAAATAACCCAAGTAACATAATTAGGCTGGATTCTATGGAGACAAAAGCTAGCATGTTCAAAGAATAGGACTGAATTTGCATCCGAGGCTGTGTGTGTGTGTGCGTATGTGTGTTGTGTGTGTGGCAACTTGGCACTCCACACAGCTGCAGCCGTCTACCGCCCTTCAGCCAGCACTCCACTCTTTTCATTCTATTTTAATTGGTATCTGGAAAATTTTTCATGGCAAGGAAGTTCTCATTTTCATAGGGTGGATTTGAGGTATGCAGAAACTCGACTCACTTGTTCCGATTCCAGATAAGCAACCAAAATACAGGGACAACTCAGGGAGGCTAATAAATATTTTGCCTTGGGGCAGTCTGGTATAACATTTTCTGCAAACATCGGACTTTATTTTTCCCCTAACAGGGGGTCTTGACCCCAACGAAGAGATTCCACCAAGGTTTATGGAGGTAATTAGATACCAACCCTTCCGTTTTACGACACGGTTTTAGGGCTCTGGGTCCTTGAGCAGTGAGTGGGCGCTCTCCCAGGTCTGTACGCCCAGTGTTCGCACTGGCTCTGGGGTGTGGCATATGGGTAATAAACAGACAAACTTGGGGGGATTAACATTTTGCATAAACACCCTTTACTATGGGCACGAGGTCATCGGAAAACCAGCGCCCAGCACCAGACAGGAGAGGGCCTGATGGCACGCACTTTAGGAAGACCTGGTCTAGAAACTAAAATGGATTGAATTCAGGAGGCCAAAGCCCTGCCTCCCGATCCATCTATTAAATGAAATTAAGATTTGGATCTCCAAGGTAAGCATGAATTACACTGCAGTTAAGGGGAGAACAGAGACACCACATGAAATAACCATGTCAGATCCAGATTTAGAAGGGAAGCAGGCAGCTGACAACTCCACAGACTCGCCCATTAAATACCAGCTCATTTAAACCAATCCCGGGGTGCCCTCTACATCTGGCGAAAGACGGCGACTGGCAGGTTTGTCCCCATGCTCTCGCCCCATCGCCCGCCCCCGCGGGGGGCTCCCCCTCACGCCTGAGCAGGGCCACTCCACTTCCAGGAACCTGGTCTGATTTGCAAAGATAAGGATGTCCAGATTTTGTTACCACCTCATTATGAGACGTCCCGTGTCTTTTAACACGGGGGAGGATTATTACCGGCATTTTCCTTTCCTTTCGGCCGTCATAAATTTCAAACGGTAAAAGTAAATCTATCTGCAGTGTGTCACTTCGACCATAAGCCCCTGTGTTTGGGAGTGATAAACGGTTCAGGCTAACCCTTGGCTGGTCTCTCTCTTCCAAGTCCCAGGGGTTACATTTTATGGAAGCGTGATTAAAAAAAATAAGCTTCATTCTGGGTCACTAAAACATCTCAGGACTTAAGTCGGAGAAGAGGAAGGGGGAAAAAACAGGCCCCGGCACGTTCTTTTTCTCCAGCTACTTTGCTAGGAGTGAAAGCCCCCATCCACACCGGGAAAATCTCCATAATGTGTATTAAACTCTAGCTTCACCCGGCAGTTCCCTCATCCTCTCCCGGTACTTCTCTGTTGTTTATCCACCTCTAGAAACAAATATGCTGAAAATACGAGGAAATTTTCAAATGCCTTCTTAGTCGACTGAATATTCTCCTAATGGTAATAGAAAAGAATTGCCATCTGATGTTTTAATTGAAATTTTAACCAAAAGAGGCATGGCCAGATTTCTAATATGTTCTAACTACAGTACTTTCCTTTCTACAATTACACAGCTAATGTCTGCATTGAATTCCCTAATTTCTCATTATAAAACAATTGGATTTCATCTCGCGGTCTTTAATTGCATTGTTTCTACTGCTAGAATAACTGCACATTCTTCTTGGTGAGGTGGTAAGGCTGGTGAATGACAAATCAATAAAGGTCAGGCATTCAGATTTAATCAATTATTATTCCATCTCGAAGCAAAATCAATGAGGGGCTTGAAGTATAGTTATAAAAACCATCTACCGTGCTGTCTACACTACCCCTAAACAATCGCCCACCATCACAAAAAATAAATAAAACCTTGGTAAGTTCAGGAGCCAAGCTGAGTACACACTCTTTGGAGAAGCACTAATGAAAATTATCTTCAAAAACAGAGGGCTGCCCTGGTGGCTTAGTGGTACAGAATCTGCCTGCCAATGCAGGAGACAGTGGTTCGATCCCTGATCCGGGAAGATCCCACGTGCCTTGGGGCAACTAAGCCCGTGTATCGCAACTCGTGAGTATGTGCTCTAGAGCCTGGGAGTCCCAAGGACTGAAGCCCACGAGGCACCTACTGAAGCCGGCGTGCTGCGGAGTCCGTGAGCAAGAGAAGCCACCTCAGCACGCAGCCTGAGCACCGCAACTAAAAAGGAGCTCCCCACTCGCCACAACCAGAGAAAAGCCCGCGCGGCAGCAAACACCCAGCAGAGCCAACAATAAATAAAATCATGTATTTCAAAAAACTTAAAAAAAAAAAAAAACAGAAAGCGAGCCTGGGGGTGGGGACCATCAGCTGGTGAAAGGAAGGGTGCCTGTGAAAAGAACGTCCAATTCTAACCCACCTATGGGACTCCGAGGAGACCACAACGACCCGGGCAGGGGCTGAGCGGCACAGGACGTCCTGCAGGAGCTGGACAAGGTAGAAGTGGCCCAGGTGGTTCACCTGGAAGGTGGTCTCCAGGCCGTCTTTTGTGAGGGTCCAGGGGAGCCCAAACACAGCTGCGTTGCACACAAGCACGTGAAGTGACCTGAAAAATAAAACATCCCAGTGTTATGCAGAAATAAACACTCTGAAACCAAGGAGATCCATGCTCCCCGCCCCCCCGGGAATAACCATTCCTCACTATCTTGCAGATTACAGGCAGCTGGAAATGGGACAGCTGGGAATGTCACGTCTGAGACAGTTCTGCTGGGGAAGAGCTTGAACTCCCAGTGGGCGATTGTGCTGAGCAGCTGGGGACCACGGGGTTCCTGGCCCGCGAGACTCTGACTGCCAGAACTGAGACCGTGCTGGGCAAACTGGGATGAGCTGGTCACCCTGCGTGGAGTACAGGTTCTACCATCTATCTCAATCTGTGCTTCCTCTACCTACTAAATGAGCAGACTTATTTATATTTACATTATCTTGTACAAAGCTGGTAAGACTATATACTCCCATGCCATGGATATTAAGTTGAGAATACTTAAATCATGTGTTAATATTTTCATTATCTCATGAGAACTAGAAATATCTACATTATTTCACCCGGTAATCCTGTTTCCAAGCAATGGGGTACACTGGAAGTGGCGGGGGTTGGGGGGTGTTCAAAGGATAGCAACTCGTACCTCTAAAGGAAAATACTTCATCATTGATAATTTTCAGAATTTCCACTGAATGATGACAATATAAAGCAAAGTAACGTTTGGTAATTTTATTACTGTTATTTTTCTTTTTTAATGTATTTATTTTTAATTGGAGGATAATGACAAAATTGCACTGGTTCCTGCCACACATCAACGTGAACCAGCCACAGGTATACGCACGTCCCCGCCCTCCCCCTCATCCCGCAGAGCACTCGGCTGCGCTCCGGGCATTCCAGAGCAGCTTCCCGTTAAGTCCCTGCTTTACACGCGGGAATGCACAGGTTTCAGTGCTACTTCTCAGTTTGTTCCACCTTCTCCTTCCCTGCTGTGTCCACAGTCTGCTCTCCATGTCTGAGTTTCTATCCCTGCCCTGCAGACAGATTCATCAGTACCATCTTTCTAGATTGCATATAGATGTGCTAATAAACAGTATTTGCCTTGCTGTTTCTGACCTACTTCACTCTGTCCTCCATTCTGCCTACACATGGGCATAGGGTTCCTACAGCCACCTGCTACCCACTCCATATGCCGCTGCTTCTGTAATGGATTAAATGGTGGACCCAAAAGATAGGTTCACTAGGAACCTGTGAATGGGACCTTATTGGAGAAAAGGGTCTTTACAGATGTTAATTAAGTTCAGGATTTTGAGATGAGATCACTCAGGAATAAGGGAAAACTCAGTGCTATTGACAAGTGTTCTTACAAAAGAAGAGAAGGACAGAAGGCACGCAGAGAAGACTCTGTGAAGACAGGCAGAGACCGGAGAGATGCATATACAGAGAAAGGGGGGTGGATGAGTGCCCACGGCACCAGAAGCTCGTGAGGGGCGTGGACTGGACCTGCCCTCTGAGCATCCAGGAGGGACCACCTGCAGACGTCTCACTTTCAGAATTTAGGCCTCCAGAACTGGGATAAATTAAATTCCTGCTTTTCCGTAAGCCACCAAGTGTGCAGAAATTTGTTACAGCAGCCCTAGCAAACTAGTACAATTTCCAAGATTCATCCTCAAGGGTGAGTAATAATTATATATATATATATATATATATATATGAGGTAGAATTATTAAATTATATATGAACTAGAAACAACTTAAAATTCAACAGCAGAGATTAGATAATCAGCAATGATTAAGTCAGAGATTCCCAAACTTCTCAAGTCAACTTAAAAAGCAGGAAATTAAATGTTATATGTCTGATGCATATCCCTCCCCCACCAAAAAAAAAAAAGATTTTTATACATTCAGGCAGCAAAACAGGAAGTACAGAAAAATGTTAGCTCTGCATGTGTAGGATATTGTTAGATTGCTTACCTCTTTTTTTATGGTTTTTGTTATTGTCCAAATTTTTTTATATGCATGGATTTCTTTAAAAAATTCCTGAGATGCAATTCACAAGGCATACAATTTACCCTTTTGAAAGTGTGCAATTCAATGGTTTTTAATATATTCATAATTTGTGCAAACATCATCACATGTTAATTTTACAATGTTTTCATATCCCCAAAAAGCAACCCATATCCATTAATAGTCACTAACCACTCCCATCCCCAAGACACCATTAATCTGCTTGCTATCTGATGGATCTGCTTATCCTGGGTGTTTCATATAAATGGAATCATGCAGTATGTGGTCTTCTGTGGCTAGCTTTTTTCATTACACGTAACGTTTCCAAGGTTCATCCATGCTGTCCCAGGTTATCAGTTCTTCATTGCTTTCTGTGGCCAAAACCCACACTGTATGGACATACCATGTTTTCACTGAACTATCTGCCACTTGATGGACATTCCAGCTTTTTCCATTTTTTTTGCTACTGTGAATATTACTGCCATGAATAGTCAGTTACAAGTTATTGTGGAAATATATGTTTTTTATTTCTCTTGAGTATATATGTAGACATGGAACTGCTGGGTCATATGGTTAATTCTATGCTTAACTTCTTGAGGGGTTGTGGGGCTGTTTCCCAAAGAGTGGCTGCACCGTTTTACATTTCTAACTGCAACACATTACAATTCCAATTTCTCCACATTCTTGCCAATATTTGTCATTATCTTTTTTTTTTAAGCCACCTTAGTGAGTATAAAGTGGTGCCTCAGTGTATTTTTATTTGCATTTCTCTAAAGGCCAATGATGCTGAGCATGTTTTTATGTATTTTCTGGCAATTTATATTTTTGGAGAAACACCTGTTGTCTATTTAGGTGCTGAGCCAATTTTTAATGGAGGTAATTATCTTATTGATTTATGAAAGTTCTTTATATATCTTGGATAGGAGTCTGTTATCAGACAATTTGCAAAATTTCTCTCTCATTCTCTGTGTTGTCTTTTCACTTTCCTGATGGTATCACTGACAACATAAAAGTTTTAAATTGTGATGAAACACAATTTACATATATATTTTTTTTTTGGGGGGGGCCACTTGTGCTTTTGGGCTTATATCTAAGAAACCACTACCTAACCCAGCATCACAAAAATATACTATCTTTCTTCTAAGTGTTTTATACAGTTTTAGCTCTTACATTTAGGTCTATGATCCATTTGAGCTAATTTGTATATATAGTGAATTTATATATTTATAAGCAATTTACAAGCCATTTAACTTCATTCTGTGGCATGTGAACATCCAACTGTTCTAAGATCATTTGTTGAAAAGACTGTTCTTTCCCCCACTGAACTATCTTAGCATTCTTGCTGATAACCAACTGACCACTTCTAAGAGTTTATTTATGGACTCTTGACTCTATCCTATTATCTGTATGTCTATGCTTATGCTAGGACCACACAGTCTTCATTACTGAAGCTCTGCAGTAAATTTTGAGAGTGGGAAATAGAAGGCCTCCAACTTTGTTCTTTTTGAAGCATGCATTGGCTATTCAGGGTCCTTTACAAGCATGTATAAAGTTTTAGGATTGGCTTTTCTATTTCTACAAAAACTTCAGCTGCAATTTTGACACAGTTTGCATTATATTAGTAGGTTAATTTGGGGATTATGGACATCTTAACAATACTGTCTTCTATTCCATGAGTATGAGTGTATTTATAATCATTTAGATCTTCTTTTCTAAAAAAGGTATTCATGCAAACCTTATTATCACTGAGCTATGGAAGTCTCATAGGGAAATCGTTTATTTTTCTCTGTTGTCTGATTTATTTCTGACTCATCACCTACATAAAACCTAAATGTGGTGATGTGGTAGAGATCATGGGCGTTTGATAACAGATGATTATCTGTTTTTCCCATATGATGCCCACTACAGTTGTCCATTCACAGCCCCTCAACAGCCCAATTGCTCTTAAGTAAAAGTGAAAGTCGCTCAGTAGTGTCCAACTCTTAACGACCCCATGGACTATACAGACCATGGAAGTCTTCAGGCCAGAATACTGGAGTGGGTAGCCGTTCCCTTCTCCAGGGCATCTTCCCAACCCAGGGATCAAACCCAGGTCTCCTGCATTACAGGCAGATTCTTTACCAGCTAAGCCACCAGAGAAGCCCAATTGTTGTTTGTAGAGGTGGGCAAAAATGCTTTGAGGCATCTGGTCTACCTACAACATTCATCACATCCATTTCAACTCAAAGTAGAACTTACTCATCTGTAGCCAGAATAACCCATGCTTTTAAATAAGGCCATGTACACTAGAAAAAAAATCTTAGGAGAAAGGGTAAGAGTGAGAAGTGAACATATGACTTAGATATGTGGTCCTTTCAGGTTGCATCTCAAATATTTGGTCTACTTTTTCAGAGTTGCTATTTTTTTTCTTTTTTGAATGTTAAATATGGGTTAAACAGTTACTAAGAGCTTTCTGTATGTCAGAACCCTAGATGACGTGTGTTATTATCTCCATTTATGGTTAGGAAAAAAGCGATTAGCAGCAGATTTCCTATGGTCAGGTGAAGTATCAGAAACAGGTAAAATAAATAAAGACGCACATAAGTGAGTGAGAATGAAATATAACGTATAAAAAGATGAAATGAGATGGATGAAACTGGAGCCCATTACACAGAGTGAAGTAAGCCAGAAAGATAAAGAACATTACAGCATACTAACACATATATATGGAATTTAGAAAGATGGTAACGATAACCCTATATGCAAAACAGAAAAAGAGACACAGAAGTACAGAACAGACTTTTGAACTCTGTGGGAGAAGGCGAGGGTGGGATGTTTCGAGAGAACAGCATGTATATTATCTATAGTGAAACAGATCACCAGCCCAGGTGGGATGCATGAGACAAGTGCTCGGGCCTGGTGCACTGGGAAGACCCAGAGGAATCGGGTGGAGAGGGAGGTGGGAGGGGGGATCGGGATGGGGAATACATGTAACTCCATGGCTGATTCTTGTCAATGTATGACAAAACCCACTGAAATGTTGTGAAGTAATTAGCCTCCAACTAATAAAAAAAAAAAAAATCATCTAACTTCAAGAATACTATTCAATACTTTATTAGATAAGCTCCCTAGAATGGCTACAGGGAAGTGCTGAGAGAAACTCTAGCTCAGTCATTATACTTACGTGCTGAATGAGAACTGAAGCACACACCCCACCCAAAGATGTGCCGGGCAAATACCCAGGATCTCGCAAGGAAGCTGCCAGGTTCAGGGGCCGTCACTCCCTTTGTTTCTAGACCCTTCCTTTTTACCCACAAGAAAAAATAAAACTCTTCACAGCTGATTGTTTTTTTTTTTTTTTTCAGAGTTTCCTTATCTTGAAGACGGGCTGGGTATTTGGGATGCTGGCAGCACATTTCTCAGTAACAACACCTCCTGTAGTTACCTCTATCCAAGCCTACGCATTGGCTCAAGGAAATGCACACAACATCAAACAAAGGAACTTGCCACCTAAGACCTCAGTCTGGACACAGGAGCCCACAGAGGACCTGGGAAACCCTTTGCTCTTTCACCAAATTTAAAATACGCTTCATTAATGTTAATTGCACGACACCAGAGGCAAAATACATACTGCGTACCTAAAGCTTGTCCCCTCTATTAATTAAAAACAGGCTTATGGAATATGAAACTATAAAGTGCTAGACTTTTTTTTTAATTGTAAAGACACTTAATTGGCTTGTACAAAAGGAAAAGAATTCCTTTCACCTCACTTTAATGAGGTTTTTATTATTCAAATGGCACATTTTGCTCAGTTTCGACTAAAAGCCACTGCGATTCAAAAGGCTCTGAGATGATGAATATTTACAGACTATCAAAAGGAAAGTTCAAACTATAAAGACAGAATGAAAACAAAAATAGTATCATTCCCATTCCAAAGTTGATGCTATTAGTCAGCATTTTCAAGGACTGATTTTTTTCTTCTTCTTTGATGGATTCTGGTCTGTAAAGGGTGGGTGGGAACCTGCAGGGCTGCTCTCTGTGTGTACAGACCTGGAGCTCCCAGGACAGCGGGTGCTGCTGCTTCTCTGCAGTCAGGGCACGCCCGCCGACACTTCTCTGGGCATTCTCTGAGCGCACGGTCTCATCCTCCAGGGACAGTACATGCCTTGGACCAGAGAAGTACTGCTCCATGGTAAAGAGGGTGGAGTTCCAGAGATTTACCAGTGGGTGTGGCTACTTGTCATCAGTGGGAATGACCATGGGCCAAGGCTTCTAGCCACAGTAGCCTTAAGTGAGACTTCCCACTGGAAGGAGCAGTGAATGCTGACAACACACAGAAAGGAGTCGGAGCCCAAAAGCTTTAGGCAGCTGATCACCACATTTTCTTCCTGCTCTCCTCCTCCTTAAAAATTCAGGAATAAGTGACATAAAACATTATTTAATGGCAGATGTGCAGCCCTCAAGCTTGCCATTCACTGACGATCCCGTCTTTCTGGCCTCTTCAACCTCTCTATTGACTCATTCTTGCTGCCCATCAGGCTAAATAGACTGCTCAGACCAGTAATTAGGAGAAAAATCAGGAAAGAAAATGGTTAAGAAAATGAACGAAAGGAACGAACGGAGAGAGCAAGAAATGTCTAGTTGACATTGGGGCTTTTTCAAGTTACACGAAGTCTCTCTCTTCCCATTTACAGACCATCCATGGTTTTGAAATATTCATCTCCATTCAGAATCTCCTCCCTCGTCTGAATCTCTCATCACCAAAGTGACTGATTTCTGCCGCACCACTGCCCAGGACCTCTCAAGGAGGCCTGGGAAGCGATGGTTTCTCGGTCTCAGCACCCAACAACCTCCCCTCTGTTGAAACTGGACTTCTCTGTCACAAGGGCCCCGGCTCCTCCCCAGTTCCCTTTCCTCTTCGCTATCTCAGATTCCAAGACACAGGCTATTCTCGGACCTCCTCCTAATGCCACCACTGCCTCAACTTCTGCCTCCTCCAGACCTTCCTCTTCAACCAGAGTTCCATCTCCAACCTCCTTTGATTCAGTCTAAACTATCATCCTTACAGCAATTTCATCCAGGCTGGGACTCCAAACAACACTCATATCAAGGTGAACTTCACGCCTATAGCACCAGCTGACACCCCTCCCAAGCTCTGGACCTCATCTTCACCCACCCTAAACCTCAACTCTTCACCTCCTCTCCCCAAGTCCTCCCCGCTTTCCTGACGCCCGTATTTCCGCAGAGGGTGATACTCTCCAGCCAGTCACCTGAGGATGAAAACGTTGCTAACGTGTGCTACCCCATCTTCTCCCGTGGGGAGAAGCCAGTAACTCTAGAGCCTTCAGCTACTATTAGTATCTGTCCAATCCCCTACCTGTCCAATGGAAGTGTGATAGTCAGGATAAATCTCATTTATGGGCCCCGGTGTACCCACTTCCAATGGCAGAGAGCCCTGCCTTGTCCAGAAAATCGTCCCTGAGTGATGGGTGCCATCACACCTGGAAAGTCATGCCCCACACCCAGATGCTCTCCTAACGAAGAGGACCAGCTCTGGGATCCACTCTCCGGAGCTCCCTGCGGGTCAGTCTCCACCTATACACAACCTGTGTCCCTCACTCTCCTTCTCAGGGCACTCCCCCAGTAAATCGTGTGAGCAGACGCCCCCCAAGTCTGGTCTCCAGGGAACTCGAGCTCAGACAACCGCTGTGATTCCTTGTTTCTGCTTCTGGTGCCTTCAGCTCTAGTCACTGCAAGAGCCCACACCGAGTCTGGCCACCTTTGGCTTTTGTGCATTGCTTTGTTTAGTCATGAAGTCATGTCCGACTGTTTTGAGACCCCAGGAACTATAGCCTACCAGGCTCCTCTGTCTATGGGGTTTTTCAGGCAAGAATACTGGAGTGGGTTGCCATTGCCTCCTCCAGGCCAGGGTCTGAACCACATCGCCGGCATTGTAGGTGGATTCTTTACTGCTGAGCCACCAGGGAAGCCCTAATACCTGTGACTTCTTTCTTACTTGATCCATCATGGATACTGGGACCAGATGAAACACATTCTAAGAGTCAATCAGAGAAACTGATGAAGACATTTTAAAAATGCATAAAACTAGATCACCAATAACCAGAATGAGATATAATGTGGTAAACTCTACCAGTAGCAAAAATTTAAAGGAGAAATTAATTTTCTACCTTTAGAATTAGCAGATTTTTATAGTGTTATTCTATTTTCATTATGTTGTATAAAGCTGGTGGGAATATACATTCCTACAACCGGATATGCTTTCTGTTCAGCCAATATGTTTGTGGTAATTTATTACAATAGCAAGAGAAACCTAATAGAGTGCAGTAATAAACATTTGCTGTTTGGAGTCACTATGTTTTGGGGGTAATTTAAGAGCAACAGATAACTAATACATGCACCATGCTACATGAGAGAAGCCAGACTCAAAGAGCTAAATATGGAATGCCTCCATTTAAATAACATTCCAGAAAATACAAAACTCTAGGGACAGGGAAAAAAAAAATTCAGTGGTTGCTAGGGGCTGGGTGTAAGGGGTGAGAATTACTTCGCAGGGGCACAGGGACAGTTGAGTGGGTGAAGGAACTGCTCCATATCTTGACTGTGTGACTCCACGACTCTGTGTGTGTGTGTGTGTGTGTGTGTGTGTGTGTGTGTGTGACTCCATGACTCTGTGTGTGTGTGTGTGTGTGTGCGCGCGCGCGCACACTCGCCACAACTCACTGAACCACATGACTAAACGGGTGAATTTCAGCATACCTAAAATACCCCGAAATATTACAATGGAGGAAAACCAGTGTGCTGTGTGTCTCTCACAGCTCTGCCCACACCCCGGGGCGCGTGGCGTGTGTACACTAACGGCATCACTTGGCCCCAGCGGTCTCTGGATCTCTGGGGCCATCTGCAGAGCGCCAAGCACCTGAGAGGAGATGACATGAAAACTGGTGAACGTAACGGAAGTCAAGTACACTTGTTTCCCAAGTTCCCTGGGCTTCAAGGCCCTTCCAAGGAACCAAGTTCGCAGGAATACTGACCCACCGGGGGCCAAGAACCCATCGGCATCCTCCACAAACACCCACTGCCAGGCTGCACAATGCCGACTCTTAGGAAGGCTCATGAGTAACTGGCAACAACCCAAGTCCAGGGCGTCTCACATGCTGATTGTACATGGAACGTCAGCTTCCGAGGGGCAGCATCTCCCGAAGCCTGGCCTACAGTTCTGTTTGGGCCTTGTCCATTCCTATATTACATAACATTTTCCACCAGAGGCCACAACTGCCGTGGGACAACTGTTCTCTCTTCCAGGAGACAACTGTCAGCAATCAGGAGGTCTTTGTTCTCAGGGTCTTGCACGCTTTGTTTGCGGGGTCTTGCTTGTTCTCAGGGTCGTCCTTCAGGTAAGAAGGAAGCCTGGCGTACAGACCAGAATGCTTCATCTAAATCAAGGCCGTTTCTCCAATGCCATTTCGTCTATAAGCCATGACACAGCCACACTTTACAACAATTATGACATGAGAGATGGCAGAAGAAAGCACAGGAAAAGTGTGTTTGTTCTAGCTGATTAATAAAGAGAGTTACTTACGCTTTGGAGACAAGACCAAACTGATTTTGTCTCAAGAAACCTAAGAATCAGATAACATAATTTCAAATCTGAGAAATGAGAAAGGCATTTAAAAAGAGCCTGAGAATCCAATAGCAGTCCAGTGGTTAAGGCCCTAGCTTCCACGACAGGTGGCCTGGGTTTGATCTCTGGTCAGGGAACTAAGATCTCAAAGATGCCAAAACAACAACAAGAACAGGACCAGGTTAGAAATTAAATTTGGAGAAGCCTGGAAGGGAACAGAAAGAGAAATAAGACCCAGAGAATCAAAGGTCACTGCCTGAGACAGAGAAGTAAGCCCTCTAAAAAATAATAATAAATAAATAAAAATAAAAAGAACCTGAGAGGAGCCATCACGGGGCTGAGTTACAGTGAAGATTTGTAAATTGAATTGTAACATGTGCCCCCAAAATGAGGCAGACTCTCACAGGTTAAATAAACACCCCGTAGAATGTTAACACAACTGTGCCTTTGGGGAACTCCAGTTCAGGCACAGCAGAAGAATGAGCTAAGTGGAATGTTATGTAAAGGGAAATTCTTTTCAGTTCCTCCTTGAAACAGAAGGGCACACCATCTGGGGCATCTCTCCAGTGAGCTGCAGGAATTCATACTATTTGGAAATACTCTGAAATTCAAGAGAGAGGGCCTGAGGATGCAAAATCCCAAAAGCAACTGTTGATCAGTCTGACCTGGTGTTCAGTTGTCCTTTACTTTCAGAAAAGGAAGAGGAAAAAAGAAATTACTATAGAATTCCAAAGTGGATCTTTGCTTCAGAAACAAGGGCTGAAAAAAAAAAATTAAGAAAGAAAAGAAAAGAAACAAGGGCTGGTTTATTTTGAGCTCCAGGATGACAGCATAAAAGTGACCATAGTAATTCCCTCTACAACTACACCAACCCAGGGAAGGTGCCTCAGCCTCCACCAAGTGACCCACCAAGACCTCAACTGCCCAAACTGTGGTGTTCATGCCCCTAGTAAAATTCAGGATGACTTCAGGTGGAACACAGGCAAACTTTAAAAAATGCTTATTTACTGGAATGCACTAGAAAACATAAATATATCATCAGATTCTCAAATGCACAAGGAAATAAAAGAAATAATAAGGACTTCCTTGGTGGTCCAGTGGCTAGGACGCCCCACTCCCAATGCTGGGGGCATGGGTTCAATCCCTGGTTAGGGAACCAGATCCCACATGCTGCAACTAGGTTTGTATGCCGTAATGAAATATCCCCCATGCTACAACTAGGACCCGGTACAATCAAATAAATAATATTTCTTTAAAAAATAAAGGCTTCCCAGGTGGCTCAGATGGTAAAGCGTCTGCCTGCAATATGGGAGATCCAGGTTCAATCCCTGGGTCGGGAAGATCCTCTGGAGAAGGAAATGGCAACCCACTCTAGAACCTTTGCCTGGAAAATCCCATGGACGGAGGAGTCTAGTATGCTATAGTCCATGGGGTTGCAAACAGTTGGACACAACTGAGCAACTTCACTTTTAAAAAGTAATACTTACTTTGCTTGATAGCTGTGAGAACTAGAGAAAAATGTAAAATGCCCAGCACCAGCCATGAGAAAGAGGGTACCTGAAACAGGCATTTTTTTTTTTTTTTAAGCTGCCTGTTTTCTGGACCTTGGACTACACATTGGGGACATAACATCCAACAATAATGTAGAGACATGAAATATCTGTATAGTTGTCCTGACATTTAGAAAATACCTATATATCATTTTCCATGCCTTTACTCAATATCTCTGGGAGACGAGATCCTGAATAAATATGAAAGGAAATAAAGTAAGTAAAATAAGAGAAATGTGAACACATGAACTCAACATCAGCTCAGGGAGTCAGTGACCATCTAGCTGGTGCGCTGCTAAATGTTAAAAAAGGACTTGCATACTTCAAGACGGTGAAGGACATCATCAAATTTTAAAATAATTAACCCAGAGTGGATTCTGCTGTCAAGATAACCTAGCCACACTTTTTTAAGTTGGAAAAGAGGAAATAATCTGAATGAATCAGCAGGAAAAGAGCCGAGGGCAGGGTGTTTCCCCAGGGATCATCAGGAATTTTTCATTTCATGCACCATTTACAACTTCTTATAGTGAATTCCAGAACATCAGTACACACACTTAACAGGAAATGGCAACACTCTTGTTTTTGGTGTTTCCTTAAATTTCTGCCTCCTTTTCATTATCTTGAATATATATTTCCCATCTACACAGATGCAATCCCAGAAGCACACTTTTACCCTTACCGATTCTGAAGTGGGGGAGAGACGTACAACAGGAATGCACACACTGCTCTGCTCAGCTGTGTCTGACTCTTTGTGACCCCCTGGACTATACACCACCAGGCTCCTCTGTCGGGGGCATTGCCCAGGCAAGAATACTGGAGTGGGTTTCCATTCCCTTCTCCAGGGGATCTTCCCAACCCAGGGAGAGAACCTTCTGTGTTTCCTGCATTGCAGGCGGATTCTTTACTCTTGAGCCATAGGGGAAGCCCCATAGTCTCTTCAGAGAGGGCTTTCTAGGAAAAAATAGAAGCATCAATTGGATAATTACACCACCAATGGCACTTAATCCAATTTGTTTATTTCTACTTTTATTTCTATTGCCCTGGGAGACTGACCGAAGAAAACACTGCTACAATTTATATCACAGAATGTTTTGCCTATGGTCTCTTCTAGGAGTTTATGGTGTCATGTTTTTATATTTAAGTCTTTAAGGCATTATTTTGAGGTTGTTTTCCTCTATGACCCATAGTTTCTCACACACAACATGAAAGAAGTCACCACAAGGACCAGAAGCTCCTGAAGAACTGAGCCTGCATGTGGTCACCCCTGTACTCCAACACTCAGCACCGTGCCTGACACACCAGAAGGTCCTCGAATTACAGAATCCTTCAAAATTAAGTATCACCATGAAAGCTCTCCGCATCTTCGCGCACACATATTCTCACTTGTTTTTTAAAGCACTGCATGCATACAGTCAGTACTGTGTTGTTTTTTTTTTAACCCAAAGAGTCTCTTTATCAGCATAATCCATGACATAATCATTTACGTACCACTTTCCTAATTTTTCTCCAATTTATAGAACACTTGCATGTTCTACTTTTTTAAAACATTGTAAACCAACTCATCTGTATCTCTCAGCCTTGTACATTGCCAAAATATCAGCTAAGTCAGTTGCTGCTCTGGTTTGGGTTTTTAAAATTTGGTATGTGTTAAGATTAATACAGTATTTGTCCATCTGATATATGGCATCACCGACTCAATGGACATGAGTCAGAGCAAGCTCTGGCAGATGGTGAAGGACAGGGAAGCTTGGTGTGCTGCAGTCCATGAGGTCGCAAAGAGTCAGACAAGACTGAGCAACTGAACCACAATAACAATCTTACACATGAGTGGTAAAATGTGAATTTTGGTAAACTCTGCTCTGTAGCTCACAGAGCTCATATGCAACAAGGCTGCCCAGCAGTGGGGGTTATTAAACGATACCCATTACTAAGAAATCAGAGTTATCCAGGACACTGAGGGAAGGATTAGAGCCGGCAGTAATCACATGCTACTCCAGTGAAGCGCGGACTGACTCTTAGAACTGAGAAACCGGCTCCTCTAGGACTTCTCTGTGGGGGGTCCTTATAGCCACACCATACAGTGCCTGCTCATGCAGAGGGGGTCCTGGCATTTGCTGACAGCACTCCTCTGGTAGCTCAGCTGGTAAAGAATCAGCCTGCAATACGGACGACCTGGGTTCCATCCTTGGGTTGGGAAGATCCCCAGGAGAAGGGAAGGGCCTGGAGAACTCCATGGACTGTACAGTCCACGGGGTCACAAAAAGCTGAACACAACTGAGCGACTTTCACTTTCACTAGTAAACTAACGTCTGGGCATCTTCTCCAAGTCAGATACATCCCTCTAAAAATTCTACTCAGCTGATAAGTGGGGAAAATAAAGGCAACACAGAAATAACTAGCCTTTCAGAAATCCATCAGCATTCCTTCAAATTAAAATTATATTTTATGGACATGAATGTCCTATTGAGCATTACAAAGTCATTATTTACAGACTCCTGCAATACTGTGGAGGCATCCATTCTACTGGAAAAAGAAAAAACCATGGGAATATTCATCTCTTATATATTTATAGAAGAGCTCCAGGTACCAGGTGATGATTTCATTACCATTATGCAGAGAGCTTGTTTTAAAAATACCTTCTGCAGTTACAGTGAAGGGAAGAAGTGATGCGGGGTGGCAGAGGTGGGCTTACATGGACAAAAGGAAAAAAAGAAAAATTACCTGGGGAGAGTGCTGAAGCACGTGGTCAAGTCACTCAAACAATAAAAACGCCTCATGCATTTTGTACATCCCCGTGCCAATGAGGGCCCTCTCCTGTTTTGCCTAGAGATATATGGGGCTGTAACGGAGTGCAGAAAGCCCCTGACAGCTGTGTGCTGCCATTCAGACCCGAAGGATTCCACGTTATGATAAAAATTAATGTGCTCTGACACCCTCTGGGGCTCCCTGGGCCCTGGGAACGGCTAATGAAGAAATACAACCTGGCCAGGGAACAGCAGAAGCGGCCCCAGAGTTGAGGATTAATTCAGATGGGGAGCCGTGTGGCCCCCTCTGTCATCAGCTGTAAAGCAAGTGGACTCTGGTGCCAAAGGGGAGCCAGCACTGATTGGTTAGAATTACTCCCTGGGTCTCGGGAGGTCAGATCAACAAACAGCTTTACAAAATAATTGAGCCCAAGTTGGATTTGGGCTGTCACTCTGTGCTAACGCCCTCTTCTTAAACCAGACAAGGGTCACTCAGCCTCTTGTTGGCCATGAGAGGTGTGCTCTGGAAAACTTCTCCCCAGGGGACCTGCTTCCTTAGTGATTACAGACCACTGGGCCTGTCCCAGGGGACACACATTCTGAGGGGCTCAGAAAGGGTCTTGGGAGGAATGTTGTTCCCCAAAGTGAGGTCTCACTGTCCCCGCCAGCCTAGCTTCTGACACCTTCAGCCTCCGAGTATCACAGAATCTTCCCGGGGCAGGGGATGGGGCAGAATGAAGAAGCATAAGGTTCACAGTAACATCACTGACAGCAGCCAGAAAGTGGACATCACCCGCACAACCATCCGCTGATGATAAACAAAGTGCGGTCTACCCGTACGGTGGAGCACTACTCAGCCATGAAGATGACAGACTGACCAACGATGGCTGAGAGAAGCCAGTCATTGACACCACCACCCTGCGTGACTCCTTCACGTGAAGTCTGCAGGACAGGCAAAGCGGGAGACAGAAGGATGCATGGCTGTCAAAAGCTGGAAGGAGCTGGGCGGGAGGGAGGAAGGAGGATGACGCCAAATGGTTCGGGGATGAAGTTTCTTTTTGAATGGGAACATACTGAAAACCACTGAACTGTATACTTCAAAGCAGTGTGAAGTGTATAAATCAAACATGAATTAAAAATAAAGCCAGCTCCCTGGGCTCTGAGAAGACTGCTCTACATTCTCAGGATGACTTAAATGACCTCCAGCTTCTCCCTCCTCCCCCGACAGGGGCAGCTGTAGTTCACAGCCCCTCAGCCCGTCCACCTCTTTCCTACAAGGTCCTCATGGATGGAAACTGGGACTCAAGCTAGACGGAGTCAGTCCAGAGAAAATAAGGGTGCATTTTTTTGTTTTTTAGACAATTGCTAGGTTACACAAAGCTATGTGGTTTTAGTCTGTGACATTATTTCAGCCTATTATTAGAATTTTACCATGTCAAGTTGAATTTATTTCTCACCCTGTGAATTTTAGCCATTTGTTAAAAGATTAGGTAAAAATTTTTAAAAAATCTGTCTCATTCCTCGACATATTATTCACTATACTTTCTCTAAACTAAGGTATTATTTTGCTAATTTACTATCTCCACTAAATTACCATGGAAAATATTGGGGAATGAGACATTTTTTCAAAAATATTTAAAAAATATATTTATACACATGCATATTTAATGCTCCTCACATAGAATGCCTATAATTCTATTGGAAGTAAAAAAAAAACCAGAAGGTAATATTCTAAAATATGGACAGTGGTGATAATAGAGGGGTAGTCACAGCATATTCATGGATATTTATGTCATCTTAGATTTGTGTTAAAATAATCTAGGAAGAAGGGGCTATAGACTGAACAAAACTAACCGTATGCTGATATTTACAGAAGATGGGTGAAAGATGTGGGAAGGTCCATTTTACCTCTTCTCTGTTTGTGTGTATTTGAAAATCTCCCCAGTAAAAATATTTCAAGAAATAAAGACAAACTAATGGAGAGCCAGGAAACTGTACAATTTTCATGTTCATATTTATGCTTATCCTTCTTTCCCCCTAATATTCTACAATAGGCATGCACCATCTTGGTGGCCACAGAACTCGTATAAAAAAACATGTATACAGAATACCAAAAGAAATACCCACAAAACAGCAATAAGAAGTAGCTTTAACATCTGCCTAAAAAAAACATCATAAAGGCAGCTGAGTTGAGTTCAGTTGCTCAGTCGTGTCCGACTCTTTGCGACCCCGTGGACTGCAGCACTTTAGAACCAAACAGAAGGCCAGTGTGACTGCATCAAAAACCATGCCACGTGAAAGGCGAGACAGGAAGCCACTGGCCGGCCCGGGGGGTGCCGAACAGCAAGCCCATGCTTCCCACAGCACTGGGGAGGATGAGCTTTAAAGGAACCAGAAGTGGACCTGATGCAGAACGCCACTCGGCGTGGAAAACCCGTCCACAGGATGAGCGGAAAGGCACGTCAGCTTGGTCTGAGACACCTGAGCGTCAGACGGGCCTGAGGAGCCCAGGACTGAAATCTCTTTGGTGCCCAGGTCTTTAAAGGTCATAGTGAGCTCTTGGCTAAGATTAGTGTGAAGTCTTCCCCCATATGGGGGAGGAGGCCCCACACAGGCCCTGCTTCCTGTGTCAGAGCAGAGTCGGGAAAGTTCCAGAAAGATGAGGAGAGTCACGGGCTGCAGCAGTGGTTCTGCTACTGAGAGACCCGAGGAGCAGCCTAGGGCACCACCACCCAAGGCTCAGACTGACCCAGGGAATGACGGTCAGGGGAAGGCTGGGCCTCCCTGACCGCCAGGCCAGTGCTCAGCCCCCGCCCACTGCTCAGCGACCCAGAGCAACACCACGCTTCCACCCCGATCAAGGAGGAAAGCGAAGCTCTCTCCTGCCCCCACCGAGAAGTGGCTTCTCCTCTCCGTGGCTGAGATGGGTTCAGGTGACAGGGCAAAGCAACTGAAAAACGAACCTCCCTGACTAGTAGAAATGTTGTACGTTTAACAACATTTTGACTGCAGTTAAATAGATGCAAGTTTTACAAAGAATACTTCGGGTCTTAACAGTGCTGCCTAGTCTGACCAAGAGATGAGAATTACATGTCACTTTTCTGGCGGGTAACCTGACGTCACAGGCCAGTGGTGTTCAAAGATATTCATGTGCTTTGACCCGGGTACTGCTCTTCCAAGAACTGATCTTAAGAAAATGAGAGATCCAAAAAGAAGTATGTATAGGCCAGCTTCAGAGTGCTTCCAACAGCGGTAATATATAGAAGCAACCTAGCATATGAGAATTTAAGACTGGTTAAATACTCTGACCTCTATGCAGGGATTACTAGATTCCACCTGGTCCCACATAAAGCCACTCTGGGAACACGGGGACATGCTCTCGGGAGTCTGCTGATCTGAGACATCTAGGCACTGATGTGCTTTTAGCCGGAGACATTCTGCTGAGGTCCACCTCCCAAACCTCCATCATTGGTTGACTTGCACTTCTTGTACCCACTACCAGTACCTCTGAGACCACCTTTTTCTTCATTCAGTTTCTGGTTATCAACTACTCCTTAATGTCAGCTCAAATACCTGTTTGATGATGAGTCGGTGACTGAACGGTAACGACACTTGAAGCTTAGAAGGCAGACTGAAGAACTCTGCCACTAATTGAGAGGCTCTGTCTGTATTTCTCGGGATGACGAGATATTGAGGACTTTCTCACAAAATGAAGAAAACCGATGACTCACAATATTAAGAACACAGTGCAGTGACAAGTGGATCAACTAAAAATATAATCTTCCTCGGGGATTTTCAGCAGGCTGCCACAGTGGAGCACTGGTGATGTATTTCAAATGTGTATTCCAGTTTTTGGGCTGACAAGAACTAACTTCTCAACAATTTACTGGGGGTGGTGGGGCGGGGGGTCGGGGGGAGAAAGACGGGCCCCCAGTTATTAAAATGCAATTTCAGTGTGGTTTAAACAAAACTTCCCAACATGTCAATTATGGGAGAGGAGAATTCCAATGTGCCAACGGGGGTGGTTAGAAGGTATCAGGAGGAACGCCGAGTTAGATTCGCCAGCCAAGCTGGAAAATACAATTTTAAACCACAGACACTGACACTTTTTTTTTTCTGAGTCTTACATAATCCAAGAGTTCTCTGAGAGTCACCAGACATTAACCTTAACAACACGAGTTTCCTGTGTCCGTGCCTGTGTGGGTCTGAGAACAGCTTGCTCATGCGGCTCAAGCCCACTCCTGGTTAGAAGGGCAGCTGAATTTTCTGTACCTGAAATAACTATTACGCAAAATTACCTTATAATTTGCTTCCCAAGACGTTCTAACATATAACCTCCATGCCACCCAAGGAGGTACCAAGGCAAGAGCTTCATATGGCTAAGAACTGGTGCCTTAAAATCAAAGTTTAGGTCAGCAGTGCAACAGTGAGTTTCCACTTCTGGTTGCCCTTCCTTCCCTCCTTCCTTCCTTTCCTCCCTCCCTCCCTCACCCTTGCCCACCCACCCATCGATCCACTCCTTTTCTGGAGCTTACGCTATGGCAGTAAATAATTAAAATTTTAATTAAAATTTAATTAAAATAATTAAAATAAGTAAAATTAACACCTGAAAAGGATGATGATGTCAACAAAAATGATGTTACGATCTGAAATGCATTAAATCTTTACTAGGTATTCAGGTACTACATTTCATGAACACTTTGTTACTTAAACCTTTCAACCATCCCACAAAGGTACTACGGTCACCTCCCACTTTTACTGATGAAGAAACTGAGGATCAGAGAGATGAAGGAATGTGCCCAGGTTACCATGTTACTAAGGTGTGGAACAGGGCCTCAGAGCTAAGACAAAGATGAATTAGCCAAGGTTTCTGCTTCTCTGGGGCTCAGTCTAACAAAGAAAAATCAATATATAAAAAAAGCATGCCCAAAGTACTCCATGCCCGATGACTGGGTGTGTGGTCGATGCTCCCACAAGTGACTCATCAATCCAATGACAGTGTGGACCTAAGAGGAGGGGAAAAGCAAGGCTCCACAGAGAATGTGACAGAATCAACCAGCGAGCAGGTCAGGGGCAGGTGGGGGGCAGTGGCACAGGCCCTGAGTCAGGAGGCAGAACCTGTAACACCTCCGGCTTCCCAGGTAGCTCAGTGGCAAAGAATCCGCCTGCCACTGCAGGAGACGTGGGTTCGATCCCTGGGTCAGGAAGATCCCCTGGAGAAGGAAATGGCAACCTGCTCCAGTATTCTTGCCTGGGAAATCCCACAGACAGAGGAGCCTGGCAGGCTGTAGTCCATGGGGTCACAAAGAGTCGGACACAACTTAGAAGCTCAACAGCGAAGCAGAACACAGAGGCACAGGGCTGGGACAATCTGATCTATAAATGAAGGAGCAGCATGGACCAGCCTCCAGAGGCCACCCAAGGGTCTTACTTGCAGGAAAGGATCAGGGCTGGGTTTGCATTTGAGAGCGACCACTCTGGCAGTTCAGATGTCTGAATTGCAAAGTGACCCTCTGGTCACCCACTGTCTACCAGATCAGTGTCACTAGGAAAACAAGTAGGAGCTAAGGGGAAATGAACATTGACACTTGGAGTAAATGTAGAGACAACTGCTACCATTTCTGCTTATATACACTTCAGGGACAGACACCTTCTAGGTATTTGGGAGAAACACCTCCTGACCACTTCATTGAGGGGATGAACCTCTCTTCTCGTGAGTGGTGTTTAACCTATTTTACCAGTATTTCAGCAACGCAATTTCCTCTTGATGACAGGAAACTGGCTGGAAGGTGCACCCCCTGCAACCTTGAAGTGACCTTAACCACCTTCCCAGCAGGGAGGGCTTCCCATCTGTCCTACCAATAAGACAAAACTCCTTCAAAGACACCGTGTCCTACATGACGCATTTCCTAATGAGACAGAGCTTTCTGATTTCCCACACTGCTATCGAGCGGAGCTCAGCAACAGAGCAGAGTTTGGTCTCAGCTCTAGTCTCACAGTCTACTAGCTGGCATCAGCTGGGTCAAGATCTTTCATCTCTCTCCTGCGGATTTCCTGATCTATGAAATGTGGTTGAGCATCATATTAGGCTGAATCATAAGACACTGCCTTTCTTCTACAATTTTTGACCTGCCCCATGAAGTCCTTGTGAGGATAAATTGGGATGGCAGATGAGTGCTTAGCTGTGCATGACGCATAATAAACAGGTGATAAATATTAGCAATTACTATCTCCATCATCATTTTGTAGTTCCAAGTCCCAGGCAGGGCTTCGGTGTCTTCATTATTTAAATAATACTTGCTTGTCTTAGTTGGCCTGCATTCCCGTATAGTGGCATTTCCACAACTCAGCACAGCACACTGTTCTATTCAAACTCTTATCTCTTCTCTCAGCCTCTAAGGAACACAGAGTGCTATCTTCAGAGAACTGAAATGAACCATGCCCACAACCCTGGCTATATATACTGATTTATCTGGACCAAACTTAAGAAAACCCAAAAATGGAATGTGTTTCTCATAATGAGGCAAGATGCTTTTCAAATGAGTTACATTTCAAGGGACAAGGAGAATCTAGACCAAAGGTTAGCAAACCACAACCCCCAGACCAAAGCCCAAATCCAACCCACTTCCTGTCTTTGTAAATAAAGTTTTATTGGAATCTGGTCTTGCCCAATCATTTACACATTATCAGTAGCTACACTTCCACATTACCACAGTTTCACTCAACACTCAAGAGACACTCAACACTGTTGAGTGGCTGCTACAGAGACCATTTGGTTCATGAAGGGAAAAACATTGGTATAGCTACTCATTTATATAAATATTTACTTATCTGATTCTTCACAGAAAAACTTTGCCAACTTATGCTCTGGTCCAGTGCTTTAAGTAATCGATGTTGAACACCAGCAACTAAGTTCATCCTATTTGCTGGTATTAAAGCCCTAACATTGGCTATGTGTGCAGTGGTGGGCTGGTGCGTGAGGGAGGAGGCGACCACAGAGTAACCGTATGTACTCTCCAAAGCTGGGATTTTATTCTTCCTGGAAGGGAAGGTTTTATTTGTGTCTTCAATTAACATATATCACTTTGACTTCCGGAAACATGATAGTGATGGCTGAACCTAGAATTCTGTTGGGAAATCAAAACTGTTTATTTTGCAAACATCGCTGTGGTTAATTCAAACACAGTTTCATGTATTCCTTGGCAGTGATGACTTTTAATGATGGCAAAAAGGCTCACTAAATTTTTTTTTTCCCCTAACACATTTAATTGCAAAATGGCTCTTAATTAATTTAACAACCATTCTTCTTCAGTAAGGATATGTTTTTGAAGACAGTCAGCACTACACAAAGTTATAAAAAAAAAAAAAAATCCTTAAGCTTCACAACTATTTTAAGAGAAAGATAGGCACAGGAGAAGCGAGAGGGCAAATGGTTTAATTTCAGTGTCTAGCCCAGTTCCTGGCACTGCTGTAAACACTAAATAATTAATGACATGAAGGGAAAAACTTTTAAAAATAAGCCAAAATAGGAGGGGAGAAGAGGCATATGGAGTACTTTGGTATCTCACAATACAGAGGTTAACTATTTTCACTGTGGCCCACTGTAATTCTCACTTATTCAAAGCAAGCTGCCCTTGAGGCCACTCAAATCATCTGGAAAGCTGACTAAAACCAGGAGAAACAATAGCAGCAATGGCAAAGTCTACCCATTTGCTCCAAAAGAGAATGGGGAAGTACCCCCTCGAGTCCTGGCTTTGTGAAGAGCAACAAAGAGCAGGGGGAAGGGTACACAGAGGACTGAGTGTTCTGTGATAGGGGAGCACTGCCACAGAAACAGCGCTCCTGCTCAGGGCTGGTCATGCACACAGTTTATGGGCAAGGTGAAGCTCGTGTCTTCTCTTGCCTTGGCTGCGAAGGATCTCAAAGCTCATTTCCAGGCCCAGTTTTTAAAAAAGTACTTACTTGTTTGGCTGCACCGAGTCTTAGTTGTGGCATGACGATCTTTGATCTTTGCTGCAGCATGCGGGACCTAGTTTCCTGATGAGGGATCAAACCTGGGCCCCTGCACTGGGAAGTGGAGTCTTAGCCACTGGACTACCAGGGAAGTCCCCAGGTCCACTATATTACTGGTTGGATCCACACTTCCTCTACGATCACGTCTGACTAGCCCCCTTTAAGCCTCTTTTCCTGTTTGGGCAGAAATCTATCTTATTTCCATTGTATCATACTGGACATGTTCATAAAAGCCTCTCGAGTAATTTAAGGATCAAGACGGAACACACAGACACGAGAACAGTCAGGCACAGTGCACTGAGATGTGTCTGCTCATCTCAGGCATCGCGCCTCCTCTTCTCAACAGACCTGGAAAGTCTGTGGGAGAACCTACTTTACACGAACCTGTAAGGTGAGGCCCCCAAAATGCTCAGGGCCTGAGGCCACGCAGCTGGTCAACAGCAGAGCTTGGATTTAAATCGAAGCACAATCAATCCCCCCAAACTCTGTTCTTTCCACTGTAACGGGCACATTCTGCCAGATTATGGCCCTTGGATATATCCAGCCCATTTTCTGCTTTTGGAAGTAAAGTTTTATTGGGACACAGACATGTTCATCCATGTAAATACTGTCCATGGCTGCCCTCAGGCTACAGAGGCAGAGATGAACCACTGACACAGATAATGTTATGGCCAGAGAAGTCTGAGGTACTTCCTCGCTGGACCTTTTCAGAAAAGTGTACTGACTCCTGCACTACACTCTCTGCATTCGTATTTTTGTTTAATAAGGGATGACAGAATACCATCTGCTTTACAAATATTTTTTTATAGAATTATGTAAGAACATTTGATGCCTAAAGAGTTAAGCTTCAGAAGGCAAAACATCTACTGTGGATGGAAGCCTTTTCTGATGTTTCTAGACATAAATGCTTCACAGTATGATTTTTTAATACCTCAAGGTGGAAAATGTAGGGGATGGGGAAAAATCAACTTGTAGACTTTGAAAAAATTTTCATAAGCAACCATAATTAAGATCTAGAATTAGAGAGTTTATTACAGCTAAAAAAAAAATCTAGCTCTCTGTTTTTCTTTTCTTTTAGTTTTCAAACTGTTCAGAAAAGCAAAGCAACATGATACTCTGTTACACAAACCAGAAATGGATTTCTCATGTTGAGCAAAAAGTAACAGAGATACATGGGCTAAAACATTACTCTTAAAACCAAACTGAGGAGAAGAAGAAAGATTAAGCTGTAATTTACACGTTGGTCTTGCAGGGTAATTTAGCCCTCAAAATTTGGGATTTATTTATAATTTATAGACCACCCACTTCTGTAGAAGGACTGGAGACAGCAAAATTGGCAATAAGAATCCAAGAAAATTAAATCTGGGATTAGTACTTTCTGAATGTCCTGAACTTTCAAGTTCTAAAAAGTGAAAATAAATAACTTTGTTAAGATTTCTCCCTCAAATGTATAAACAGCAAAGAGGAAACTGAAAAAGTATTCTTTTGATTTTTCTTTAAACACTACTATCCAATTTTTAGGTGAAAGTATTTTAAGTAAAATAAAGCCTGATTTCCTTAAATTCTGCTGGAAATAGAAAGTTGAAAAAGGAAAGTAGAGATCCACAATGAAAACAAAGTTCTAGAAATCTTTAGAATTACAAGTGTTATTTTAAAATTATCTTATGATCAACTTCCATTAATTTCTATGATGAGTCAAAGACCTTAGATAATATTATAAGAGCTGACTGGTAATGGAAAGTCAAGCAATAAATTTCGTATATTATGTGCCATCACTGAAACTTCAAATTTCAAAACCGGAATCCAGGTGTCCATTATTTCAGGAATACATAGAACTCAAACCATAGAACAGTATCTGACAAAGGAAATACAGAAGCTAGCAGCCCCTGAACTGTTGTCACAGGGCCTGTTCAGAATGAACGCTCCTCGGTAGATTAAGCAGTGAGCGCCACGGCTGAACCTGTGCAGAGGCGTCCCAGACAACACCCTGCTGCCCCGGAGCCCCCTGCAGAGAACCCTGACACTCGGTGGGGATCGTCAGGAAGGGTCCGAGCACTTCGCATTCTGACGGAGGCCCTGACCAGCCGGGCAGCAGGAGCACCGAGGCTGGCTGCTCTCCAGGACTGCGGTTTCAACAAAAATATCCTGCAAAACTCAAGTTTGGCTGGGACTGACCACAGGCTTTGGTTTGGAACTTTCCAGTAATGCCCCAAAATAACTGGACCTGAGACACACTGGCCAACCACTACCACCACTGACGCTAGGGGGAAGTGCCCTGGGAGCACTGAGACCTCCTGGGCTGACCACCCAGAAGAGGGGGTGCAGAGGGACAGGAGGGATGGGGGGCGAGGGGGAGCGAGCAGACAGACAGACTGCGCGGGCGCAGGGGTGGGTCGGTCGGGGCTGTAGAGCTTCATGAAAACTGGCTTGAAGACACCACCACCATCTACCGACCACTCTTGCCAAATAAAAATTAAACAGGAATTTGACCAAGCCTTCAGTGTTGGCTACCATTTCACAGGAAACACAGAAGACAAAAGAACCAGCTGAATGACACCACCGGGATGCAGTCACTGCAATACAGACCACAGAAAACTCTAGAGGACACATCTGTCCTTGAAACAAATATGCTGCATTAAATAAAAAGAAAGAAAGAAAGAAAGAAATTAAAAAACTGAAGGAAAACATATAGGTTAAGAGGCATTGACCTTATTTGATTTCTGATTTAAGGAGACTGAGAGAGAACAGAATACCGTTGCCTTGAACGGTGTCTGGCCCCTAAATTTCTGAGTAACTTTGGTCCTCAGGAATTCCTACCAACCCAGAAATCCACACCGAAGAAAACACCTGAAAGGTGAGGTGGAACAGGAAGCGGGGCTGCTTTGGATTCAGACAGACTTGGGTTCCAATTCAGGATCTGCCACTTGCTAAAGTTAGGAAAGAGAGTTGGTCTCTCGGTGAGAAGCTGGAGCCTTTCCACTGGAAACAAAGATAAAATGAGTCATGCCTGGGGATGACTGTAAGGAATTAGAAAGAGAACGTGGGCGTAAGTGCCAAGCATGTTGCCTTGCACGGAATAAACAAATGTCAGAGAGGAATTATGATTTGCATAATCACCATTAGCAGGGCTCATTCTGAAAAGGCTCAGTCCCCTCCCCATGCCACCACCCACCCAAGAATACCCAAGAAGAGGCTGAAGCCACCCGCCCTCCCGGCAGAAGGTGGAAGGAGACTGGCTCATCTGTACCATGAGCTGCATCTTCTAAAGAGGTCCGCATTTACACCTGTTTCTACCTCCTCCAGGCTCGGGCCACAAGCACTGCTGCCGGCCCTGGAATGGTGAGGCCGCCGGGCCGGGGCGTGAACCGAGGGGGCACACGCGGTAAAAAGCGCAGCGCGGGCTCCTGGCGGGCTCGCAGGCACAGCCTGCTAAGTGCGCGCGTCCGCGGGGCACTTCAGTGGATGGGATTTTCCTCTCCTCAGTCCAAGGGCGCAGAAAGGAATGGGGCCGGCACGGGCAGCCTCTCCTTCGTTTGCCATTATGTCTTACACACAAGGAGACCTTAAAGTCAAAGATGGGAGCTGGAGATAGGAAGAGCACGACATGTGCTTTTCTGGAAGCTCAGTCACCGACACCTGAACTCGCTTCTGACGATTCTCAGAATGCACAGACCTGTGAGTGCTGGGCTGTCATCTGCCTGGCCAGGGACAACTTCGCCCTGCTGGTCTTCCGCAGGGAAAGTTGTGTGGGATTTTCATGCCTATTTCTCTAAGTCCATGTAAAATACTGGACCCTAGAGAGACTAATGAAAGGAGGTTCGTGGCACGGGGTTGGCTAAGAGGAAAACTGCTTTTGTTACTGAACCGAGGAGTACAGAAATTCAGAGTTCATTTGCTAAAATCCAGAATTAGGGAGGAATGAGCGACTGCTTTTCCCCAAGAGTCTGGGCTTGGTGATCACAGAAGGCAGTTGGCTTTGATGATTTCTGAACTACTTAATGGTTAAAAACGAATGGTCCCATTAAGACTTGGAAGGCAGTCCTCTTATGTAACCGTTGGCTCTCCCTGGCTAAACGTCTCCTTCCAGCGAGCTCTGACACCAGGACTGGAGGGAGCATGAGGAGGCGGTGCATCCCACCTCCCACGAGAGCGGCGTGGTGTCGGGGAGGAAGCGGAGAGGCACAGCGGCTGGAAATGCTGCCCCTGCCACCAACCTGCAAGACACCCGGCGAAAGTCACTCACTGTCTCAGATCTCAGTTTCCCGCCCATTGAGAACAACAGACACTGAAGCAAAGTGGTCAGGCAGGCGGGCTGCCCAGGGTGCCCAGCCTCAGCGCCCCCGCTGGCTGGCCGCATGCCCTCGGATAACGCACCCTCTCTGGTCTCATTTTCCTCCACTGCATAACAGACACAGTGACGCACTTACCCTGAGGGCTGCTTGGAGAACTAAGCCAGGGAAAGCACACAGAGGTACTGGGTGTGGGGCTCAGAACAAGCTCTCGAGAAACGAGCTGTTAGTGCTGCTATGGTTGATATTATTATTGCTGTTCTCTTCTAAACAACCGCAGAAATACTAAGTCGAGGAGTAGGCTGCCAGCAGTTAAACACTGCCTGCTTGCTGGCAGCTCACACAATGGCTTGGGTGAGCTTAACTAGGCCTCCACCAGCCACCACTCTCTTTCCAGAGCGAGAAGAGAGCCTGGGGCTTTGGAGGCATGTGTTAAACGCGTGTTAAGTGAAGAAGCAAGCAGATAAATGAATCATGAAGGGAGGAAAGGGCAAATGTTTAAAGAGCTACAGCTCTGTCTTGACTTGAGGTTCTCTGGGAGCTCTGGCGAGGGCTGGTAGTTATAATCTCTGCCGAGAGGGCGCACAGTAGGGCTCGCCGAGGTCTGATGGCCTGGGGACGACACCCAGCTAGCTAGACACCCAGCTAGCTATTCGCTGGAGCACAGGGCAGGCCCCTGGGGTCAGGGTGGGGCGAGTGCAGATCTCACTAAACACTCTGACTCGACATTTCAATCTCAAGGACTCAGGCTTGCTCCAGAAAGGGCTTTAGAGGACAGACTTCTCAACTGTCTAAAAAGAACGAGTGAGAAAACGAAGGGAGAAAGAAGGATTGGCCACTGGACAGCACTGAGGAGTCGGGTCATCTGAACATCTGGTCTGAGACCCCTCCCCTCCCATCCATCACCTCTGCAGAGAACTGTTAAAACCAGCGACCCTAAGAAAAAAAAACAAAAAACAAACAGCAACCCTGACAGAGGCCAACCCTGAGACTGCTTGTCACTGATCAGCCTACTCCAAACTCGGGGACTCTGGTGCCGACTGCGGAATTATTTTACCCTTGGCACCACGTGCACTATTATTAACTTAATCCTTGTGTTTAAATCAACTCACTGGAAAAGAAAAATTAAACGAAGTGATTTGTTAAAGAAATTTAAACCGCTATGTTAAATGAGAAACCAGTATTGCTTGCCCTAAAAAAAAAAAAAAAAATCAGAGGGAACTGTAAAAATAAACACTTAGAAACAAAATATTGTAATGAAAAGGAAGCTAACCACCACCGCTCTCCTCAGTTCTGGCTTTAAGAGCTGCTCGCTCTCTGTTAGGGAAGGCAGTTGGTAACGGATGGCCAAAAAAAAAAAATCTGCCAGTCCTCAGCGAAGGCTCCCTCCTTCAGGCATTTTTGAAAAATTTGAGAAAGAATGGAAAAACAGAAGTTCTCAGATGTGAGCCCACACTTTTGGAACCGTGTCCTTGTGCCACGTAAAACCATCGTAGGTTTGCAAAATAGTAAAACCTTCTTCCCCGTACTCTGAGGTTCAGCCCCCTTGTGGAACTAGAGAGCTGACTTGACCTCTTCCTAAGTGCAATTAAAATATAACTTCTCCTCGATTCTGGGAGGTGCCTTGAAGACGTCTGTGATCAGGATGCAGCCTACAATCAGCTGGCTTTTATGAGGTCGCTTTTTACTGGTGCTTAGTAGTATCTTTTTCGTGTTATCTGGGAGGCTGTTAAGAGATTGATGACACATCTCATAATGAGGGGGGCTCAGAGTCAAGAAAATACGGTACACCTCGACCGGGCCAGTATAAATGAGCCTCCTGTTTGGACGCCAAGACAGCACAATAGCCTTCCGTCTTCCCGGTTGTGTTCATCTGATAAAGACATTACAATGGCGAGATATTATGATCTATAACCCTCCTCTGGAACACTCACACATTCTTGGCCTTGAACGCCTGAGCAAAATGCTGCACGCTACGGAGCAGAGCGAGGTCCAGGGTCATTGCTTCTACCTTGGCTTTGTGCTGGAATGAGAGAAAATAAAAAGAAATGATAAATAACAGCAAGTTTAGTTCATGGTATCAAGTTACAGTCAATGTGTTATGGAACATGTCGGAATTCCCCTGTTTAATATTAGACGCCCAGAGAGAATATAAATCATCAGAATGAATAGAAGAACGGGGCTTTTTACTGCCAAGTTTAGGGAGGATGGGAGGCTGGGACTCTGCTAAAACTCCAGGCTGAGGGGCTGTGCCGTTTGACTCAGCGCCTGAAACAGGATCCACAGGGTCTGGAGGCTCACGTATCTCCTCTGGAAGTGCCTCCTAAAAGAAACTATAATGACAGGGGTACACCAGGACGAGGCCCACCTCCTGCAAGAACACCAGAGGCCACGTGGGAATCTCAAAAGCTGCCGTGTGGGCTCTGAAATGACTCCACTAAGCCTGCCTCAAAAATGGAACACAAGGCGTGGACAGAGAGTACAAAGGCAGGCAAAACTCGGTAATACCAACGGAGCCCGACAGCTCTGCATCCCCTGCTTCAGAAATGCAGACGAGCCAGGTTTAGAGACCCTGTGAACTCTATGGATGTGAGGCACACGCGGGTGATGATAATGAGCTCCTGGTGCCTAACCTCGGGTGACAGCGGGTGGGCACTGACAGGCATCATCTCATGTCACCTGCAGGACGACTGAGGGATACCTTTTATTTGGCCTATTTTACACTGTGGCATCTTGTAAGAGACTGAATACAGAGCTAAGAAGTGTGGCTGGAGAGACCTCAAGTCAGTCTGACACTGAAGCCCAAACTCCCTCCTGGAGACACGCCAGAAGCCCTACAGCAGTCACTGAAGCCGCCCCATCCCACTGCAAGGCCCCCAGCACAGTTCTGGAGAGACCGTGCCTTTCACACGGGCCCTGTGTTTACCAGGCCCTCCCGAGTCTAAGCCTGGCTGACTCTGCTGTGTGGGCTGAAATGCTACCACTTCTTAGAGCTCTCTCCTCAGAACAGACGGCCAGGCTACCTGCCTGCTCAGGTAAGTGGATTCCCATAAGGTAAGCGGTGAACCTGGAAATCCTTGTCTAGACTGCGACGCTGAGGTAAGACGAGCGAGAATCACATGAGGCTCGGATGCTGTGAAGGGGATGCATACGGCTCGGCAGAGGACACCCTCCACCTGGACGCACACACAAGCTGTGCTGAGACGCTTCCTGGGTCTGCAGCAGTTCACCTTGGCCATCAAAGTCCTGGACTGCGACCCGAGTCCCAGGCCTTGGACAGTGAACACCAGGCCGATGCAGCTGGAATACACACAGACTCTGGGCCGTCTAACCTTTCTGAGCCTCAGTTTCCTCACTTGTAAATGATAAACGCTCATTATCTACTCACAGAGTAGTGAGGCTAAGTGCAAAACGCCTAACAGCCTGCCTAGAAGACAGAAGGTGTTTCATCAATTTAACTGGAGGAGGGAAGATGCCCGTAGTGACAAGCTCTCTCCCTGAGGCCACTGTGTAATAAATGGTTGTTCAGGAGGGTGACAGGGCAGCAGGGTGGGTGAAACTGTGTTCACGACAAGTGAGGCTTCCCCCCGAAGACCTCGTCGTACCAGATCACTGTTGGATCCTGGAGGATCCAGGTCCTGCCACTAACAGGGCCCAGTTTCAGCAAAGGCAGTAGAGAGGAATTCAGTGACCTCCCCAAACCCCAACAGTCTGGCAAAAGCAAGCTGGCCGAAGTGGATTTTAAATTCCTCAGGTAACAGCAGCAGCTGCACACACCTGCAGATTCTGGAAGAAGGAGAAGCATCTAACCTGATCCAAGAAAAGAGGAGAGTGCCAACACGTGGGTTTCATTAGAGCTTCCTCAGATCAGGGAATATGAGAACCGGAGGGCTCATGGTAAGGCAAGGCCACAGCCCTCATCCCACATGAAGGAGAACTGCCACCAGGAGAAGGGATGCCGTACCCCGTACAGAGGGCTCGGGACTCCGGATGGGGAGCAAGCCACCCACCCCCGCCCTCCAGCTTTCTGTCTGCGTGATGGATGTTTATCTGTGGCTCAATTCTTTGGAGTGGGACATCTGTCAAAATGGCTAACTTCCCTTCCCCATAGATTCTTATGCCTCCTGAATGCTCAACTACTGGTTCTGATGTTCAGATGTGGCAACTCAAGTGCCCTTTCACCCTCATCCTGCTCCTCGGGCCCCAGCCGCCCCTGGCGCAAAGCACGACACTCGTCGTCAACACAGAATCTTATGGAGCTTTGAATGGATCACAAGAGGAAAACAGGATATTTCTCCTATTAACGGAGGGGTGGTAAAGATAGACATGGCTCCTCTCAGCTGAGTCCCTGATGGAAACCCCCGAGGAATGTGCTGGCTACATATTAGAAAAGAATGCATGTACATTCCTCCCCCATAAAACAGGGAGAACATTCCCAGATGGTGACCCCAAAGCGAAAATCCCAGTGAAAGCGATGGTGCGGCCGAATGGGCCGATGTGTTCTTCTAATGTGCCGTTTGCACGTGGTAAGCTGTCTTCTGGTACTGCCCCCCGCCACCCCCCACCTCGCCCCTTGCTGGAAGATAAAGCACAGGGCTGCCACCACCAATAAGAACAAAATCAGAACATACGTATCCAGGGGGAACGAGGGGTCACAAGCCATCAAGTAGTTCAACAGACTAATCCACAGGCGGTGGGTTACTGGGCTCCTGGGGACAGTGATTCAAGTCCGCACCCAATTACTCAGGTAATTCCCCCTGCCCGCGGTATCAGGTTTCCTGTTTCTGCTACAGACCCTGAGAAATGCAGAGGGGCTGCGCGTGCAGTTTGGTTAAGCCCCGCAAAGGGAAAACACAGCTTTTAGGAAGAGGGTGCACAAATGTGTGGATATGTGTGTGTGTGTTGCTGGGGGGGGGGGGGTGTTGCTCTTCTGGTTGTCTAACAAACTTCACAACGTGATAGAAATGTTCCTATCGTGGGACGTGCTCTAAATGAGAAGGCAGGGGCTGGCGGATTGCAAACAGAGAGCATTTCTGAGGGATAAACTGCTGATTGCTAGGTGAAAGCAAGAGGCCCCATCTGCCAATGTGAGCTTTCCTGCTGAGTCTATGAATTTGGGACTGACCACAATCCGCTTTCTTGGTATAACTCATTTCTGCTGTTGTTGTTGTTAACTTTAATTTGGAAGGAATTATAGACTCTCAAGAAGTGGCAAACACAGTACCCGAAAATGCTCACATACCCATCTCCCAGCATCCCCCAGAGGGGACGACTAATCCAAGCAGCATATCACCAAAACCAGAAAATTGACATAGTCACAAAGTAATTCATTAGACTCCAGATGTTACTTGGATTTCACCAGTTCGGGGATGCACTCATTTTCTTTTATTTGAAATATCTATGCATATAATTCTATGACATTTTTATCACATGCAGAATTTCATAGAACTATCACCACATTCAAGATATAGAACTCTTCCATCACCACTAAAAAACCATTGAATTTTTCAACTAAGATGTTAAATGAGCATACGCCATCCAGGACATAAAAAGTTCAGACCCTGTCTGGCCAGTCTCTGCGCTCTAGATTCGCAACACACATGCGCGCACACACACACACACACACTCCTAGCTTAAAACACTTTTGTAGCTTGGAATGGCCAACAAGATACGACCCAGATCCCTTACTGTGTGGCTCACACAAGTGCCTCTGTGTCAATCAAGATTACCTTCAACAAGGAAGAAGCCCCCAGACCTCAATGTCACAAGAAAACCAAGGATTATGCCTTGTTCATGCCTCATGTCCCTCCCAGGTCAGTGGGGCTACGGTCACTGTGACTGGCCAGGGGCCCAGGCAGGTGGAGTCCGCGGGTGTTTCCATCCTCTGTAACTTCACCAGCCTCTACAGGTGGGGAAGAGAACATGGCTGCACACGGAATGTCATGAGCTCCCACCTGCGGTGACAGGTGTTGCTTCTCCTAACATTTTGTTGGCAGAGCACGTTCTGCGGCTATGCCTAGCTTCAAAAAGGTGCAGCCCTCCACATGCCCAGCAAGAAGAGAAAATAGTAACAACCAACACACAGTCCATGATTTTGCCCTCTCTACTCTCCAGGCTCATTTCAGGCCACTTCCTGCTTCATACTTTCACTAGTCATAGAAACATTTAGAAAAGACAGATGAATACGGACAAAAAAGTATCTACAATGCCACCACCCCAATATTAACTGTTAGCTTTCCCTATGTCCCTCCCCCTTTCCCCCCTCTCTACCCATCTACCCATCTATCCAGCTGGCCAGCCAGCCAACCAGCCCCCCACCTAGCTTTGGCTGACAGAGACAACTTCCTACTAAACTTTGAATCTTTAAATGCTATAAAATGCCTATCCAACCCTTCCCCAAATCCGCACTGTTTTATTTAACCACACGAGTGTACACAAGTTTATCATCTCAGGTAAAAGGGGAATGCAAACTTACCTTAAATTCTGTCTACAGATGCTGGTACCCATCATTTTAAAGCAGGAATGCACAGGTAGCAGCCCACACACGAAGCATCAGGCAACGTCTAAGAAGCTGAGACGCCCAACTGCTCCCAGCCACCCCCAGGTTCAGCCAAAAGACAGAGTGATGAAGCAACCCACATACTTTTCTTTCATTTTCCTGGGAGTCAGGGGACACCAGGCAGTGGCACAGTCCACGGATACTCTCGCCAGAACGAGTCTTCTTGGGTTGTTCTTTATTAAGTTCCCAAAACCTGTCTCAGTGGTTCAAGAGTCTACAAGTGCAGAATCAAGGGGGTTCTCGCTGTTACACAAGACTGCTCTCTCATACCGATAGCAAAGCAAAGCCAAGTAGCTCAGTCACGTCCAACTCTTTGTGACCCCATGGGCTGTGGCCCACCAGGCTCCTCCGTCCATGGGATTTTCCAGGCAAGAATACTGGAGTGGGTTGCCATTTCCTTCTCCAGGAGATCTTCCCAACCCAGGGATCGAACCCAGGTCTCCCACGTTGCAGGCAGACGCTTTACCCTCTGAGCCATCAGGGAAGCCCCTCATACCAATGTATGACTATAATTAGCCAAATACGACTCAGGCGTGACACTGCCTAAAACCAAAGGAACCATACGGGGATCGTGTGGAACTTAAAGAGAAGAGGGAAGATGCCGTCACCCACAGGGACAGCAGTCAGGCTGAGCAGGAGGAGCCACAGTCCAGCCTGACAACAGCACTGGCTGTCTGACTTCAGGGGAGCTGTGTGACTGCACTGGGCCTCAGCGTTCATGCTGAAATGGGCGTTTGCACTAAATGGTAAGGGTAAAGATTAGGCATGGTGCATACAAGGCACGAGGCACAGAAATAACAACTATCATCATTTGTAAAACCACTGTTAGAACATGACACCGATTCTTTGGTTTTCAGCCATAAGGCATATATTATCAATTGCAGTCTTTCCTTATTTCACAAAATTTACTTAAGTAGGCTAGAGTCCACAGGGTCGCCAAGTGCCGGACATGGCTGAGTGACAGAGCAGAGCACATGATATGCTTGGCATTTAATTTTCATTGAAGAGTCATAGGGAAAGTCTTTTGAAGTATCTATCATTTCCCCCATTTCACAGACTAGAAAACAGAGGCTTTGACATTTTAAAGCGGCACTGCCTAGACACTGATTTGCGTCTCGAACTGAGACTCGACTGGTTCCAACACTCGTGTCTTCGCTGGATTATCACGACTGGCTCTAGTCCTGTTCTCATATTCTTCACTGCCTGACACTGAAAAGCTATCAAGAAATTAACGTCCTCTATATATTCTTGTTTGTGTCTATTTTACATCATATTTATTTCATACACTTAGAATTTACAAGAGAAGCCTAGTAGTGAAGGAGAAAATGTAACCAAGACAATAATGTACATTCAGAGCTTATTGCTAATGGCACCCTGCAAATTCTAATCCAATGTGCCTTAATTGCATTATGCTGATGCCTCTCGCCCTTCCACTTTACATATGCTTGCTCCTGATTTTATGTTCTGAAACCTTAAATAGGAGTTGTCACATTTACAGCAGCGGGAGACACCGGCGATGAGCGTCATTGACATGACATTATTCACGAACTGCAATACAGACCTAACTACACTGGTTCCGTAATTTGTCAGTATCCTATGTGGGACTTCGCAACGCTCATTTCTCCAGTATTAGGAAAGTGATGTCATTGTGGCTGTGGGTGTCAACCTCTTTGCTGGGAAAGGCAGGAGCAGATAGGGACTTGCGTCTCCTTTTGGCTCTTGTACGTCTCAGGAGAGCAACCCAAATCAGCAATCCAAATCATGAGCGAGCTAGATGGGGAGTCTGCCCAACCTTGAACAAGCCTAAAGATAAAAAGGATGCCCTGATCAGGGACTGACCTGGTGGTCCAATGGCTAACACTCCACACTCCCGATACAGGAGGCTGTGTTTTCGATCCCAGGTCTGGGAACTAGATCCCACATGCACAACTTTGCATACTACAACTAACGGTCACACACATCGCAACTAAAGGTCATGCATGCTGCAACGAAGATCGAAGACCCCGCATGCTTCAACTAAGCCAGCACAGCCAAAATGTTAATAAATGAATATTTTTTTAACAAAAGGATGTTCTGATAAGTGCTCTTTCTGAAACAGCATTTCTACCCAAGGAGAAGGCAGAGTTTAATAGTCTCTTTCTTGGCTCTCCACACCTATATCAATTTGTACACCTTTGTGCCTTTAACTAGGAAAATGCTCTTAAAGAAGAGTCCAATTTACAAAATAGGGAATCAAACCAGAAACGACCCTTAGCAAAGCCCTGGGTTTTCCTTCGAGCCTTGAAGGAGAGGGGTTGACCTTGTCATTCCTGACCTTCAGATCAACCATCAAGCAGGAACCTTCACTCCTGAGCGTCCACAAATGCTCCCCCCACCCAAAGTCCGCCCTCCCTCCAAAATACAGTGATCAACATGCCTGATGAGAAAATCATGACAATCCTCGTTTCATTACACATAGGTCAACATTTCTGCCTTGGGTTGCTGGAACTCAATTTATAAAATAACTGTTTCAATATCTATAGGTGATTGTGAGGCTGATTCAAGGAGAAACTGCACCGGATAACGGCTTATTTAATTTGGTGTATGACTTATGCACCACGTAAAGTAAAACTATTAAAGATGCTTAGACAGTAATTGGCAGTATTTTGCACTCTGGATAAAAAAAATTGCTTATCTTGCCAGAAACTAACAAGAGAGGGAAAATTATTCGAAAACCTTCCAATTTCCCTCTCTGCTACGCATTCACTTTGCAGCTTAAAAACAGTTTAAGAGGATGGCAAATGGCACGGGAGTTTGGCAGCCGACATGATCGGGCATTTACGCCTGGCTATTGAAGAAAGAGCCTTTTTTCATAGTGAATTTTTCATCCTAATGTAAGTGATGATTTACGTTAACTATAGGTAAAGCATGGTTACATTTTCCTGAAGGATTGCAGGCAAGTAGAGAGTAGTACAATAAGTTGAAGCGTAAAAGCTTTCTCTGTCATAATATTTATTATAATGGCATATAAAATAGCTGAAATAAATAATAGATGACTAAAGGTAAATTCATATGATAAAGAATCCTTCAGAAGACACCATTACTTTTGACTGTTCGAGTTTTATACACAGTTGAAGCCTCTTTAATAAACAGGCCCTATGTCTTAGGTAAGTACTGGAAACATCCACGACGTGGTCTAAAGGCAACAGACTGGACAGCAGCTAATCTACTGCATAATTATATCCTCAATAGGAATAGGCTATATGTTTTGAATGTTTTAATAGGCAGGTTCTTAATGAAACATGTTAAGCATCTGAAGCCCCTTCTTTGCAGAAGTTGCTGATAAAATAAATCCGGTACCCCCCACCCCAAGATTCAGAAGGGTGTACAGATGAACGGAGAAAGCAGCATCGACATATACACACAGTACCACGTGTAAAATAGACAGCTGGTGACAAGGTGCTATTTAACACAGGAAGCCCAGCCTCGTGCTCTGTGATGACCTAGGGGGGTGGGCTGGGGGGGGGGAGGCTTAGGAGGGAGGGGACAGACGCATAATTGGGGCTGAACTGCATTGCTGCATAGCGGAAACCAACACAACACTGTAAAGAAATTTTCCTCCAATTAAAGAACAATTTTTTTTTTTTTAATAGAAAAAAAGCCCACAGAGAGATGTGGGGTCTGTTGACTATCTGGTGACAGGTCAATGGCAGTTAGTTTCACTGACTATAGAGAAAGAGAAACAAGATTTGTCTGCTCTGGTTGAAAGTCTTCTGAATTCCACACGGAGGACCCAAGAGGTGTGGGAGACGCTCAAACGGAGAGCGACGCTCTTCATCACGACGCTGAGGACGGACAGAAACACACACTGGCAGGACAGCACCTGCCCTGGGGGCGCTCAGCCACGGACACGCCGGCGCCAGGGGGCGCCCTGCGAGGTCTGGACACGCTGCTGGCGCCGCGGCTGGGCGGAGGGCTGCCCTGGCGTCTAGGGGCTAGAGCCCGGGGCGCTGACAGACCCTGCGGCCAGGCCCAGACGGCAACGGGGCCGAGGCTGCGCCTGTCGGCCTGGGGAGAGGAACTGCGATTCACCCCAAGTGGGCTCCAACGATTTAAATTTATCCTTATTTATAAAAATAAAACCGGCTCACTGAGCAAAGTACAAATAATACAGAAGTGGATAATGCATCAAGTGAAAGTATCTGGAATCCTGCTGCCCCAAGATAAACAGAGTGACAGTTTGGGGCAAACCCTTCCAGGATACATTTTCTACACATATAAAAACACTGGGCCACAGCTTATTTCTACAAACATTGTAACGTAGTTTATGTGTTATTCTATAATCTGGTTTTTCACAATTAACACATAATAGAATACACCTAAACAGAGCTCCACCCACATTCTTTTCAACCAGTAGGTTTACCCAGAAGAGGAGTGTTCAAACATTTATTAAAAGTTGATCTGGGTGGTCCAGTAGTTAAAGCTTTGAGCTTCCAATACAGGAGGATAGGTTTGATCCCTGGTCAGGGAACTAATACCTCATATATTGCACAGCACAACCAAAAAAAACAAATTAAAAAAATTTTAATCCAATTAAAAATTTATTAAAAAAAAAAAAAAAAACTGATCCCCTTTGGATGTCTCAGTCCTCCACAGCCTTCACTATGTTTGTGAACTTTTTACTTAAATTCCCAAAGCTTGACCTTTTTTACCTGTAAAAATAGAAATAATAGAAGAATCCCTTCCCTGGGATTACTGTGGGGACTCAGTAAGATAATATCCACGGGAAGCACCTCAAACACGTATGCTCTAAGTGTTAACTATCGCTGTTGCTGTAACTAATATTACTTTATGTAGTTTCCAGGTTTTTGTTACTAAAAGCAATGTTGTAATACCTATGTTTTGCAATAAACAATTTTTTTTTTCTATAGGATAAGATCCTGGAAGTAGAATTGCCACGTAAGGCGACATCTGTATTCTAAATTTTGATACATTTTTGCTGGGTGTCCAAAAAGGTTAGAGAAATTTCTATTCCCAAGAACACTGCAAGAGACTACGAAAGAAAACCAAAACAACTGATAATTCACACTAATATTTATAGTCAATTAAAATGAAGTTTTATATCTCTGTCTCTGACTTCTGGTACACAGTGAGTGGCACAGAGTAGGTTTTCAAGACAGGGTTTAATTTAGAAAATGAATGAATGAATAATGCACCACCTGAACCTGGGACAAATTCCTCACTACAGATAAAAGCAGGCTAGTGATGTTGGCAACAATGATTCCCCATAATCCCCGGGAAAGCCAGGCCTTTCTGCTGAAGCTTCAGGCCCCCTGGCTGCCGGCCTGCCACTCAGAAGCTGGCCACGCTGCCTGAAGACGAGTGTGAGCCCGCTGTGCAGAGCATGCAGTAAACATGCAACAGTACCATCACACTTGGGGAGTGACCACAACAGTCACTTTCAATTTAAGGATGATTCCAAAGAGAGGAATCATTCTGAGGTTCTGCAGAAGCAGGGCAGCATATTCAACAGATGAACTAGAAAAGGTTAAAAAGACTACGTGCTGCCAAGAAAGACGAAGTTTCCTGCTTAAGGTGGCATCTGTCTAAGTAGCCTCTAATAAGTTCCAACAAAAGCACCCAGAAAGGCAGAAGAGCTACAAACTCAATACACAGCACACATACACACACGTCACAGTCAAGGTGTCCCCAGACGTTGTGCATCTTCTACATTAGCTATGGGACCAAATAACTTACTCATAGAAAGGAACTGGAGAAGGAATTGAAACAGCAGTAACAAAGAAGATGTTCTTTTTTAGGGAGGGGGATTTAATTGAGTTATTAAATCACGTATGGCCTGGTTTTGCTGGTTAAAATGGTAAGACACAGTAAACAGCTTTATACTATGTAAGAGAAAATTTAAATCATGTATGTGAAAGTTTCAGGAAGAAAAATATCAAAAGGGAGGGAGGGAGGAAGGGAACAGAGGAAGGGAGGGGAGGGAAAGGATATGAGAGAGAGAAAGAGAGAGAGGAGGAGGAAGAAAATCAGTTTAGCTTCCAAATTAGCAGCAGCAGGAAAAAAAGAGGCTTGAGGTTCACTGGATATTAAGAAACTGGATCGATGCAAAAATAAAATCCAAAAAAGAACTAAAATTATTAATAAAGGGAAACATCTGGTAGAGGAGACACAGAATGAAATTTAGAAATTAGTACAGATTCATACATAATCACAAGGAAAATTAAAAGGACTTAAATTCACATGTTAAAGGCAGAAGCCAACTAGAATTTAAGAATGACCTCTATGCTGTATAAAACAGATAGTGTGGACAGAGAAAACCAGCATCTCCCAGACCTGTTCTCCCTGGTCCATAGTACTGGGCTATGTTGAGAAGAGACCTACCAGCTGGGAACTACATTTCCCAGCCTGCACTGCGGTGGGGGCGGGGCCTCCAGGTTTCCACCAATGGCCTGTGAGTGGAATAGTCTCCCCCGGCCCCACCCTACAACCCCAGGCTACTCATCACGTGCACTGGGTTTCCCATATTCTCTCTCCTTCCGTCTGATGGATGCAGAGGATAACGATTTCTAGTAAGGCCACTAGATGCAAGGAGCTCCCATACTTTATGCACTAAATAGACCATGTCCCTGTCCAGTGGGGACACCCCATGTGGATCTGTCCTACTCTGGAAATCTCTTGGTACAGCTGTTGTCTCTCACAACTTCAAGTGCCAGTGTGGCTGACGGCTCTCTGCTGCTTTCACCAGGAAGCAGCAGCAGCAGCACACTGTTGGCAAGCAGAAATGAAATTTGGGACATTACAGGGTTTAAAAAATCCAATAGATTCTGGAGCCCAAACAGTATAAAATAAGCCTGAAAATGCCTCTGAGAGCCGATAGCCCGTTACAATCCCCATTTCTGAATTAATTCAAAGAATTCAGGCCAGGAGTATCTATTGGATTAGTGATATAACTTTTCCACCCAAGTCCTTTATTCCAGATAGTGGTGTGGTTGCTAAGGAGTAGACAGAGAGACAGACACAGAGGTAGACAGACAGATGGAGAGATGCTCAGAAAAAGAGGCAGGCGTTCCTGTCCCATGAGGTTTCCAGGCTTGTCTGACAGCTTCCCCAGGACTGCTACTGAAAGGGAAGTCCTAACAGGAGCCTAAAAAAGAGGGGTCTGTGAGGAGTGGCAGAATGAGGCCAACTCGAAGCGCAGATTCAAAGCAGTAACCAGGCGACCCTGTCCCCTCAGTACCCACAGCATGCCAGCTTGGGCATGGGCACATGGCCATGTTCACATCTGACTCCGTGGTCTGCTCTCTTGTAGCCAAAAGGGACAAATGAATCACGTGGGGGTCACTCTGTTGAAAGGTAGCTAAGTTAGAGACTGCGTGTTTTCAGGAGAGCAGTGCAGACAGCATTAGAGTTGGGGGTGGGGGACACCACCTTGTAAGCGTCCATTAGAAGCCACTTCGGCATGCGCGCGTGTAAGGCGGCTCGGCCTCGGCGCACTCCTTCAGTATTTATAAACAGTGTCGCCCCTGCTCCCTCTGGCGCCACGACACGGATGTTCTCTTCAGGCAGAGCCTCTGCTGCCGACAGGGGATGGGGTGGCCAGAGCTTTCACTGGTCTGACGGGAGGACCTCGTCCATGTGGTCCCCTATTTCTCAAGGAAAGCAGGCGTTAGAGGGTGCACTCCTTTTGGGGGGCACCAGGTCTGCAGTGCAAGCCCCAGAAGGATTCGGGGGTGTTCTGGCTGAGGATCACGTTTTCTAGTTCATCTAAGTGTCACCGCTCATCACACAACTAGGAGTTGTCAGACTTCCTGCCCTGTGTACACTTATGAAGCGCAGTCCAAGAGGCAAATGCTCACTGTTAATTAAACACTTTGGAGGGCTTACTCTCTGACAGGTACTATTCAGAGAAGGGAGGATTACGGACTCTGCTACATTTCGCCCTGTTGAGCCCTTACAAAGTACACCCAATTACCTGCACTTTACAAACAAAACAAAGGCTGAAAAAGCATCCAAAGAAAAAAAAATCTGCTTGAAAAGCCATATAATCAGCAGTTGGCAGAAGTGGGATTTTAGTTTTTCCTCCACTCTGATAAGCCATTTCTCCTTACAAGATAGTATTATTGTTTTGGTGCCAGAACTTTCTTTCCAACCCTGAAATTTTCCCTAAATCCAGGAGATTATGGTGGGGTCCAAATGTACTTCACTCCCAAGAATGTTGTTCTTTCCATGAACCCAAAGCCTTTACACTTTTTTTTTCACTATTAAAATGTTAACTTTATGATTAAAAAAAAAAAAAGAATGTTGATTTCCACCTCTCCCCTCACCCAACCTCCAGACTCTGGAAGAGCCAAGAGAGACATCTAAGTCATGTGTAATTTGAAATGTTTCCATATGTGTAGAAATAAGATACTAATCTAACCACCTGCTCACTGGAATGTAGTGAAACAGACTTTTCTTCCCAAATGGCTGTAAGTCCTCCAGAAAGTCAGCAAACTTTCTCTTGAATGGGCCAGTTAGTATTTTAGGTTTTGCTAGCCACACAAACAACTCGACTTTTGCAGCATGGATGCAAAAGCTGCCATAGACACTGTCAACAAATGGGTGCAGCTGAGTTCCAATAAAACTTTATTTACAAAATCAGGTGTTGGGCTGGATTTCCTCCTGGTGTGGCACAGTTTGCTGAAACCTGTTTCAAGACAAGAGTCGGGAAAGCTGGGTATGTTTCCGACAGTCTGGCAGTCTTGTAATTAATGTAATTTGCAGATTCCACTGAATATAGGAGAAAATAGAGCATCACACGATGTCTTAAATAACATGTTGACTGATCACACAGGCCAGCTGATAAAGATGTAGCTCACAGACAGCATTAAGAGTCTCAAGTAGTGTGTACAATGAGCGGTAAGTATCTGCTAACACTACTACTTGCAAAATGTGTCTCCTGTTAAAAATCTGAATTTCAGGAGTATTACATGTTTTAAGTATCAGCACTAAATGGTTCCTGCAATTCCATATGTCTGCTTGAACACAGGACCACTGTAAAAAATATTATGGCCACTCTGGAAAGCTATAAAAACCTGTTAGAGAAATTGAAACAGGGGTTTCTAGATATCTTCCAAGCATCCTTGGGCATTTAGGGTGTGAAGGACTTTTTTCCACTGGGCTCAAAGGTATGTTCCAGATCTGCTAACGATTCTCTTCAAAATCCTAACAGGCATCACATTGGAAGCTCCATCTTGGCCACTGGGAATGAGAGCATAACATTTCCGTCTGGTGCATATGCATTTACAGTGCACAAAAGCAAAACCAAAACAACAACACAACACCTCTTGCAGTGGAAACAGAACTACGCACTTTCTTCTTTATTGCAGAGGGAAGAACTGCAGGTGCAGACACAGAGTTTGGGTGGGGGAACCATTTGGGTGGGACAGGCAGAACTACACACAAAAAAACCAAAACAATGAAAACACGAAATAAAGAGATTGCTCATAAGATAATTATTAGAGATCATGTCTTCTATGTCCTGGGATTTTTCAATCCAGATGATAGCAGGAGACTAAGGGTGATTGAGAAACCATAACTGTTCTTGAAAGTAATAAGGGAAAAAAAAAAGGAAGAAAGTAATAAGAATTACAGGCCATATCATCATGATTCAGAGGAAATTCATGCCTTCTGCTGGGGAGAGCAAAGATGGCCCTTGCAGCATTGTGAGTCATTCTGCCTGGACCGAGGGGTTTAAATTCCTCAACCAGGAGTCAGTATCAAGCCTTGCTGAGGACCAGAGTTTCTTACTGGCAGAATGATCTTTGAAATCTCTGAATACCAAGAAGCCACCAAGCACCTGATTTACGGGGATTAATACTTCCAAACAAATACAAAACCCACTAGTTAACAAGAAAAGACGAAAAACAAAACAGAATCATAGCCACCCGTTAGGTCACGGCACTGGAAGTGTCATGGACCGCGTTAAGGGGAGCAACGACATGAAGAGGGATGGACGGGGGGACAGCCCCACAGGAACCCTCGTCAAGACGCTCTGCTCAACCCTTCACATCCATGCAAGATGCCCTTCCTTCACCCTTTAAAAGGCAGCTAGACACATCTTCACTTTGAGAGTGCTACTGCTAAGTCACTTCAGTCGTGTCCGACTCTGTGTGACCCCATCCCTGGGATTCTCCAGGCAAGAACACTGGAGTGGGTTGCCATTTCCTTCTCCTATGCATAAAAGTGAAAAGTGAAAGTGAAGTCGCTCAGTCGTGTCGGACTCTTCACAACCCCATGGACTGCAGCAGCCCACCAGGCTCCTCCGTCCATGGGATTTTCCAGGCAAGAGGACTGGAGTGGGGTGCCACTGAGAGTAAGCACACGTAAACTAAATAATCTGAGGTCATAAATAAGATGAAGGGAGGACCTGAATTCCAGTCTAACCAATCCCGAACCATCTGTCCACCCTTACTGCCTGAAACTATCATTATCATGACCCTTTCAATGAAATGGAGATGGAATGTTGGAGACTAACAGTACCCTTGCAAATGATGAAATTCCAGCATCTTAAGCAGGATAGGAAAAGGATGAGAAAAATCAGGAAAGGCCAGAAAGACCACATGTGAAGGAAAAAGCTGAGAAAATACCCCGTTCTCCTGTTCTCTGGAGATCCATAATCATATGCTACCCTGTTCCCTGCAAGCGCAGACATACACAGGGTATAGCACATTAATCCTTCAAACACTAACAGATGCTGGCAGGGATTTAGACTGGAATGTATTTACAAAGTGACAAATTATGTTCTGTATTATAGAGAGAGAGAGAGCACCCACAAACAGGCTGATAAATGTCAGCTGCAGTCACGACAAACGGTTTATTTTTATTATACTGTAACCACAAATTTTTTTTTTCTTTTCTTTTTTTTTTTTCCAGGGAGTCCCAAAGATTTATTTGTTGCAGGGAAAAAACAAGATTATATATGACACAAAGTAATAACTGTAAGATCGGTGATATTCCAGGCACCCTACCCTCCTGGAAAGCTGCATCCAGGCTGTCGAGTGCCACTAAAAAACGGAACCTTCTCCCAAGCCCAGTAAATGGTTAATAAATCAGCACCAATACAATGCCTTGTAATTAGATACAGCCTGAGTTCACAGACTAGCCAATTGATAGACAATATCCAATTCCCCCTTCACTGGCTATCAGGAGGGTAGAGTAACTATTAAAATAAATTTAATGGCTGTGACGGGTAAGAAAATATACCAGAAGCTAAAATGTAATCAGTATACCCAAACCCAAAATAAAATTATAGTCTTTGCTGCAAACACGGTCCCTGGAAACGAGGCTTATGGATGGAGAGCGACATCCGCAGGCCGAGAAAGGCACGGTCACTAACTCACAGGAATGCTGAACCTTGAACACAGACTGGGTGGGGCGTGGGGCGGGGTGGGGGGAATCTGGCCTGGGGCCAAGACAAAATGTAAGCACTGATTATTAAGAGACCATGCTGAGGAATCCCTCTCCCGCACCTGGCCAGTGGGCTGTTGGCCGCAGAGACAGGCAGTCTTGACTGAGCTCCAAGGCAAGATGGCAAGAGGGTGTGGCAAGAGGGAAGCAGTCCGCACCCCTGCTTCTTGGTGGGGCCCCGCTGTGCTGTCACCTCACTCTGTGACCCTGGGCAGGTTTCTCCCCCTACCCCACCCCCACTCCCCAGGAACCTCCATCCTCTCAGCTGTGAGCTAGACGGTGTGGAGCTCCTGGGGTGGGCAAGATCTCTTCCAGTGTCTGATCCTTTGTCTTAGAGGTGGAGGGATGGTAAGTAGAGGAGGGCAGGCCAAAGAAAACGCATGCCGGTGACCAAAAAGATTCTGTAGAAACAGAAACACCTTCTCTGCTGGGATGCCCTCGTGGAATCACTGCAAGTTACAAGTCCTTACACTTGCACACCCTGAAAGCGGCTTTTTGCAAAAAGGCACGACTGGAACACAGAATATATTCAAACACACAGACTACATAGAAGGGTGCAGAATCACACACACACACACAATCCCAGTGACAACTATATGTAAAGGTGGTTCTTTCTTTCCCGATGACAGAGAGAAAAGACTGCTGCGATGGGGAGTGGGGGGAGGCGGCCCCGTCTTTAGGGTGTTAGGGGCAGGCAGGAGCTCTTCTCTCTTCCCCCAAAACCCACCTCGGGGAGGCGTGAGCAGGTGGCCGTGGGGAGACGTGCGCAAGGACGGACCCTGGGGTCCAGGGAACAAGATTTAGTCCCGACCCCATCACCACCTTAATGTGTTACTGCCTCCTGGAGATCTGGAACCTCACTGTTCCCATCTGTGGACCATAATGTTAGTATCCCCTTCAGCATGGGAAGGTTAGGTAAAGTTATGCTTGTAGCCTGGAGGGCCCAGTACCTGCCTGGCACACAGGAAGTTTTTGATGAACTGTGTCTATTATTTTTAAGCTGGGCTGCTCCCTGAAACCACCACCCACCCCCCTCCAAGCCCTTTACAATCCTAAAAAAAGATACCTGTCTTTCCTGCAATCCAATGAGAGCTTATTCTTCCTTTATCCTAATCCACATCCTAGTTTTATCCATCACCACTTCCTTGTGTCTTCTCTTATTTTCTCTAAGGGGTGGGGGGGTGGGGACTGGGGATTCAGCACGAAGCATGCTCCCATGAGTTTCCTTCTGTTCCCCAGGCCAGTGTATTCCAAAGAGTGGGCCTCTGTTCTCAGTAGCTTACGGTGACATGAGATCAAAGGTGGGGAGCAAGGTGGAAGACAGCGTGAAGGGGAATTCACTCCATCAAAATGGCAGTCCAGGGACTTCCTTGCTGGTCCAGTGGCTAAGACTCTGTGTTCCCAATGCAGGGGGCCTAGGTTCAATCCCTGGCCAGCGAACTAGATTCCACACACCGCAACTACAGATCCAGAGCAACTAAGATCCAGAGCAACTAATACATAAATAAAGATTTTTTTTTTAAATAGCATTCTGTCACAGAAGCCAACCAGAAGAAGGTCCTGAAGACAACAGTGCAGCCAAAGTCACAACAATTTGAGCAGCAAAATAAATAATGATGTTACTGGACTACAGAACAAAACATGTACCTGTGAATCTATACTAATATAAATAAAATAACTGAATCAATCAACAAGTGGGAGAGATGGGATCCCTCTTCCTTCATAAGAATTCCAATTACTCAGTACAGAAAGCCATGTGAGAAATACAAAATCACCATTAGGCAAGCGCTGCTATAATAACTGCTGTAGGTGAGATTGAAGTCAGTGTATGAATGTTCAAGGAAGAAAGAGAAGGCTGGCATAATCTCAGAGCATATCCCCCTAAGTATTTATGTAGGGTGAAAAAAAAAAATTAACAAGATGCTGGAAAAACTCAGCAGACATGCAGACATTACCTTCACCAAATGATCACGGTGACTTCACCATATGATCAAGGTGACTTCACCATTAACCACAGCAAGACAAACATCATGTACCACCTGACCTGCTTCACTAAAAGGGACACAACATCGTTTCTAGGATGCTCGGGCCAAAAATCTGCTTTAACTTAACCCAATCACTAAGAAGAAGAAAAAAAAAATCAGTTGCACCAAAGTCTCAAGATCAGGAAGGACAGGGAAGGAATGAGGAACTATCAAAGACTAGAGGCGACCAAGACAACACGTGGTTAAAGACAAGGTGGGATCACAGACCAGATCCTGCGCTAAGAAGATCTAATGGAAAGCTGGTAAAATGTGATTAAGGTGGTACAGCTGACATTAGAAACTACTGCCAACTATTCTATATTACTATCCTGGTTTTGATAACTACATTACGGTTAGATAATTATATTACAGTTAGGTAAACTGTTAAAATTAAGGGAAGATAGGTAAAGCCTTGGTGCATTTTTGCAACGTCTATGTAAGTCTGAAGTCATCTGGAAAGAAGTTCATAAAACACAATGAAGTGGCTGTCTTTGGAGCTGGCGTTCTGTGCTGAGACAGCCTTTCTTTTACAAAGTGGTACTGACTGTTGATGAGGGTGCTGCTTGTTGATTTCTGTTTGTTGCTTTATTAGTGTCCTTCTTAGGAAATGAAAACACCTTGGCAAGTTTAAGTTGGTGTCCTCATTTCTATTTTCTTTTGAAAAATTTTTGGGATCCTGTAATCCGAACATCTGAGAAGCACTAACTAATCAGCTCGTTGAGAAGTATTTCCTGATGATTGGACACTGGAGGAATCAAAGTTTACAACACGAGCACTACCGAAATTCTCATCACAGCCTTAAGTCCCAACGCTACTGCAGCGTCAGACCACAAGGAGAGTCAAAGTCACCTCTTTGGGGAAATGCACCCTGCTCACTTCCACCGTGGGAAGCAGGGACCCAGCACAGAATCTTTGCTACTCACTTCAAATTATGAGTTTCTTAAAAAAAAAAAGCAGGGCCTCTCGCGTACATGTTGGTATCTTCTAAGAGGCATTTTTCCCCCAGTGAAAATTCAATTTATTAAAGAAAAATAATTGACATGCATCTCTGTAACTTCTGAATGCAAGTTAACTGTTTGAATATATAAGCTATGAAATGCTGAAAAATTTGCAACCTAACTCATTTTAAGTCTTCTTTCAGCCCCAAGGTGGGTTTAAAACAAACAAAGTCATTTCACTCATCTCCTAAGCACCAGCTATAGATTCCTTATACTTTCTGAGTGCTCTTCTTATAGTAGTTTCGGAGCCCTAGTGATCAGTGCTTTAATAGGGATTAAGCACAGCAAAAACCTCAATTTGTACACTCTCCATTACAGACGAGCCTGAGAGCTTTCAAAGTTTTTATGTGAAATGATAAAAATTTTTGTTTAACATACTTTTAAAGTTGAGAAGACTTGGAACAAGTGCTCTCGGTTATCAATCAAATGCATGATCATTCAGCAAGTAATACAAACCATTTGAAAATGATAAATACACAGTGAGTGTGGACGTGTAGAAAAAGAGACCCCCAGACAGGGCTGGGAAAAAAAAAAAAGGAGTATAAATGGGAACAGCCTTTCTGAAGAAGAATGATCAATTCACACTTAAAAGCCTCACTTGGCCCAGGGAAATCAGTAGCATTGATGGTGACTGTGAAAAGTGAAAATAGCATCTGTGCCCAGCAAGAAGGGACTGGTTTAGTAAGTTATGAAGGCATAATGTACAGTCACTAGAACTGTACTGCCAAAGAATACTTACTGGTACAAAAAGATGACCAAAATTCGTTAGAAAAAAAAATATCAGACTACAGTGTGGTGGCAATTTTAAGAAATATAGACAGATATATTTGAATTTTAAGAAGACAGAGATACACCAAGTTAACAGCAATTGCTTGTGAGGTTCAGAAGCACTTACTCCTTATCTGTGTAGGTGTGACTATAATTGTGAAATATGTCAAGATAACGTTACTTTTCAATCAGGAAAAAAATTAACCAGCAGAGTTCTAATTTCATGAAACAGATAGATAGGATACATGAATATAAAATATCCATGAATGGATTTATAGCTTGTGCAGGCAATTTATCTACTGGAAGAACCCAGAAGAGATTGTCTTCTGGTGGAAGGACTGATGTATTTAGCGCATGTTTAAAGGAAAGAGACTTGCCATTTAGATTTTTCTGTGTTAATGTTTTAGTGTGGGCATAATTTTTTGGAAAATAAAGTAGTAGTTCTAAGGATATGTAGAAAGGTAAGAGGGAAAGTTAATCTCGTGTGTGGTACCTGTGTGTGGATTCTGCCCAGCCCTAATGCACAACTCAGCCCCTCTAGGAAACAAATCCCCAGACACACGAGGGGCAAAGACGAGAGGAAGCACCAGCCTTCTCGGGATCAAAGCTGCTCGCTCTCCTACGTCAGAAACCACAGGCAGAGAAATCAGACCCGACCAAGATCGCATCCGAGTTCTACCACACGTAGTTCCAGCATGCCAAGAAATGCCCTAAACTCTCTGAAACCCGGTGAAATGCAGGCAGTTATATACACACAGCCAGAGTGTGCGGACATTCAATCAGCAGTGAGCATAAAGCGTGTAGCCCTGTGCCTGGAATGAGAGGGTCAGTAAGCAGAGCTGACATTGATAGCAGTGAGAATCACGGCAACAACAGCAACTGCAGTATCTCCAACCCCACAAAGCCACGCTGAGCACTAAGAGTAACACAGGGGGACGTGTGTAGCACAGAATGAACACTCTGAATGTGCCCCAGGTCACACTCTGCTCATACTCTGTCTCTTCCTCCCATCAAGGTGATGAGGACACCATAAAGACAATGCTCCAGCGGGGTCACGGCCAGAAGGGACCAGCTCGCCCTCTCCCACACACTGGCTTCTTTAGTTAGAACACGACCGCGGACGGGAAGAGAGGCGCTGGTCCTGCAGAGAAGAGCACGGCTCTGCGGAGGCAGCTGGTCTTTCCACACTTGAGTGTGTCTGCGTGTGCGGGTGTGCGTGGGGGTGTATAAGAGCGATCGAGAGGAGGGCTCGCTGTGGTCTTGCCGAAGCAAGGCCTCAACAGAATCTGACACTCTCTCTCGGCCAGCGGCTTCCATGTTGACACTAGGGCACGATTCTGAGGACCCCACCAGCGAACCGTTCACTTCGGGTCACCAGCAGTACGGCCAGATACCAGGGCTTCTGGGCCACCACTCAATCTAGGGGCCACCCAGGCCCTGTGTGCCTCAGGGAGAAAACGCAGTCAGAGCCCACCTTCTCCTGCCTGTGCCCCCTCTTCAGGCTCTAAAAACTCCTTTCTTTATCTCCATGATTGGGTTCCAGAAAATGCAAATGGAACTGAGGCAAAGACATATATAGCCATACACGGTCAAGCTTCATTTACAAGTCAGCCATCTGACCTCGGATTGCTGGGCAAAATGCCCAACTCACGTCGCATGCCTTGTTTGGGAATGTTTATTCCCAGGGCATCGCCCTCCACACAGCACCTCTTGGCCCCACTGCCCTGCCCCTACTTGGTCTCCACCCAGAGCACTGGAGAGGAGGGTCAGGGAGCAATCCTTAAAATGAACTGGAGATGCACAATGCCTCCTCCTTCCTGCCCTTGGACTATAGTTCCTCACGTGTCCACAGATACACAAGAGAAGCAAGCATTTCATTATGGAGCTTTGACTCCACTCTACTTAAGAGTGGCTTTACTCTTACTAAACAAAATTTTGTTTGAACACATGAAATGTAAACCGCCATACAACACACACTAGAAAAAATATATATGCCTATACATGTGTGTACACACACACACACCCAAGTATATATGCATACACACACACATACACACACAGAGGAACAAAGTGAACAGGAACAGGGAAAACCAGTTTCCTAATGCTGAAGCAGGGTGACTGGCATACGGGGGCTTATTACCATCCTGTCTGCTTTACTGTTGAATATATTTTAAATTTCCATAAGCAAAAGCCTTTTTTTTTAAAGACAGGCCATATAGGCAAACACAAAAACATGAAACACCATTCATGTAACTGAACAGAAGAAGGAGACATACCAATAGTTAAGAGAACATGTATCGAGTTCACAGAGTTCAAATAAGAACACATTTACATGGAGTCAGAAAACAAAAGCCCATATATTTACTGGCAAAGATATTAGATTATTTGGAAAGATTAAGGGTAGAAAGGAATAAACAAGAAGAAGAAAGTGGCTTGCTGAGGAGTTTGGGGCATCTGAAAAATAATGGTCTCTTCAAACATGGAAATGTTTCCCAGTTGCAATCGAGGGTTTACACAGCTTTTGGTACGTCATCAACATTGGCACCAAAATTAAACTGCAATGATTAGCTAATTACCATGCTGCACAGCCATTAATGAAATAAAGCGCATGATTCCCTCTCCAAAGCCAGTTGGCAAAATGCATGAAGTCTAGGGGTTTCAGTGAAACAGTTAAACCTGAGCACTTGACCCCTCCAAAAAAAGAAAACAAAATAAACAAAAAAAAAAAAAACAGCCGACACTTGGTCTTATCCTCATGTCAAGCAAAAAGACATGAGCCCCTTTACTTCTCGGGTGGTGGGAGGGTGTAGGGTGGCTACCAGCAAACATTTCCAAGCAGATGTTGACAAACAGAAGGTAACTGATAAAGACCCAAGCACAACGCCGCATTGTCTTCCGCAAGTCACAGATGAACCCATCGGAACTGCTGCAAAGAGCCTTCCTGGAAGCCGTCCAGAAATTAAAAGGTGCAAACAAGCTGCCTAATACCCTTGCGTAGACTGAATTCTTATGAAGAAAATAAAGTTTATTGTCTGGAAAGGGAGAAAGCATGAGGAAAGCACTAAAGCAATGGAGGTGAACAATGAGACAGATGTTCACTTCAGGAAATAAAGGGAACAGAAGAAGCCATCACCGAAGAATTTTATGAGGATCCCGACGAGCTGGCCCCGCGTCAAGGGCACCGGGTGAAGGCAGAGGCGGCGGGCCGGTACCCGGCTTCCCAGGAGCTGCTGACCTTGCGGGACGAGGTGCGGTGATGGTCCCGACGGAGGCTGAGCGCCAAGCCTCTTAGGAACTCCCTCCCGCCTCCCAAACCCGCAGACTGTCGTCTTCTTAACAACACCCCAAATATAAGCCAGAAAGAAAATCGCCAAGGCCCAGCACGTTGGTGAGCGCTCCGCCTGCTTCACGTCCACTGTGGAATCGCACAGGCTCTGGGAGACTCGGGTCTGCCCTCCCTGTCCCGACCGGCTCTCCAGCATGAGGCAGGGCAGAGGTGACCGCTGACGAGACTTCTCCAAGCGGCACCCCTGCTCGGGGACTCGTCCCCCTCTCTCCCTGTGGCCCCGAGGAGGCTCGCAGGAAACCACTCTTCAGCCCAGATGGAGCATCTCGGCAAAGATCCTTGGACGGTTCTTCAAATCCCAATCGATGCGACTGCCTCTGAACCCTAAGGTCTTCATCTGGGTCCTCTTCCTCGTGTGGATCCTCCAAAAGCAATCTCAAATCTTCTGCAAAAGGTCAAGAAACTTTCATTGGATGGATGATATGATGAAAGGGTGGAAAACAGGATGGATGGGTAGTTGGCCGGTGGACAGGCAGGCAGGCTGGCTGGCAAGGTTGACTGCGGACATGTGCAATTATCTGTACTTGAATAATTCCTGGTAACAAATTCTTTGGGGCAAAACTCACAAGGAATAGCAACTTATCAGGTGGCTGATGGGAATCTAACAAGATTATTGAATGGGAAAATAGAGCATAATCATATGAGTAAATACCACCTTGCCACTGAGGATCACGGTAAGGGAAAAATTCTATCGGAATGGGAAAATGTTTATGAGCTATCAGTAAGTTCAATAAGAAGCCAGCTATGAAAGAGAATACACAGGACAATCTTATTTGGCTTAAAATGTATGTAAGTGGGCACATGTATTATAAGGTATTTATATCACGTGCAGAAGAGCAGCAAACATACTTCCCTGACACAGACTAAAACATTAACAGGGATGGTTTCTGGATGGTGAGCCTGAGCCCTGACTGCTTTTAAAAAATCAGTACAGCTCAAACTTGGGATTCACTGTTTTCTGATCACCAGGCTTACTGAAATTACTTCTACAGTATATTCGTCACCCCAAGGCATTAAGGTTTCATCCACAATGGCTGCACACCAAGCATATTCTCAATCACTAGAAGCAACTGTGTCTTTGGTTTGGCTGGTGGAAATGTCAGAAGTGGGCACCGCTGGGGCTCACGCCACTCCGGGGCTCTCGGGCGAGACTGTGACAGCAATGTGTGGAGCCCTGGGTGATGCAGCAGGACGATTAGTAAGTACGATCACACGGCCAGCTGCCATGACCTCGTCAGAGCAGGACTGAGACAGAAACAGAGACACCTGCTAACGGCCATCCCATCCCCCTGTAAACTTCAGGCCGTGACATGTTACATCCTCAGGCCTGGCTATTAGGGGCTCAAGAGTGTGCTCCTAAAATTCATGTGCTGCGGGCCCAACCTCCAAGACTTCCAAGTGTGACTTGGAGGAAAGGCCTTTCAAGAACTGATCAATTTAAAAGGAGGCCGTGATGGCTGGCCCTCATCCAGACTGACTGCATCCTCCTGAGAAGAGCCATCAGACACACAGAAAACAGGGACACAGGCACGCAGAACAAAGACTGCATGAGCACACGGCGGGCAGGCGGCCGCCTGCAAGCCTGGCAGCAAGGCCTCAGAAGGCACGGCACCTTTTGGCACCTTTATCTCGGCCTTCCAGCCCCCACGGAAAAAAACAACTTTCTGTTGCTCAAGCCAGTCCATCTGTGGCACTTCGCTGCAGCAACCAGAGGAAACTCACAGACCAACCCCAACCTGTGAGGCGTCCCAGGTCCACCTTCTCTCCTGCTGGGGTACCTTCTTCTCATGCTTTCTCTCATTTCTCATTTCTGGCTCTCTGATGCCTTGCTGACCCATCACCTCAGCCCCCAACACACACACACACACACACACACACACACACCACACACACACCACACACACACACACACACACACCACACACACACACACACACACCACACACACACACACACACACACACACACCACACACACACCACACACACACACACCAGACCCAAACCTTTCTTTTGCTCTTACATTTGGGCTATGTGCCTGGCCCTTTTTTTCAGTTTCCCCATCTAGACCTCAACATGCCTATGGGTTAATTCACTTCCTTGGCTGCATGACCCTCCTCCTGCTCCCCTCCTGCCGCCAACAACCTGGCTTCCTCCCCAACCCTCCTGTGAAATGAGAGTCGCTCAGTCATGTCCAACTCTTTGCAACCACATGGACTATACAGTCCATGGAATTCTCCAGGCCAGAATACTGGAGTGGGCAGCCATTCCCTTCTCCAGAGGATCTTCTCAACCCAGGGATCGAACCCAGGTCTCCCACATTGCAGGTGGATTGTTTACCAGCTGAACCACAAGGGAAGCCCAAGAATACTGGAGTGGGTAGCCTATCCCTTCTCCAGGGGATCTTCCTGACCCAGGAATTGAACTGGAGTCTCCTGCATTGCAGGCGGATTCTTTACCAACTGAGCTATCAGGGAAGCCCTCTACCCTCCAGGGCTCTTGGTTAAGATGGCCCTTTGCCACCACCCTCTCCAGGATCTAAGCGGCATTACAGAGGCTGCTCTGCTTGCAGTTGACCTTCCTGACTCAGCTTCTCCACGGGCTATCCTCTCTCCTGTGGTCAGGGAACATGAGATCTCTGTGGGGCTTGTGCCGTGCTAAGACGAAACATAGCTACAAAGCAAAGATCTTTTCAAGCAGTCTCCAGACCCAAGGGCCTCAGCTTCGTTCTCGCTGCTGAGAAATAATGAAAGAGCTAGACTTCAGCTTTGTAAGTCAGAGGATGAGAGCAGAGGGGGATATTTCTTTTTAAAAGAGAAAGTTTTATGTTCCTTTAAAACTTGGACATGATTTTTTTTTTTAAACTTGGACATGATTTTTAAGGGAGTCTAATTCTTGTCCTTTCAGGTAAGCTTTCAAACTGTTAAACAGAATGAGGACATAATCCATATTGTTTTATGGGGAACCCGCTTTTAAGATATGTACAACATTTAAGGAACATTAAGGAAAAGCAGAAATTGAATTCCTTCCAAAAGGGCTTTAACTAGGGATAAGAAAAGGAGGCCATAGGTTAGAAATATTTCCCAAATCATCATCAGAAATTGCCGGGACAACTGTTTAGCAGCCTTGTGAAGTGCAGCAAGAATTATTTTTCTCAACTTTTAATAAGATAGTAATGCAACTAATTTCCAAGGAAGATAAAAGTGAAGTGTGTTTTCAGGCCATCTGGAGAATACAAGTTCCTTTATTCACTGGATGACCACCCGGAGTGCATCCAGGTGTGGTAACGAGAGGGACACAAAGGTGTACAACCCCAGGCAGCTGAGGAACATGGAGGAAGTAAGAGGAGCTACCGGCAGGGATGATGGGATGATGTGTGCATGGGGTGGGGAACTGTGCTTGTTGTTGGGGGAGGTGACAAGTTGACTTTACAGCCAGTTGAACATATCCTGCAAAAGATACGTGAGGCTGGGAATAATCTAGAATCAACACATTAGACACAGATGTTCAGAAATGGACATAGAGATCTGGGAGGCAGAGTGATTGTTGAAATGTGGGAAGTGGGTATGATCTCCAGGGGAAAGAATATAGACCAAGACAGAGGGTCAAAAATAGAATTAAAGGGGGCTATTGAATTTAAATGGTAAGGGAAGAAAATGGAGCTAGCAGTGGGGTGGGTGGGGGTGAGTAAAAAGGCAAATGTTAGGAGACATGGCATGCCTTTAGTAATGACTGTACAACTCTGTGAATATACTAAAAACCATTAATGAGTAAACTGTACAGTATGTGAATTACATCAACACAGGTGTTGCCATTGCTAAAAACGGGGGAGGGGGGAAGGTATGGCCCATAAGCATATTTTTGATGTTCAATATCACTAGTCATTTATTTTACAAATAAAATAGAACCACAATGAGATGCCATGCACGCCCAAACAGAACATTTAAACACTGACAAGCAACCTCCCTGGTGGTCAGTCCAGTGGCTCAGACTCTGTGCTCCGAACGCAGGGGACCCGGGTGTGATCCTTGATCAGGGAGCTAGATCCCACACGCTGCAACTAAGGGTTTGCAAGCCGCAACTAAAGATTTCAAATGGTGCAAGTGAAAGTTCCCACAAGCTGCAAGTAAGAAAAAAAAAAAATCCCGCATGCCACAACTAAAGATCCTGCAGGCTCCAACTAAGACCCAGCATGTGCACGCGTGCATGCACACACACATACGCACACACAGTTACACACACAAATCATTAATCTTCGTAAGTGTTTTAATAGATTAAAAAAAGAAAAGACTGTCAGTATCAAGAACTATTGAGGATGCGGAGCAATGGAATCTGCACAGAACGTATAAATAAAACGCTCCAACCACTCTGGAGCAATGCCCACCGGCCTCTAAAACATCCTCAGTCCTACTAGTGACTGAAGCATTCTACTGCAGGATACTGCTCTGGAAACAACCCGTATGCACAGCAACAGGTAATGAGATCAACAGAAAGCAGCGGAGCCACACGGGGGAACACTACTCAGCAACGAAAAGGAATGAGCCACAGATACACACAACGGCATGGTGCATCACACACTCAGAACGCTGACTGAAAGAAGCCAGATTCAGGCTATACCCTGTCTAATTTCACTGCCATGAAACTAGGAAATGCAAATGAATCAACAGTGACAGAAAACAGACCAGCGTTTCTTAGGGCCAGGGCAATCTAGACCGTAAAGCGTAGTGAATTGCAAAGAGAACAGTAAGAAATCTTTGCGGGGTGACGGAAATGTTCCGTTTCCTCAGCGCAGTGGTGGTTTCATGGCTATGTGCATCTGTCAAAACTCATTAAACTGTGCATTTTAAATGGATGCAGTTTACTGTACATAAATTACACCTCAACAAACTTGATCAAAATAAACCAAGTAAGCAAGCAAAAGGTGTGTGTCAAATGCCTCATCTTTTTTCTTTAAAAATTACCAAAGGGACATCCAAACAGCCCACCCTGCTTCGAGGATGAACGAAAGCATTGCTAATGGTCACCTCTCCTGAGTGTCTACCCACGTCACAAACCGCATAAGGCACTTCCATACATTATGTCATTTGAGACCAGCAGTCCCATAAAAGAAAGTGAAAATCCCTTATTTACAGTGGAGAGAGGTTGACTTTGCCTGATGTTACACAGAACTTTTGCGGCTCTGAGAGCAACACTCTACATTCCAACCCACTGCTTTTCAACTAGTTGCCCGATATGATGATAATACGACTAGAAACGGTGATAATAAACGTTTATGGGACACACTACATGCCAGACAATCTCCCCAGTCTTTTATGTGCAGTACACCATATATTTTCTACATGCCACCATACAAAGCAAAGTGGGAAGTGAAAGTCACTCAGTCATGTCTGAGCCCTCCAGGCTCCTCTGTCCATGGGATTTCCCAGGCAAGAATACTAGAGTAGGTTGCCATTGCCTTCTCCAGGGGATCTTTCTGACCTAGGGGTGAAACCCAGGTTCCCCGCTTTGCAGGCAGATCCTTTACTGTCTGAACCACCAGGGAAGCCCTCTATATGAAGCAGGACTATTTTTAACCCCCCTCTCCACATGGGGAAATGGGAGCTCAGAGAAGTTAAGTCACATAATGAGAGATGCTCCTTACACAAGAGGTCCCATCCATGAGGGTTATTATACCCATGGAAGCAGGGTGGTATCAGCCCATCCTCTGCCAATTCTCAAGACAGAATCACAAGCATTGGTGCCTATAAGGTTGTATTGCTGACTCTGTTCGTGATACTGTCTTGCTCTTCACACTGTCCGCATTGGTTGCTGAGCCCAAGGTAGTCAAGGTGAGAGCTAAGAGGCTGGAAGGAGGCTCGAGGAGCTGTAGGAACCGCAGACACGTTTCTTCTCTCCTGGCTGGCATGGCAGCCGTAACACAGTCTCTCTGCTGGCTGATGCAGCATCCATAACACAGCCATAACATAACCTCCTATAACATAACCAGGATGGTGTTCCACTGTAGCCCGAGGCGGCAGCAGCTGGGCTTCCACAGTCAAGCTCATACAGGTGTGCCACGCAAAGTAGCCCATGCCCAAGCAAGTACCTCTTGACCACTACCACTACCATCACCATCACAACCACAATCACCACCACAACCACCATCACAACCACAATCACCACCACCACCACCACCATCACAACCACCATCACCATCACAGCCACCACCATCACCATCATCACCTCCATTACCACCACCACCACCATCATCACCACCACAACCACAATCACCACCATCACCATCACAACCACAATCACCACCACCACCACCACCATCACAACCACCATCACCATCACAGCCACCACCATCACCATTATCACCATCACAACCACAATCACCACCACCACCATTACAACCACCATCACCATCACCACCTCCATTACCACCACCACCACCATCACCATCACCACCACCACCATCATCACCACCACAACCACAATCACCACAACAATCACCATCACAACCACCACCACAATCACCATCACAACCACCACCACAATCACCATCACAACCACCACCAACACCACCACCACCACCACCATCACCACCACAATTCATCCCAACCACCACCACCATGACCACCACCACCATCACCACAACCACCACCACCTCCACCACCATCACCACCTTCATCACTACCTCCATCACCATAATCACCACCACCACCACAACCACAACCACCACCATCACAACCACCACCACAATCACCATCACAATCACCATCACAACCACAATCACCACCACCACCATCACCACCACCATAATTCATCCCAACCACCACCACCATGACCACCACCACCACCACCATCACCACCTTCATCACCATCATCACTACCGCCATCACCATAATCATCACCACCACCACCATTATCACCATTCTTGACAAAACGGAAACTTCTCAAAGTCAAAATAAGTGTTATACCAATATTAAAGCAGGCTAATGGCAAATAATTTACAACTAATCACTCCTTTATCCATTACCTACTGAGAAGACATAGATCTTTTGTTCCCAAACTTTGGAGTCAAAGGCCACATCCTGATAAAACGGCCTTTAAACCTGCCTGTTACTGGGTGCGTGCCCAGACACAGATACGCTAAAACACCGTCCACAAAGCCATGATTCCACGTCCTGGCCCTTTAAAGATGCACCTCCTTCCAGCACCTGCGCCAGACCTACCATTAGGAGGCTCAGAGGGGCTGCACCCAAATGCATCAGGACCTGCTCAGAGCAGTGTTTTATGCCACGGGACGCGAGGAATCTGGAAACAAGGGTTATACATCATCGAGTTCCACCAAAAAAGGGTGCCTGCTGACAGCTGGCCGCCAGTGATTGATTGAGAATTAATATGGAAATGGAAGGCTGAGAAAAATGAGAACCTGTATACCAACCATTTAATGGGCCTAGAAGCAAGTATCCAAGGCGAGTGACTGTAGACTATGAATTAGTTTACTCAATCAACACAGTATCACGGGCGACAGGCAACTTGATGAAAGTTCAGGACACACACACACACGCACACACGCGCGCACACACACACACACACAGAAGGCCCTCCACACTGGGCGTGCTGCTGAGGGCACGCAGATGGCAGGCACACACACACACACACAGAAGGCCCTCCACACTGGGCGTGCTGCTGAGGGCACGCAGATGACAGGCACACACACACACACACACAGAAGGCCCTCCACACTGGGCGTGCTGCTGAGGGCACGCAGATGGCAGGCACACACACACACACACAGAAGGCCCTCCACACTGGGCGTGCTGCTGAGGGCACGCAGATGGCAGGCACACACACACACACACACACAGAAGGCCCTCCACACTGGGCGTGCTGCTCAGGGCACGCAGGTGGCTGGCAGAGTCACAGTGTCGCGTTGCAATCCCAGCATTCCTCTGCTGTCCCATGAGGCTCAAGGCAAAAAGGAAACAGCACAAGCAACTATTGTTAGCATCAGACAGAAAAGAGAGTCAGTTTCATCCATGAAACAAGAATAGAATGCTATTAAAGAAAAGGAAATACTGGAAAAAATAAAAAACCTTTAGAAATTTAAAGTATGTCAGCAGAAAAACTCAATAGAAAAGTCAGAAGAAATCTATGCAAAGATAAAATATAGAAGAGAAAAATAAGTATGCAATAGTCTGAGAGGTACAAGATCTAAATGATGAAAGTTCTTTAAAAAGAAAGTGGTGGGAGGGTGGGAATGAGGGGAGAAAAGTCACCCATGAAAAAACTTTTTTTTTGATTTCAGAGATTAAAAGGTCTCACTGAGTGTTCAGTACAACTAATAAAAATAGACTCAAACCACAGCACGCCATGTAAAGATTTCAGTCAATATTTTAACTGAAGACAATCTTGCAGTGATAAAATTGCTCACTTTTCTCATGACTGTGGAAAGCAACAAATTTGTCTCTCTGGATTCAACAAATGATTCAAACTCTTAGGAGCTGGAAGTATGTAAGAACACTATGCATCTATACCTCTATATCCTCATGAGGCACTTAGGCAACTGATAAAAACCTTGTTGCCCTGGAGACTGTAAATTTGTATAATCCACAAAATTAAATTGTTCATTGTTTTGTTTACATAGGAGAACTAAACAGTAAGGAAAACACCATGTGAATAGGAAACATAGGACCTAAACAGTTAGCCATCGCTCCTTTCTAGAAAGCCTTTGAAATCTGTCATTTTTGATAAAATAATTATATATGTATAACTATATACATATATATACACACACACATATGTGTGTGTATATATGTGTATTATGCATACACACACACATATACAAAAGATACCACCAATCCTCATTCACTTGGCTGCTGGGTGACCTGATGTAACTAGCATCTTGCAGAAACTCTCTCTAAAGGAGACTCCAGTAAGAGCTGAACACAGAAAGGGAAGTGCCCAGTTCAGAGAGGGAATTCTATACCAGCTGCACTCTGAGGACCTCACACTGGTCCTCAGCTCCTAATCTGTGAGACGAAGGACGGGGACAGATGACAGCTTAGAAGCTCCAGCTTCAGGACTCACTGATTCCTGTGGGAGGCACGGTGCAGGACGAGGGCGTCTCATTCTTAGCAGAGACCCGCCCCCAGTCTGCAGACCCTTAATGCTCGGAAGGCCTTTGCTAGGGGAAATGGTAGCTTTTTTCCACACAGATGGAGCTTTTGAAAACACCTCCTAGGGGGTTTTTAGGGCAGTGAAACTCTGCTGTATGAAACACCAGTGGTAGACACACGCTCTCCTCTGCGTGTCAAAACTCACAGAATGTGCAACACCAATAGTGCATCTTCATGGTAAAGTATGGAATGTAATTACTAGTATAGTCAGTGCTCTATGGTAACATGAGTGGGAAGGAAACCCAAGGAAGAAGGATATGTGTGTACACGTGGCTGGTTCACTTCGCTGTGCAGCAGAAACTAATACAACACTGCAAAGCAACCATATTCTAATAAAAAATTAACAATAATAATGCATCAATACCAGTTTATTAACTGCAATGAGTGTGCCACACCAATGCAAGACATTAATAATAGAGGAGACAGCACCAGGGGTCGGCTGTGCAGGTCAGTGGGTACATAGAACTCAACGGTTCCATCCGCTCAATTTCTTTGTGAATTTAAAACTGTACTTCTAGAAATCCATCAACATATTCTACCTACCTCCTACCTTGCTAACAGACTTAGGAGACTTGCTAAAAGATAACAGAGTCTTGCACATATTATAAACTGACCACCTACCACTAACATGTTTTCTTTGAACTGCACTTTAGCTGCCAATCATTAAAATTGGGAAATATTATTTAAAACAGCCACTTTTCTTTAGCCTGCAGTAAAAAACAAAGTCAGAAATCATGGCCACACTGCATTTCCCCGTGGTAACAGGCAGCCAGTTGCCAGCAGGTTGTTAACCCCCAAAGAACAGGTGGGAACTACGTCCTGTAGTTTGACACAGGTCATCACCACTCCTTGCTGTCTTCTGCAAATGACCTCACATCCCTCTGTGATCTGCCTGGCAACCACAGGCCAGGCATCTCATCGGCCAAGACAAATAGCATCCATGTCCCCTGAGTTCCTTTTACAAATGCCAATCCTCAGGGCTACAGCATCAGAATCGCAGGTTGTCCATCATGCTGTTGTTTAGTTGTTCAGTTGTATCCGACTCTTTGCAACCCCAAAGATGGTAGCCCACCAGGCTCCTCTGTCCATGGGATTTCCCAGCCAAGAATACTAGAGTGGGTTTCCACTTCCTGCTCCAGGGGATCTTCCCGACCCAGGGATCAAAACTGTGTCTCCTGTTTTGGCAGGAGGATTCTTCACCACTGTACCACATGACATGAATCAAAATCCTCTGAAGGATTTCTTACAGCTCAGGTTTCAGTGGCTCAAGACCATTTCACCCTCCACCCACATCCCACCAACGTCCTTTGAACTTTTGACTCAACAGGTCTGGGATGAGGCCTGAGAATTTCTTTCTCCAACAAGCTACTGGGTGATGCTGAAGCAGCCGGCCCCAGGACTACTGGGAGAACTTCCAAGTTTCCACCCAAGGGCATCCTGTCATACATCTCCATGTCAGCTTCTGCTTCCTGGAAGAAGACCACTGACATATCAATCGGTGTAATTTTCTTGATCTTCTCTGATGTGATTTGGTGATTTTTTTCTTTTTTTGAGGGATTTTACATTTTCCTGGTGGGTGGTTTTGGTTCTTTGGAAATGACTCCCATATGTGGGAGTACTTTGTTTAGTTAGCTATTTAAAAACAATGTGGCTTTTCTTTTTCTCTCTGTAGAAACTGGGTCATTTCAATTAATTCTCGGATTTATAATACACATAATTAGTTCCAAACAATATACAACTCTATGCTCTGTTTGGGAGTATCTTGATTACACAAATGGGAAAATAACTGAAGAGCATGATGGCGAGAAAAGTCAACATTTAAAAAAAAATCCCGTTTCTGATATTTTGGGGACCATTAGGCTATGAATTGTGTAACACCACACCAAAACTGCCTGCTGTATTTTTAATGGTTCACCCATAGCTCGGAGTAGAGTCTGAACTATTTGTTGCTGGCTGTTGTTATATTCTGTTCCAAGGTTCATAATTTGAAAATCGACTTTGGGGACTTTTTCCTCGGTCTATTAAAATGATTCATGTTGCATTCAACATAAATTGTGCATTCGCAGAGGAGGGTGAGAGCCCGTATTCACGGCATAATAACTAAAGTGAATTTTGTACGAGCCGCAGTTTGTGGCAGCGATGTGGTATCATTTGTCTTAATTTTTCTTTGGCATTACATTAGGCGAGTGCATTTACATTTCCAGGTATGGCTAACCACTTTAAAAAACTTTGTTTTTACAGCCTGAGTAAAGGGAGAATCAAATCTGCATGTTTATGTGATGTAACATCAAATAATGCCATTTTACTGTCTGGAGGACTTGGGGATTTTACATTCCATTTACCCAACTTCACAAAGGGAACTCGGGCTGATATGCAAAGTACATGAAATATTTACCATCAGTGGATCATGCCAGGCTTCTGAGAGAGAGAGAAGGGCGATGGGGCTAAAACCCTGCCGTTGCTGTGTTTCTTTTAACAGAACCATAACTAATATCTTAAGTGGATTACTCACTGAAAATTCAAACGCATCTTAAATAAAATCAAACTCCAAATAAGCTAAAACTTTAGGTCACGTTTGCAGAACAGAGTAAACATTTGAAAATTTAATGCTTATATGTGTATCTGATATCAACACAGACATATATACACACATACGTACACAAACATGTATACCTCCTGCTAATGAAATATTTACTCTAAAGAACTGAAATGGATTATCTTATATTTCCATTAATGTCACTTAAGAGACATATGTTTGTGTATAGACTCACGTGTTTGTTTTGTTTTTCCAGAGGCATTCTATAAATGATATACTGTATTCCTAATCATTACAGTTTGATGAAGAAAGCAAAAAGAATACATCCTAAATTTTTTCTATCCAAGCATTCTTCTCAACAGTCAAACTAAGTGTCCGGTCAGAACAGCTCAGATTCCCTAAATTCTATGATTACAATAATGCCTAATGATAAGGTAACTATTTTTATTTAAACATGAAAAGAAAATTTTAAAAATGTAACACTATACAAAACATGGTTGTTCTCCCATGCTGCTCAGAATATGTAAGAGAAAAATCTCAGTTGAAAAGATTTTTTGTACTATCTGCATGAAGGTTATCAGTGAAAGAACACAGTCTATGATACAGTTAAGAGCATAAGCAATGCAGACAAATCTCTGTCCACATTCAGGGGATTTAAACTCTCTGAGCCTCAGTCTCTTCATCTGTAAAATGGGGATAACGGTGTGTCCTATGTAGCCCATGAGGATAACACATTCTGGGCTCTGATCTTAATGCACAGAGCAAAAGGAGTCCTCCATGAATGTCAGTGAACCTCATCAATCACCATGATCACCATTATGATTAAAACCATAATGAACGGGATCATTTGGGCAACTGTCAAATCATTACGTCCGATCATAACGACACAGAGGAAAAGCAACAGCTCATTAGCCACCCAAAAAATTAGCTTATCAGCCCATTTAACTGACCTGTGTAAATACCTGGGGGAGACAGATGGACATGCTTTCCCTTGGCTGAACTGGAATCAGTCTTTCAGCTTACAGAGTAGACTCCAGAGCCTGGGTGAACTCCTGGCTTCTGTCTGATACCCAGCGTTGGGCTCTCCAGCTCACTAATGCACTCAGCCCCATGGATCACAGGCTACGCTCTCCAGGCCGCAGAGAGGAAGACGCCTCCCCACCCACAGCTTTGAGGCACTCATGGTCTGCAGGTGTCTTTCTTCCACTTCAGCTCCCAAGAAACTACCCACAGAGGATTTTAGAATTGCAGAGATTCTAAAAGATGAGGTCCAAGGGGTATCTGAGTGTCGGTCTCTCTAGGGAACAGCCCAGGCTCTCTGGGGAAAGTCCGGCAAGCAAGGCTCAGGGTGGCGGGAAGACAGAGGCAGGACACAGCGGGCAAGGCGGGGTGGGGAGACCCAACCTGGTAAGATGGCCAGGGCGCTCCAGGAAGGCTCCCAGGGGAGCAGGTTTGAGCTGCGCTGGACATGGAAGAAAGCTTCTGACTCCCTCACAGGCTGGGTGGCACGGCACTCCACATTCCCACTCCCTCCACTGGGACCAAGCACTTCAGAGCAGGTCCTGGCATTCAGGCCTCCTGCTCTGAATTACAGCTCCACCGCCCACTAACAGCAGACAAGGGGCCCTCTCCACGTCCTAGTCCGTGGGACGAAGGGGACGATTCTCGCAGACACCTCAGAGGGTCACTGGCAGGACTAGAGAAGGCGATCCATGCAAAGCATCCCGCCCAAGGCGAGCAGGCAGCACTGCCGCTCTGTAGTCGCCCAGCTGGGGCTGGCACGTCTGTGCCCTCATGGACGGCAGCCCGCCAGGCTCCTCTATCTACGTGATTTCCCAGCAAGAATGCTGGAGTAGGTAGCCATTTCCTTCTCCGGGAGATCTCCCCAGACCCAGGGATCAGACTCACGTCTCCTACACTGGCAGGTGGGTTCTTTCGCCGCGGCGGCACCTGGGAAGCCCCTGGCACATAGTAGGCACTTTATAAAATACTGTAAGGACAAACCAAAGTCCATAAATGAGGGGTACGTAAGGCTGAGTTTTCCAGAACAAAACCCCGCCCTGTTTCTGTGAGCTGTGTCACACCCATTCATTGCATGCCACTGCTTGTGCGTCTGGTGAAGTAAGCAGGGGTGGGCAGCGTTACCCCAGTTTACACAAGCGTGGGTTACAGGGCTGGGTCTGCACGTGTCCACCACATTCTCCCAGTAAAGTCCCTTTGGTACACGGAAGTTACAGCAAAAAGAATGAGCAATAACTAGTTCTATCGTGACGATCATCTCTGAGGAATCTCATATCCATCTAAACTACAAAAATAAGCCGCAGTCGTGAGACCGTGTATCAGTATACTGCTGATCATCACCCGGTTATCTGACTCTACTCTTTGGAAGGAGAAGCGATATGTCTGCAAAGAGTACAGAAGCAACAGCTAAGTAACAGAGGTATTGCCTGCACTCTTAACTATTGCCTTGGGAATTAGTAAGACCTCCAGCTGAACATTTCATTTAATAACAAATGCAAGCAACTCAAGTATAAATGAGAAAACACTCTCAGTGATGATTTCTGCAACTCAAAGATGTATCAGTTACAAATAAAGGCCCTCCCAAATTATGGACACAAATCTGAATCAAACATATTCAGGGACCGTGGGTGTTAAAAATACGGAGTATGAAAAAAAAATCTATATTTTAATCTTTTTGGGGGCAGAAACAAATTATCTTATTTACTACATGAATGGTTTCCTCAATTTAATGCCAATCTTTAGAGTCAACTTCTACCTGTCTGAATAAATAGGCTGCACAAGAAAAGACTATTACGAGGTACTGTTTAAAAATAAAGTGGAGAGATTACTCTACCCATATTGAAAGTAAGAATAACATGCACATCATCCCAGCTTACAAAAACCTAATTTTATTCTCTTCTGTTTCCAGGAGGAAGTTTGAAAAGCATACATGAAATAGTAAATTAAATTCCTCCTTGAAAGTGAGTGCAAAGGAGGGGGGAGCATCTTCAAATTTTCCTGGCATGTTCAGAAAAACATATGAATATATGCTGCACACAAATAATGCTCCAACTCGGTTTTGTAGCTTAATAAACAGAAATGGAACATGTGACCACTAGTGAAATTTTCTTTCAAAACTCACTCATTCAGGAAATTTTACATAGTGAGTTGGCTGGTTTAAAATCAGTTACTGCTTTTTGCCGTTGTTGTTGTTGCTCAGTTGCTAAGTCGTGTCAGACTCTTCGCAACCCCAAGGACTGCAGCACTCCAGGCTTCCCTGTCCTTCACAGCCTCCCCGGAGTTTGCTCAAATTCATGTCCATTGAGTCAGGGATGCCATCCAACCACCTCACCCTCTGTGGCTCCCTTCTCTTGCCCTCAATCTTTCCCAGCATCAAGGTCTTTTCCAATGAGTCAGCCCTTTGCATCAGCAGGCCAGATCAGCTTTAGTCGTTCCAATAAGTAATCAGGGTTGATTTCCTTTAGGATTGACTGGTTTGATCTCCTGGCTGTCCGGGGGCTCTCAAGGGTCTTCTCCAGCACCACAGTCTGAAAGCATCAACTCTTCAGTGCTCAGCCTTCTTTATGGTCCAACTCTCACCTCCATACATGAGTACTGGAAAAACCGTAACTTTGACTCTACAGACCTTTGTTGGCCAAGTGATGTCTCTACTTTCTAAAACACTGTCTACGTTCGTCATGGCTTTTTCCCGTAAGTTTGAGGTAAAATATTCCCAGCAGAAAATTTACCACTGTAACCACTTCAGGTATACAGTTCAGTGGCTTTAAGTACATGCACACAGTTACTGGTTTGTATTAAAACAACAATAATAAAAACAAACATTTGCTATCAAGGGACAGAGTTCATTTTAAAGGAAGGCTTTGTAAGTGTCATTTAGCCATTAGGGGGGCTTCCCAGGTGGTGTTAGTGGTAAAGAACCACCTGCCAATGCAGGAGACGCACGGACATGGGTTTTTATCCCTGGGTTGGGAAGATCCCCTGGAGGAAGGCATGGCAACCCACTCCAGTATTCTTGCTTGGAGAATCCCATGGCCAGAGGAGCCTGGCAGGCTACAGTCCCTAGACTCGCAACGAGTTAGACCCGACTGAAGCGACTTACCACCACAGACATTAGGGATTAAAATCCATAAAGACTGTCATTAGGGGAAGGGAGGAAAAAAAAAAAAAGGTGTTTCACTTCTTATGTTCTGGCTATGTTGGCGAGAAACAGAGGAGTTCTTCCCCATGACTGGCTCCTCCTCTTGTGAATGCATTCAGCAAACTGCTTATCCCTGACACAGGCTCTATTTGGGGACACTGGCAAATGCCACAGAATTCTCAAAGGGACCTTGCTACCTGGCCACATGCTTCCATGAGAGCTGCAAAGGTAGGTTACACTGGCCACAAAGTCCCGAGAACTATTTCTGCTTCTGTTAAGGCCTTTGGTGACAAGAGTCAGCAGGTGTTAGAACATCCCTCTTTCCAGAACCTTCCAGGTAGGAGACTATTCTAAGAAAGTAAGCCCTTTCTTTCCAACCTATTATCACTTCCTATTTCTTGCAGAGAGCCACTCCCCAGATGCCCACGGAGGAGGGCTGGCTAGACCAAGTAGCCAGAAGTGGAAATGTCAGCATCTGGTGGAAACTGGAACCCAACGTTCAGTCCACAGATGCCATGAGGCTGCAATTTCACTTGAACTACTTCTCACCTCGTATGGGCAAAGGTGAGCTGTCCCCAGAAAGGAGGGAGGGACTGGCAGTACCCAAGCGTGGAAATGGTTTTTAATAGCATCTTTCAGCCAAGGGCTTCCCTGGTGGCTCAGATGGTAAGGAATCTGCCTGTAACCTGGAAGCCCCAGGTTTGATCCCTGGGTCTGGGAGATCCCCTGGAGAAGGGAATGGCAACTCATTTCAGTATTCTAGCCAGGAGAATCCCATGGGCAGAGGAGCCAGGCGGGCTACAGTATACGGGGTCGCAGAGTCGGACACGACTGAGCGACCATCACTTTCACTGCAACCAAAGGCACGGACTGCTTGCCAGGGCTGCAGTCACAACCGCATGACTGAGTATGCACGTCTCTTCTCACTAGCAACTCCTGTGGTGACGACACTGAACTCCCCAACTTCCTCACTTAGTCCTATTTCTGTGTCTAGCTCTTCTGAACGCCAGCACTGCGCTCAGCAGGCCTCCAGGAGCTAGTTCTTGCATGAGGGAGAGGCAGAAGTTTGTGGCGTTCCTACAGGATTATTCCTTCTATCATCACCATCACCTTCTTCACCACCACTGTGCAGAAAAGTCAGAATTAAACAGCTTGCCCAAGGCTACACAGATCAAGATCTGTATGTCTCTATCTGAAACCTCTATGTTGAATGGCTCTGAAGCCTTTTTTTATTTTTAAAGAATCCTAAAATAGTTCCTTGGCTGGGCCATGAAGCATCCCACTGCAGAGCCTAAACCCACACCCAGACGTCACACACATTAGTATTTCTGCAGCAAATCGCATCAATGGTCGCATAACATGGGTAACTGGGACAAACTAGGATTATAAACAAGAGTGATATAAACAGGAGGATTATGAGTGGCAGTCTGACTCAAGTTTTGATGCCTCTCGAGTTTCTTTGCCCCCAGCCTAAAGAACATTTTTTGTTTGTTTTTCAAGCGTTCAGATTTTTAACCTGCAGATAAGGGAGTTGGGACCCAAAGAAATCAGGACGCGTTCTGGTTTGCTGACTCAGAATCTCTTGCTCTTTGAATGCTGGCTCTGGATGCTGCTAAGAGCTGTGCTGAAGGCTAACCACCTTCACAAGGAACCGTACTGCAGGCAGAGTCAAGGACCTGCAGGAGAGCACTTCAGCTAAGTGCTTGCAGGAGAAAAAACATCCTCACTGGGCAGTCTAGAGACCACTCTTGAAGTTAAAAAAAAAAGTTGGTGGGAGCACCATGTCATGCCTAAGAGAGGTTGCCGAGTGGGAGGCTGAGCAGAGGGAGCAGTGATTCCCCAAACCATGGAAAAAGGCGGCTTCAGGCTTGCATGCACTGAGCACTCCTTGCACTGAAAGCATAATGGAGCTTCTTGTGAAAGCCCCACGCCCTGCCCTGTGGGTGGGGTTCTGCCGCTGGGGTTGCTGGGGATTAGAGATCTGATAAAGCTGCCCCAGACCCAACCCCGGGGAGGGGCAGGAGTTGGGAAGTCGGCCGGCCCTGGAAACCTACACGCTTTTCACCCCCATCCAGACTTTTAGGGACACCGGCACACACAAATCAAGCCAGCCTGTCAGATGATGACAGAGTGATTTCTTTCCCAGTGTGACATATTCATTTATCATGTTTCATAAAACAAACCTGGACTATAATTTAGTCCCATCGCTACTGCTTAAATGAACTCTCACTCTGGATGCATTTTAACAGATTTTCAGCAGCGGGTCACTTAGGGACTCGGATGTCAAAAGGTCGTGATTTCAGCCCAGAGTGGCGGCGCCTGGGGGCGGTGCCCAGCACTGCTCTGAGGACCCAGGACTCCGAGGATGACTATTAATTGGTACTGCTGCTGATAATGAGCCCCCAAAGGCCATAAGAAAACATGGCAAGAGAAATCTGGCTGGAGAAGTAGAATTTTTGCATGGATTTGTCATCCCCGTAGTGGGAGAGTTTACATTCAAATACAACACAACCTAAAAAGCTTTCAGAAACTGTATGTGTGGAAATTTCTTTTAAATAAAATTAAATATGCTACGGCGATGGAAGTTCTGGCTACGATTTAAATAAGCTGTGCCTTTAAACGACTGCATGAGATAATTAAGTCCATGAGAACGGCAAGCAAGAAGACAGAAATGTTGGTACTGAAGTTGAAACAGAACTATAAATTAGAAATGAGATACAGGGTGGGTGCCAGAAACTGTGCTTTATGTTCTTTTTCAGGAAAGCAGCAACCCCGCCAGAGATGACAAAGAAAACAAAATGAAACAACCAAAAACTGAGGTCAGAGGGGTTAAGTAACTTGTCCAAAGACACACAATTAGGCAGCCATGGAGCTGCGGTTGGAGTATTTATATTCCTTCATGAAGCCAAGTCTCTTCTGTGTGATGAGAACATTCAATGGCCCAGGGGATGGTTACAACACAGCGCTGTCACAGAAGGAGCTGATCGGGTGAAGAGTGAAAGTCAAAGTCGCTCAGTCGTGTCCAACTCCTTGCGATCCCGTAAACTATACAGTCCATGGAATTCTCCAGGACAGAATCCTGGAGTGGGTAGCCTTTCCCTTCTCCAGAGGATCTTCCCAACCCAGGGACTGAACCCAGGTCTCCCACATTGCAGGTGGATTCTTTACCAGCTGAGCCACCAGGGAAGCCCAAGAATACTGGAGTGGATAGCCTATCCCTTCTCCAGGGGATCTTCCAGACCCAGGAATCGAACCAGGGTCTCCTCCATTACAGGCAGATTCTTTACCAACTGAACTAACGAGGGAGGCCCTCTGGTGGGGTGGTCAGGTATTCAAAACAAGACTGAACAGGCCAAGCTGCTGCGCTGCATACAGCCTCCAGCACTTGGGCCCCGCCCGAGCAGAAAACGCCAAGTGACACGGTCAGCTGCGGGCCTATGATAGAGCCTCACTGGTCAGGCTGCCTCAACGGGGGTGAGGCTGTGCAGTCTGGGCTACCTGCTTCTCAGTGTGATTAAGAAGGACGCAACATCCAAACACAGCGTATGGGAAGCCACGGACTTCCAGAGGGGATCGGAGCGTTCTCAGCCAGACGAGGGTTCAAATTCCACGCCCCACTTCGTAACCGTGTGGACCCGGGGCATCTCTGAGCTTTTACTTCCTCACCTGTAACGGGAGCCCCACCGCCCCGTGGGGACGGACAGCAGGAGAGGACACTGTGGGTGCACAGTGCCAGACCCAGGAGGCATTCAAGGCTGAGCATTTAATTTGATGAGTCGCTGTTAACGTTTCTTAATCCTTCTCATCGTCCAAAGCCACTGCTGAGGGTTTGAGTTGAGGCCCCAAAATCAAACCATCTTCTAACTCCAAAGCCTTCCAGTCCAGGGCAATGGACTGGCTTCCTCACCTGTAAGGTTACTATATCGGCAGTCACTCAGGTTACAGTCCCATGGAAAACACAGGGTGACAAAAGCCCCTTGCAGCAATCTCCAAGAAGAAGAAATAAATTAATCAAGCTGCCAAACGGAGAAGGCCGGGTTGACCTCCTTCTGATCTCATTACTTCTCTATTACCCTTTTGAAAAACATCCTCTTACAGAGATCACTAATTGAAGATTATGTGGAGGAAAATCGCACCTCTCCATCACGGTGGTAACTTTGCCTCATTTGTCATTCTAATAATTCACTTCTTTTCTATTCTGAAGAGACAGAGACACTAATGGACTATCATCAGTTAAAAAGGCAATTTTTCCATTTAATTGCACTCATTAAATACTGCGATAGAACAATCGGAAAAGCAATATTCTCAATATTTAATCATAGTATAGGAATAATGAAATCCTGCTTCCAAATAAATCCCGGAATATTTATAAAGTCATAAAAGAGCTGTTTTAACAACACCTGTGATCAAAGGCAACATATTTTAAATGAGACACGCAATTTTTCATTTCTCCTGATTAGAGATGGTAAACATTTGCATGGCTGTTACCCTGAACGCCTAGCTAGGGCTTTAATGGTCTAAGCTATTGTGTAATCAGCAAACCACTTCCATTGTGTTACAGTGACTTACTTAAGGCTCTAACACAAGCTAGTCTTCCAAGCGAGCTTGGCCAAGAAATCTGAGAAATGGGCTGCTGGGCCCACAAGCAGTTCTGGTACAAAATGGGTTTTCTGAAGACAAAGACTAATCACCACTACAACATTTTAACAGCCTTATTGAGATATAATTCATGTACCAAAAAAATTCACCCATTTAACGTGTAAATTCAACAGTTTTTAGTACATTCACAGAGTCCTACATCCCTTGGCACAATTGATTTTAAAACATTTTCATCACCTTTAGCTACTCCTACTCCCACCACTTCCAGCCCTAAGCAGTATGATTAATGTCCTTTTCTCTCACTACAGACTTCACTGTTTGAGACGTTTCATATAAATGGAATCGTACAATCTGTGGTCTTTTGTGACTGGCTTCTTTTACTGACCATAATATATTTAAGGTCCATCTATGTTTTAACACATATCAGGACTTCACTCCTTTATAAAAATGCTGTATAATATTTCATTGTATGGACATACCACAGCATATTTATGCATCTGTCCGTTGATAGATTTTTACCCCCACCCTTTGATATGAATAATGTAGCTATAAACAGAGCAAACTATTAGTTTAACAAGCTCAAAGAGAAAAGCAAGGTTTTCTGATCATACTGTATATCATCAATTGAGTTTCTGATGTGTACTGTCTGTCTTCCTGCTATTGACAGAAGATTCTGGAAGTCATGGGAGGATGTGGACAAGGACAGTCTATCATCTAACGTATAAATACCATGATAGGTGCTTCAGTAAAGATGTGCTGAATGAGTGAACACATGAGCACATCTGTACTGTTAGTGATACCACAGAACAATATGGATGCCTTCCCCACCGCCACTAGAATTTCCACTGGTGCATAGAAAGCAAGTTAAAGAAATCTAGGAAAACGCAGATCATGTTCTACGCTTCAAGACAAATCCCACAGGCTACTCTGTCCACCAGATGGCCTCCCCCTGACTCTTCTGAGCAGACTTTCTGAAGCAGCCCCTTCATCCTTCATTCAGGTTGTTAAAGTACATTCTATCGTTTCTCCACAGCAGATGTCAGCAAATCACAGCCCACCACCCAAATCCACCACCCAAATCCAAATCCAAATTTTTGTACAGCCTGTGAGCTAAGATGGCTTTAACATTTTAAAATGATAGGGGGGAAAAAATCAAAAGAAGAGTATTTAGTGACATGTCAACATAAATATGAAATCCAAACTTCAGCGTCTATATACTGGTTTCTTGTTTTAAATTGGACTACCACACCCATTCATTTACATACTGAATATGGCTGTTTTTGCCCTATAAGGGCAAAGTTGAATAGTTTCAACAGAAACTATACCGTAAAACCTAAAATATTTACTATCTGTCCCATTACAAGAAACATTCATTCACACCTGGCCCAAACTAACTTTATCTATATTTATAAAAGTACAGTGGTCTTTAGGAGAAGCACCACCCAAGGACAAAGAAAAAATTCAAAAGATTCAGCCAGACCCACTTTGCATTTGCATCGTGCCTCCCAACACTCATTTGCACACATCTGATACTATGGTAAGTTACTTAACCTCCCTGAATCCCTGTTTTCCCCACCAAAAACAGGGCTAATAAGATCTACATCACTGTATGGTTGTGAAGTTTGTGTGTGATAGTCACTCAGTCATGTCAGACTTTTTGCAGCCCTATGGACTATAGCCCACACCAGGCTCCTCTGTTTGTGGGATTCTCCAGGCAATAATTCTGGAGTGGGTTGCCATTCCCTTCTCTAAAGGATCTTTCCAATCTAGGGATTGAACCCAGGTCTCCTGCATTGCAGGCAGATTCTTTACCATCTGAGCCACCAGGGAAGCCCCCATTGTGAAGTATAAAAGAAATAAATGGGAAATACGGGGCACAGATTTTGGGCATATTAATGACTCAATAAACACTAGCCATCATTATTACATACTATGACTTTTAAGAAGAAATTCTGGAAACGCAGAACAGTGCATTACATTACAAAGGGAGCCAAAACCCAGATATCACACTCCCACCATGAAGGCTCATATCCAGAAAGTTTGGGAGATGTTAAAAACAACAGAACAAGAAACTGTCTAATCAGCATATAACCAAATCCACACGGGTTTGGCTTATTTGCTATTTTGCACTGTTTGTCCTTGTCTCCCCTACAAACCCCAGACCCCTGGCAGGGTAAGTGAGAAATAAATACATAATCATCCCATTTATATATGACAAAATTGAAACCATTTGGGTGCTCTTTTTTTTTTTTTTTTTTTAATTCAGAGCAAACTATTTAGGAGAGACATTTGGGGTTGGCCATTCAAGCTGCTGTTCTGATGCGCTTATTCAAATCTGCCTTTTATCCACAACTTGTCCACGTGGGTCTGTCACTTGTAATATGTTTAGGAGACACTCAGAAGTGAAATCCATTAGCCTCTTTTCGCTACGAAAAGCTAACGTCACTAAACTCCATCACCGTGGGAAACACTGCCCACCTACCCGCGCCCACTGCCAGCAGCTGCGGTCCTGCCCCCCATGTTGAGGACTAAGCTTCAAAGCAGGGAACACAGTCAGACCACAGCCGTTGGCTGGGAGCCCACTCCCCGAAGCGCTGAAGCTGCTCTGTGCATGCGTCTTCCCGTGCTGGCGTCCTCACCCCTATCAGGGTCTTAACTGCTAGACCACTCAGCTTCCTGTAATTTACTTCTCCATGCGCTCCAGTGTACCATTCAAGAAAATGACAGAGTAATAAGATCACACACAGATGCAAGCACTGGGTCTTTACACCCCGTTCAGACATCCTTTAAGGACTGCATACTCAATACCAAAATTCCACGAACATCAGACGTGGATTCAAGTGGCAAATCCCAATAAGCCTTCCAGTTAACATTACTCTATTCCAGTCTTAATTTAAAAAAAAAAAATTAACTGTTACGCTTAAGCTTAAACAATAGAAAACTGGAGAGAGGGGAACAGGGAGTACTCTACAGACAGACTCTTAAGATTCCTGCTGTGGACAAGACTCATTTTTCAATCAAGGCTCATGAATTCCTATTTACACTAGAAATTTTAGGTGGCAAACTTTTTTCTCTGATTTAAAAAGCACAAAGGCCAAGGCAATAGGCAGGCTTTTCACTGTGAAGAGTATCAGCATTCTTATGTTCCATTTGTAAAGTTATTGGTTGAGGTATGAATACATTATAAATAGAAGAAAGCTACAAACAACTTAGACTCTGACGCTAAATGAGACAATTAACCTAAAATCTTTACAGTCTGGCACTCACAGTAAAACAACAGCCTCTGTAAGCAAGAAGCTATTTTCATCTTCTGCAATCAAATCCTGGCTTCAATTAAAGACATATACCCGGCCTTAGTACATATGGGATGGCATCAAGATTTTTCAAGAACACGATTTCTCTCTTCTGTTAGATTAGGTATACCATCTTCCGAAAAACAGCTGGATCATTTGTCAATAACCAAGGGTGCCAGATGGTTAGAAACATCCAGATACTTGAAAACATCTGGGTATTTCATTCTCCATCCAGATGTTTGGCGTCCCCTAAGTGCAGCCTGCTATCTTTGGTTGAATAACTCTAAAGAAGCATTTGGCCAAGAGGTAAGTTTCCTTCATCAGTTCCTTCTCAGGATAATTATGTTTGGCAAAAAGAAGTCTATGTGTTCTTCAGGGAATAAAGCTGATGCCATGATTTTTTTTTCATCAGTATGAATTAACCAAACTACTTCTGGAAAAAAAAGAAAAACTAGGGGATAAAAAACAAATGCAAAATTGTCCAGCTGTGCAAAGCAGGTTCAATCATGTTCAACTATCTTCTTGGAGTTCACAGAAGTATAACTACTCCTATAGACACCCAATCAGAACTGGAGTTCAGCACTGACAGTTCACACAGAAGGTGATTTTTAAAAATAAAAGTTTGCTAGGCAAATGCAGGTAGAATTTATTATAATGCCAGTGTACTCTTCTGCTGCAAGATCCAGGTGTAATTTCAGATCTGTATCATGAATACTGACATATTCCTTCATTCAACACAAATCTGCTTGACTCCTACTGTCTACACAGTCACATACATGAGGCAGAGAGATCAGCACTGAGTTAAAAGAGATACGGTTCTTACCCTCATATGGTTTCCAGACTAGGTGGGGAGACAGAGATTCAGCAAATATTCTCACTGAAATAAACATACCTCTACCCATGTAACATGATAAGTGCTGGGAAATAAAGGTGAAGAACATTGGGAGGAGGTCTGGTTGAGATGAGGAGCTCCAAGAGAGGGTCTCTGAAATCTGAAAGACGAGGCTTAGCAAGGATGACTGGGGAAAGCACCCCAGCCAGAGCAGACAGCATGGGGCGCGGGGTGCCTGGAGAAGCTCCACCTCCTCAGAGAACACAGGAAGGCTGAGAGCAGTGTGACAGATATGAGCCCAAAGGGGCAGCTCAAGGGAGATCTCTGTGGTCACAGTTACACGAATCTACACATGTGGGAAAATGGCAGAGAACTTATTAGATCTCCAAAAGTGTCACGGCTTAAAACAACACAAGTTAATCACCTTCCCGTTCTACATATCAGAGCTCCAGCACAGACCTCACAGGGTCGGCCCCAGAGGTTAGCAGGATGCGTTCCTCCCCAGCATCTCCACGGGGAGGACCGACCTCATCGTCCTTTCCACCGTCTGGAGGCTGCCTGCTCCCCTCGGCACACAGCACCCTCGCTGCATCTGCACAGCTAGCAGGGTCTGGTCGAGTCCTCTCTCTGACTGCCTCACCTGATGCCTCTGCCGCTTTTTATGGTCCTCCTAATCACACAGGGTCCACCCAGATAATCCTGGATAATCCCTCCATTCAAAATCCAGCTAATTAGGAATCTTAATCTCATCTGCAATGGTTCACCTTTGGGCATCAGAATTCTATGCACAGCAGAACTATATACACTCATATTGTACCAATGTCAGTTTCCTGGCTGTCTAGTTAGAGAAGATGTAAACTTTGTAGAAAGCTGGATAAAGAGAACATGGGTCCTCCCTATTTTCTGTAGCTTCCAATGAATCTACAATTATTTCAAAATGAAAGCTGTTTTAAACAATTTTTTAATTTAAAGGATATACGTGTGTGACACAGCGTACACTTTATATGTATTATCCCATTCAATTCCCATGATTCTATAAGATAGTGACTATTCCTGTTCTCCAGATTAGGAAACAGAAGCCAAGGTAGGTTTTATTAATTAATAATAGCTTTTATTAATTTAATTTGGCCAGTTAAGTCCAAATAGGGTGACTCTAGAGGTTGTATTGTAACATGTGTTTAATTTACAGACTCAAGTTTAAATTAAAGTGCCAAATATATAGACTAGACCCCAAAAAGCAGAAAAGGGCAGACTGATGAGAAATGTTATTAAAAAAAAAAAAAAAAGAACTAGAAGACAATGACTCCAGATGAGCCTAAAGAGATCATCTGGTAGGCTAACTGCTGACTTGTCTCAGAAGAAACTCCTCTCCCTGCTGCCTAAAAAAACTGAGTTGGAGCCAGGGTAAAGACTGAGAGAAGAAGGGTTAATCCACCACGCTTGGCGGCCATTGCCTATGAGTGAATCTACAGGGCAGATACTACTAAATGCCAGCTACCGTTCTTTTCCTTCCTTTCTCCCAAATGCATGGATCCAAAAACAAACCGAGCTGTCCACATAAATCCTTCACTTCTGAAAAGTGTCTTCAAGGATGTGTGGCACAGAGTATTCTCATTCATTCCCACCCATTCCTGGTCTTCAGCTCAGGGGAAGGGACAGTGGACCGTGACCAGGCCCAAAAGACAGGCCGCCTGGACTCCGTCCTGAGAACCTAAGTGTGAGCTGAGCCACGCAAGGCGGGAGATTAAAGCTGAATCATGCCCAGGACAGCCCCTGAGAAAAGAGCGCCGTGAGTGTGCAGCCACGGTGACCACAGAACCCCAAGCACAAGGACGGAAGCTGCACACTGCGGACAGCAGGCTGCGGCACCCTGAGGCCCCGAGGCACCAATCTGAAAGTAAGCCACAGTGTGCTGGCTTTTTTGTTACACGCACGCAGAGTCACACCAGATATAGCATCATGTTTTCCTTCTCAAATCACCCAGTCTTCTCTGTTGCTTGCAGCCAAAGAGCCTTTAGATCGGCAAGGTCTCCAACCATAACAGAAAGCTGGAAATTCTCCTATCCTTTATGCACGCCCCTCCAATCCTCCACTCCCGTTTCCATCGAAACTAAAACTTTTTCAGAAATTTAAATACACACATAGGGAAAAAAGCAGCCCAGGGCTCCTACAGACTGCTTCTCAGGCCACTCAATCATCAAACTCCCCTAGGAAGTAGGGATCAAGGGCACGTCACCCTCCAACTCTGAAGTGGAGGGACAAAACGCCTCTGACACACAGGGAAAAGGCCTCACATTCCCACAGTGTTTTCTAAAGGGATACTGTTAGAGCCAGTTTCTGCTCCTGGATCTTCTGTGCTCCAGGGTAGAAGCAGGCAGCGGTCCAAACACCATGTGGCCTTTTCAGCAGCCGTAAGGAAAAAGTCACTACCACTTTGCTTTCTATACCGAGGCTGAAGAAAGAACACGCAAAGCCAATGCACCAGGGGATTAGCGATGTCTTCCAAAAAAGAAACAGAAAATGTTTATGGGGAGTGAAAATGAACGATAATCGTCTCACTGTCCACTCTCATTTCCTGGCGGTTCCACCAAGTCCCGGGATGTCATAAACACTGAGCGGGGAAGGAAACACTGTCATAAATCAAGGTGAGGGCCCTGGGAAGCGAGCCGCGGGGAGGCACACCTGCTGCGTTGCTGACTCTCGGACAGCGAGTCAGCAGGCAGAGCCGCCTTTCGGACCCTGCTCAGGCGCGGTCCTGGAGCAGGAGTGCGGCCTCCTCCACACCCATGCCGGTGCGCACACACACACACACACTCTCAAGTGCTGAGAAGGCTGTCCGCACGCACCTCTAATGTGTTCCCGCCTTCCCACCTCCGCTCCTCAGGCGCAGCCCAGCGCTTCTCAACTCAGCGCTGCTGACTTCTGGGGTCAGGTCCTTCTTCGTGTGGGGGTGAACCCACACACGGAAGGGTGTTTAGAAGCATCCCTGGCTCTGACCCACTCGGTGCCAGGAGCCCCTCTCCATCACAAACGCAGAATGCTTCCAGACACTGTCACGGTACCCAGTGTCACCCTCAGGGACGGCGGCTGCTCTGCTGAACTCTCTCTGCGTGTGTGTATTTACTCAAAACCTCACCAGCACTCAAGTCTCCGTGGTGGTTTATCCCATCCTCCACTCGGGTAAACTCTACTCATCCTTCTGCTTCAGCCTAAGAACTGCCATCTCTAAGCCTTCTCAGACCCCTCCGTTCCTTCGAGGAGCCAAGTGCCCCTTTTCCGGTGCCCTTGATTTCCTGGACCACGGGTGACCCACCCTACCTACGGACTCCTCTCTTGACAGGCTTTACCTCTGGCTTCTCCCTCTGGCAAGCAGGAGGCACATTTATTTCCTCTCTGCATCCCCAGTGCTGAGGAGAGCTGGGTCATAGCAGATGTTCAATAAAGGCTTGTTAGAAACATGACTAATGAATGAACAGGGAGACAAAGGGAAGCGTTGGCAGGAGGCCGGCACGGAGGACACATGAGTACATGACTCTACAGCTTCCAAAGCGGCATGGAGAAGGAGACTGCAGGCGGGGGTCTGCTACCTGGGATGGAGCACGGGGGGAAGGAAAAGAGGGCATCACATCATCGCCACCATCGTACAGGAGCGGAGCCCCAGCCCGACAGCTGTTAAGCTGGTAAAGCGGTGGAGAAGGCCCTACAGGAGCAAAAAATCGGAAACATTAAAAAACACCCTCCACTTTCCAGATTAGAAAACTGAAGCTCAGGTTGAAACATCCTGTCCAAGGGCATACCCTGGAGAAGAGAAAGAGCTCTGAGTTGAAGGTAAGCCATGAGGTCTCTGTACCAGGAAGCAGGAAGCAATGCTGCAGGCAGGGTGAGAGCGGTCCATTCAAATCCTGAGGCCGTGAGAGGCGTTTTAGGCAGGAGACTACTTGGTTCTCTTGCCAAGATGCTGAGTGAGTGATAAGAGAGGCATTCACATTCACTGTGTCTGGTGGGGAGACAGGCACAGACCTCTTGGAAAGGAAAGTGACAGCCCATGTTAAGATACCACGGGATGGTGCAATCTTTGCACCAGCTGCTCCACTTCAGGGAATCAAACCAAGCAAAACCATCGCGCGCACACATGTGCTCAATGCTCAGATAGACACTATTCCCTGCAGTGCCACTTATAATGGTAAAAAAATACAACAGAAAGTAGAAATCCCCTAGATATTCAACACTAGGATACTGGTTAAATGAACACAAATCCACTCTACTGAATGCTATGATACTATGTAAAATGGTGTGTATTCAGTTCAGTTCAGTCGATCAGCCGTGTTCAAGTCTTCCCAACCCCATGGACTGCAGCACGTCAGGCCTCCCTGTCCATCCCCAGTTCCCGAAGCTCACTCAAACTCATGTCCATCGAGTCAGTGATGCCATCCAACCATCTCATCCACTGTCGTCCCATTCTCCTCCTGCCTTCAATCCTTCCCAGCATCAGGGTCTTTCCAGTGAGTCAGTTCTTCATATCAGGTGGCCAAAGTATGTGATATGGTGTGAATGAGCATATTATGGTGTATATCAACTATGTTACTATGTAAAATGGTATATATTAGCAGAGTGTTAAAACAGGAGGAGATACTTGGTTCAATTGTTGCATGAAAACCTAGGAGTCACATTTCTTTAAATGCAATCATGATAATTTGTAGCATATTCACACAGTGGAATACTCAAGAGCCAGGAAAATGATCTACAACCATACGAAACACTAAGCATAAATCTCATAAGCATAATGTTGAAAGAAAGAAGCAGGCACACAGTAGTACCCAGTGCACGATTCCATTCACATAAGATCGAAGGCAGACAGAAACCATCTCTGCAGTCCACAGTCAGGTTGGTGGGAAGCCTTGCAGGGTGACGGAGGTGGCTGGGAGACAAGGACTGAATGTGGCAGAAGCAGGTCTCAGAGTTATGTTTTCTTCTTGACCCAGTGACTGCCTGCCTGTTGGTGCTCAGTTTGTTCACCTCTATCCAGCAGCAAGAATGCCCACTTTTGCAGGTGTGTGATTTATTTCCACAGTTTTAAAACCACAGTCACAATTCCATAAAAACTAGAAGCTGCCTCTGAGAGTTAGGAAGAAGTCTATCACTGCAGTAACAGAGGTTGTCTTTGGATGGTGAGACCATGGAAACTGTCTTCCCGTCTTCCTACTGCTCTACGTTATCTGAATAAGTCAATAATAAGCGTTTTTATGGGGAGAGGGAGTAAACAGTACTTAAAACGCTTGGCAGGATCTCACAAACCTAACAACAGTGTTCCGAGCCTTGAGGCGCGTGCGTGCACGTGTTTTACCGAGGGAAGCACGGCCAGTCTGGAAGAAGGAGGCCCTTCTAATCGCCACACGAGTACAGGGAGCGCTCTCTCTCACTGGCCAGGCTGGACGAACTAACCACAGGGAGACAGAGTCTAAGATCCTATGAGAGTCAATAAAGAAACACTACAGACATGTCACAGTAAAAAGGGTGAAAGCACATATGCCCAGATACTGTGGACAGGGAGTCTGGAGGGTTTTTATTTTCCTCTCCTTATCCATAATTTTATTTTTTTTAACACTGAAAATGTGTGTATTATTTGTGCCCAAGTTACTCACCTGAAAATGCGGATGACAGAAACCTGAATAACTACAGGGATTAACAAGCACAAACAGTGTTCAGTGCACACTAAGTGTGATAAGCACATTTCAGAGGTGTTTTTTTTTTCTTCTTCTTCATATAATTATTTTCATGTTGTATAAAAATTGCAACGTACCTTTAGGAGTACAGGGTGAAAGATTCTTCTTCCAAAAAAAAACAAGAGTTCCACTTCTCATTCTCAACATTTCTATTACTACGTCCCCAGTGATTTTAGTTGCTAAACAATTTCAAATTAATTCTAGGGAAATCTCTACTTTTGCCTCATGTTTAATGCTTTCTTAAATGAGAAAAGTTGCTATTTATATAGCATACAGAAGAAAAAGAGACAAAATCTGACACTGAAAAATAGAGAGAGAAAACAGGTCAGGGGTGGATGGAGGAATGGACAGATGGAGGGATGGACAGAAGGATGGAGGAATGGACAGAATGATGAACAGATGGATAACTGACGGGCTGGACTGGTGGGCGGGTGAGTGTGAAGGAAGATGGAGAGCTGCATAGACAGCTGAAGGATGGATAAAAACTAGAACAAACTGCGCAGAAATGCTCAAGACATCCGAATGAAAGAGAAGGTCTCTCTCTGTGACAGATCCCAGCAAGAATTCCCATCCCATGCATGGACTGACCTCCCAGAGGGCCCGCAGGTGACTGTGAATGTGGGAAGAAGCTGACAGAAGCAGCAGAGGCGGTTCAGTAATCAGAGTAACAGCAGTGGTGGTGGAGGTGGCCACAACAGTTGCTGTCAGGGACTGGCAGAGCAGGCTACACATTTAAGGAGTCTCACCGACACGCCCAGCAGGCTGTTCAAGGCGCTTCCTATTCTTTATCTGGTAAAGAGGAGTGAGGACTGCAGATGGAATGAGGACTGCTAGTCTGCTTGCCTCCAGATAGGAAGACCGTCCTTCACATCCATGTGATCACAAGGGCCTTAACATGGGAAACAGGCAGAAGAGAAGACGAGAGACATGGCTGGCGAACGACGCAGCCCAATGCTTCCAGCTTGCAGAAGGAGGAAGGAAGGAAGGGGCCACGAGCCAAGGAATGTGAACAGTCTCGGTAAACTAGAGAAGACAAGGGGACGGACCCTCCCCTGGAGCCTCCAGAAAGAAGAGAGCCTGCCATCACCTTGATTTTGGCCAGGGAGACCCATGTTGGACTTCTGACCTCCAAAACTACAAGGCAATACATCTGTGTTGTTTGAAGATATTAAGCTTCAGGTAATTTATTGCGGCAGCCATAGAAAACGAATACCCACTCCAACAGGCTACTTTTTAAAAATAATTTTTATTACACAAGCCATACGTGAGCACAGTTTCCCTTTAAAAACAATTAAGCATTAATAGGGCTTCCCTGGTGGCTCAGTGGCAAAGAATTTGCCTGCCAATACAGGAGACACAGGTTTGATCCCTGGGTTGGGAAGATCCCCTAGAGGAGGAAATAGCAACCCACACCAGTATTCTTACCTAGAGAATCCCATGGACAGAGGAGTCTGGCAGGTTACAGTCTATGGGGTGAGAGACTTAGTAACTAAACAACAAAGCATGAACAGCCAGGTTAAAGGGCCCTGTGACCTTCAATCCTGGCCCTTCTCCTCACCGCCCACCCCTATAAAGGTGATAACAACAACATACATACAGTAATCTGGGGGTGCATCTCCTGGTCTGCATGTCCTCACATTTCTATGTGCCCACTTCACAACCCACATAAATTCTTCCAGCAGTTCCAGTCTTCAAACAGTTAACATCCTCTCACAGGAAGGAAACCAGCTCACCAAGCCCCACACAGAGGGAGCCCAGTGTCTGCAGGTGCTACTGAGAAGGGGGGGGCGGTGGTGGTGACAGTCTGAGGGGGTTTCATGCACCTCCTGTCTCCCTGCCAGTTATAAATGCCCTCACTCTGGAGCTTGGGGCGGGAACTAAGGTCTCCGAACCTGAATCTGCTCAATGTCCGTCACTTAGAAGATCAAGAAAGGAATTTGTTTATACACACTGGGCCTTCTACTACCTGTATATATATACATACAGGCTAAGACATTCAGGGAGCATGATCAATAGCACTACAACCAGTCTGCGAACGCTGACAAGGCCGCAGGAGCACTCACACCACACCTTCCCCTCCTGCTCGGGAACCCTCGGGCCATCTGGCACTCTTCACAACTCCTGTATCTGTTTCCCACATCTTCTGGGAGAAGGCTCACAAATCACAAGTTAGTTCAGGCTTGTAGAGCCCAAGGTACATGAAATACTCCTCAAACCCACACAGCCAGCTGGCACGTGGCCATGCTCAAGGCCCATCTCCTGGGGGCTGCCTGAGCCCATGCCTGCCTGGCTCTTGTTCATACTGTCAACAGGGGGCCCCTACCCTCAGAGGCGGCTCCTGGTCTCCACTAGTGAGGGTCACTCCTCTGCACATTGCACTCGGTTCTCTCAGGGGCTGGCTGTTGTTCAGCTGCTTAGCCGTGTCTGACTCCTTGCGATCTCATAGACTGCAGCGCACCGGGCTTCCCTGTCCTTCACCATCTCCCAGAGCTTGCTAAAACTCATGTCCACGGAGTCAGCAATGTCATCCAACCATCTCATCCTCTGTCGTCCTCTTCTCCTCCTGCCTTCAATCTTTCCCAGCATCAGGGTCTTTTCCAACGAGTCAGCTCGTCACATCAGGTGGCCAAAGTATCGGAGCTTCAGCTTCAGTATCGGTCCTTAAAATGAATAGTCAGGACTGGGTGGGGTCACCTGCATATCTGAGGTTACCGATATTTCTCCCGGCAATCGTGATTCCAGCTTGTGCTTCATTCAGCCTGGCATTTCGCATGAGGTACTCTGGACAGAAGTTAAATAAGCAGGGTGATAATACACAGCCTTGAAAGTGAAAGTGAAGTCGCTTAGTCGTGTCCGACTCTCTGCAACTCCATGGACTGTAGCCTACCACGCTCCTCCAAGCATGGGATTTTCCAGACAAGAGTACTGGAGTGGGTTGCCATTTCCTTCTCCAGAGGATCTCTCTGACCCAGGGATCGAACCCAGGTCTCTGGCATTGTAGGCAGACGCTTTACCGTCTGAGCTGCCAGGGAAGCCCATGTGCTCCTTTTCCAATTTGGAACCAGTCCATTCTTCCATGTCCAGTTCTATGTGTTGTTTCTTGACCTGCATGCAGGTTTCTCAGGAGGCAGGTCAGGTGGTCTGGTATTCCCATCTCTTCAAGAATTTTCCACAGCTTGTTGTGATCCACAAAGTCAAAGGCTTTAGTGTAGTCAATGAAGCAGAAGTATTTTTCTGGAATTTTCTTGCTTTCTCTATGATCCAACAGATGTTGGCAATTTAATCTCTGGTTCCTCTGCCTTTTCTAAAACCAGCTTGAGCATCTGGGAGTTCTCGGTTCACCTAATGTTGAAGCCTGGCTTGGAGAATTTTAAGCATTACTTTGCTAGCATGTGAAAGAAGTGCAGTTGTGTGGTAGTTTGAGCATTCCTTGGCATTGCCTTTCTTTGGGACTGGAATAAAAACTGACCTTTTCCAGTCCTGTGGCCACTGTTTAGTTTTACAAATTTGCTAGCATATTGAGTGCAACACTTTCACAGCATCATCTTTTAGGATTTGAAACAGCTCAGCTGGAATTCCATCACCCCTCTAGCTTTGTTCGTAGTGATGTTACTTAGTAAATTCCACTGGGTTTTCTCAGGGGCTAAAACATAGGAAAAGGGGTGGAGAGGGGCTGAGAGGGGAGTCAAAGTAGGCAAAGGTGAGAAGAAGCCCATTCTCACCAGCCCCACCCTCACTGATGGAGCCCAAGAGCCCAGTTAAGGCATGGAACCCCCATCCCAGAGAGATGCCCAATGCAATGAGACGAGGTGTGGCATTCCACCATGACCGGCACACAGAATGCACCCCATGCGTGATGGGGGCAGGACTGGGGTGGCCACAGCATCACGAGAACCATAAGGATTACTACAGACTGGGGTCCACTCATCAGCTGTGAGGGCAAGGACTTTGGACACACAGCTAAAGCCATCAATCTGGAAATGTGGCTGTGCTCTCAGGAGAACAAATGAGCTCCAAGAGGAATATAATCAGCTTGTCCTTGGTATTCAGTGAAAAATTAATTCATTCCATCAACAAACACTGTGTGTACTAACCTGCATGTGTGCATGAGATAGATTCCTGCCATGTGGTGTGGGCAGGGCCCAGGGAGATTCTCTGCAAGAAATGACAGAAATGATTTCAGGGTGGCTTAAGGAAATTCAAGAGTAGAAGAAAACACATCAAGTGAATGTTCTTATCGGAAAAGCTGAATTACTTTTGGATATGTGATCACAAAAGCAAATAAACAAACACCAATCGATGCATCACGGTGGTGTGAGGGAGGAGCTATGGGTGATGGTGACGCTGATGGTGATGACGGTGGAAGAAGAGCTAAAGGGGGAAGACAGGAGGTAGGGGAAGATGGAAAAACAGTGACAACAACCACAATGCTCACAGCTGGGATAGTCACTCAACACCGACTGACGCCAATCTAAGCATCATACACATTTGAGCTCATTTAATCCTTTCAACGATTCTTGAAAGTGCAAGTGCTAGTCACTCAGTCATGTCCAACTCTTTGCGACACCGTAGACTGTAGCCCACCGGGCTCCTCTGTCCATGGAATTCTCCAGGCAAGAATACTGGAATTTGGGTTGCCATTTCCTTCTCCAGGGGATCTTCCCAACCTAGGGATCAAACTGGGATCTCCTGCATTGCAGACAGATTCTTTTACCATCTGAGCCACCAGGGAAGCCTAAACAATCCTATCATAGGTTCAATTATCATCCCCTTCTTACAGAGGAGAACCTTCAGACTGAGCAGTTACACTGTGGTCCAAAGAGTCAAGTCCAAGGCACCTGCGTGACTCTGGCGACCAAGCTCACGACCACCGAGGTAGACGCTGCTGGGTGCCCCCCTCTGATCACTCTCCCTGTCATCTTTGCTAAGAGCACCCAGGAAAGATGGCCCCCTTTTCAGACTCCCTTGCAGCTATGTGTGGCCTGTGATGGACATGTTGGTGCCCCCCTCCTTCTTGTTAAGGAAGTAGACGTGACCCCCGGAGGCTGAGCAGCCATGTGCTAAGAAGGGCTGAGGGGAGAGACCACAGTGGTGCCGGGCCCCTGATGACATCATGCACATGGGCACCTAGACGCAATGGCCTCCCCCCAAGTCTCTTATAATAAGAGAGATGAAGCCCTGGTGGGGAGAGCTGGGGTCCAGGCCAAGGCCCAGCTGATGCAAGCACTGCAGGGAGGTGACCCCCAGTCGGCACAGGACCCACTCGGGCTCCCCTCGTCCCACCAGCTGCACAGACGGGACATCACATGTGGGATCTGGTTCTGGTCTTGAAGCCTTAGGGTCACGACACTTGACCAGAATCTGAATTGTGCTAACTCAGACGGGGGAACTGTGGGAAGAAGTGGGGTTCCTCAGGAAGTGCAGTAAGGCACGGGGTTCACATTTCTAGACTCTTTGAGATCTGAAGTAAGAAATACATTCTTGTGGTCACAAATGAAGCAAGCCTAACAAATATGCTGAAAAATGCTATACATGGAGTGAACTGCTGAGGTTACAGAGGGACCAATCTTTGGGAAGAGGGTCTAGATGGACTCTCAGTGACTCTGGGGACTTACGCAGGTGCCTCAAGGCAGGATCCTAAAAGACCTATTGCCAGAGGGGAAAGGAAACCTCCAGCGAGACCCTGATTGCTTAACCAGACAACACGTAACAACCACCGGAGCCTTAGCTGGAAACAGTTGGGCTCAGCCTTCCAGAATCTTCTACCATAAAATGTCCAGGGAGACCATGGATATTATTATTCCATTATATGCTTCTACAAGTCCTTCCTACCCCACACTTGCTTCGTGTCACTTATTCCATTTACATATGAAGAAAGAAGAAAGGAGGCATCCATTCATCACAGAAGCATCTAAGCTGTAGGTGCTTCATATATCACTAAAAGCCTGCTGTTACAGAAGACTTAGACAGTGGGTAACACAGAGGTGCTTTTCCACATGGTCTGCTCTGTGGGCGGGTGTCTACATATAAACACAGCTCGAATCCACTGTGGGGTGTGCGGCCCAAGTTGACGCCGTGTGGAACACATCTGGGTCAGGCCCAGTTCCCAATCAAAGGAAAGCCGTTCTTCTTGGTGGTCCGGCCACTTAACTTAAACAAAAAGAACTGAGCCAACTTTCATCAATGAGCCTTTCTTCCAACCAAAAAGAAAAAATAAAAAAAGGGTAAAAAAATGAGTTGGCTACTGGTTATGGTGATGTTTTGCCACAAGGTTAATAATGATGGGTTTCAGGTCACTGGCAATTTCTCATTTCAAACGAACTTGAACCATCCAGCCTCCAGTGGCAACTGTTTGACGTGGGCTGTCCAGCACCCACGACCCTTCTCGGACACCCAAGTGGTGGGTGAGTGACATTCTGCCATTCTACTGTTACCAAAAACGAGAGACTTCTCATCCTCAAAATTTAAAAAGTGCTCATATGTTCAAGCCCCATGGAAGACGCATAGGCTTGTTCCATTTCACGACGACTGGAACTTGAATTAGAGATGTATAATCAGTTCTTGGGAGCTGGGCTCTTTCTTCCAGAGGAGACTAGGGAGGAAAAATCAGAAACACCGCTGCTATCATCCAGAACACACCACAGCTCTTTCCCCACTGCTGCTCCCTTTTTCCCAGATTCTCATTTCACTTCTAAGTGGCCTAACCAGAGGTTTCAAGGCTCCCCCGCCCCTAGCACAGGGAAAGCAGGGTCGAAGGACAGAAGAATGAATGCATGGAGTGAAGTGAAGTCAAAGTCGCTCAGTCGTGTCCATTGTTTGTGACTCCATGGACTATACAGTCCATGGGATTCTCCAGGCCAGAGTACTGGAATGGGTAGCCTTTTCCTTCTCCAGGGGATCTTCCCAACCCAGGGATCAAACTCAGGTCTCCTGCATGGCAGGCAGATTCTTTACCAGCTGAGCCACCAGGGAAGCCCAAAAGCACTGGAGTGGGTAGCCGATCCCTTCTCCAGCGGATCTTCCCGACCCAGGAATGCAACTGGGGTCTCCAGCATTGCAGGCGGGTTCTTCACCAGCTGAGCTGCCAGGGAAGCCTGAACGAATGAATAACACTGCTTAAACTGGGAGGGGAAACAGAGGGAGCGGTGCAGATGATGGACAGCTGGAAACCACGTGCCCTCTGGAGGCCTGTACCCAGCTCCAGGTAATCGCTGCCTCCTCCGCCAGTTTTCACTTCTATAAACAAACAGGTCTATTTCACTTTTGGCCATACTGCATGGTGTGTGGGGTCCCCGTTCCCCAACCGGGGATCAAACCCGCACCCACTGCACTGGAAGCTCAGAGTCCCAACCACTGCACAGCCAGGCAAGTTCCCCTGCTCCAGCCTGTGAATCTAATAGGAATGCCAGATTTTTATGTGAAGTCTCCCAATCTGTATTTGCGCTTCAGCCATTCTGTAAAATCACCGTGTGAGCAAAACAAAACACGTTCTGTGGCGGACGACGTCCCCTGATGCACAGGAACGTGACCCTGGTGTTCTCCTCCGGAAGTCGCATCCACAGCCACGGCCTGTGCCTGCTCTGGGCCAAGACAAACGTGAAAGGGGAGGCAGGGAGATGGGAGGAAAGTCTGGGAGCTGCAGGTGGGTCCTCAGACTTTCGCAAGTGATATATTGGCCTGTCAAACCTCATGACCTGGGGAGGATGATAAACACACTCGAAACCTCATCTAATTTTAGAGTAAGTTACTTTGATGCAGGAACCAACTTGCAGGCCGATCAGCCTCCACTCTGCGCCCTACGCTCTATGCCAGATACCTCCCCTGAAGGAGAGAGAGAGGTAGCGCCCATTCCACCCCCTGCACCCCACTTGTGAGGCCAAGGCAGGCAGGCGGCGGGAGGCTGTCATCCAGGGTCCCAACGTTCCCCAGGTGGGCGGCAGGGACAAGAGGCAGTCCTGATCGACAGTGCTCCTTCTTGTGTGCTAATTATAGGCAAAGAGCTCTGAGGTCTTGGAGGGTTTGGTTTCTTAACATGAGACTTGAATCTTTCTTCCCACAATTTTTTTTTTTTTTTTTTGGTCTTACTGACTGTGGCACAGAGCCCTGGGGAGCCTTCTTCTGCTGAGATAAACACAGGGCACCCTCAACAGTCCTCATGAACACATTTTTCCTCCTCCCAAGTTTCACTGAAGGAAATCCTTCCCACAGTCAGTCTTAGCTGGGTTGGAAGTCGAAATCAGATTACAAAAATACAACAAGAAGTACAACAAATTAAGTTTCCTTGATAATGCAAAAGTACTGAAAATTAACAACAAAGCATTGCTACATGGAAAAAGAAATAGACAGTGTCTACAGTATCTGGTCATGAACCAACCTATGACCCCTAATTCCCAAAAACCTTCCCTACTAAAAGAGAGTAAAAAGATGTAATACCAAATATTACATGTGAACCTCGAGACTGACTTGCAGACTGACTGAAAACCAAAAGCTATCAGAGACATTTTGAGCATGACTGGGTAAATCTTGTTACATTCTTTTATGATAGTGAATTATTTTCAGTTTCATAGACAAGACAATGTTGATAAATATGATCACACAGACCAAGGTCTTTGGTTTTAGGAGATGTCTGCCAAAGTATTTAAGTGTAAAGAGTGTCACTGTCCACACTTTACATACATACATGGATGGATGGATGGATGGATACATCTATCGGTGGCAGAATAGGTGGATGGATAAATGGATGGGCAGCTGGGTGGACAGATGAATGGATGATCAAATGAATGGACGGATGAATAAATGGAATGGATGGATGGACAGACAGATGGCTTGATGGACTAACTAAATATATTAAGGCATTAGCAATTATTTAATCTAGGTGGTGAGCATATATTTATACACTGTACTATTATTGTTTGAATTTTCTATACACTCAATAATTTTTACAACCAAAAGTTAAGAAACCTGTTACTTTCAGAATTTCAGTGTTTTATTTCATCTTTCTTTAAAACACTTTTAAAAGCAGGTATTACAAAGAAGTAGCTCCAAAATCACTGCAGATGGTGACTGCAGCCATGAAATTAAAAAAAAAACACTTACTCCTTGGAAGGAAAGTTATGACAAACCTAGACACCATATTAAAAAGCAGAGACATTACTTTGCCAACAAAGGTCCGTCTAGTCAAGGCAATGGTTTTTCCAGTGCTCACGTATGGATGTGAGAGTTGGACTGTGAAGAAAGCTGAGAGCCAAAGAATTGATGCTTTTGAACTATGGTGTTGGAGAAGACTCTTGAGAGCCCCTTGGACTGCAAGGAGATCCAACCAGTCCATCCTAAAGGAGATCAGTCCTGGGTGTTCATTGGAAGGACTGATGCTGAAGCTGAAACTCCAATACTTTGGCCACCTCATGCGAAGAGTTGACTCACTGGAAAAGACCCTGATTCTGGGAGGGATTGGGGGCAGGAGGAGAAGGAGACGACAGAGGATCAGATGGCTGGATGGCATCACCAACTTGATGGACATGAGTTTGAGTAAACTCCGGGAGTTGGTGACGGACAGGGAGGCCTGGCGTGCTGCGATTCATGGGGTTGCAAAGAGTTGGACACGACTTAGCGACTGAACTGAACTGAGCATGTGGAAAATGGTTATAAAAGTGAGATTTACTCCCATTAATATTACAGAGAAGAGGGTCTGACCTTTGAGATCCCAACCTGAGGATCTCTTAAAGGGCATCCCAAAGAACACTGAACCCATTCCTTCAACTGACTGCTGAGAAAACTGAGGTTCAGAGAGGCTCAGCGCCTCCCCTATGATCACACAGCAAGTTAGCCACAGATGAAGGGACATGATGGGCCTCAGAGTTGCCCTCTACAACATACGGGACCACTTGAGCTGTCTGGCCTTGTCTTGATTCATAGCCAACTTTCAGGAGGGTAGAGTATGCCTTAGCGACAGCATTATCATTCTTCCTTTGTTTTTGGAAATGTGGTTTTCTCAGAACCACAGGCTTCAAATGCACATTCCTGTCTTTCCCATTCACCCAGTGACCTCTTCATCGTACTTACTGTAAAGGGCATTTTCTTGGGCATTTGGAAAAATGGGCAGACCTGCAGCCCGGGGCCCCTACCCTGGAAACACTGACATCCTACAAGTTATGGGCTGGAGTACAGGACAGCTCCCTAAGAGCTGTCCCCAAAAGGGTCAACTTCTAAAAATGGTTTCCAATCATTATATCTCCATGACAGGAGAAAAAATGTTATCTTGATAGTAAAGGATTTAAATTTATTGCACGGCTGAAAACGGTTAGTGAATTGGAATTATAAAGTAATGAATCATTTCCTGGAAAAAGTTGAGCCGCTAGTCATGCCACTGCACGAAGAACTATTTAGGGATGTCGAAAGGGTAAAAAAAAAAAAAAAAAAAAGGAGGAAAAAAAATAGAAAGTTAGGAAGCCTACCCAGGAAATTATTCTGAAATGTATATGCTCTCTCAAAAATTAAATTCGTTTTCCAAAAGAAAAGAAAACTGAACAGACTTGGTGATTACTGTGGGGAAAAAATTAAGCTGTCCCTTAATTTCCACACAGTTCCTTCTGTTTTAAGCACTGTCCTTAGTAAGTGATGGCACCATCTGGGTTTCGCAGTTTCCCTTTTGGCCCCTAGAGATCAAGCCAGGACTCTTAACCTCTCTTCTGGACTCTGTGTTCCTGCCAAACCGTGCCACACAGCAGTTGAGACCATGCAACCCTTGTCTCAGTCCACTGTCTTCAATGGCAACAGAATGGTGGTCTGCTTGATAAGAAAAGGGATTTCCTTCCACAGCTCAACACAGATGGAAAAAACCAGAGCCATACCATACACTGACTGTGCTGGTTTGCACTTTCAGCCCCAATTATTCTGCCTTCTCGGTTGTTTCCTAATCCATGTAGGCGATTGGGGTTCAGTATATTCAAGGGATCAAGGTCAGGTGTATATATAAGGCTCTCAGGGTGAGGAGGGGCCAGGCACCAAGGGAGGACGGCTTGCTCCTGGGATGAGAGGCTGAGAAGGCAGCTTTCACTTTCACTCAACCAGGCGTCAGTGACTGAGCTACCCCTGGCATTCAAAAACCCTCCAGGCAAGAGTCTTTCTAGCAGAGACCCATTCTCTGGGGTTCTGGGGACACAGAGAAGGATATGGCTCCGCCCAGCCCCCAGGTGATTAAGGCTCAATATCCAACCGAATCGCAGAACATTCTCCCACCTAGCCCCTAGGCTCCTGTGACACCCAGAATGCTCATCTTTTCTGGGGCAAGCCTGGATCAAAAGGTGGAGGAGGAAGGACATGAGGGTGAGAAGAACAGCTGCAGTGCAGCAGAAACAGAAGCTAACAATTACTGACAGTGGACTACGTCCCAGGGACAGTGTTAAAGCACCTCCCAGGGACAGTGTTAAAGCACCAACACGCGCTCTCTTATTTAATTCACACACTCTCAAAGGAAGAGACTTTTTTTTTTTTTGGCAGCACCGCACAGCCTATGGGGTCTTAGTTCCCAGACCCAGAGTCGAAGCTCCATCCCCTGCAGTGGAAGTGCAGAGTCTTAACCACTGGACAGTCAGGGAAGCTCCTGGAAGAGACTACTATTAATCCTCTTTTATGGATGAGAAAACAGAGACGCGTTAAGATTAAGCCAATGGCCCCAGATCACACAGATAGTAAATGATGGAGCCAGGATGCAAACCCAAGTGGGCATCAATCTGGAGAGCCCAGTGTCTCCTCTGCTCTGCTGTACGTGACCTTCTGTGTTGCTCTTCCTGCCGGGAAAGACCTCATCTCATCTCTGAGCTCAACATCCTGCCGAGGCGTTAGGGCCCAGCCCCCTAAGCCATTTAGGATCACCCCAGCTAGAATGATGGTTCCCTCTCCAGAATTTCCACCTAGCTTAGCTTCCCTGTGCCTTGCGTGAAGCCTTTAAAACAAGGACCAGACTGTAGGAACAGGACCCGTGGCTTCCATATCCTCCATACAGAGGCCCCAGCTTACTAAATGAAAAAGAAGGCCATGCTGTACCAGCCCAAGAGCCTACCTCTGACACAGCTATTAGGCCACGGTTTAATAGAAGGACTGCACATTTCAGGAGTTAAAAGAACACCCACACTGTGCTTGTTCCTTAAACATTCATTCAGTCCATAATATGTTCAAGCTCCTTAGACTCTCAGTCTACCGGAAGGTGTCAGATTTCCTCTTGGGAAGAACTTAAACGGTGTATCTTTTGGCATCAAGTAAAAATCACTCCTTAATAGGTTCCTACAAAGGATGGGCTTAAGGTGCTTCTTCCAAATTCTACACCAAGGTTGAGGGGGATGCTGCTGGAAAGCCCCCACACAATGCTGTAATGACCAGAAAATGGAAAAATCCAAGAGACACAGGGGCTGTGGAACAGGGTTCAAGGATGGAGGGCAACTGTTGATCCATGCGAAGATCAAAGCTGGGCAGAAACCCTTCCCAGGTTTACACAGCTGCAGGCTCCGTGCGGGAGCTGTAAAACAAACACGCTTGGGAGGGGCGGAGGAGGGCTTGTGCCTGGGACCGTGGGGGTGTCAAGGACTCCCTGAGACATCAAATGAACTAGGAGGCCGGAGAGCCGCCTCGCTCCGGGCCTGCAAAAAGAATCTTGAGCCCCTTTCCAATCCAGACTGTATTTTTATTGGGCCCAAAGCTTTCACCAATTTGGCCTTCAGAAACATAATAAGGAAGAGGAAAGAGAACCATTTGCAAAAAAGAAAAAAAAATTATTGAGTTTAATAAACACCATCAACAAAGACAACAGCAACAACAAAAAAGTGAATTGGTCCAATCTTGATAACCTGGGGCTGAGTAACTCCCCGCCCCAGTTTATCCTGTTTAGTTGCTGTGTACCAACATTTGAATGAGACCCAGAGCTCTCAAAACTCCTGTAGGTGCATAAATTCCTAAACTAAATAATAACAAAGCCATATGTTACCATATTTTTAGATATGAATTGCTGTACGAGGGACAAACACAAGAGCAGCTCCCTGCTACATCACCTGGATGCATTAGAAAGAAAATCATCTCATAAGCCTGCAAATGTCGATTATTCTTTTTTTTTTTTTTTGCATCACAAAACTTGCATATTTCCCCTGTGTACAGAAGTATAATTTCTTTACTTGGTTGTTCCCAATGTCTTAAACTTGATATACATGTAATATTTGGAAATGAAAATAATATGTGAATCCCTCGTTTCGGGTATTAGAAAACAATATGTTTTTGCTCATTAAAGGCGCCAATATAAATGCTATAAACCATGAAATTACTTTTGAGCCCTTCCTGAAATAACCAGTTCACAAACAAATGATCCATGCAAAAAAGGCGAGGGGAGATTACAATGATAAGACTAGTTACAATTTCATTTCGAGATTTTTTTTTTTTTTAATGTAGAAAAGTATTATTACTGCAAAACCAACAGCGGCAGCAGGTACATCCAATTTATACAGGAAACACCGAATGGGACTGGCAGATTGAACACAACGAGTTCCAAGTAGGGCTTTTCGTACTTTCCAAATGTGATGCAAAATTCACATTTACAACAAATTATCTCAATAAACGAATCGTACTTCAGGTTTTCTCACTTCAGAGGGTAGCTTTAAAAGCAATGATGGTGAAAGCATTTTACTAAATTAACTGGGAGGTTTTTCAAACTCAGAACGTAAGATCCTGCCAGACACTCCAAGGTAAAGAATCCGCCTACTAACACAGGAGACACAGGTTCGAGCCCTGGTCAAGGAAGATCTCACGTGCCCGTCCACTGTTAACCACTGCGCCTGTGCACCCAAAGGAAGAGTAGCCCCCCATGACCCCAACTGGAGAAAGTCCTCTCGCAGCAACAAAGACCCGGCACAGCCATAAATAAACAAACAGAAACTTTCAGAGAGATCCTGCCATACGGATGACCAAAAGAAGCTGTGGGTGGCAGAAATCTTATTATCCCATGAGCCAGTATCCTTGGGCTGAAACTGGCAGAGCCCTTCATCCAGTGTGATCGGCCAGCAGGCAGCAATCCCGTCCTCTGGGAAGTCACTGAAAGTGCAGATCCCTGGGCCCTCCTCTGCAAGTTCTGGAATCAGGAGCCCGGCAGGGGAAGCCCAGGGAGGTGGGTTCTAACAGCTCTCCAGGGTACTCCACGCACACTCCAGCCTGAGAACCACTGCAGTTGTCTGACAACCACTGCGTTTGTCGGGCACAGGTGACAGGGATGAAGATGCTCTCTGCGCAAAGATCCCCCATGGAAGCTTCAGCAGCCCCTTCATTCTGTTCCAATCCCCCCCCGAAACAGCCTGCTCCTCCCCACCCAAAAAAACGACACCTGAGCCAGAGGTCTGCGCACCTCTGTCTGGATTAATGCTCGCCCCCTCCCTCCACGCCAGCAACTCTCATCTGTAAAACTGTAGGTGATACCCCTTTCAGCAAGATGACATGAGAGACCTGACCTTCCTCCGGGTTCTAACCATCAGCCCTGAAGTGGCCCCAACGATGCTATGAAACAGGCCACCTGAGAACCCGGCTGAAGGGGCCGGGAGGCCAGGCCAGGAGAAGGGGAGCAGCAAGAAAGGATGACTGTGCCAGAGTGTGCCCGCAAGGCTGGAGGCGGGCAGGGGGGCTTCATGAGACTCTGGTAGTTTCTAACATCTTGGCAGAAACTATCTAGCCTGCATCATCAGTGTGAAGATTCTGAACTGGAATCCTCACCTTGCTAGTCCATCCCTGAAAACCTTGCAGAGTATTTTGATGAAGGGTACATTCAGTTCTGGACCTGAGATCTGCCTGAATTCATCTGGTTCTTCTATGAATCCCTCCAAATACTTTAGGGTATGGGCAGTGTGCTTAAAACTTGATGGAATTTCCTGCCGTACTCTGCAGTGCCAGAATTGCTCCATCCCATAAAAAAAAAAAATACAGGAAGAACTTTTTGTCTCCCTCCTTTAATGATATAGAACATAATATTTTAAGTAAATCCTCATTTAAAATATCCTCGGTCCAAAAGAAAATTCTTTGGACCACAGAAATGACTGTGAGTGGGTGTGACATGGATTGCACACGTAGTTATCAAAAAAAAACTTGGCTCTGGCATTTTCTGAAAATCGCTGTGTTGTTGCCATTTTTATTGGGTTAATTAAAAGACCATAAAAATCAACTCAAACATGTTTGGAGACAGATTTTCAAGGTTTATAAACTGTGCTCAGTTGTTGGGCCAAAGATAAGAGAATGACAGACGTCTCTGCACTCACAGCTTTGGGGTGGTTTCTTGCTTTCTTGCTTTCTTCTCTATCTTCCTCTCTCTCCCTCCCTCCCCTCCTTCCTTTCGGCCTGCCTTCTGTGCATTCATTCATTGATTCATGCAACCCACATCCCTGACTCTGCGCCAAGCACTGGACCAGGACTAGCCCCTGTTCCGACGGGACTACCTTGTTGGTAGGAGACAGAAGCCAAAGGACATCGTTTAGATCAAGGGGTAGGCAAACTCTCCCTCTAAGGGACCAGATGGCAAGTATTCTCAGCTCTGTGAGCCACAGGATCTCTGCTGCAACTGCTGAACTCTGCCCTGACAGACACAGATTAAAATACATAAACAGATGTACACATTGTGTCCCAACAAAACGCTTTATGAACACTATCATTTGAATTTCATATGCTTCAATGGATCATGAAATGCTCTTCTTCTTTTGATTTTTTTTCAACCACTAAAAAATGTAATAAAAAAAAAAAAAAAGAAAGAAAAAAATCCTCATGCCATGAAAAAAAGAAGGGATTCTTAGACCCTGATTTATACATGGAGAGACACACCACGGTATGGCTGACACTGATACCTAAAAAGAAAATGCTGGGCCTCTCAGCTGGTAAGTCCAGGGGATCACTGGCCACGATGCCAACCCAGCAGGCATGGCAGAGAAGGGGCCTTCCACCCTCAGCTGCAGGCCGTCAGGCCTCTCTGCTCATTTCCACCATGGCTCCCTGCCCAGGTCTAAGCAGTGGTCTTTGGTGACTTGCCCTGCTCCACAGTGGCCTTGGCGACTGGCTCTGAACTTGATAAAGTGCTAATTTTGCTTTTTATGACCGTTGTATAATGCTGATAAAAAGCCAAGTCAGGCCGGTTTCAAAATCTGAAGAAACGTTAGCCCACGGGCTGAAACCTGGGAATCTACAAGTTACAAGCAGGAGGCGATTTTCACGCTCAGGGTCTGCCACTGTCCGGATGGCAGTCTCAGAAGGAAACGGTGAACAGTCTGTGTATTAGTCCCAGGTCCCTGGTCCTGCTGCAACTGTGGGATGTCAGCCACCAGCCAGCTCCGTTATCATGACAGAAACCTAACATGGTTCACGCGAGTGGCCTTTGGTGGGCAAATGTTCAAGCACATTAAGGTTTTAATATAATTATAATTATAGAACATGCTCAACCAATTAACCACAAGTATGCTGTTTATCTGAAAGGCTGCCAACACTGTGGACTGCAGTCAAAATAACATTAGGCTGCAGTCCTTAAGCAAAGAATACACAGTGAATCAAAAGAGAGATCAGAAGGAAAAGGCCAAAATAAATATTTTATCTGATATTTTATGAATATTTCCTCAAATGCCAGATTAAAATATGTCATCTCCACTTCCCATATATTTACTTGATGAAATCAGATTAAGTGAGTTCATGACACTGTTGAAAAACACCATAAACCAAACAGAGAGAGAGAAGTGTGTTTTGTAAATCTTGGCAGACAAGGTCTCCCAACATTCGCTGGCGTATAATGTAAATAAGAAATAGCAATTGGAACAAGTCATATTTTTTAAGGCATTTAGAAACTTCTCATTAGCTCTTATATCGTTCTTAGTTACAGCCTCCAGGATTTGAAGCAAAATTAAACTCTGTCTTAGCAACTAAATAATATAAGCCTTCTCATAACTTTCCTCCGAGAAAATTAAAAAAAAAAAGAAGAAAGAACCTCCTTGTACAATTTGTATATACACAATTTGTACTGCTGTAAAAGCATATTTTGAAAAGTGCTCCCTAAATAATTAAGCTATTCCTTTTACCATACTTCCTGTCTTACAGAAGTCATTTTCCCACCAAGAATCAATAAGTCATTCCAAACGTCAGTCATTTTTCTCCATTTAACGGAATGGACTAAAGTCCGACACTGCAAGTTACATTACCTTTGAATTATGCGTGTAATTTAAAATTCAAAGTACTACGCTAAGGAGCTTTTTAGACTGACCACTCTACACTCGCTTCATAAATACGGTCCCTCGCAGACCCTTCTGACAGATTTACCGAACAACAGGAGTTTGAGGCGGCTAAGGCTGTGAGTCGCACAGGAAAGCTGTTCTCCCCAAAGATGCCACAGGAACAATTCTCTTTTCAGTGGCGACCCAAAGCAAACGGCCATGCATCATTCACCAGGAAATGTCTCTAGGTTTTTAAGATTCATGGTAAAGCCGTTCTAAAGCATTTTAGCCTTAATTACAAACACACACATGGGCACACACTGACAGGTCAGCTCAGAGAATGCTCCCTAAGTAAAGGCTCCAGTGTGAATTTTGTTTGGCCAGACCCAACGCCTCTGATAAAATTTCAAACACAGAAGCCCCAAACAGGTCTGTATTAAGGAGGCTTGTTTTCATCAAACACGTCATAAGAAAAAGGAAAAATAAAAAATGCAGAGAGATGTACAAATGAAAGTGCTTAAGTATATACATCAGCAGCAATTACATTTTAAGGAATTAATAGAAGCGGCTTTATAGTCCTTTACCTGAAATCACGGGCTAATGTACTTCTGATTATAAATAAAACACAATAATCTCGTCCTTCAGGAAAATCAAAATAAAGTGACTATGAAAAATACCAGTGAATATTACTAAATTTATGATGTACTTACTGATTCACACTGCAGGTCAGTAAAACTTGAATAAAAAAAAAAAGCTGTCAAGTATATAGCATTTTTCTTTGCAGCTAATATTACTTTATTTGGTACATCCCTCAAAAGAACAAGACCTCCTGGAGTTTGAGAGAAAATGAAACTTTGCAATACTATCTTTTCAAATGTTGGTTGTTTAGAAAAGACAACAGTAAGTCTGACCTTGTAACTGAAACGTATGGGCCTGAAGGTCTCAAGCTTCTCCCTCTCACGAGGAGCCTCATCCGCCTTCACAGGAGTTTTGTTTCTCACCTGTCACACCAGGACAGTGGAACCCCTTCTCTGGGAAAGCACTAGTCCTGGCTCCCAAATGTGGACGCTTTCTCAGACCTGTTCCTTTTAAGGGCCGGAGCTCTGTTCATTCCCACTACTCTGTAACCAAATAATCTTTTTTTTCCTTTTCCTCTTTTTCACGAGGAGCTCCGATAACTGTCCACTTTCCCTGACGCGGGACAAATTCCAGGTCACTGGAGCCCGACAATCACTTTAGCACGTGCCTTCTGTGGGTCATCAAAAATCAACTCTATTTGCAGAGGTTTTATTCTTGCCAGCTTAGCACTCCCAAAGACAAACCACTTGAAAGTGCCTTAAAAATCATTAGCTCTCGTGTATTTGACTTCAACACAAGCGCAGCCTGGCGTGGGCTGGCCAGTTCCAGGGAGAGCGGTCCCCCAGCACTCCCGCGTCCCTGGCAGCTTTGCGGCTGGCGTCCCCCGCTCTCTGTCTCTGCCCGGCACCCCTCTGCCCCAGCTGCTGAGGTGCCCTGTGTTGAGTAAGCGCCTCAGGCAAAAGCTGAGCCTTCCTGCTGGGGGTGAGCCTTGCACAGCAACACCCAGTCTCAACGGTGAGACCCCAAGGGTGATTTTGTTTGTTTGTTCCTTCCTGCCCCTGGGATGGACTTCTTTTTTCCCCCTTCCTAAACTTGTTTACATTTCTTCCCACTTGAAAAAAGTAGCAAAATTCATTCAACTGATGGATACTTGCTGGAAAATCACCCGATCTGAGCCACAGTACACTGATATGACCTGTAAATCCTGACCCCAGGGGGTTAGTTCAAACAAAAGGAAATTTCCTTGAAGGGAACTGATACTCTGGGCATGGTCTCTCTCCAAAGGATTCCATCCAGGGAAGTAAAATTTGCAGATGTGAAGGGAGATGCTGCAAATGTACTGGGCTCCCCTCGGACATAAAGGGTCAGGATAATTGTTCTGGTAATGTTGTCAGGTGGCAGTATGCATTACTAATGAAAAATAGACCAGAAATACATTCTTCTCCTTTGGGGCCAAAAAAAAAAAAAAATACTGTACTGTGAAGAGGCTTGTTCCTTCCAAATGCATTTTATTACAATGACAAGCACAACAACAATCAGACCGACCTGGATCGAACTGCTGGGAGCACAGCTCAGGTTACCGTAGTACCATAAGCACTGCTCCCTCTCATTGGAGTCTCTCAAACACACCAGCGTTTCCCCGAATCATCTGTGCTGTCACCTAATGAACTTTATATATGTATGCGCTGCTTAAAAAAAAAAAAAAAGATAAACTCATAAATAACTCAATACACTGTCTCCTGCCAACTGACCATATAGTCTTTGTGTTTCACTTGCTGTATTAAATAAAAATTAAAAACTATTTCCTTGTTTTTAAATTTTTTAAGAAAAACCCAGGTTCTATTTGGAGGGGACCACACAAAGTCAAAACTCACTGCTTAAATTGCACAGTTAAAACATACTTGCTAGCAGTGATGAAATTACAAAAGTTGATGAAATTTGACAAAAAGTTACTCGGGTCTGAGAGAAACACATTCTTAAATGGTGCCTTGGAAACTGCCTTACTATAAGAATCTCTACCAGATGCTGTAATGAAAATGAAAGAAACACCTTCAGCTCAAACTGAGGAGAAAGACAGGCTACACTACTTTCTGTGGAGTTTTGGGTTTTTTGTTTTCTTTTTAATATGACACCACTGTAACATTTCTTTTCATGTCTTTACAGATAACTACAACTCAGCTAATTTCCTCCCTCACCAAAAAAAAAAAAAATTAGAAGCCTGGTGCCATGTAATTATCGAAAACAGTCTAACCACTTTGCTCAAAGATTGGACTTAAATCAAAATTGGAGGCTATGGTCCTCTTGGCCTGGTTGCGGCCTTTCCCTGGCCCCTCGTTAAGCCGTCGGAAAACGGGCCACACTGAGAGCCCCTCGGACGCTGCAGACACAGGGCAGAGAGAGAGCAACAACCGTGTGGCCGCCAGGGCCGCCAGCACAGAGCGCCGTTTCGGTGGATTCTGAAGACAAGGCTCCTTTTGAACTAAGGACCTCTCTAGACCAACGGTGGGGTGGCAGGGGAGATGCAGTCAAAGTTACAGACATTGCTCCTGCCTCAAGAGAATTTTCGGAACTCCCTGGTGGCCCAGGGGTTAAGACTCCTGCATGTTCGCTGCAGCGGGGGGCAGGGGGTCCAATCCCTGGTCAAGGAACTAGGGATCCCAAATGCCACATGGTGCAGACAAAAACTAAAAAATCACAGAATTTTCTACTGGTCAGGACTCAGAGGACTCAGAATAGTCTGATGGCTGGATAAAGACCATTCTCTAACCACTTGAGCTAACAGTTCATATTAATAGACATCTAAATTTAAGCAGAATCATATGATGCTTTAGCAATTCGAAGTTAAGTCTCAAGAGAAAAGAAAAACAGAAAAACTCAACTGTATGAAGCACACAAGCCACATTGATCCAAGTGGAGAAATTTCATTTATTCTATTTTCCTCGAAGTCCATCACCAGTTCCTACACGTTTGCAAAGCTTCAAGCTGTTTTTCTGAATGCCAAGGTCAGACCTACCGCACCCTGTCTTATTACCAAAGGGCTGGCTCTCTCCCAGTAACTGGGCAGAGAAGTTGGAGGGGGACCCCGGCGGGAGAGTGCCATAAGAGGATGCGTGTCCAGCATGATAGGGAGCCTTAAGACAAAATCAACTTGCTACTTTATAGTTTAAAAAAGTAAGGAGGCTGTGTGTGTGGTGTTAATCGCTTACTTGTGGCTGACTCTTTGTAACCCCATGAACTGCAGCCCTCCAGGCTCCTCTATCCATAAAATTTCCCAGGCAAGAATACTGGAGTGAATAGCCATTCCCTTCTCCAGAGGAATCTTCCCAACTCAAGAGATCAAACCTGGGTCTCCTGCATTGCAGGCAGATTCTTTACCATCTAAGCCACCAGGCAGACTATAAATTTATGCAAAAATCTAAATGAGACTTTAAAATAAAGAAGAAATTAACTATGAATATCTTGACTGTTATGATACCTTAGGATAACAGCAGAGATAGCTTAAACTTTTCTATGCCACTCATAGTTAAATTCATGACCATCTAACTGGTATAGAGAATGCAATTTATAAGAAACTGTTCACTAACTCTTTTTGTTTTATTTTGCTGTTTCCTTTTAGTTTTAAAAGTCTACCCAAATGTTCTGTTTATAAATCATACCAAAACTGCACCACTTGGGAAAAAAGTTTAAAAGTTATGTTTCTTTTTAGGGGAAAAAAAAATCAAATTCTAGACTCCAACTTTCACATTTTACTTAATTACAAACAAAGACATAATGCATTATTTTTCTGTACCCACAAGAGGCAGGCTGACTGTAATTTTTATTGCATGTTAAGTTTTCACTGGATCCCAATATTATTAAGCTTTAAATCAGAGGGTTGGTTCCTTCAGCTAAGTATAACAATACTAGCAAGTAAAAGGGAAAAAAAAAAGAAGAAAAGAACACCTCATCTGGGGCTGTAATATTTGCTGAAAAAAATCTACTTCAAAACATTAATCAAATTTTTCGCCTACTGGGCAACCATATGGTATAGCAGCATGTGAATCCCACAAACTTGCTGATCTCCTGTAACTGGGTGCAATTAATTACGCTGGCTGCATCCATCTCTTGGATTTTCGCCTTGTGAAAAAAAAAAAGTATTTATTGCAACAGCTTTTACAAAACAAGGGAATGAAAATCACAATTGATTAATGAGCTGAATGGAAATATTTCCGTTAGCAGATTTTTAAAACGAATAAGGATTAATACCACGGATGAGGAATACACGTTGAGATCCCCTTGTCCTTTCTGGAACCCCCAAAAGGTGGAGGTGGGGCGGGGAGCCCCGACATGCATAATTCACCAGCCGGCTTTAGCTCGCAAGTAATAAAGCCTTAAACCGGTGAAGTAATAAAGAGGCTGGCTTTACAAGATACTATCCTGGGATACAAAAAGCCTGTTCTTTGGTTTGAAAATACCGATACTAAATACTCAGTGGGTGAAGAATGTTACAGGCCTGCAAAGCGCAGAAAGGAAAGTGGCTCTTACAGGGAAGCAACCCACTCTGTCCTTGGCGACTCAGGAGCTAAGCAGGCTGCACACACGGTCCGCTTGTGGTTTTAAGACCCCTCCACAAGCGTGAGCATCCGAGAGGAAGTCAGGGTGGTACCTCTGCCCTCACCTGTGGCTAAAGGTACAAACAATTCACACTTGCAGCCATCTTTCCCACCAGTGCTCAGCCCACATGCTTCTGACTTTTCCCAGCCATCAGAAAGCTTCCGGGGACTCAGCCATCACTCCTGCCTTCTAGGAGCTGGCTTCTGGAAAGACATGGGGGTCGCAATCTGTCCCTCAATGGGGAGTCACAGACCCAGGGATGGAGGTCTTAGCAGATAAGCAGAATTCGTGCACTCTGCTCCTTTCCAGAATCACCCTCTGGGCTTAAGACCACACAAGCTAGCCAAGCAGTAATGAAGTCATCTCAGGCATCTATATTTCAGGCAGCTCAGTTGCCCTTCCTCTGAAGAGACTGGTCCCAGTACTGGTCGTGCTCAATACTTATGTTGGGAAAACAGACCAAGTACTAAACATAAGTGGAAGACAGACAAGCTGGAGAGTTCAGGTACTACATTACTTTCACAACTCTTATGAAGAGCTCTGAAGAATGAGGCTTTGCAACTCTAGTCCTATGCCGACCTTTCTCTTGACTATGTCCACTGCAGTTAAACTTTCATCAGGAAATCCTGCACAGACAGCGCTTTGTGAAAGAGGACTGACTAACATTTTACTGTGTCCACGTGTTCCGTGTGGCTGACATGATGCCTTCTCTGCTGGTCCTGTTTGCGTGTCCGTCCTGTGGAACGACACAGAGAAGACAAAATCTTCTGCGGTCACCTGATGAACAAGAGCACCCAGGAAAAGAGGAAGACACTTTTATACAATAAAGGGTGAGTGAGTGATATTTTAAATGACAGTATTTCAAACAATTCACGCCTATGTTTACATTAACATGTGTTTACACACAGGCACAAGTCGCTTTTTGCCTCACTGTGCTTCAAAGATACTGCATTTCTTTTACCAACTGCAGGCTTGTGGCAGCTCTGCACTGAGTGAGCGTATTGGTGCTGTCTTCCCAACAGCAGTTTCTCGCTTAGTACCTCTGGCCATATTCTGTTCATTCTCCCAATATTTCAAGCTTTTCCATTATCATTGTATTATGGTGACCTGTCATCAGCATACTATAGCTAGCTGAAAGCTTGGATGATGGTTAGCATGTTTTATCATAAAGTTATTTTTTAATTAAAAGATATATATTCTTTAAAGACATAACACTTTTGCACACTTGGTAGACTATAGTATGAAGAGAACTTTTATATGGACTGGGAAACCAAAAACTTTGTTGTCTGACTTACTGCGGTGGTCTGGAACCAAGCCTGTCACATATCCAAGGTATGGCTGTATAAGTTGTGAGATTTTGATGTAATGAAGAAAAAAAAAATGTTTATTTCCAAATAGCAGGCAGATCTAGGTGGGTAAAAGATTCTGAAAGCCACGATTTAGGGTATTAGAAGGATAACTTTAAAAAAAAATCTTATTAGAATCATTCCAGTGGAGAATCAAAGCCACTTCACAAGCAGAGTAGAAGTTTTGAAGAAACCATCATCTGGTGAAAAGTAGGAGGAATGTACCAAGAAAACATACTTGGCTTCTGGTAGGGGAAAAAAAAAATCTAATGGGAACTGAGTGAGCCAACTCCTAAAACCAGTGACCCCACAGTGACACCACCTCCCAGCACCACCTCTCAGATGATCGCCAAACCCCTCCTCCGTGTGATGGTTGTTGGCTTAAAAGTTTAAAGAGCTAACAAAATGTTTTAACGAGATACAAATCTCAGAGATCGTTAATCAATATGCTCAATGTTATTTGTGATAATTCATCATGACATGATATTAATGGGTTACTGTACCCTTCAGAGGTGAGATTAATGCAAATGAGCTGCCACAATTAACTTTACTGCTCCCAACTCACAGGAATGGACAGATGATTATAAATGACAACTATATGTCAATTACAATATCCAATAAAGTGAAGCTTAGAGAACAATCCATCTGCTTTTATTGCTCTTCCTTTGACGTCGCTGAATTTAGCTCAACCCACTGTTGTCACAATGTGGCCACTGTTTGGGGGAGGGGAAAGCGTTTCCCTTTTCCTTTCTTTCTTCAAGTTTTCAATATCTTAAAAAAGTGCTTCTGAAACGTCCAAGCAAATAGCGTTTTCTAAAGGAAGAAGAGCCACGGGACACAGGAATAAAGTATCACACGCATTCTCGGCAAGTTCAAGAAAACTGTATCCGTGTTCAATCTGCAACAGCAGGGCCAGCAAGGAAGCAACCTGTCCAGCTGTGTGTAATATACTTACGCAATTAAAAATGGAAGACATTAGCACAGCATCCTGAAAAGTCGTTGAGTTTCGCTAAACAAAAGTTACTGGAGGATCACTCTGCCGAGCTACAGGGGCTACAAAGTGAAAAGGCAGGCACGGGGCCAAGGGCAGGCGGGCAAAGTCAGTCTGCAGGCTGGCACTCAGTGTGGTCAGGCACAGGCACGCGCCCTGCCTGCAGTGGTTTCGAGGCCTGCGTGCTCCTTCCTGCCACGAAGGGAGCGCTTTTCGAGAGCGGATGCTCTGGAGCTGACGGGCACGACGCAGGGGTCCCTCCTCGCCCCAGGTCCCTTTACTGAGCAGGCGCGCCCAGGGCTTTGAGTGCTGGCTGAGAACTCACCGGCTGACACCCTTTTCTGCCCCGCCTGGGAGCCTGCACTCCCACCGCCCCCTTCCCTGGCTGATGCCGGCTAAGCACTGACCGACGGCCAGCCAGCCAGGCTCCTGTGTCGAGCAAGCTCCGCTCTGAGATGCCAGTCCACAGAGCCCCTGGGGGAAGCGGGGGCAGACAGGTTGAAACTGGTCGCATCCTCGTACAGTGTTTGCCCTGCCATGGGCCCCTCTCCCCACTCACCCTCCTGAAAGCACAACCCCCACCCGCCACACCACTGGAACGAGCAGCCTGACTTGGGCTCTGCTTCCAGGGAACAGAAGAACCTCGGGCCAGGTGTTGAGGAGATGGAAATAGAACACAATTTCTGCAGGGCAATCAATGAGGAGCCTGCTAGGCAGTGATGAGAGAGCACGCACCACACTCCCTTTTGAAGCTCAATCCAGAAAGGATTTCTTTGTGTCTAAAATTATATTTACAGCATCAGACCATAAAAGGATCAGAGTGGACGGTGGAAGCTACAGCTTTCTCTCTCCAGGATGCATCCCCGGGTCCCTCCTGAGCTCGCTTTTCCATTAGGGAGCTGGGCCTCTGTGACTCCACGCGATTCTCCACTCTGATGACCCAGAACCCTGTTCCCTGGGTCATCACTTACAAGAATGCTGCTGGCCTCAAGCCAGGCCAATCAAGTTCTTCCTGGGGCTTCTGTCCAGGGACCATGTTGGGTGGGGGGAATCAGCTTCTTGGTGCCCAGGTCGTTGGGACGCTGTTGATCTCTCAGTGGCCACCTTGACACCCAACAAATAAAAGATGATCTAAACCAAGAGTTTAGATAAAGATGGGGGCCTGATGACATATGTGAGCTCTGGAAAAAGCCAGACTCTAAACCTGGGTTGGCAAAGTATGACCACCTGGCCAGATCTGAACCTCTGCCGTTTGTACATCCCAGGGTCTAAAAATGCTTCACCTTTCTTAGGTGGTGGAACAAAAAAAGAAGAACACTTTGTGACACATGAAAAATCACGTGGAATTCAGATTCCACCATCCACAGATAAAGTTTTACTGGTGCAACAGCCATACCCACTGGGCTCCCTCCTGTCTGAGCTGAGTACTTGGGTTAGACACCATCCAGCCTCAACACCAAAAATGCGTATTCTCTGTCCTACTGCAGGGAAAACTTGCTGACCCCTGTGTCTCGAGAGCCTGTGATGACTGTTTCAGCTTAACGGTAGTTTGCATTTGGGCTTTTCCACGGGCAACAGAAACCTGCTGATGAATTACCAGAGGAGTCTGTCCTTAGTTCATCCCACAAACCTGTACGGCTCTCCCGTCCTTATGTGCTGAGGTCCTAAAGAGAAATAGTGGCTATCCAGGTGGGTTGTTTCTCTCACCTGACCCCTAGAAGTTGTACGTTCTTTGCTGAATGCCCCAAAGTGTTGAACAAAGTGTTAAAAGACACAAAACATATAGCATTAATCATTCCGATGGACAGGAGGTTTTGAGCCAAGCAGTGAAAGAAAAAGTAGATTAAAGGTGGGAAAGACAGTTTTTTTTCATGCACCTTAAGAACATATTTAATTTGAGAGGAAACCCACCCCTGCCCAAGTGCTGCTCCAGCAGCGGGGGGCCTGCCGCGGTGAGCCGGGACTCACTGGCCGAGCTTGCTCGCGACGCGCAGGTGCCTGGCGAGGACAGCGCGATCCTGGTGACTTTCACAGGATCACAAGGAGGCGAATTGGACTCTCTCCACTTTGTTTCGAGTTTTCTGCTCTCCATCAGGAGACAGCTCCAGGTTTAAATTTCTCTCCCCTGTTCCCTGTGCATGCAGCTCTGTCCCAGGACCCGGGGAGCAGGCATCCTGAGAACAGGTGAACGGTGCCTCTCCTGCCCCCCCCCCCCCCCGATGCCCGAGCTCAGGCTGGGTGAGCAGGAAGGCTAGCAAAAAATACAAAGACAAAAGTAAAAGTAAAAAAGGGCAAGCTACTTTGTTCTGTGAAGATTCATGGACATCAACTCTCTGAAGACAACTCTGCATCCTTACTGTAACCCGTCTCCCACATTGGACTCTAACAGCTCCATCACATTTTCCATACATTCTCTTGGCATGGGGGTATGAATGGGAAAGACGGCTCTGGATGGATCATGGCTGGCAGCAAAGGCATTTTCTTTAGGGACTGAGGGCTCCCATTTAGCATTTTAACTCACTCGCTTTTTTGGAAACAGTCAGTCACAAATGAGTCCTTCAAACTGAAGAAATTGAAATTGATTTCTTAGGGTAACAATTAACCTCAGAAAATAACTATGAAAGGTTGCTTATTAATTATTTTCTGTAATATACTTTAGGAATATTTCTTTTTTTTTTCATAAAAGATGGAGACAAAAGTAGACAGATTTTATGATCATATAAAACGTTATTGGGTTCATATTTTACAGGAGAATGAAACTCACTTAATTTGCAAAATGCTCAGTATGAGAAGAAACCTCCATCAGCGCCCAACAGACACACACACACACACTGCTTTTCCAAGACTCTTAAACCCGCCTTGTTAAAACAACACCATCTTTCTGTTCTTTATTTCTTCACACATAACTGCCTTGGAGTTTCTAATATATTGTTGCTATTTCAGTCTTCTGTGGTGTTTCTACTTATTCAAAAGAGAAAGTGTTTTTCATCTGAATAGCAGTTTACTGGGAACGAGGGTGATACCCTCATTCCTTTTTAAGAAGGGAAGGAGTTGCTGCCAAGAAACTTGTCACTATTCCAGTGGCACCTAGCATCTCTCACAGAAAACTAAAGAGATGGACTGGTGCTTTGCAAGCAATTTAACACACACACACACACACACACAGAGTGCAGGAAAACCATTTTTCCTTTAGTCGCCTGGAAAGCACTACAACATAACCACACACTGACTGAGGCACAAGCTACGCCATCCCCAGGCATAACTTGGAGATCTCGCCAAGTCTGGTCCCACACCACCACAGTAAAGCAAGTATCACGACATGGTGAGTCACGCGGATTTTCTGGTTTCCCAGTTCACATTAAAGTTATGCTGACACTACATGGTAGCCTATTAAGGTAGAAATGGCATCATGCCTATGTATATGCATGGCTGAGTCCCTTCGCTGATCACCTGCAACTATTACAACATTGTTAACCGGCTATACCTCAAAACAAAACAAAAAGTTTCAAAAGGATAAAATGGATAACCAACAAGGACCTACTGTGTAACACAGTAAACTCTGATCAATACTATGTAACAACCTAAACGGGAAAAGAATTTGAAAAAGAAAAAATAGATAACATGTATATGTATAAATGAATCACTCTGCTATACACCTGAAACTATCACAACACTGTTCATCAACTATACTCCAATATAAAATTCAAAAGTTTAAAAAACAAAAAAATAGGTGGGATGATCTGAGAGAACAGCATTGAAACATGTATATTATCAATTGTGAAACAGATCGCCAGTCCAGGTTTGATGCATGACACGGGGGGCTCAGGGCTGGGGCACTGGGATGACCCAGAGGAATGGGATGGGGAGGGGGGTGGAGGTTTCAGGATGGGGAACACATGTAAATCCATGGCTGATTCATATCAATGTATGGCAAAACCCACTACAATATTGTAAAAAAATAAATAAATAAAATTAAATTTTAAAAAAAGATAAATAAAAATAAAAGAAAATCTATAAGGAAGAAAAAAAATGAAAAATGCTTTATTACGTAACAGTGCTAACCATCATCTGAGCCTCAATGGGTCCTAATTTTTTTTTTTTGCAAAAGTAGCATCCAAGATCACTGATCACAGGTCACCATAACAAATGATAATGGAAAAGTTTGAAATATTGCAGAAATTACCAAAATATGACAGAGACATGACGTGAGGACATGACAGAAAAACGGCACGGACAGGTCTGCTCTAGTCAGCGCTGCCATAAACCTTCAGTTTGTAAAAGACCCAGTATCCGTGAAACACAATAAAGTGAAGGGAAATAAATGAGGTCCACCTGTAACAGACATCGCTCCAAATATTACATGTCTGTCAGGCCATCAAAACATTAACACACCAAGGAAATGCTCCCCAAAAGAAGATATAATAGGTAAGACCATTCAAGGTGCTTTATTTTTTCCCTTCCTTTGGTGCTTGAAAACATTTCATTCTGCCCAATTTGGGGGGTGGGGGTGGTAATTCTGTTTTGTTTTCTTGAAGAGACACACAAGCAAAGAAGCAAAAAAAAAAAACATTGGTGTGAAACCAAGTTATAGGAACAACACAGACCCACTTCTTGATGCACTCCAAATGCACGGTTCTGCTAATTAATTAACAAATTCAAGCTGGTTAAATAAAACCTTCTTCCAACACCTCCTATTTAATTGCAGTTTGGCACCAACAAATATATATCAAAATTATAGTATTTCCCCTGACAGGAAGCTCCTTCCTTCCACACACTCTTATGACTCTCTGCAGAGTAAGCCAGAATTGCTGACAGCCTTGAACACTGCTACAACAATATTACTATACTTGGCAAAGAAGTACCCTTGCGGCGAGAGAAAAGCTGTAATTTTGACTGTCACTTCATATTACACTAGATATTATTTCACTGTGTACACATGCACACACTCACAAACTCTTAATAGACTACGGTTTTCACACTGCCTGCCTTTCCAATATAAATGGCAATATAATACCAGCCAATCGCCAATGGGATCCTGGCAAGAAACAAATGTTTTGCATTATGGAAACATCATTGGAGGAGGCCTCTGAAGGGATATTTCATTCCTTTGTCCCCCACTCAGGCCGCTGACACCCCACCATCAACTTCAAAAGCTAATTGCTTCGGTTATCAAAAGGATTTCACTGTTTTGGTTTTTTTTTAACCCCTTTGGAGGACAAGGTTACCAGGAACAAATCCTCTGCTGGAAAACGCCCGGGATGCATGGAGAAGCGGGTACCACATGATTCTTTGTATCCTAGGCACGAGTCAGATGCCTAAAGTGCAGAATTTCAAAATATATCTTCAAAAAAAAAATGTATTCTTTAAAAAAATGTATCCTCTTCGTGCATTTGCTTTGTGTTTCTTCTCGCCTGGGGGAGCCTGTTTGACACAGTGGCTGCTGGCCATGACACAGTTAAGCCAAACTGGCGCACGCAGAACAGCCTGCCACCCCGAACCCTGCCAAATCTGCATCCTGCCCCTAACAGACACCAGCGCCTGTCTTTGCAGAGAACTGAACACAGCATATGCTTTCCCCTTACGAGCTTCAGGCTGAAGCATATTGGGCCAGCTTCCCCACTGAGCCCTCTCCCCTGGCTTCGGTTTACAAGATGGTATGTTAATAAGGACTCTGTCATCCAGGGCAAGGAATTCGGTGATGTCAGTAGGAGCTCCAAAATAAGAAGTCCCCCAGAATCCAGGGGTGGAGGTGGGGATGGAGGGGGTCAGGAGGGTGAATGCATAAGTGGAGAAAACGTCGACTTGCCCCCAGGGGAGAAGGCCAGTAATGGCAGCAGGAAAGGCGACTCTTCCAGTAAAGAGTTAGCTCTAACAAAGCTGGTATGCAATCCACAGGATGCTTGGGAGATGAGGCTATTCGTAAGACTTCATCTTTGCCTTCTTCCTGCTTTTTTTATTTCTTCCTTCCAATTACTATTTCAAAAGACTTAAATAAGATTTAAACTTGTTTCACTGGGTCGGGGGACAGCCTCGGCAAACTCCCTGCCCTCTGTTCAGAGAACGTATCCCAAACTTCCCCGCGTCTGCTGACCACACCGAATTTAACAAGGTTCACCGGTGAACTCCAGTAAGTTTCCCACAGTGACACATTAATAATAAGTTCCTGATCCCATCTATCCCAAGCCATGAATATGTAATGTTATAAAATGAGTCCTTTTCACACAACAGAACCTCAGACGTGAATAAATAAAAACTATCCATCACCAGCCTGTGAAAAATTAATGAGGGTTCAGAGATGCGAGGAAAAACTGGTGACTGAGGAGGGGTGGGCCAGCTCCTAAGAGCCCCCCTAACTTTTAGATGGTAAACATCCTCGCCCCCGCCCCTCACTACCCAACCAGGAGAGGGTGTGAGGGCCTGGATTTGATTTGCCGTCGGCGGAAGGTGGCCTGTCAGCTTGGAGTGGGTGCCCAAGTGCACAGAGGTCGCGGCTTCCAATATCGACCCACGATCGGACTCTGGCAGCGGAGCCCGAGTCTCCTAGTTCAGTTACACATGGCTCATAACCAACTTGCCTCCAAAGTCCTGGAGGATGCTCACAGCAGCTGGGGTAAGTGGGAATGGCTGGGCTGCTACTGGGGTGAAACCACACTTGCCCGTCCTTCTAGAATGCATTACACAATCAAGGCCACTCGCTGGGTGAGCGCCCTTCACAAGGCACTGGGTGGGTTCTAATTCTCTCTCACTATGACTCCACCCGACAACTGGGGAAACCGAGGCTGGGATGAGCTAACATAAGTAACTTCCTAGAGTCTCACAGCTGGTGAGAAGCAGAGCCAGATGAGGGTCCTCCAGCTCCAGATCCCCGCCTTCCCAGCTGCAGCCACCCCTCAGCAGTCATGGGGCAGAGCACTGACGTTGCTGCAGCTGCCTCCTAGACCCACCTCAGGGCCTTCAGAGGACAAACCAGGCTTCCGGGTGGCTCAGGGGTCAAGAAGCTGCCTGGCGCTGCAGGAGACACGGGAGACATGGGTTTGATCCCTGGGTCAGGAAGGTCCCCCTGAAAAAGGGAATGCCAACCCACTCGTGTCCTTGCCTGGGAAGTCCTGTGGAAAGAGGAGCCAGGCGGCCTGCAGTCCAGGGGTCATAAAGAGCCGGGCACGCCTCGGTGACTGAGCACACTTGCACAGACAGCAAACCACTTGGGGTGAGTGCCATTTTTACTGGCTTTTCTCTGGAGCTGAAAATGTGTTCTTCGGGGACAATCACTATAGGGAAGATTCCAGAATCAGCCAGTGAGGACGACCCTGTTGATCCCTCCAAGCTCTATGCTTCCACCTGCCAAAGAGAGGAGGACAGGTGCATGATGAGCCTCGGTATGACTGGGGGCACGCCACGCTGGTCTGATGCTAACTGTGCTTTTGCCCGGGCTATTCCTGTGCCCAGGATGCCAAGTTCCACCTCTGTCCACCTGACGGAATCGCTCAGCCCTGGAGGAGCAGCGTAGCCTCTGTGCCACCCTGCCTTCCCAGTTTGGCCCAAGAGGCCCACCCAACAAAGCCAGAGGCTGCAGTGATGGGTGCGGACCAGCCAGGTAGCATGAGTGAGGAGAGAGGGCCACATGTGAAAAAAGAGACACTGGGAGGGAGCCAACCTCGGGAACCCCCAGCGCCCACCTCCAAGAGCCACCGGAGCATGGGGCCAATGCTGCCAGATCATCTGGTTATTTCAGAGAAAACCAACAATCAAGATTTTTAAGGGAACTTGCTCCACTGCAAAAAGAGAAAAGTGTGTGTATGCCAAAGAAAACATGTCTACAGGCGGGATTCCACCATGCTTTCCGTCTACAATGGTGTCAGGTTTAACGCTCTGGGCTCCTGAGAGAAGGCTGCTCTGCCCACACCCAGGGCAGACCCTTGCTGCTAGCTGGACTGAATGGATTTATATCCCAACTCTCAACGGATGAACTGGAAGCTTGGGAAACTAATAAAATGAAAAACCAGCCAAAAGAGAGGAAATGCTATCAGGACACTGTTGCGAGTTTTACCTTTAATCAGCCAGTAAAAACTCAGTGTTCCTCCATGCATGGCTGCTTGGGGACCCAACAGGCATTAAGGGACAAAGAATTTTTGTGTTTCTTTGCCTTTCCCAAAGGGAACACCCAAAGTGGGGCTCGGTCCAGAGCAGAACCACTAAGGTGGTCCCAGAAGCCCCAGCCTCGAAAGACAGCAAAGAGCAGCTTAAACAAGAAGTGAGGTCAACGGGCTGAGAGGTGGCTTGGCAGTTAAATCCCAGGGTCTGACTAAGCATGACCAACAATCGAGGAAGAACACAAAGCCTGAAGCCAAAACAGAGGAATAAGCTAGAATCATATCAACCCCTTTTCTCTGAGGGACGTAGGCTCAGTGCTCATATTCTGACCAGCAATACCTAGCATCAGCTGGGTCCACCCGAACAGAGTGAGATCTTCTCCTGCCAAAACCCTACTGGGCTCACTGATGCACAGAAGGGATAGCTCGAGGGAGAGATGAACTCTGCACAGCTCGGAGTTTCCTGAGCTCTGGCCTCATATTCCTGCACGAGTCACTAAATGTAAAGAAAAGCAGGGAAGCCCATGTGAATGCCGACCACAAGGGAGTTTATAAACCAGCAGGGGAATTGAGAGGAGTTCAGAAAATACTATGATAAAAATTTTAAATTGATAAATGCACCAAAGAGAAAAAACAAAGTGGAAAGTAGGACACGGCAGCAAGAACTCTCGGCAGATACAGTTGCGAAATGCAACGGGTTTCAAGGTATGGGTGGGAGTTAGATAAGAAGAAACTGGAGAATGATGAGCAAAAACAGGAAGTATGTTTTGAGCAGAAGGAACAGCAGGAAAGGAATGGAAGTCTGAGGTGTCTATGGAAAGGAAGATCCAGTTCCAGTTTAGCAGAAATACAGGGTTTAATGGGTTTCCCTGGTGGCTCAGACAGTAAAGACACACCTACAATGAGACCGGGGCTCGATCCCTGGGTCAGGAAGACCCCCTGGAGGAGGGTATGGCAACCCACTCCATTATTCTTGCCTGGAGAATTCCATGGACAGAGGAGCCTGGTGGGCTATATAGTCCATGGAGTCACAGAGAGTCAGACACAACTGAGTGACTAACACTACACACAGGGTATAATACAAGGAGGGTTTGTTGGGGGTTTAGGCATAGATTTCTTTGTAGTTTGAAAACAACCAATCAATTTTTCAGGGCAAGCAGATGACCTGTCAGTGTTGGGTTCTCCAGTCCCAATCTGCTAATATAATAACCATGTGAGGTCAAACTTCATCCCACCCAAACCACTGAGTGTGAGATGCAAATCCAGATGCCAATGGATCACTCCCAATGGTTTAACCTACAGGAGCCTTTAACTCAGTAAGGCTGTAGCAGACATTCTATCTTCCTACCTCATCACTCCTCCTCCCAGACCCCATCTCCATGGATGGTACCACCATGTCCAAGCAGTTGAGCCCATGCTTATCATCCCCTCACTCCACTCCGGTTGTTGACCAAATCTTGTTGGTTTCACCTCCTTCTCCTGTGTCACAACTGCCGCCGCCTAGTATTTACTGCTAACACGTCTGTTCAGAAACTCATCATTTCTTGCCCGGGTGACCGAAATTCTCTCCCAGCAGGTAGCCCACCCTGGTTTCTCATGGAGCTGCCAGAATGGCCTCCTAAAAGGCAAGTCTGGTAATTTCACGACCCTGCTCTAAATTCCTCCTACAGCTCCCCGTGGCTTGGATGTAATAAATGTTTACTGAACGAACGAGCTCTCCGATTACATGCTGTTCTCTGCCTGGCACAGTGAAGGTCAGGCTTATGTGAAACATACTTCTGAGCAGAGTTGGACAATGAACAAAGTGGCTCCTTCTGAATTCCACACCACCCCCACGCACTAATCCCTCTGGGGAGACTTAGGAGGTACAAGTACAGGGGGAAGGAGGTCAGAAAACGAGACTGGGACCAACTCAAGGAAGAGTTGGAGCCTAAGAAGTTTGGGACTGACTGGTGCTTTACATGATCACCTCACTTAATTTTCAGAAAGTCTGGACTCATCCTGTAGGAAATGAGATCAATTCTCTTACTACCCACTGTGGCATTTTAAGGATGGCCACAAATTCTTCAACACTTCCACTATCAGAAAGTGGGGCACATGTCCACTCCCCATGAATCCGGCGGGCTTTGTGATGGCTCTGACCATGCAAGTGAGGCGATGTCTGTTTCCAGACCCAGGCCTTAAAGAATACTCTCTCTGGGACCCCTGAGCTGTGACTCAAGAAGCCCACCTACACAAAGCCACCAAGCTGAAAAGTTCATGTGTAAACTCTGGGCAACTGTCACCCTGGGAAGGTGCCAGGCATATGGGTGACCACCCTGGACCAGCCGATCCAGCTTGCTTATCAGCAGAGAACCACCGAGTGACCTCAACTGACGCCACACACAGCAGAAGAATCACCCAGCTGAGCCTCGCCAGAATGCCTAATTCACGAAAATCACAAGTTAAAATGAAACATTGCTGCCCTAAGCTTCAAAGTTTGGGGATAATTTGTTATGCAGAAATAGACTACAACACCCTCACTTTTACAGGTGAGCTATATGTGGCTCCAAAAGGTTCACTGACTGACCTATGGTCTCTTGGCTGGAAAGCTTTGCACAGCCTGGATTAGAAAGTCACCCTGCCTGACTCAGATGTACACAATGCAATCCCTCAAAAAATAAAGCCACACGGACAGGATGGGCTAACCGAATTCCTCCACACTCTCTGGACTGTGTAAGCAATGCCAAACTGCCCTGCCTCTCCGTGTGTGACTGACCTGTCAGTACAGCTAACCACGAGGGGTCCCCTACACCTCCCACCCTCCCCTCTCCAGACAGAGGCTCATGTGATGTCTTCACTGCTGTGAAGACTAGGCTCTGCGATGACCCAGAAACGAAGATAAACGCAAGGACAGAGACAACCTCCCGTCCCAAAGGCGGCCCCTCGCTGGGGTGAACAACCTCGAGGCTCCTATCGTCCCAGAAGGAAAACAAGGAAGACATTTAACTGAATTGCTCTATGGATTCCCTGCCTAAATCTAGATTCTGGAGAACTGCAAGCTATAAAATCTCAGGATTGGCTCCCGGGATCTTGAGACTGCCAATGATATTCAAACGCTGGAACAACCCAGGAAGGTGACACACACGGGCACGCCTGCAGCATCTAACAACGTGAAACTTCAGCAGATCGTGGCTCCTGTTTCAGTAAATGAGATGATGGTAGCAAGAGTGCATTTACATGGGCTTGTGATTTCCTCTGACAAGGTACACGTGCTCATTCCTTCAACCTAAGCAAAATTCCCAGGGTGAAACAGATTTGAAAGTCAGGTGGACAAGAAGACCATCTGTGGATGAGATGATGTACAAAATCACCAACGGAAATTTTTTTAAAAAACAGGACTCAAGATGACAGAAGAGCATCCACAGACCTGTTCACAGTTGCCCTGAAAATATAGTTTAAAGTAATTAGTCACTGGTCTTGATACACTTGTGGAGCTCCATAAAATAAATCTGACCATATTCATTTGATAATGGATGTCCACAAATTAAACCAAAAATGATGAAAACCACTGCAGAATGATAGAACTGTTAAGATGCTGAGGTCTTTCACAGCAACTGTTTTACACGAACAGAAACAAGGAATCTGAAAGTGGATCCGTTTGAGTTTCCGAGGAAAACAGGTCCCACTCAGTCTCGGCCCCTGCTCTTTTGTGACGGACTGAGGAGGATGCAGAACTTTAAGACTCTTCCCTGGTTGGCTTTTATACCCCACTTCAGCAGATACGCCATCCTCGGAGCAGCCAACGTACCCAGACAAATGCCCCCAAAATACTCAGGCCCAGCAACTGAAAGGGAATGATTTACAACTCACACCCAGTATTCATTTAAGGAAGCTGTAAAATATCACAGCTAGTCACTTCGAAAATTGGCCAAAGTCAGACTGCCTTCGACAGAGAAGCAGCTATGAAAAGAAACCTGGCTTTGGGGCCAGACAGGCTTGGGTGGGAATTTCACGGCCAGTGCTAATGGTGACACAGCTCTGGATAAAGACTTCAAAACTCAAAGGGTCTCTGTCTTTACTTCTGCAAAATTCTGTTAGAAGCCCCTCTGAGGCCCACAGGGCAGGGGAGGGCGCCTGACAGGTGCCGAGTCCGACCTCGAAGGTCTGGGCTGTCCATCACCGTTCCCAGCGGGGCAGCAGAGGGTTAAGAACATGGGCCTGGGTTCCAGCCCTGCCCCCACCACTGGCACCCGTTGTGTGAACCTACGTCAGTTAGCCAGTCTCTCTTTGCCTCCTTTTGAAATTATTATTATTCTCCTGAAGTATAGCTGGTGGGAGTCCTCGCCTCACAGGGCAGCCTTCAGGTGAACAGCACTAATGTGCGTAAGATGCACAGGGTTGGTGATAGCCAGGTGTTTGCTGATGCTGACATTGTACCCGCTGTGGGCCCAACGCTGCATGGATGGCTTACTCTGAATCTGTGAAGGGCCAGACAGGAAACACTTTGGTCTCTGGGGCTTCACATGGTCTCTGTCACAGAGATTTCTTTGCTTTCTATGTTTTCTTAGGTCACAAAAAAGATTATTTTTTTGAAAAAAGAAAACAAATCACAGGCTGTGGGGGGGATTTAGCCCGCAGGCCGTAGTTTGTTCATACTCAGCTCTTTCTAATCACAGTTATTCGGTGGTGACTTTCAAACTGTGAAGGGTCTAAGACATCACCCTATTTGTAAGTTAAGGGGTTACCTGCCAAGTCTCATGGAGGCCACCAGTATATATGACTCCAGTTCAGACACAAAATACTTCCTCACACAAGCATCGCCAACAGCATGAAGCACGTTTCTTCATCAGTTCCCATCACCAGCAGGACCAAGCCGACGAGGCTGAGGGAAGCAGGCCAGGTGGATGCTGTGTGCAGAGCGGGCTGGGGTCATGGCTGAGGACCACTGACTGTAGGACTACAAATCCTTCAGCAAACAAACCTGCCTCAACTCTGTCCTGGAGGAAGAAGTTATCACACTGCACAATAAAACAACCCTGCCCCTCTGCTGCTACGGGAGACAGGATTGCCACTTTCCATGTTTCCTGGGAGGGACAACCCAAAACAAAGGTTGTTCCCAAGCCCTGCAAAGCCAGGGGAGGCCCTGTCACTCGAGAGCCGCGTCTCAACAACAATGGAAGGAAACGCCAAAGCTAACGTTACCTAAATCTGAAGATTCTTTCTATGAACTAATCAAGCAGGCTGATCATTTCTTAAGTGTCCATTGAAAAACAAAAACAGCTGGCAATTTTGTGGCTTCAAATTGAACCCCACTGAGACCGAAAGTTAGATCTGTGACAATCACACGCATCATTTCTGCCGAAAAGGTGCATTTAGTCAAAAACAGAAACTAATTTGTAAACGGGAATTAAATGCATACTCCACAAAAAAAAATAATAATCTGGTGAAAGGGAGGGGAAAAAAAATCCCTGCATGTAGATATAAATGTTTCTTGACAGATGTAAATGAAAACTAATATGGTGACATTTTTCAAATTAGCCAGTGGAAAACACCGTGTCTGCTTCCTTTAGCTTTTTTTTTTAAACAGCCTAAGCACTTTTCAGTTATGTTGGCCTCAGAAAGTATTTATGAAAAGAATAATAAATAATTAATTCCACTGGCTGGGAGCTCGCAACTCCTTTCTGCTTCGACAATACACATTGAAACACTGTTTAAATTACAGGAGCAAATTGATTCAAAAGGTTTCCATTAGTGAGCTGGCAAACAGGTTTGAAGCCGACTAATAAATTTTAGATAAAGGTGTAAAGATGGGGCCTTTGATGAGGATGGGAACACCAGAGTACTGAACTCCAAGTCACCAGTTTGTTAAATCAGTGGCTAATGTCTAGCTTTCTGCCTCATAACTCACTATGTTAAGCGTGGGCACAGTCAGATCGGAGTGCCTGACATGTGCGTGGTAGCTATTCACGGGCCTGGGAGCAACACAAGACCCCGGTTTCCAGCTGAGTGTCACCTTCCACCGCTCTGTTCTAACGGGTCTCGCAGTACACTGTTCAAAGATAATCAGGCCCAGCCCACCTGTAACATTAAGCGGTTCCACCTATGATGCGTCTTGCAGCTTCAAGTCACATCTGAGGTAAACTTTTTAATCGAAATCAAGATACCATGGTTTTTCTTGAATGATATGATGAAGTTCTTCCTTCCATGTGGACACACATCCTGTAAGCTGGCTGAACCTGCTGCTTGAGAAATCGTGGAATATTACACAGCTATTAAAAAGAAAAAGTATGTTTACTGGCCTGGCAGCTAGGCATAATATTCAACCTAGGGATGCTAAAGCAAAAACCCACTTACTTTAGGAAAAGCAACAAAGGCCTTACACATGTGTGTTACATGTGTTAATGTGAAGAAGGGTGTGCAAGAGCACATAAACTACTACCCAAGGCTACTGAAGGCAGGGAGTGTGGTGGAGGGAGGGGTAAAAGCGGGGGAGTTCAACGTTCAAACAAGCATCTTTTCTAACTGAAAAAAATCTAATAGCAAACAGTCAACATGAACCAAAGACCTTACATAAAATCCTAATACGGGCAAGTTGCTTTTTCAGTTGATTCATACCTGGCCCATTTGGGGAAGCTTGTCAAGGATGCATTTTTTTTTAACCCATCCACCCTTCCACCCATCTAATAAGCTAGTCCGAGGACATGGTGGACTAACAGCGTGCAGCTTGGGAATGAGCTGGGTCTGGAGGGAGGTTCAGGCTCCACTCGCTGGCGCCCTGTGGGGCCCTGGGTCACGCTCTAGCTGACATCCAAGTGTAAAAGGACCACAAGAACGACAGTGACTACATGAGTCAACAGCCCATGATGCCCTGGATGCATGTTCTCTCTTCCCCACTGCATCCATCGAGATCTCGGTACGGCTGCCTCTGAGTACTGTAAACCATGCTTGGCCGTGACAGCACCCCAGGCTGATAACTCCAAAACACATCCAAGGAATTCAAACATATACCTTCCCAAGCTTGCACCAATGGGGGGAAAGGCAGATTTTTTTTTTATAAAAGGAATACCATATGTTCTTTTGCCTCATTTCAGAGAGTCACCTGTTAAATGGAGCTATTGGGTGGTATTCCCAGCCTTGGCCCCACCATCAGGAAAAGTGGAATTTACAGATGAAAACCCCAGAACACTTTCTGTCACTACATGTGGGTTTAAAGCAGCTGACATGTGTAGGATGAGATCTTTCAGGGCAGGTTTCTGGAAAAAAAAAATAAAAAGCATCATCGGCCAGTTGGCTTCTCGACGTCACAGGCTTGGTACACAAGCCCCAGGTGCTCAGCGTCCCTGAGACCCTGCCGACGCCACCCCAGCAGGATGGAGATGGGGCACCCTGGTCAGGTTGTTCTTGTTTGGGAAGAGTCGGGAAAGTCAGACACCTAACACTCGCATTCCGATTCTAATGGGCTACGAAATAAAATACCCAAATTGTGCAAGTGGAGAAAATGGAGTGAAAAGTGAGAGTTATTTCTTTTTAATTAAGCTCTTAATTATATTACAGCAAAACAAGCAATTAATTTCCAAGTGGCTACATTAAGCATTCCACACTGAAATGAGGCAGAAAGAACAACATGAAAGTACTCCCTCTCCCTTCTTAGATAAACATACGGTAGGAAACTGTGTGTGTGTGAGAGAGACAGACAGACAGACGCACACAGAGACGGACGATGTGTTTGCCGAGTGCTGGTTGGGTGGTGCTGGCAGTACGGAGCCCAGCTCCTAGCTCAGGGAACCTCACACAGTCCAGGCAGTGGCCGCTCTATTACTTCCACCTGACTCACGAGGAATCTCCAGTCCGGAAAGACCCAGGAGCCCAGGCCTAGGTCCCTATCACTTAACGAGGAGCCAAGATGGGACTCCAGCTTCTACAGAGCCTTCCAGCCACGGATATGTTCTCCTGCCTGCAGAGAAAAGCCACAGGAGAGGGACAGAATGAAAGCAGACGGGGAGGCTTCAGGAGGGGCCCCAGGCCTTCTGTAAAAGGCCAGACGGTAAAGATCTGGTGGGCTGTCGGGGCACACAGTCCCTGTCCTGGCCCCTCCCTCTGCGGCCCTGGCGCGAAGGCACCACGGCAGCATCTGGGGGTCACAGGCAGCGTGCGAACAGTACGTGCTGCTGACATGGAGCCCCCATCCGTGTCAATCCCAACAGATTTGCAGGAGTTCCCCTTCCCGTACTGAGAAGATGGGGGCCACAGGGGGAGAAGGAAAAAAAAAGACTGTCCTCTCCTGAGCCTGGCTCAGAAAGGCATAGCACCTCCACAGGCATAAGAATAAAACTCCCTAAGTCGTCCCAAAAACAGCCTTTCAGGCCAGTCACCAGAAGAGTTGCCTTGAGGTCTGTAACTCACCTTCTCCCCAGTGTGGGTCCCTGGGGCCCTCCGTGGTGACGAGTAAATCCATGTCAAACGTCACTTCAGGATGATGGAGACCCCAGAAGTGACCTCCGTCAGAGTATTCACAGCCGCACTGAGGGCAGCATGGCCAGACACTAGCCATGCAGAGAAAAACGCACCTTTCACCACTTCGCAGCAGAAAGGTACCACCGCCAAACACGTGCTTCCCTGCTGCAAGGGGGGAAGAGCTTGAGGCGGCAGGAGGGTGGGCTTTTAGAGGGATGAAATCAGTAAGGCTGCTTCCTCCCTGCCAGGCCCGGGGCTGGGCCAGGCCACCCCACGGGAGCACCCTCTAGGGCCTGGGAGTTGGCCTGCTTGGAGGTGTGGGTGGCGGGGAGTGACATCCCTTTTACTTACTCCAGATAAGTGGCAGAGAAATCTCCAGCGAGTCCCGGCTCAGGCATTCTCATCAGTAATTATAAAACTGAAAATTATGACCTACGCTTGAACAGAACAGAACGGGCCAGTGGTCCTCTCTTTTCCTCTTGCTGTTTAAAGCCCGTGTCACACAGACTCTGCAAAGCGGTGAAAACCTCACTGTAAGGAATGGATGGGCTGGAGCCGCGCAGCACCCACTGGAGGGGTTTCACTGCCGCGGGGCTGTGCCGGACACCCACTGCTTTCACCCGCTCTGCGTCAGCACCCCTTCCTCTGACAGCTCCCTCCTCACCCCTGCACAAGCCCGCCCCCTCCCGCGTGCACTTCTAGGGAGCCCGACCCCCCTGCTGAATCAAGAGGTGAGCCTGGGACGCAGGCTGACCAGCCAGAAGGGACCACCATGCCAGGTTCAGAGAGGGCTGGATGACTCGGGCTGGACCACTCCGACTGGCGGCCACAGCACTGACTGAAGCGACGGGGAGGAGACTTGTCCAGGGTCGCCGAGGGGACGGGAGGTTAGCCCTGCAGCGCTGGCTTGTGAGGGCGTGGAAGACGACACCCAAGGAGCGCCAGGGTCAGGAAGACACAGCTGAGGGACAGAACAAGACCAAAGCCGGAGGAGAGAGCAAAGCCCCGGGAGCAGCGGGCTAACACAATGGTGTTTGTGGTTGTTGTCTGAGAGTCTGTTTTTCCAAAGGCCCTCAGAGAATGATGCTAAGAGGCTCCTCAGAAACTGCATCTATACTGCACACACGCAACGATGCTAAGAGGCTCCTACAGAACCTGCATCTATACCCAAATGGATGATCTTCAGGGCAGTGCACCTACAAAGAATGTTTCTCTTGGCCTGTCATCTCCCCACATCCCAGACTGGCCTGTCACCGAAGGCCCAAGGCCCACTTCTGGCCACCCAGAAGACCCAGGAGCCGTCAATCCAAGACCATCTATGGGGGCTTAGGCCGGGGCCATCTTTGATTCTAAATATCATCACCTCCCGTTCTCCTGTCCCTTCCCCTTTGTCTGGCCCTCTCTTAATGTTTTCATTGCCTGATACCCTCTTAATGCTGTATTGGCTAAGACAGTGAGCGTCTTGGGGACATGGGTAGTATCCAGAGACAGTCAAATGCATGGTGAAACTGCCCATTATAAGCTTTGAACATCAGTATCTAGCCTATGGGTGGCCATATTGTTGTTCCTGAGTAATATGTATTGAATAAATAGACAAGGAGATCATTTCAAATAGACTGCAGGCCCACTGAAAGAAAAGGTGGTCATCTGTAGTCTTGAATCTTCCAACAGGACTTAGCAGAATACTCTGTATGTAAAATGCTCAAAATATATTTGTTGAATGAAGACAGACACCCCTCTACCAATAAAAAAAAAAGCACTTCCAAGCTCACTTATAGACAGCTGGTACTGTCTGTGATTTACAGGGAGAGAGAGGAGGAGGCAGGAAGCATACTCCCTATTTCTTGATTTCGTAAAAGCCTAATCAGATATGATGAGGCTGTAGGCTCTACTGGGTCTTCCCATTTGCATTATTGATCTAAAATATAACTTACACAGGCAAATTCTGAATGCAAATTATCAGAATTGGTGCAGACACATGTGAGGAGCTACAAACATGACTGTACAAGACCCTGCCTTACACTGTTGTAACACTCAACACGGGACTGCACACAACGTGTTGCAGAAACTGCTATCACAACTGTACCCTCAAACCAGGATCTGAGAGTTGGAGCTTTCACAGTCCCCCGCATTCAACAGCATGCAGTTTAAATCACAAAATTTTCTTCTGGAGTTAGAAGGCCAAAGGATTGCAACTATGGATGTAAAAATACATAGGCAGTTGAATGCAAAATAAAAGGCAAAACTAAGAATGGGGGTGGAAATCACTGCATAAGGGTAGTGGAACTTGGGCAACTTTCCCTTTATTCTTTTTCTTTCATATAGTTGTGACAACATCTTTTGAAGATGAAGCACTCTCTCCCCCATCTCAGCCATCAGTTGTGGGATGCCGAGTCTCTTGGGAGGCATTATTCACAGGGCAGGAAGTGGAGGTAGCAGTTTTACACCAGCCAGACTTGGAAAAGGAAAGCTACAAATCCAGCTGCAAAGATGCAGACACTGAAGCATTTCAGCAAGTGTGACAATGTGGACGGCCTAGAGGCAGAGACCCAGTAATCAGAGGAGAGCTGAACTGGAGCTGATGGAGGGTGCAGACACTGCAACAAACAGTCCGAGAACAAAGAAGGTGGCCAGGAAATTCCTGACTGCGCCAATCTCCTTCATGACCCTAAATGGCTGGGCGCTCCACAGACACTTTTGCTGCCTTGGGTTCAGGAGCAGGGCCCTAGACCATGGGCAGGGAGACCAGGAAAAAACCACTAAGGTAGAGGCACGGGCCAAAGGCAGGCACAGAAGAGTTCAAAAGGACAAATGGTGCTTTTTTCAACACTACGTGGATGTATTGGGAATGAAGTTGGTGATGCTGAAGGTGTCCACCTCCTTCTTAGGGCACTTTGACTTTTAAAGAGTGATTTGGAACGCACCAATGGCTATGTGTGTGATCAGTCCTGTTTGATTCTTTGTGGCCCCATGGACTGTAGCCCACCAGGCTGCTCTGTTCATGGAATTTTCCAGGCAAGAATACTGGCGTTGGTTGCCATTTCTTACTCTAGAGATCTTCCCGACCCAAGAATCCAATCCACATATCTAATGTTTCCTGCACTGGCAGGTGGACTGTTTACCACCTGGGAAGCCTGTACCTCACTTCAAACTCTAGGCAGTTAGCATAACTTCTCTTGGGTTTCCCCTGGTGGCTCAGACTGTAAAGAATTCGCCTGCAATGCGGGAGACCTGGCTTTGACCCCTGGGTTGGGAAGATCCCCTGGAGAAGGGAACGGCAACCCACTCCAGTATTCTTGCCTGGAGAATTCCACGGACAGGCATTTGGTGGTCTATACTCCACGGTGTTGCAAAGAGTCGGACACAACTGAGCGACTAACACACATCATAATTTTTCTAATCCTCAATTCCCTCCCCTGGGAAACAGACGATTCTGATCACCTCGAAGCAATGCTAGAATAAATACACGAGAATTTACGTAGAGCAGCTAGCACGTCATCAGCGCCTGTCATTACTATCAGCAGCACCACCACCAACAGGGCACTCGGGTGAGGACTGATGTACGGACCCACCAGCTGAAGGCTAACCACCTCACCATTAACACATCATGAATTCCTAACCAAACAGAGCCGTGTCATCCTGGAAGTGAAGAACTATTTCTCCACTATCTATAAATGACTCAAACTTTCTAGGAATTTGTCTTAAAAATCTCCTTCTGGTAATACTTCTTGAGACACTGTACTCTTCACAACCAGACGCTATTTCTGCAATATATCCCTGGGAGCTTCCTGCATCAAAAAGAAAAGTAGCTTAGCTAAGTTATGTGGTCCATCCTAAAGTTTCACCTGAGCTTCCTTTTTAATTACATCTTCTTAGAAGCAAACAATATGTCAAGAAAGCAAAATATCATCAAAGCAAGACCCTACTCTGACCAATCTCGAAGGCACCAAAAGGGATGCTAGGAAAGACCAGCCCAAGTCTAACACAGCCCGTGTGCTGCAGACATGACAGAACAAAAAGAGGACCGACCCTGAGCTCTTGCTCTAGATGGATGAGCACTGCCCAGGGAGGACAACGGTTCTGCCCAGTGGAGAGCTGATTTTCAAATGCAACCCCAGGCAGAAGCTGACTCTTCTAGACCAGAGCTGCTCAAAGGTCCTTCCCACTGCCACACTGAGGCCCACTGCTGGTCAGAGCTGCCTGTGGATGCCACTCGGTGAACCGGGGACTCACTCAGTGCTTACAGAAAGCAGGAGGCCAGCTTTACACATGATGGGGATCTAGGTGGCAAGCAGTAGCTGCAAATCATCCATAAATGACAATGAGGCATCAGAAATAAAGACACCACTGAGCCCAGCACAGACAGTGTGGAGGGGGGAATTCATCAGCCCTTGAAAAAGGCTCACCAGGGACTCTCCTGGAAGTCCAGTGGCTAAGACTCCAAGCTCCCAACTCAGGAGCCCTGGATTCAATCCCTGGGCAGGGAAATAGATCCCATGTGCCACAATTAAAGATCCCACATGCCCTAACTGTGACCCAGCAGTCAAACTGATGAATTAATTTAAAGGCCACCTGTAACATGAATGAAAGAAAGAAGGAGGTTCAACACATTCGGCCAGACAACAGTTTCAGAGAAGGAACCCCAGATCAAATCAGAATGAGAAGCCATGTTACTAGTCACAATAAGTGTCTTCATTAAGAGAAACTAGAAAGACTGTCACCATATGTCATTTGTAGTAGCTGCAAACGTTTATGATGAACTGCAGCTGGTTTCCAATCAGAAGGGGAGGCCCCAGTCAGTGCTTCTGTTGTTCTCCTAAAGGTGAAGAACTCTGGTGGGCATGTGGACACAAGATATTAATAACCAGACAGATACCCATCCTTAAAAAAAAAAAAATGTGAAAGTGAAGTGAAAGTCGCTCAGTCATGTCCAACTCTTTGCAACCCCATGGACTATATACACAGTTCACGGAATTCTCCAGGACAGAATACTGGAGTGGGTAGCCTCTTCCTTCTCCAGGGGAATCTCCCCAACCCAGGTCTCCCGCATTGCAGGTAGATTCTATACCAGCTGAGCCACGAGGGAAGCCCAAGAATACCGGAGTAGGTAGCCTATCCCTTCTCTAGCGGATCTTTCTGATCCAGGAATCAAACCAGGTCTCCTGCATTGCAGGCATATTCTTTACCAACTGAACTATCAGGGAAACCCTAAAAAAAAAAAGTGGGGTTCTGCCTTACTGAGAAATTTCTCTCTGAGCTGCACATTACACAGACCTGCAGCAGCAAATGAAAGATGCTCCCCTAGAACGAATTCAAGGTGATCGGCCAAGGCTGAGCTATTGACAGGGGAGAGCGAGCAGGAGGCCACGGTTCAGTCAATAGGACATGGGATACACTTACTACCTGTACGTGAGTGACTGACAGATAGCTCCTGCTTCTTAATGCTCATTGATTCCGTATTAATAACACCACCAGCTGATTTCAGAAGGCCTTATCTGCCAGGTGGATTTCTAAGAGCTATTTAAAGAAAATGTGCACATTGTGGTCATTTCAATCATCATGGAAATAAAACATGGTTTAGACAGAAGTCAGTCTTCACCCAGTAAGTCCCAGAGAGGGAAGGGGAATTTCTGATCCACAATACAGACGATGACAGCAAATCTCTTACCATGACTGTCACATCAAGTCGACACAGACCTAAGAACCTAAGCAGTCATTTGAGGGAATGATTTGTATGAATTGGACATGATTTATGCCCTCACAATTCCACAAGGATGGTAGAGATAGCAATGGACAGCAATCACTAGGAATGATATGTCTTTATCACTTTCCTTTTAAAATAGTTTTAATCTAAAAGAAATAAAGCAGTGGTAAATGCACCACTGTGGGATACAAAATAGAGCATTAAATGCTCCCAGGAAACCTCCCAATTTTAATTAGGGTGCCAGTAAAATTAAATTTTCCCAATTTCTTCTACTATCAACTCACCAAAAATGCTCAGTTTGCGATCTTTAATGTGACAACACTGAGTCATGACGCTAACCACTCATTTAATCCTCTGTGACTCACCATGACTCAGCCCTGTCCAGGAGCCACAAAAAGGCAAACTGTCTCCATGAAACTTAAGAGATTAAGCATCTCAAATTAGGAACAATGGTACATTTTGCAAACACTTTAATTATCTTTGAAACAACTGGGCAAAGTCCATTGTTTCATTTATAAGTAGATAAACAGAAAATGAAACAAAACTGGGGAGCCCAGTTACAGAAGCGGCCTGTTAACAAAGCCTTTGTGTGGAAGCGAAACTCTTCTTTTGTCCACTTACCAAGACACTCCTCGTAGGAAGAAAACGGTGGGTCCAGTACTGTTTTTCTTACAGTGTCTCCCCCAACTGATCTAAAACTGATATGGCTGAATTGTAAGCTCTGAAAGCATTTAATTAATATTTTATCCTCAGTCAATTTAATGATGACTTTACAAAATGCTGTTAAATAAATCTTTTAAAAATCCTACTTCCCCAAATGGCTAGCTTCAAATAAAACAAAATAAAAACACAAAAAGGTGAAACAATTCACTAACCCCCTGTCAAAAAAGTTCAAATTCCTAAAACAGACCTTTGAAGTCTTCAAGCTGGGACCTCCCTGATGGTCCAGTGGTTATGAACCCATCCTGCAATGCAGGGGATGTGGGGTCGATCCCTGGTTGGGGAACTAAGATCCCACACGCTGCAGAGCAACTAACTATGCCACTACTGACTCCATGAGCCACAGCTGGAGAATCTGAGCTGCAACTAAGACCTAAACCATCCTGATTAATTCTAAAATAATAATAATCAAAAAAATAAAATCTTCAAGCTGGCCCCAACTCACTTTCCAGTCATCCTCCTCATCCCTTAGAATGCAAACTCCACAAGAAGGGTCTTCGTTTCATCTACTGTTGCATCCCCAGCGTCTAGAACAGTATCTACAAACGTTGAGTTCCCTAGTTTGAATGAAAACACTATTATCCATAGACCTAGGGAAGATGGTCTCCCATCCTGGACCCTAACCTTTAGAAAACACTCACAAAATAAATTTGATACACATGGCACCTCCATCACTTGAGGTCTGCTGTTGAGCATGGGGTAAACACAAGGTCATGTGACATGTGACCCTAACTATCCACAACTCAGGCCCCAGAAAACCACCACTCCACATCTCTCTCCTTACATCTTCAAAACAGACACACACACATGTACACACACACACACACACACACGTACACACACACACACACACACAAACCTGCAGCCAAACACCCTGATGGATAATGGTGCATTGCTCCCAACCTCAGAAAAAGAAAACGTTTCCAGGGACCAGGAGGGTTAGAGTCTTCTACGCTTTTAGATAATGAAAAGACAAACTAATTAACTTGTCAAATCCTTTCTCTCAGATGGCCCAGACCCAAAAGGCTCGTGTGTAATAAAATACCATGTCCCAGAAGTATGGAGTACCCGTCTTCCTGTGTTCCAATAAACGATTTGAGAGGCACTTACAGATGGGCAAGCATTCGCTCCAGGTGAGCAGAGCAGCTAATAAAAAAGCATCCATGTCAGGCTTAAATTTGTGTATCTGCAGGACTAAAGGGCGTCCATGGTAGTTATAGTTACAGTGAAAGTTGCTCAGTCATGTCCAGCTCTTTGCAACCCCATGGACTATACAGTCCATGGAATTCTCCCGGCCAGAATACTGGAGTAGCTAGCCTATCTCTTCTCCAGGGGATCTTCCCAACCCAGGAATCGAACCCAGGTCTCCCGCACTGCAGGCAGATTCTTCACCAACTGAGCTATCAGGGAAGCCCCTAGTCACTCAGTTGTGTCTGACTTTGTAACCGCATAAACTTTAAAGTCCATGGAATTCTCTAGGCCAGAATATTGGAGTGGGTAGCCTTTCCCTTCTAGGGGATTTTCCCAACCCAGGGATCGAACCCAAGACCATGGTGGCTCAGATGGTAAAGAATCCACCTTCAATGCGGGAGACCTGGATTCTATCCCTGGGTTGGGAAGATCCCCTGGAGAAGGGAATGGCTACCCACTCCAGTATTCTGGAATGGAGAATTCCATGGACAGAAGAGTCTGGCAGGCTACAGTCCATGGTGTCACAGAGTCAGACAACTCACCAACTTTCACTTCACACAATCTCTTCACTTCAGGGCTAAAAGTAGCATGCATATAGTAAGATACCCATTCTCTTCACTGGCCACCAGATGGACACTGCATTCCAGAATTTCAAATTATCTTATCTTTAAAGAAACATCTGATATCATTCAGTTACATTTGGAAGAAAAAAAAACTTCAAGTTTGAGTAATTTTATTTAGTTTTATGTTTGTTGTTTGATAAAGAAAAATATTATATGAATCAGTAAAAATGGTGATAATGTTTCATTATTCCTTTAGTTTTCCTTCAAATTCTAGTAGATAAGTTGGAATATTTTTAAAGAGAAACAATTTCGAAGCATTCAAAAATAATTTTAAATTCTCAATTTCTTATATGTTTTAATTTGTATTTTTGTAAACCACCAAGTATTTTCTGCTTTAGATCACCATAATTTACTTCAATTAATAAAAATCTTAAGTCCTAATTTTTTCATCATATAAATAATACAGATATATTACAAGTCTGTTTATATAAATCTGTGGATATATCTTAAATATTCCTTTAAGACACTTCCTACCTATGAAAACCCCAGGTGAAGAGCAGTTTTTTTCTCTTTAACTTTTGATAGAGGACTTCAGATTAAACCTCAGAACTGAAATCCTAAACTGTCCTTCTCTCCCACGGGATATGAGAATGCCCACTTCCAATTTCTTCCAAGGGTTTACAAAGTTTAACAAGGTAAACAAAGTTTAACATTTGTTACTCTTCACAAGTTTTCAAAATTTGAATACAGTCTCAATGCTAAATTGATTCTTCCTTGCTAATAAACCTAAGGATTTTCCAAACATTTACTGGCCACTTGAATGACACGCGAAACTTTTGGAAATTGTCCAATTACTTTTTTTTAAAAGATTGGTGACTAAAAAAGAAAAGATTGCTGATTTATAGGAGCTGTTTACTTATTAGGCAGATTAAAAATCTGAACAGACAACTAGGAAAAAAAAATCCTACCACTAACTCAAAGGCACACTTACAGAAATAATTCAAATCTGTGCTATTAATGTGGTGCTAAATTATTTTATGAGTTCTTAAAGATTCTTATTTTTGGCACGTCTGAGCTGAGGCAGGGGCAATGAGAAGTTCCCTGTGTTTCCACATGTGGACCAGGAACCGTATTCGCAGGCCAAAAACAAGTTGCGAGCAGGCGGGGAAGTGGAGTCTGTAAAGCGGAGATTTGCAGAGTGCGATAATGAGGCAAGTCGTTATGTTCTAACTGGTCTTAACTGTTCCATAAATGTTTCCTTTACCCTATAAACTGTAAGGTCAAGATAATATGAGGAGCACTTAAAGTACAGAAAAGACATGTGGGCCTTGGCTAAGAACACGCCTTCGCTTTTTCTTCCTGGTTGGCTGGAGTGAGGCGGGGATGGCGTGGGGCTGGAATACCCCTTAACTGCCGTGCAGACACATGAGAGTGCATTCTTGACTCCAGCGTGAACACTGACCAAGCAGGGTGTAGCAGTCACCCTCCAGGTAGTTCCCAGGAATGCCGTGTGAATCTCAAGCCCCCAAAAGGATCTGTTTTGCCCCCCAAAGCAGAGCTCAGACACACACCACAGGAGCAGCACAGGCTATAGCATTTGAGGCGGTAATCCAGTTTTCCAAAGAGCCACACCATCTAAACAGATACTTGTTTTTTTTTTTTTTTTTTCAGATACTTGTTTTTCATGCCACTGGTGATATATGTTAATTCCCAAAAAAGAACACACCCTGATTAAATCTTCCAGCAAAACTATATTCAGGTTATCTAGCCTATTCTGTAATCCTTTTTTCATCTCAGAAAATAAACAGCTACCTCTATATGGTAGAATTTACTAGTATCTTAAATTGACAGTGGTATCTTTCTCTCACAGGTTATTAATGCTTCAATATGACCAATTTCTTTTTGCACAAGTGGCTAATTTCTTTTCATTTCCTTCAGGCATCATTAGCAAATGTGAAATCAAAGGGTTACTGGTGAGTGTCTGAGACATCTTGAACATCATAAGCCACTTATTTATTTAAAATATTTTTATTTATATGGAGGATATTAGAATAAATGATCAAGTAGGGATTCACAACTCACACAAATAACTCTTTCTTCCATCAGAGCCTGGCTTCCCAGGTGGCTCAGTGGTAAATAATCCGCTGCCAATGAAGGAGATTCCTCAATTCAATCCCTGGGTCGGGAATATCCCCTGGAGAAGGAAATGGTAACCCACTCCAAGTATTCTTGCCTGAGACATCCCATGGATAGAGGGATGGATAGAGCCTGTTAGGCCACAGTCCTTGGCGTCACAGAGTTGGACATGACTGAGCACCTAGGCACTTGCCTCTATCAGAAGTGTACATGATATGACCTGGATTTATATATATTTTTATATAGTTTTCTGGGAAACAAAATTTATAACACCTTGTATACACTGTCTCTAATTTTTTTTTGTAGTAGAATAATAAAAAGTGGAATATATTCAGTTCTTGCTTCAAGAAAAAAAAAAATTTCCTATGGCACAGAATGGTTATTCATCCCGGGTCATACAGCAGGTGAGGGGGTTAAAAGAAACTGGATCTAAACCTTAGGACACCAAGAGTTCCAAAAGTTGTCAAGTCACTTTTCCACTCAAAGCAGCAGAGCATGTGTGATAACTCTTCTAAATCCTTCCCAAGAAGAAAGACGCTGTGATCTAATTACAAAGCCTCCCAGCGAACAAGGAATGGGGGTAAGGGAAACCTGTCTGGCGGATGTCCTCTTTCTCGGTTTTAACTGTGAGCTTGCAGGGAGGGTCGGGGAGAGGAAACAGCACTGCCTCCCACCGGGCTCCCTGCAGGTCCTCCTTGTAGGAGTGAGATACGGTTTGAGAAGTACCTGGAGGGTCTTCTGTCACTCAATCCCCTCTTCGGAGGCCAGCCTGGAGGAGCCTGCTCTGCCTCACGTGAGCCTGAAACTGTCAAAAGGCACTCCCCAAGTCCATCAGTACCGCGTGCTGCCAAGTGAGAGCCCTGCTGCACTACGGGCTGCAGACGGTCCCATGCTGGTGCAGACCTGCAGCAGCATGAGCAAACTTGTGAGAAAACCCACGCAACCTGACGGCTTTATCCATCCTTCCGACAAGAAGAGAAACGCACGTGCCTCAACCTTCACTTTCCGAGTGTTTACTGGGAGATTAGGAAAACAACAGATGGCAGCCAGTGTGTCGGCCTCAAAGAGTCACAAGTATCCTTCTTTAAACAACCCAGCGGCCAGCTGCAGACCCCGGGCCAGGAGCTGTGTGTTTAAGAAGTTCATGGGGCCAGCGCTCCTTTGGAATGCAGAGAAACATAAGAGATGGAGCCTCAAGTCCAGGGCCAAAAATGCACAGAGAGAGGACTCCCTCGGCCTCAGGTGAAGTGAATGTACCGAGATCTCACTCTCATTCAGAAGGCAGGAGATGAGGGCCGTCACGTATGGCTGTTGCAGACGGTGTACTGAACAAGTCAACAGGTCACCATTTACATAGAGTACAACACGGATGGAGCAGGTAGCCACTGCCTTTCTCCAGGGGACTTTCCCGACCCAGGGTTTGAACCTGGGTCTCCTGCACTGCAGGTGGATTCTTCACCACTGAGCCACCAGGGAAGCCTACTCCCCAAAAGGACATTAGGAAAGTAAATGTGACCCCTGGTCGGGAATACAACTTCTCCCCATCCCCTCTGCTGAAGTAACAGAGCAAGGGAAGCGCAAGAGCTAATTTACCCAGAAGGATTTAACATTTTTCTGTCTGCCGACAGTTTCTTAGTGGCTTCCAAGTTTTTAAATCCTCCAGGTTTATTCATTTTGTTTCTTTTCCCTGCCCACCATGTTGGAGGTAGGAAACGGGGCCCTGTCTTACCATTTTGTAAAGACTGTGGGCTGGAATCAGACAGGAAGAATAGTGGGGAGAAGGCAGCGATGGTGCTGAGCCAATTGCCCCCACAGGTTCCGGCAAACATTAAACAGTCCAGAAAACCAGGGGCCTTGGAGAGAACTTGTGAAAACAACGTGAGGACCTGGTGTAAAGATGAGGACCGTGCAGAGGGAAGCTATGGGTTGCACGCGACATGCATCGGTGACAGTGCCTCGTCCCAAACAGCTCTCGCAGGGCAGCCCCCATAACAGGTGGGGCGAGACGGGCCTCCATCTGACCGCTCATGGTCAGGTGGAGGGTTTTCAGGACCCTGGCTGGGACCGAGAAACGAGAGGCACTGGCCACAGATCGCACATGATGTTTTCCAAGAGCACTCCTGGAGAGGCACAGTGGACTGCTGCCCAGGACGAACGTCTGAATGATGAGCAGAGGTGGCAGGACTGAGAGAGGAGACAGAAGGGATTCTGGGGGGTAACAATCAAGAAAATCCTTCAGGAAAGATGCTTTGTAAAAACAAGGAACATTACACAGAGGTCGCTCAAAAGCGACCTGTGCTGAGAGAGAAGAGGTGACTGATTTCCAGGGTGAACGGCTGCATGGACGCACCTGCCTCTGCCCAGGACCTGGGCTGTAAAACCAAAAACGCCCGCTGAGCTGCTCCAGGACGAAGCGAGGTCAGAGCGGAGCTCCGGGCACACGGAAAGCACGCCCTGGTCTCAGCGTCTGAGAAACCTCACCCCCGAGTCACTATCACGTGCCTCCTACACAACTGGTCCCTGGGGCTTGAGTTTTCAAATCCCATCTTAGTGAAAGAATGTTGTTTACATTACTCTGTGACTATTGAGAAGGAAAATGAAGTTTTATGTTAATGACGTTAACTGTCTTTTCTTCCCCCCGTCTTTGAAGAAATCTAGAGAAGACTAATTCAAACCAACCACTGAACCAACTACTGGTAAATACATTCATGAAACCACGTCCGTCCAGGAGTCATGGGAAGCCCAAGCAAATCCTGGAGCATGATGATGTCTTTCCTGACCCCAGCTCTGCCGTGTATGAGCCCTGGGATTCTGAGAAGGGTACTTAACTCCTTAGTGGCACCGGCTTCTTCATCTATAAAATCAACACAGCAAAAACACTCATAGAGCTCACGCGATGACTGAAAGCCAAAGCATATGGAGAACACTTAGGATGCGGCTTGGCAAAATAAGAGTTGATATTGTACATATTAGACATGGTTCCTCTGATGGTGATAGTCATCGTCACTCTTGTTAAGGAACTACCGGTTTCTGACTAACGAGTGTCAGGTGAGATAAAGACTATACATGAGGACTTCCCTGGGGGTCCAGAGGTGGTTTAGAATCTGCCTGCCAACGCAAGGGGATATGAGTTCAGTCCCTAGTCCAGGAAGATTCCACATGCCTCAGGGAACTAAGCCCGCATGCCACAGCTACTGAGCCCATAGGCTGAGTCCTGCAGCCTTGAGCCTCGAGCCTGCACCCCACAACTAGAGGAAGCCTACACACGGCAGTGAAGACCCACCACAGCCAAGAATTACCGTGTCCATTTTAAAAAGGAAAAAAATAAATACAAAAAAAGACTACACATGACTGCTGGAATGTGACCTTCAGCAAATTTTTTCCTCCACTGGAACCCCAATCTTCCCTCTTCTATGAAACAGGATAATAAGGATGTCATGGGGATTAAAGGACTTGAGAAAGTAGAGGCCAAATGTACCCCTGTTCTCTGGCAAAACAGACCTGGAAAATCTGAATAATTATTCCGATCCAAACAGAGGGTAGGGTCCGACATTTGTAAAGGGCCTCCGTAAATAGATGATATTACCGCCACTGTTTGCATTTCTATCAGCCCCGATGCTGAATAATCAATAATAAATGTTGTTTAAACAAATGGTGTAATTTTCCAATCTGTGTTGTTCTAAACCGACCTTTCCTCCTCATTGCCATTTGTAATGCATGCATAATTCATTGACAGAAGCAGAAGAAGAAATAAGGGTGTTGGTCTAAGTGGCCCTTTTTTGGGGCTGCTTTTGATGATTTGTTATAAGCCCTATAAATAAAACAAAACTTGTCACTGTAAATATGTATTGTGCTATCTAGAGGTATATTTAGTGAGTAAAATAATAAAAGCCAGCCTGCCTCTCCTGGAAATCTCAAGCTATAATTAATTGCTGGCAAGATTTATTCTAGAACTTGAGAGCCCCTAAGTAGAAGGGAAAAATAAAGGCCACTGTCAACACAAATGCCATGAGAAGTGTCTCAGGGCAGGGCCGTCTGCCATCGTGGGGCCTGCTCACTGGTGCTTCCATCTGGGAGGCAAAAAGGGGGACTCAGATGGCATTTTTGTTCAGGTGGAGACAGGTGTGGGTATGTGTACACACAGATACACCTTTTTGATAGATCACGAAGCAAGGCGTGTCAGAGCTAACTGCTGTCAACCTCAACCCCTCTCTGTTTTCTGTTCACACATATATACCTCCCTCCAGCTGGACAAAATACATGTGTGTGTGTGTGTGTGTGTGTGTGTGTGTGTGTGTGTGTGCGCGCGCGCACGCGCGGACCTCTCTGTGTCCAATGGTTAAGACTTCACGTTTCTAACGCAGGGAGCACAGGCTCAATCCCTGGTTGGAGAAAATCCCATATGCTGCACAGTATGGCCAAAGAGAAAAACAAAAAACCACTCACACACAAACATACATACATATATATATATATATATATTTTAATCAAGGGCAGATGCGAAGGTTTTCGGAGCCAGCTGCAATCAGCTCCAAGCCCTGTCTGCCACCCGTCCCCTCGCACACACGCTCACTGTGCACTGAAACCCTTCCAATACACAGACAAGCGTGAGGTGCCCCTCTGTCCCCAAAGGGCCCCTCCCTGTGCTCCCTCAGATCGCAGCGGATGACATGTCAATGAAACGTGTTTGCTCTGGTCCCGGAGATCAAAATCAGGGCTTAACCTGCAATTTGCTCTACAAGTCCCATGGCGCTTGCCAGATCTGAAGACTTCATTCTAATCTTCCCTGCTGAAAAAATAATCAAATACTCCGGCAAAGATGTATTGACAACTCTTAATTAACCATGCTAATGGGGGGAGAGAGAGCATGGATAAATGAAATCCACACATCACCTAAAACCTTCACTGGGCCATTAATTTCCAACTTCTCCTTCACTAAACCTTGGGTAGGGAGGGCGGATTAACACGCACTTTGACAACACAATGAATTGATGTCTATGTCTGCACCACACCAGGCATGTTGGGGGCAGGTTAACAAGCCGGGAAGTGGCCCAGGACACCACTGTGCTCTGAGGGTACTGGGGTTTGGTGGTAATGGTCTTGGATCTTTGGGGGTACAAAGTAAATATATTTTCAGTGGCTTTTAGGATGGAATCTGCTGGAACGGCTTTGCAGCAGAAGAGGCTCATGTGAAGGAGCCCTTCTGCTTCCTCACCTCCCACAGTCACATCTCGGTTAGAAGGGATGGAGAGGATGCAGACAGCCGAGGGGAGCACAGGCGCAGAGTCCAATCACTGCCTGGTGGTGAGCGCCTGGCTGCCGCGGACAAGGCTGCAGATGGGGCAAAGCTGACACCTCTGAGCTGACCACGGCTTGGTGGAGATGAGGGAGCGGGAGGTTTCCCAAAGGCAGGAGGTGAGCTGGAATGTGTTAAGCACCCCCTGTGTTCCAGGTTTCATGGATGAGGCACCATGAAATGAGACTCTGGATGGACACTGGGCAAAGAGCCAAAGCGGGCCTCCTCCTCCTCCACGAAGCTCTGGCACAGCCCCAGGGATGGCCGGAGCCGGAGCCATGAGCCGTGGGCAAGACACCCTGAACACCCGTGCCTGAGCCTCTGCCGTTCATCTCTGCACCTGCACGCTGCCCAGTGCGCTCAGACAGCCGGGAAGCAAGCGTTTTGATACTAAGAGCTAGCATCTCCTGGGCACCGTCGACAGACCAGGCACATCATGGGGCCAGTCTCATTTCACCTTGCAAGCAAAACACTGCCTGCCATTACCCTTCTATTACACGGGCGGAACCAAGGGTACGAGGGAAGTTAAGCCCCTTGCCCAGGGTGCCAGGGCCAGAAAGGAGCAGAGCTGAGAATAAACCAGGCCACCGAGCTCCCCGTGGGGCCTTTTGACCTTGACACTGGCATTTGGGGGGCTCTCCTTTACATGCCAGAGAGACGACGTGCTCAAGGCTCTCCGTGTGTCCCGTTTAACCCCTGTGCGCCATAAGACAGAGGCTCCTGCCATTCTGCAAACGAGGGAGACGGGGCGGCGGGAAGCGGCCACGGTCGCAGGGCTGGGAAGCAGGCTGGCACACACAAAGCCAGGCGCTCGGCAGTGCCGGTGTCGGTGTCGGTGAGAACAGGGCCCGCCTGGCAGCCCTCACCCGCGGCTCCCCCTGCTGGCACCCCACGGCGCTGCAGGCGGCACCAACAGCTGCTCAAAGGAAAAAGGGGGTGCCTGGGGAAAGGCAGGAATCGGCGGCTCTGAGACACCCAGAGCACACCTTCCAAGAAGAGCCATGCCGCGATCCTTCTGGTGGGAAGTAACAGAACACCACGTGAGACTCTGACGGCAGGGACGAGCAAGGCTGCAGGCTGGCTGGAAACGCGACAGTTTGCAATTCTGGCTGCAACGGTTACTCCCGGGGCCCGGGATTGATCTCCCTTTCGCTGGAGCCCAGGAAGGATAATGAATCCCCCTCAGCGGCTGATCAATGACTCGCACTTACGGAATGGCACCACACGCCCCCCCAACAAGGTTAAAAGAACAAGGCCCCTGAGTGATGGTCAGAGGCGAACGGGCTGAAGAAGAGGAAGTTGAAAATATTAAGAAATCAACAGGGGCATTTAAAAGCAAAGCCCTCTCCGCGCCACGGAAGACGTTCTGCTATTCATCTTGCTCCCTGACTCTGCTTCGCCAACTTGATGGAAGATGGTTTAAATGACATAAAAACCAGCTCCGTGTGAATAGCTCTGATTGATGGAGCCGTTCTGAGCATCAGCCAAAAAAATGGCACTAAAAGATGCCTCAGGCTTCCTGTTAACTGTTTTACGGGGACACCAACACTTTTTCCTCCTCTTGTTTAAAGAATAAATTAGCTGAACAAGTACCTTCAAAAACAGGGTATTTTTATACTGAGATTTAAAAAAAAAAAAAAAATGGAAGACCTCTGGGATGTCCGTGTATGTTTGAGGGCGGTCGGGATGGTGAACACCGGGTTATGTAAGGCTTTTTCCACAGGCAGCTGTTTGGTTTCTGGGGCTATGATTTAACTGGGTTTTACTGAAGGCTGTGTAATAACTAACTGTGCCATAAAGTAACCTGTACAGAGGCAATGTCTCAGTGGCAAGAGGAAGGCAAAACCTCTTGGATGGGAGTGTTAAAAAGAGTGCAGAGATGCTCCCGGTGGGCTGTGATACAGGACAACAGGGGAGACCACCCGCAAATAAACACAGGAGGGCAGTTTCCCACGACCGTACTCCAGTGCGGGAGGAGGATCTGGCTGCAGCACAGCATCCAATTCTCCCAGATACCCCCTGAATAAGGGATGGGAAGGAGCGGAGGTCTCCAGAGTCTCAGCACTCCGCTTTTTGTTCTCCTTCTCTGGGCGCAGAGGGCTCGTTCCCTGCCTTTCTCCTCTCTTGTTTTGAAGAAGGTCAATTATGACCCGGGAGCATCTGCAACATCCTGGCACGTGAGGTTCAGCCATTGTCGGAGAAGAATGCTGTCCGTGGTGCGGTGCGAGAACTAACTTCGGAAGCGTCCAAATTTGGAATTCCTTTCAGAAGGCTCGAGACAGACTCCATGCCCTGGCATTCCACGGGATGACAAATGCTCACCCTGTTCCCATGTGTCTTTGGAGATACGCACATTAGTGAAGCATAAACTTCACTTGACTCTCACAATAAAATCCGCTGGTGATGTGGCCCATCTAGAATAAGCTCTTATCTCCACACTGCAGGGAACAGTTACCCAGTCCAGTACTCTCACCTGGAGAATTCCATGGACAGAGGAGCCCGGTGGCTTACAACCATGGGGTCACTAAGAGTCGGACACTACCGAGCAATTAACACTTTGACAACACTGCAGAGCAAAAGGCCCACACCTTCCCGCCCTCTCCCCGGTGCTCCAGCCAGGCCCAGGTACTCCTCACGAGTCTTCCCCAGGGGTTCCTGGTCCAAGTGAGTATGTCTGACGAAGTCTCATGTGCTCATACCTATGACTGAGAAATTCTACTTCTGGGGTGTTAATCCCATAGAAATAACCTGACGTGGAAAGTTCTTTAGTACCAAAAATGCTCATGGCTTTGTAACTGACAACTGAAAAGAGATAGTTACAATCTTCACTTAACAGCAGAATAATGAACTAAGAATCATGGTTCATCTAGTTGGTCTATCATCAAGCAGTCAATCAAAGCACTGCTTAGGACAGTCTACGAAAACTGTGTGTGTGTGTCTGTGTAGTCGCTAAGTTGTGCCCGACTTTGCAACCCCATGGACTGTAGCCCACCAGGCTCCTCTGTCCATGGAAATCTCCCGGCAAGAATACTAGAGTGTGTGGCCATTCCCTCCCCCAGGGGATCTTCCCAACCCAGGCACTGAACCCACGTCTCCTCCACTGGCAGGTGGCTTCTTGACCACTGAGCAACCAGGAAAGCCCTGTACAGAAACTGGGAGGAGTGGATTCGTACAGGAGAAAAGGAACCATTATCCATACAGCACAATCACCTCTATGTTAAAGAAATAAACCATCTCTGGAGTATTTGGATTGCGATAGCAGAATTAATTCAGAATTACTTCGTGGGGGACCCTGTCACAAGTGTATACACTGCAATTACAGCAGAACAAAACAAAGCAGCCTATGCATTAAAGTACTAGAAGAATATGTGCCAAGATGCTGAGTGAATATATTGGATACTTTTTTTCTCTTTGTTCAACTTTTGTGCAGCCTCTTATTTAAATGAGCATGTTCTTAGTTTCTACGGGAAATTGTTAATTTTAAGAAATGAAACTCCATGAGAAGACGACACTCCTTTCAGGCCTCCTGCCTCTGTAAGTCGAGCAGAGGCCCCGCCTGTGCTTTAAATTCGCCCGAGAGCTGAGCCCCGACACACACAACAGCCCTCTTGTTAAGGCATGGGTTTCTCCCCGGACGTCACTGCTGAACCTAATCCTTTCACAGGACAGTTACTCTGAGAGAGCTGGAACTGGGAGTTCAGTGACCGGCAGAGATGATGTGGGCTTCCATTGTGGCTCAGCTGGTAAAGAATCCTCCTGCAATGTGGGAGACCTGGGTTCGATCCCTGGGCTGGGAAGATCCCCTGGAGAAGGGAACCCCCTCCAGTATTCTGGCCGGGGGAATTCCATGGACTGTACAGACCATGGACACAACTGAGCGACTCTCACTTTCAGAGAGGATGTGACTGAAAGAGGAAACAGGAAGACCTAGAGAAACACTGCGGCAGGGACAAGGCTGTCAGCTGAGGGCAGGGCTGGAGGAAGCGGGGAGGCGGGGGGAGGACTAACTTGCAGCCCCACACTTTCAGACCTGCAGCCGGCCCCCGGAGCCTCGAGGTCATCACTTCCAACAGAGCAGACCGGAGGAGGTTTGAATGAGGCGATACACAAAATGCGCCCCGAGAAGCAATTTCTCACTGACGCTACACCCAGGAATAACAACCAGCCAGACACGAAGCCCAGCACTTGCCACACACGTCCTCCTGTGATCTCCCCAAGACCATCTTACTCATGCCCCGAGGAGGAGGTCCCGGGATCCCCTCCTTCTCAGCGAGACTGAGGTGGGAGCAGGGCGGCCTGCCCCCCACTGCACAGGAGCACAGCCGGAGCGGAAGGCACCCAGCGTCCCGGAAACCTCCCGCCGCCCACGGGGGATCCAAGCGAGGGTGGGGACAGGTCAAGAGGCCCCAAACCGGAAATGCTCAAAGAACGCTCCTGGGGGTGGGGGCCTCGGACTGAATGCCACCCCTCCTTCTAAGGACACCTTTCTCCTTCCATTGTCTCCTGTGCCCGAGCTCTCATGGAGCCCAACATCAAGACAGAGGGGGGACTCGGTGCCCCCCGACCTGCCCCCGCCTTTCCCGTAAACCCCCCAAACCCGGGTTCCACGTCTCCCTTGCCCTTGCGTTCAGCACTCCGTATTTCAATGGAATGTTACACTCGGTCAGACCACGGAGAAAACTCCTCATTATGGAACTGGGAAATGTGAGGAAAGAGAGTTATTTACCCAAGGCAGTGCTCAATCAGTGTTGCCCGAATATTTATTGAGCCCACACACGGAGCAGTTGTGTTAATGTCTGCCAGAGAATGTGGCTTTATAAAGTAACTGGGTCAGGAAAGACAGCCTATCATTTTACAAATAACTTTAAAATTGCTTAAGTTAAACTGCTGGGCTCTCCCAGGTTTGTCTTTTTCACAAACTGCAGAAACAATATCCAGCATTATGTCTCGTAAAACACAGGTATTACAAAGTGGCTGTTTAGCCCATTAGAGAAAACGGAGAGTGAAATCTGAATTATTTCCACCCGAGGCAGGAGCGGACGGAGCTACCAAAATGATGTTAGGCCGACGTCGTGATTCTTCAAGTCTGTGTGGCGGCAGGGTGAAGGGCTCCTGGGCCCACACTCTGGGGGGAGGCTGCGATTTTCCGTCAACGATGACAGGGAATCTTCTCAGCCCGGAATCTTGTGCGGCCCTGGGGAATTCAGCCCAGACCTCTCCCTTGGTTTATCAGTGGTATTTGTCTGCCTCAAAAAGCCCTGGGAGGAGAGGGCCGGGGTGACACGGGCAGAGAAGATGCAGGCGGTTTGTCTAAGGGTTACAGAGGCCAGCGACGGCCCCGCACACGCCCTGGAAGGGCTGGACGGATCTGAGCTACGGTGCCACAGTCATCAGCAACAGCCACAGTAACGACAGTGATGGTGACCAGGGTGGGAACGGGGCTCGGGCAAGTTATCATCACCTGTTATTATCCTCCGATAAGTAACAGAGGACGGGGTGGAGGGGCAGGGCGAAGGCAGGCAGAGAAGGGGCAGAAAGCATACAACCATGCCAGCAGCCCCTGACACACCCCGGGCGCTTGCTGGACGCCAGGAACTATATACCAAGAATCCCACGCACAACACACTGCATCAGACTCCACTGAGTTGCTCTGGTCAACGTCATCAGTGTCTTCATTCTAAATGTCTGCAGGTCACAACACCCTCGTGGGTCTGGTAGGGACACTACTGCCCCTGAACCAGTTAAGAACAACCCCATCCAGGCATCCCAAAGAAGTTACTGTTCAGTCACCCAGCTGTGTCCAACTCTTTGCAACCCCATGGACGGCAACACGCCAGGCCTCCCTGTCTGTCACCATCTCCCAGAGTTTGCCCAAGTTCACATCCATTGCATCAGTGATGCCATCCAGCCATCTCATCCTCTGATGCCCTCTTCTCCTTCTGCCCTCAATCTTTCCCAGCATCAGGGGCTTTTCCAGTGAGCCCAGCTGTTCGCATCAGAAGCCCAAAATACTAGAGCTTCAGCTTCAGCATCAGCCCTTGCAAGGAGTATTCAGGGTTGATTTCCTTTAAGATTGACTGGTTTGATCTCCTTGCTGTCCAAGGGACTCTCAAAAGTCTTCTCCAGCACCACAGTTCAAAGCCGTCAATTCACGAGGTTGACAGATCCACAAATCACGAGCTACCCTCTTGAGACAAAGGGGTGCACAGCCTGATACTAATTCACTGAGGGTCTTCCTGACTCTCAGCTCTTTGATGCGGGTCTTGAACAGAGTTCCCACATGGGTCGTTTACTCCACTGAGCTTCCCAATGAACCGGGGAGCTTCTAGAGAGCTCCACAGCATCCAGCCCCACCAGGCCGGGCCTTGAAACAGAAATTCACTCTGTCTCAGTTCCAAGAGGCTAGAGGTCCAAAATCACGGTGTCAGTAAGGCGGTTCCTTCTGGAGATGCCGAAGGGAAAGCAGCACGCCTCGCTCCCAGCCCACAGACCGCATACGAGTAAATCCCCAGCAGTGTTCAGGGAACAGACACACAGACATCTCTGCAGTGAAAAGAGGATTAAGCCACCACAGAGGAAAAACAGGGACATGACATCAGCTAAGGTCAAATTGTATCACCAACTCAGTTTTCTGTAAAAAAAAAAATTCCATTGCCATTTTTCAAGAGTTTGGGGGATTTTGGAATAGCGAAAAAAAGACCGTAGGTGGTTGTTTACATGCCTCAATCCAGGCTCTGTCTTCACTCTGGCAGCCTGATCCCCAGAAGAGGAGGTGTGGCCCGAGGCTCGGTCTGATGGCCAGCAAGGCTCAGACCAGCACTTGCTCCAAACAGCTCCTTTCTTTTTTTTTTTTTTTAACATCAATTTTGCAAACCAGGCTTCCCCCAAAGGATTTAGTTTAATGAAAAAATTTAGAAGTTACAAAACAGACTGAAAAGCCCTGCTCAATGTCAAAAGTTGGCAAAAAAAAGAAAGAAAAAAATTGTATGAAGGGCCAGATGGTAAATTTTAGGCTTTGTGGGCTGAGAGGCAAAACTGGGGAGGTTATGGAGGTACTTATATAACAAGAGAGAAAACAAATGTCTACAGAATTTTTTATTGATGAAATTCAAAACTTCACTTCTTGACACTGAAATATGAATTCCATATAGCTTCCATGTGCCATGAAATAATATTCTCCTACTGGTTTCTTTTTCTGATCATTTAAAAATGTAAAATCTTATTCTGAGCTTGGGAGCCATACCTAAAGCATACTGGGTCCATGGACGGGGAGCAGTCTGAGATCCCTGCTCCAGGTCACTCCCGGACAGCAGGGTTCAGTCCCAGAGGGAGACCCCCTGGTGACCCCTGAAGGGACCAAATGAAAGCTCTTGGCCGGATCAGAGCAACGCAAGCCTGAAAGCACCTCAACAAGACACTCCTCATCTCTGACTTACAAGCCATTTAGGAGGCAGCTGCTTTCTATTCCCTTTTTTTTTTCAAAACCGAAATATAAAATGTAGTATGAGCCGTAACTCAGCAAGGTTATTTTCCTTAAACAAATATCCCCTTAAAAATACTATTTGTTCCTGCTGTTGTTGTTCAGTTGGTAAGTGGTGCCCAACTCTTTGGGACGCCACGGACTACAGCATGCCAGACTCCTCTGTCCTCGATTATCTCCTAGAGTTTGCTCAAATTCATGTCTATTAAGTTGGTGATGCTATCTATCTCATCCTCTGATGCCCTCTCCTCCTTTTGCCTTCAATCTTTCCCAGTATCAGGGTCTTTTCCAATGAGTTGACTCTGCATCAGGTGGTCAAAGCATTGCAGCTTCAGCATCAGTCCTTCCAATGAATATTCAGGGTTAATTTCCTTTAGGATTGACTGATTTGATCTCCTTACAGTCCAAGGGACTCTCAAGAGTCTTCTCCAACACCACAGTTTGAAAACATCAATTCTTCAGTGCTCAGCCTTCTTTATGGTCCAACTCTCACATCCATATGTGACTTTAATACATACAAATATATACAGTATGTGTATAGTATGTAACAGTATGTGTATAGTATGTGTATATGTACTACACATGTAGGTGTGCCGCTGCTACTGCTAAGTCACTTCAGTCGTGTCTGACTCTGTGCGACCCCACAGACGGCAGCCCACCAGGCTCCCCCGTCCCTGGGATTCTCCAGGCAAGAATACCGGAGTGGGTTGCCATTTCCCTCTCCAATACATGCATGTATAGCATGTGAATAAGCGCAATGCTTTTGCCTTCTTAAAGTGGAATCACGGCACAGCAGATAGGCTATACACTTCTCCCTGGCACTACAGGTTTGTAGTGGGTGTGACCATTCATCGGAATTGTATTAACAAAATGCCTGACGGACATACATCAACCAGACTTTGAACCATCCCAGCAGCCTCGGAAGGTGTGCCGCAAGCTCACTCAGGCAGACAGGAGAACCAGAATCACCACCAGGGGACAGGCATCCACCCCCAGATCCCCAGATCCCAGGACCCTCTCTGACAGCCACCATGAATTTGACTGCATGAATGTTAATCATTAAACCCAGGCACGCTCTTGATGGCTGGGTTTCAGGGTATACTAATGTCTTATCCTGCTTGGGCCAAGAACACACAGTAACAGATGAGACAAATCCTGAATGAAAATGTTGATCTGCCCACAAAAAGCGCTGGAAACGACTACAAAGAAAGAACATGTGAGTAAACTACTTAAAGGCAAGTCCGATGTTTCCAACGGCAATGTGGAAGGTGTTCCCGACATGGAAAGGGAAACCACAAAATGACCTTTAAAGCTCTGAAAGCATCTGCTGAAAAAGTAAGGCCAACTGACAGACTGAAAAACCAAAGGCTTCACAAAAACACCTATTTTCCAAATGGTACAAAGGCTTCTCAAAACATGAAAAACAGAACTACCGTATGACCTACCAATTACACTCTAGGGTATAAATCCAAACAAAACAAACCAACCAACCACAGTAATTTAAAAAGATACACATATCCCAATGTTCGTAATGACATCACTGACGACTGTTAAGATATGGAAGCAACCTAGGTGTCCATCAACAGACGGATGGATCAAGAAGATATGGCATATACACAAGACGGACTACCACTCAGCCATAAAAAAGGATGAAATTCTGCCACGTGCAGCAACACAGATAGATGCACTTGGAGGGCAATGTGCTAAATGACCTAAGACAGAGAAAGACAAGCATTATATGATATCATTTACATGTGGGATCTGAAAAATACATCAAACTAGTGACTACAACAAAGAAGAAGCAGACTCCAGATAGAGAGAACAAACCAGTGGTTACCAGTGGGAAGAAGGAAGGGGGGAGGGGAGTAAGTGATACAAACTATGATGTATAAAATAAACCACAAGATCCATTGTACAACATGGGGAACACAGCCAGTATTTTATAATAACTATAAATGGAGTATAATCTTTTAAGTTGTGAATCACTATTCTGTATACCTATACATTATATAATATTGTGCATAAACCACATTTCAATAAAACTTTTTTAAGACACCTATTTTCTGAGGGCCTCAGATCTAGAATAATCTCTCATCATCTTTCATAACTGTGCACAAGGGGATCAGGGGACAGTAAGAGCATTTACTGAGATCTTACTCTGCGCTTAGTATGGTTTGCATTCAACACTTCACTGAATGGTTTTAATAACCATGCCAAGAAGCTACTTTCATCCCCATCTGACCCGAAAGAAAACTGGGACATAGAAATTTAACTAACTGCCCACATCACAAGACTACAGGCTCAAAGCTCTGTATCTTATAGAATCTAGCAAACAACTATGGCACATCAGCCCCGTCTGGCCCACTGCCTGTTTCTGTAAACGGAGTTTTACCGGAACCCAGCCGTCCACTCTCTACTGTCTGAGTAGCTGCCGCAGAAGCTGTGCAGCCTGCAAAGCTGAAAAGCTTGCCCACCCAGCCCTTCGGAGAGAGGGGCCGTGCTTCAGTTTCCTGCGGGTGCCTACCATGCTCCAGCCCTGGGCTTGCAGGCTGCCAGGCAGGCAGCGTTCCCTGGCGTCAGGGACTCCAGAACCCCCAACCCCCAGCCATCTCGGTCATCCTGTTTGGACCAGGGGAACACCTGTGATGTGACATCAGCCGCTGCACAAGGGGACCTGGCTTGAGCGCTCTGTCCAAAAGGCATGATGTGGTCACACTGAACCACTCCCTTTGCGAGTCTGAAGGAGGCAGCAGAGAGCAGGAGGCAGAAGCAGAAAAGTACAAGCACAGAGACTCTGAGGTCACCAGAGCCAGGCTGAGAGTCCAAATGGAGCACTGGAGATGAGGCCCCTCTGCGCTCCAGGCCCGGTCTGGGCGCTCTTCCTGGCTGAGAAGCAGAGCCTGCCCTCCTTCAGCCCTGACCAAGAGCAGCTGGGGCGCATCTCTCCCAGGAGCAGGAAGCAGCAGCCCAGCAGGCTTGCCCCACAACACCAGAGGGCAAGAATCGCAAGTCCCCACAGCGACGACCCTTTTCCAGAAAAACGCAAGACAAGCAAAGGACCAAGAATCGTGACTGACAATCGCAGCCACGCGCTAAAGTACTGAGCTATGCGAAGAGAGGAGGCAGGACACAGCCCTGTCTCCACCGGCAACAATAATAAATACTTCGTAATAATTTAAAATTAAACCTGAATTATTCACGACATTTTCCTCCATTATATCATCAACATCATTACATGTACGTGTGTGTGTGCACGTGTGCGTGTGTAGTCTTTCTTATTTTAAAGCCAACAGGTATGGGTTGAGGGGTTACTTCCCTCCCCACACCCCTTTCTCTTGACAGAAAGACTCAACAATGCTAAATTTTCAGGAACACCCAGCAGGCAAGTGGAAGTTGTGTTATTATCCTAATCATCTGTTGAAAAATAAAATCCATTTCCAAGATCCTGCTGTACCAACTTTTTTTAAGTTAGATTTGATTTTTAAATTCCTTAGGTGACGAGACTTGTGGGTTTTTATCATTTTACTTCTATTTTGAAAATATAGACCTGTGGTTTTTTTTCCCAAATCAATCCAACAGAAAGTGAATTATGGTCAATGCATAACAAAATCAGAGTTGCCTCTTGACTTGGGAGAATTATTAGCATTTTGTTTCTATGGCTTCCTAGATCTTCAAATTCAAAAGTGACTTATCAAGTCCAGGACTTCCCAAACTGGAAGTTCTAGAGAATGCTCTTTCTTGATGCTTTTGAAAATGAAACAGGCAGAATGGAACAGGAATCTGACTACTGAATAGCTTGCAAACCCTGCAGAGAGGTACAAAGACACGGCCGCTGGAGTCAGTGCCATGGGGAGAAGCATGGGCCCTAACACTGCACGCATGAACTTCTCATGACCCTCAAGTGCCCCCTAGGATGTATCACAAATACCACAGAGCGGCACTGTAATTACAGGGAGCAATTGATTTTAAAAGTCCTATATCAAAATTAATACTCATAAAAACATAATAACCTGGACCAGAGAATTTAGGGATTAGCATGCTTCAAACTTTATATTTCAAATTTCTAAAGGCTGTATGTGAGTAACCATTCACAAAGACTTTTAAAAATGGAGTATTTGTGTATATGCTGAATTCATTTATAATCCAGATTTTTTTTTAATGGGTATTAAACAACCCCTTACCCCATGTTCAAGACTAAAGTCGACTATGTTCCCTAACAGAATTAAGATGCAGGGCTTGTGACCCACATCCTACTGGCAGGTTTAGAATGGCAGGGAACATGGAATCTATGGAGAGGCGGGGGGAGGGGGGGCGCGGTGGGGCGGTGCTGCTGATTACTTAGATCCTCCTGGGCCAAACTGGGATGCCTTTTCCCAGATGAAGGAATCATCAGAGCCCAAGAAGAAGAAAACATTGGCAGATTTTGATAAGATCAAGGTGTATCTTGGAGTGAAAATCGAATCATCAAGGGAAAATGTCTTAAATTCTTGGTTAAGCTAAAATGGTACTTAAATGATGGAATCCATTCACGGAAGGAGAATTCTAATATTAGTCTGATAGGCTACCACAGCATATTATTATTAAAATATCCTCCATATGGCTGTGATGATAGGGAAAGATATCTTGAAGAGAGATGAATAAATCTGCACAACTATGAAATGTCAGTTAAGCACGGTGGCCATTAACAAGGCTTTAAGAACATTTCAGATATGTGGAAACACAAGAAAACATAACTCCTACATCTGACTTTGACCTTGAACTGTTTTCCAGCTAAAGTGACCACTTCCAGCCAAAATAATGAGTCTCTCTTTCTCAGCCTTCCTTCCACAAACCTCTACAAGATAGCAGCACTGGATGAAGGCAAACCAATACAGGTGCTCGTTCCTTCTTAATTTCTAGATAAATGACAAGGGAGTGAAAATAATATTCAAGATGCACTTGACATCTTGCAAAGGATTCTTCCAGATCTCATAGGGTCCTCAAAGGAGCCTTCCTGGGACTTCCCATAGGTCCAGTGGTTAAGACTCTGCACTATCAATGCAGGGGACATGGGTTCCCCAGTTGGGGTACTAGCATCCTGCATGCCAAGGCCAAAAAAAAAAGAGGCTTCCTTAGGAAAAAGCACATTCATGTCTAAAACAATTTTATTCTTCCCTCCAAAAAAAAAAAGACTATATAAAAAAAAAAAATACACACAGAGAGAGACTTACTGAGATAACCTCCAAGTTTCCAAGATTTCAAAAGTTAGTTATTCCACTCACTGTCCCAAATCTACAGGAACAAGAGTTTGTTCCCAATAGTGAGCTCCCTTTTCTAAATCCTCCTCTCCCAAGATCTACCTTGGAAAACCTCTGAAATCCGGAGCTGTGACTCCCTGATGGAAGCAGCCAACACAAAAGTGTTCCAGTTGCAACCAGGCAAGAGGTGGAAAGTGGAGTTAATTGTACAGTATCATGCATATTATCAATTTTGGATAAATGAGATCACACAGATATTCTCCTGAGAGGTCCATCCTTATTGCCACAATGTAATGAATGGACCATCATGTTTGATTTTGACTTCAATCCCTCTAATACTCTTTCTCCCCGACGAAGAACCGAAATTCTTAAGTTTTCCTACTCTGGGGATTTTCAGGAAAGTGATTCTTGAGTCTGTGGGTAAAATACAGCATATCTTAAACACACACACACTTATTTACACTGCTCACCATCTGCTATATTACATAGTACCTATTTCAGTGTTATAGTCCCTGGTAACATATAGCAAGGACTTTATCTTCTTCACAGGTTATGCCTTAACTGGCAGCAGGCACTCAAATAAGACTTTTGAAATATTGAGTAAATAAATTGGATTCCATACTGCAATGGGGTGGGGGGGGGGAGGCAAAGTTGAGTCCTCTTCAAATACTGACATGCCTTGCATAACTTCCCATATGGGCAAACTGAAGAGAAGTCCAATGGGAGCCTCCCTAAACAATAGGAACATGGTCAAGACAGGCCCAAGTCCAACCCTGTAATTCTCTGAATCAGCTACTTCTTAAGTTACCGCATTGCTCCTCTCAGCCAATGGCAATTCTGGGAGAGAGGCAATTGATAATAATTACATTTTCTGCCTTCTCCGGGGTTATGAATTTATCATGATGTGAAAGCTGAGCTACTCTGATGCCACGTTAACAATGATTAACGCCATAAAGACAAAAAGGAAAATAAATTTGAGCATTTAGATTCTATAGGGTGGTTTATTAAACAGATTAAGTAAGGAAAGGCAAAGCCACGCAATTGTGGAAAACAGGGAGGTTTTTTCCAGCTGGCTATTTCCGACAGCCACCTGAGAACAGATTTCAAATGCCCTCCTTTCTGCAGGTACATTATCCTGTGTTCTGTTAGTCTCAGCTGCAGGTTGATTAATTTGTATTCAGAAATTCTAAGTGGCCAACGTGCAATGCATGGTAATACTTTTTTTTTTTTTTACTTTATGGACACAGTGAAAATGCCTAAGCCACCTCTCCTAAGTAACTTTTGCTCATATAGGGAGCAGAAATCATAAGAGTTTTGCAAACTGCTTTGAAAGAATTTGGTTTGAAAGAAAAAGGCAAGAGGAAGGCCCTCTCCCCTATTCCATCTCTCTAAGAAAACAAAACAAAAAAAACAACTTATTCCAAAGGGAAACCAAACAAAAGAGAACATTTGAGTAATGTCAAGCTGCCAGAATCAGCTCCTGTCTCGCTGCTTTCTGAGCATTTCCAATAAAATCCAGTAACACCAGTGATGACTCACACCCACAGACTTAGGCATCACAGTCAGCACTTAAATAAGAATAAGAGATAATGCTACCTGTTAAATCCATCGCCTAAATGCAATCATGGGCGGTTCTTAAGAACACTGAACCAGCTCTCCGTTTTCTGCACTAAGGAGATAAGGGGTAGCGTGGATAATCGAAATGGGTGGAAAATAGAAATCACTGGTTTGAGAACAACCTGATCCGCCCCTCCCCTCCAGCAGCTCCTGAGTCTGCGCCTGTAGCTGATTTATTTTCCTGATCCCGCTACCCCCACTTATAGCGAATTTACATTCACTTTCACACTGACCTCAGAAGTGGATCTGAGTCCCCGCTTCAGAGCTGGAGCAAACCACTTCTTATTTGAAAACCTTTGCAAGTTATCCCCAGCTTCAACAACAGGTCCTCAGCCATCGGCAGTATCCATGCTGGAAGTTTTATCAACCACCTCAGGGAACCCGGAGATACAGTAAGAGTGGTCTATTTCCACGCAAACACATTCACTGATGATATCCAAGGACAATTTTGGCCGATTTTTTAGTAATCTCCCACACTTGCGATTCCTAATTGCTTTCCCAAGTCTGTTGCTGTGAATACAGCCCAGGCAAAGAACGCACCTGCCAAGTGCCTGCATGCATCACGTTCGTGTTCATTTCCATCAGAGACACCGCGGACACAGCTCAACCGCCGGATGGGGCCCTTTCGTCAGTTCCTTAACAGCATCCCAGACGTGGCTGCAGACGGCCCACTATTTGCCACTCTGTGATTCAAGTATTTTCCCAACCCTTTCCTGGCAGGGTATGTTGGGTGGACTGGGAGACACAGGACTAGAAACCAGGAAGGAAAGGGAACACCTGAAATGATATTTTTAAGGAAAAGAACAAAGTGTCAGCTCGGAGAACGCGGCGGGGAAAGGTGGGCCCACCTGAGATGCTCCATAATGTTTCCCCAGTGGAATTCCATATGGCCAGCAGGGTTAGGGCTTAAATGAGCCACAGACACCGAAACAGTCCACTTTATTAACGCGACTCCCTTCCCCCGACAAAAAAAAAGGTATGGGATGAGAATCTGAGACCTCCAGGAACTGCAGAAACAGAAATGACTACTTCCTCAGGCTTCATCACTCCAAACACACATGACGTCACAAACGGTTCATTTTGTTATATTTCAAAAATTATTATAGAAGCTACTTGTCTAAAGGATCATGGATAGGATAAATCATAACGTGGTGATGACAAAAGTTAGTATTTAAGCTCCCTTCTTGAGAAAGAATATGAGAAATTTTAACTGAAGTGAAAAAGAACAGCAATTTGATCAAGAATTGGGAATCTGAGGTCCTATTCCTGGCTCTTTTATTTTTATCTTTTTAAAAATGTTTATAGAGTCTTGTAAAGCATTCACATTAGGATTCTTAATTTCATGTTTGCAATGAACGATTCATATTTGCCCTTACTGATATATTATTCAACCAAGAGAAGCAGTTAGACCTCTGATCACAGGCTGGAAGGCTCCTACAGACAGTGCTATACACATGGGACATGCTGCTGTTATTTTACTAAGTCAGATGACAGGCTTCTTAGCACCGACCCACTCTGGCATCGTTCACGATGACAAATAAACTCAGGCAAGAGAATCAAGATGAACACACGTCAGGTGACCAAGGAGACTCCTACTGGATCTGACTTTCTGCAGAAGCACCAGAGGGACTCAAAACACTGCAGCTGGGGTTTAGGGACACTTGAAGTAAGAAACCTCTGCACTTCCACCCTGGTGGAGCCCCGCCCACAACCCCAGAAGGGAGGACAGTCCAGCAAATGAATGATCCTTCAGCTGACACTGAAATCGTGAGATGACACCTCCACGCTGTGTGTGTTGACTAACGACATTCACCAGAAAGTTCTAATGTTAAAAGGCCAAAAATGTGCATTTTCAGGTCATCTGAAATCCTGTTTCATCGAAGACAATGTAATTCCTGCTGACTCAGTCAATGTCTACTGAGGGCGGAAGTAGTTACAAACCGATGTCTTCTCCCCATGGCTGTGTGCTTTCCCATCCAGTGAAGACAATGGCTCACCTTGGACTTCCGTGATGACCGTCTTGTGTGTGATTCCCCAACCCTGCTCTCCCTGCAAAGGCTGGAAGAGACAGGCCCTGAGAGGGGAGAAACCTCAGGGTATCCATGACCATGTCCCCAGGCTCCCCAGACTGGGGCTCTTCCCCAGCCCACTCCCCACCGTGACCCTGGGCAGATGCTATCTGAGAATCACAACTGTTGGCCAGAGAGATGGTCCTTGGGCCATGTTGGGATAGTGTCCTGGTGACATCTTGTGGTGAAACAGGATATAAATTACCCTAAAATCCCACCCGTGGCTGCATTCAGGTTAAGGACAACCTGATGTCACCTTTCTTTTTCTACCTGAGTAAATTCTCACTTTGTCCCGTCTCTCTTAAGAGGAACATCTTCTAGGCCTGTAGACAGAGGCACATATGGGGTACAGTGGACTACACGTAATCACAAATCAAAGCAAACACTTTCCAGAAGTTGACTGGCCACAAAACAGCATTAACTTTCATTAGAGGAACAATAGATATTTTCAAAGAGTTTACACAAAGATTTTATATTCCACTGATCACCATCTATTCCGGTGGACTAATTAATAACAAAGTAGCAGGGAAGAACTATAGCAAACAGGTAAAAATGGGCAGGTAAACACGTGTCTAGCGCCAAGACTTCTTAAATAAAGCCTGGCTACAGATGATAAACTTTTCTCCATTTGTGTCAAGTTATTCAATTACAAATGTATAAATCCTAAAGCATACAGTTCACAAAAGCTAAATAAACATGGGGTGTTTATCTTGGGTTGAAAAATGAATAATGGACAGGGAAGAGGCTCCACAAATAAAAGGATTCCGTAATCACGTGAGGAGCCCCACTGGCCGGGACTGACAGCACAGATGGAAAGACTGCCCAGCACTGAGGATGCTGACACAGTTAAACCACCCGCCCCGGAACTGAAGAGCTATGACAGGAGCGTGTGTAAATACCTCTCTGTGTCCAAAGGAATTTCTTTTTAAACATTTAGAAGGCAAGAGGTGCACGTAATGGAAGAGACATCCATCTGTCCATACAAAACCCTTATGTCTGGGAACAGCTCTTAGCAGACTGGCCGGGTCAGGAGAAACGCATTCCCTGCGTGACACGTGCAACGCGTACCTGTGGTAAGAGTGCTCGCCAGCAGGAACCGCGGAGCAGCCACGGCCGGCCTTCATTACCTGCTCGGTGTGACAACAGATGAGACCAGATGCACACGTCTGTTTCCCATGACTGTCTACAACGGCAACCGTCTGGCAGTGAGGCTGGAACTGTGTGCATGTTCTGTCCTGTCCAACTCTTTGCGACCCTGTGGACTGTCACCTTGCCAGGCTCCTCTGTCCATGGGATTTCCCAGGCAAGAATACTGGAGTGGGTTGCCATCCCCTTCTCCAGGGCATCTTCCCGACCCAGGGATCCTGCCGGGCAGGCGATCCTTTACCACTGAGCCACTATGAGCTACACACAGGAAAGTCACAGGAGATACACAGACAGCGTCTTCTCTCTAGTATTTCCTAGGCACTGCCAAGGAAGATCATTATTAAGAGTTTTCTCGCAGAATATGCATCCCTAAGAATGCTGAGAGTTTAAAAATAAGATCTGGAGATTCAGAATGTTGGATTCCCTTCTCGTTGATGGCTTGGTACCATTCTAAAACTAGATTAAACCTAAACTCGAATCCCAGGGCAGGTGGAATTACCTCATGGGGTCATCTCTGAAAGCTTAAGAACATCCATCTCCAATCAGTCATCCCACTGGTTTCTTGAGGAGACCCAGTTGTTGCTGAAGACTGGGCAACTGAACAAGATGTGCTCTCATTCTCAAAGTGAGCCAAAATGCCAAAGTTTTGGTTTGTTTTTTTAGATACAAAACGAGCAGTGAAAGCAGTGGCAGTGCTAGAACTACTTTTTAAATTCTTGGGTGGCGAAAAGATAACTACAATATTTAGGTGCAGTGTGAAGGTGAGTCAGATTACAAAAACAGAGAACAGAATATACAGCTGACCTTGAACCACACAGCTTTGAACTGCCTGGGTCCACTTAAACACGGATATTTTTCAGTAGTAAATACCACAGTACCACATGGCCTGTGGCTGGTTGAATCTGTGGACGCACAGAACCATGGATATGCCAGCCGACTCTTAAATTATACTTAGATTAACTCCTTACACTGTTCAAGGTTCAACTGTAATTCAAAGAGACGTGCTGGTTGGAAACTAAGGAAAAATAGGATTGTGGGATTTTTAGAGTTTAACCTAATATTGTTTACAAATTAAGATGGAATAAACTGCATTGTACTATAGTTTTCTTAACCAGCCCAAGAGTATTTACTGGGGAAAGAATAAAGTATTCCCATAACTGGTACTGAGACAACTGATTAATCATCTGGGGAAAAGCAGCTGGATCCTTACCCCAGAAAATTCCCAATGAATTTAATGATTCCAGGGTCAAACATAAGAGCAGTTAACCAACGCGACACACGAGTGAACCTAACATTACAGTGGAGGATTTCTCAGGCTTGGCAACTGAAAGCAGGCACCACAGAGGACAGGCTGATCAATGTGACATTAAAACTAAACATAAAATTAAAGACAAAAAAAGCAGAAATCAGGAGAGAGGACCTGTGGTATACACAACAAATGGTAAATATCTCAGCCAGCATACACAGCAAGTTCCCATCACTCATGAAGACACAGTGACAGAAATCAGTCAAAGAACAGGAACGGATCACTGTCAAATGAAGACACTGCTGACACGGACTAAGTAGAATGTTCAGCTTCATTCATACTCTAGGAAATGCACAGCAAAACTGGATTCAACTTGGCTTTCAAAAACATACTTATTCTCAGTAAAAATACAGGCATGTGGCCTCTCAATCCTTCAAGAGAGCAATTCGGCAATTTATCTCAAAGCCTGTTCTTACTCTGGGAACCAGCGTTCCCAGGCACACTCAGTAATCACTCACTGATGTACGCTATAAAGCCATTCACTGCAATTCCATTTACAATAAAGGAAAACTGTAAATAACCTGTATGTCCAACAATAGGGGATTGGTTAAACTACGACCCAACCATACATTAGGACACTGGGCAGCTTTTCAAAATGATGCTGCCAAAGGATTTAATAGCAAAGAGATCCTGCTAAGTGGAAAAGGCAAGTTTCCAGGAGAATTCTATTTTCTTTTTTATAACTTGCCTGTACTTTCTTTTTTTTCTTTAACCACCAATACACATTTATGCCATCAGAAACTACACATGTGAAATAATCACCAAAAATAATCTATTCCAGTTAAGATAGAAAGGAAAATAATATAGACACAGACTGTGGTCCTTCCCACTGACAAATCATGGAACCTAAAGCAGTCAGTCACTCAGTCCATTCAGGCCTCAGTTTCTTTACCATAAACCAGAAAGAATACCAGCTTCCATACCTCAGATATACGGAAAAGGTTAATAACACAAGTGCAGAAACAGACTTTCTCTAGACACGAGTTTTGTTGTGGTGATGCTGTTTTGGAAACTCTCCTGTCAACCTAACCTGATGACCATTTCCCAGCACTACGTGACAGACGTGTCCGCTCAGCTGGGCTCAGGGCCTGCTCCCCCATCTCTCTGCAGCTGAAGTCACACACCCTCTCCTTCCAGAAGCCCAGCCCAGCGGGAGGGCGGCTCCCTCCTCCTGCTTCCCACCACTGATGCTCATGGGGCCAGGTTGCTCTGGACCACTCCTGTGTTTCCCATAGCATCCTTCAAGGCCTACCTCCCCCATCAGCCAGAGGGCTTCCACATCCTGCACTCTGCCTGCCCTGCCCTCTGTTTGGCAGGGACCCCAGCACACCCCTCCCTCTGGCAACATCAGCCTTCTGAGGACCAGCTAAAGGCTGGAAAATGCAAAAGTGATTTCTCAGCCTCGGTAGCACTCACTTTGGGGACCGGACAATTCTTTGTCGTGGAGCCTGTCCCGTGCCTTGCAGGACGTTTAGAGGCATCCCTGGCCTGCACCCGCTACATGCCACTAGCAACTCATTCCTCCGCTAAGATGGGACAACCAAGATGTCTCCAGACACGGCCCCGGTCGAGAACCACCATACACGATGACAAGGGCACACATTCCTGTCACTAAGGGGAGAGGCCTCTAAGCATCAGGAACCCAGAACAAACCCATGGTGGTCTCAGCAGGTGAGTCCACGCCAGGCCCCCCAGTCAGCATCTCAGGAGACTGAACGCTGCGTCCAACCTGTTCCCCTGGGGCCCCTCCTCAGCCTGGAGCTAAGGGAAAGGAACGGACCCCCAAACACTGGAGGCTCTCTGCATCTCCGCTGAGTGCGTGTTCTGGAGGCGCGACGGAGCGAGCCTGAAGATCTTTTGTGAGATTACTTATCTCGAGCGCGTGTCACTTTTTCAGCCCCATAAAGCTGAAATACTTGAAATAGATGTCACTACATTTGTCACGAACTGACATGGCCAATTAATATTACAAATTCACCATGGAGAAACGCTTCCTGCTCCCAAGGTATAAACTGCTGAACATCACAATTTCATCATGTAACAATGGGCCAACCTCACCAGGGCTATAAATACGACCTGGCGCAGTCTGATTAAATGGTAACAGTGCTGCTCCCCAGGAGTCGCTTTTCAGGTGACACTTGGGCTGCACCTGAAGTTACCAGCTACCACCCATGTCTTGGCTGCAAAATATTTTTTTCCTTCTATTTTTCTTCAGGGGGAAAAAAAAAATAGGTTGACTGCTGCGTATTAGTCGTTTTGTCTCCTCAGAGCTGGCAACTGGTGTGCTCTTAAGACTATGCAGAAGGTTCTGGACGCGGGCGCTCCAGCCTATGCTCACATTTAGTTGGCTGGGCTGCTGCTTTTTCTTTCTTTCCTCTTAATTTTTTTTTTTTTAATTTCCTTGGCTTTTTAACATTTTTTTTTCCTGCAAATAGGTTCATCCGTACCATTTTTCTAGATTCCATATATATATGCATTAACATACAGAGAAATTTGCTTCTTTCTTTCTGACTTACTCGATACAGCAGGATCTAGGTGTATCCACATCACTACAAGTGACGCAGCCACGGTCCTTTCTCCAGCTGAGCAGCACCCCATTGAATACAGGTGCCGCATCTCTATCCACTGACCCGCTGATGGGCATCCATGCTGCTTTTGAGTCCTGGCTATTGTGGACAGTGCTGCTGCGAGCACCGGGTGGTTTTGTTTCCTGTGTGTTTTTTTTCCTTTAAATAAGTAAGCTGTGTTACCACCAGAGTTCCTAATGATACACCACTGGGCCCCCAGCCCTGAAGACACGCATGCTGGAATGACCTGGGAAACAAGTGGTCTCTCTTTAACTTCCCATGGTCCGGCCTCACCACTCTTGGCCCCAGGCAGTCAGCTGGCTTCTTGTCCAGTGACCCACCGCAACCATGTAACAGAAAAATGTCACTGTTCAAAGTCATGCAAAGCTATTTCTGGTGATTTCAACATTCTCCATTCCCTGCCACAAAGGGCATGGGTTCGATGTGAATTCCACAGGATGTTTTAGGAGCTGCAAGGCCCTGACTTCCCTTCCGCAGCAGAAGTTTTCAGTACCAGGCCTGTGGCTTCGTTCTCTAGGCTGTCGGCTTGGAAGACAGAGAGGGCATTAAGGAAAGAGATTATATATTAAGGAAAATAAGCAGTGGCCAATAAATTAACCGAACGGAATAAATCAAGTCTGCCTTGGAAATGGGGTTCTGGAGGAAGATGAGACGGGCACACAGGAGCATATGAAATCAGAGAGAAATGTGTCAAAAAACAAATTACAAACCTTCGTAGCACAGGATTACACATGAATGGATGCTAATAATCACGCATCAGTCAAACCCAATGTATATATTACGTCTTGCATTTCATCAACCGCCGTTAGCTCTCCGGTCATTAATTAGCAACCTCGGTTCTAGAGGCCGGAATGGGAGACAGGCCCTGCAGAGGGTGCCTGTTCTGCCTCAGGATCGGAACCCACTTCCTTATCTACTTCTCTTCCTCTTCCCTCCTTCTGCTTAAAAATGACCTCTGAAGAAAAACAAAGAGCTTTCTTTTAAGAGGAAAACATGCACGCTCTGCTCTCAGGGCCCCCCATTAATGAAAAGAGGAGATGGCTTCCCTCAAAGTTAATTAATTTACTGACTCCCTTACGTCTAACACAGAAAAAGCTCTGAGAAGTCTTTACGCATTTATACCATATTTTTCCTTATTTGTCTCCTCTTGGTGATGGAACCTTTCTGCTTTATGAAAGGTGAACCACTCCACACAAGGAACAGTTTACTCTGATGCAAAGGGAAATTACAGAAAATATAAAAAATCTCGCTAAACCTTTAATCTCTAACATTCCGAGCAGGCGAATTAACGGAGAGGACATTCAAGACTTATTTTCTTTAAGCTCCAACAGTAAAGAGTGTTTCAAAGTCATTCTCAAAGCTCTGGAGATTTTTAAAATCCAAATGAACCAAGCTTAACTCTGTGGTGTGATATACAATAAAATCCCACGCCAGGATTCACCTACTTAAAGATACACGGTACACTAGGATAAGGGAAAAAAGGAAATTAGGAGCTAAACATATAAGGCTCTAACAGTTAAAATTTTGAAATAAGGGTTTCTTGCTTCAAGTAGTAAACCCAAGTTTCTCAATGGATGATTTCAATCTTAACTTTAAAATGAGCCCAAGGAGAAATTACTCAAGTGACTACCGGGTGAAGCAAAGAGATTATGTGCACGTTTCTCTATTAAGAACAGCATCCCCAGCCTGTAACTCTGGGCACTGCATCGTGATACACATGCTAGCTTAGAACTGCCATACAGGGCCCTTTATTCTTCTTGGTCCTTGTCACACCACCTCCTATAAATTGCTTTTCTTGTTAGAGAGAGTGTAAGTGGTTTTCATGTCCCTAAATGTCTTGTCTTACATAAGAAAACATGAAGCGCAGTGCAAACAAAAATGTACAATTATCAATAGCCATGTCAGAGATTAAATATCCACGCTGAGATGGCTGAGTTTAAAAAGATGATGAAATGGAACGGAAAGCTTTGATTTTCCAGGTATGATCTGAAAGGATGCTGCTGAGGAAGCAAAAGAACAGTCAGAAGGCCCTTGGGGATTACTCAGTAACACAGTTATGACCAGAAAAAAAAAAAAAAAGCGCATCTATTAGATATTTGTTATACACTTTAGCGAGTATCCAAACTGAATAAACAAGCTTGGATTTGAAATGGAGGTTTCAGAAGAAGGCGAGAAGTATATGCATGGGATGAGATCAGAATGATGCAAGTTAAAAAGCAGAGACATCACTTTGCCAACAAAGGTCCATATAAGCAAAGCTATGATTTTTCCAGTAGTCATATACTGGATGGACCATAAAGAAGGCAGAGCGCTGAAGAATTGATGCTTTCAAATTGTGGTGCTGGAGACGACTCCTAAGAGTCCCCAGGACAGCAAGGAGATCAAACCAGTCAATCCTAAAAGAAATCAACCTTGAATACTCATTGGAAGGACTGACGCTGAAGTCCAATACTTTGACCACCTGATGCAAACAGCCGACTCACTGGAAAAGACCCTGATGCTGGGAAAGACTGAGGGCAGGAGGGGGTTGGGGGGACAGAGAATGAGGCAGCTGGATGGCATCATCAACTCAATGGACATGAGTTTGAGCAAACTCCAGGAGATAGTGAAAGACAGGGAAGCCTGGTATGCTGCAGTCCATGGAGTTGCAAAGAGTCAGACACAACTTAGCGACTGAAAAACATTACTTAAAGGGGAGCATCCATGACGTAACTGGACTGTGGACCACATAAAATTTATATACATCCCATAGGAGGCCCAAGGAATGGAATTCTTGACTCAAACAAAAGTCCAACACATTCTAGATAAAGAATCTGAATGAGTGTCCTGAATACACAAACTTTAGCAATCACTGGGCATTACCTTACACACCACAAAGGGTAACCCAAAATTAAATTGATTTTGAATTCATCAAAATATGCTTTATAAAGGAGTTACACTGACAATGATTCAAGGGACAGTAATACTATATATGTATATATATATATAAAGAACAGTTTTACTGAGATAAATTAGAAGTTTGTGTTTAACCACTATACACTACTATATATAAAACAAACAGCAAGGTCCTACTGTATAGCACAGAAAACTATATCCAATTTTATAACAGCCTATCATGGAAAAAAATCTGAAGGACGTACATACTGTATATAATTGAATCACTGTGCTATACACCTGACACTAACATACCATTGTAAACCAACTGTACCTGAAAAAAAATAATAAAATATACAATTAATTGGTCTTAGCATATTCACAGGTAAGTGCAACCTTCATCACACCCAAGAGAAAATAAAAGAGAAGGGAAGAGAAGAAACGGGAACAAAAGAGGAGAAAGAGACTTGTAGTTTAGTATTCCAGACGCATTCCTCTGGACTCTGTTGTAGGTTTTTTGGCTATTTCCCCACTCTATGCACCTGGCTGCCAAATAAACTCTCTTCCCAAACAAAGTGAGAGAGGAAGCAAGAGAAAACCGTTCATCGGAGAACAGAGACGCGCCGAGTTAAAAAATTAAGTTGTACAGATCAGACATGTAATCACAGGAGACAAGCTCTGAGAGTTTTTCAATCACTGTGGGGCTGCATCAATTTGAAGTCATGTTACATTAAAGAGAAAAACGTCTGGGAGAGTCTCCCCATGTCACTTTAGATTAGATTTGTTGTTGTTATCAGGCTGTGCATTTCGCTGGCTTTATTTTACATTATAAAGATACTGCTCGATGCCCATAAATAAGAAACATAACCTATGACTTGTTCTCAGTTGCCGGGAGATTAGGAGGCAGCACAAATTAACGTGAAGAGTGAAACACAGTGTCCGACTAGCTTCATATTAACATATTAACTAACTTCCTCAGAGTAAGCAAACATAGGGCAACTTCAAACGCTGCACTTTTTGACTCCACTCCACTTAATTTGAGAGATACACAAAAATCAATTTGTGGTCTGTCTCCCTTCACCTACTCTACCATGCAGCAGGGAACTGGAAAACCCCATCTGGCTTGTCTCCACGTCTCCCGAGTGTGACTTCTTCCATCTCACCAAGATCGGGTTAGACTGCGCATGAGTTTAGTCCTGGGCTCTGACGGCTTCTCAACATCAAGCTGCATAAAAGTGACACTTCGCCAATTTAAGTGATAAGTTTTCAGATTGTGAGGCGTCTAATTGTAACGATAAATTCACCATGCTTTCCTCCATGGCCAAACATCCGTATCTTTAACAAACAGAAGTGGCAGCTTGAAAACAATTAGGCTCCCCAACTCTAGTGGATAAAAGTCACTGTCTCTGCAGACAGCACATGTATGTCCATACCGCATGGCGCACACAGGCTAAGTACTTTCAGGGCTGGGGGAGGCCCTTGCCTGGAGGTAATGCCTTCCCTACTTTGCTTCCTACTGTGGAGACCACAGTAGACATCAAAAAACTAGAGAAAACAGGAAAACCCCACCGTGACAATCATCAGTGTGGAGACTTTATAATGATAATGTAGTTTTTCCTTAGAAGCAGAAGCGTGGTCTTCATAGTGGTTGACAATACAATAAGATAAAAGCCTGTCTGCAGCCTCATACAGTCCAATCTTGGCACCGAGCAACACCCCGCCTCTTAACAAGGACACCAAGAAAAGCCAAGACAAGGAGGAACAGAGACTCTGAAACTCAAAGGGGCTGGACAGGGGTGGGCCTCTGCTTCCTACGAAGGAGGAAGCTACTGGTGAAATACAAGAAGCTGGCGTGTCAGCTTCCATACTGGCTCTGAACTTCTAAGGCTGTGAAGTCTGGAAGGATCTTTGAGGGTCACTTGATGATGCTCCACTTCGAGCTTATATGCTGACTTCGGAAGCTGACCTCTGCAGGAGATGTGTCTCTGCGGCCTCCGGGGCAGCCAGAATTATTCATCCCTGTCTCCCTATATATTAAACACCCTTCCCCGGTAGGTGAGATAACTGTGTGCTGGATGAATGGGTGAATCTTAACATTTAATGTTTCAACCAGGTGTGAAACACTCTGCAGGACAACCTGGTATGTAACGATGTACAGTAAGAGATTTCTCTCCTGAGCCCCTGGCTGAGCTTTCTGGTCTCTGCTAAGGTCGAAGCTCAGAACCGAGCAGAATAGTCTAGGAAGGCTCTGATCTTGTGAGGGGGATCACGAAACACAGCAGAATTTATAAAAAGCAGTGTTCTATCTCTGGTGCTATTCAGGGCTCTTCAGTCATTATCTACTGCTCAAACAAAGGCTATTTCCTCCTTGCCTTTTATCTTCTTTTATCTTTAGCTAATTTTTTTTTTGGCTGTGCCACATGGCACGCAGGATCTTAGCTCCCTGACCAGGGACCGAACCTGTACCCCTTGTAGTGGAAGTACCAAGTCCCAACCACCAGACAAGTCTCTAGTCTTCTGTTTTTTCCACCAAGGCTGTACCTATATAAACACTGCTCCAACCAGCCAGAAAATAGGAGTCCAGCCAGTTGCCCTCACTTCGGGGACCACCTAACTGCTCCACCCATCCTGAAAGGCAGGGAGGGAAGTTAGGACAAAGTGGGAAGGGAAGACAGTCTGAGGGGCAACGTGCTGGCACTGGGAGAGGCAGAATAAAGCCCTTCTCGCTCCAAAAGACGTCCACGGCCTGATCCTCGGGACCCGGGGACATGTTAGGTCACACGGCAAAGGGGCTTTCAGGCTGCTGATGAAATTAAGGTTGCTAATCAGCTGAACATCAGACAGAAGGGTTACCTGGGATTATCGAGGAAGGCCTGATGTAATCACATGGGTCCTTAAAGGTGGAAGAGGGAAACAGGAAGAGAGAGTCAGGGGAAGGTGCAAAACCACCACTGCCGGCTTTCAGAACAGGGCCACAGCCGAGGAGCACGGGCTGGGAGTCACAGCACAGGTGGCAGACGGGCAGGGTGGCTCTGATGGGCCAGGTGCCCTGCTCCGGTGGCCAAGAGGGCACACGCCGGACACAGGTTAGACCTCATGGCGATGTTCACAGGAGCCAAAGACAGGCTCCCACGGAGCGTGACATACCCGTCAACTCCAGCTCCGCGGCGGGCCCATCCCCTCACAGCCCGGACAGGTCTCAGACAGCCTCCTGAAACCGCCCTGGGGGCCCCAGAGGCCCTGAGGTCTCCAGAGCTTGTCACTCAGGCACCGAATACGCTTAGTCTAATTGGATATTATTCCTTCTTTATGAAGCCAAGCAGGCTGTTACCTAGTTCCCTGGGTAAGACATCTGCAGCTTCATTTTGCAATTACACCTCCCTGGTATTTGTCAGGGCACAGGAGTGAAATCTCTGTGTCGCTGGTCCCCAATGTCATCTTTTCCTTCTGTTTAAAACGTAGGTGCTATGCCAGGGCATTTCTAATCGGTAAGCGCTTTTCCATCCTCTACAGAAAAAAAAAAAAAGAAAAGAAAAAACCTGCACTATCTGACCAATTATTTTCTAACCTGCATTAAAAATAGATGCCATTTCCATGGCCACTGTGGCCATCATTAGAGCTGCACACAACTGTCCTGGTCCTTCCATCCTCTGGGGTCACACAGTAGGACTGCACTTCCCTGTCCTCCTGAGGTCACGGACGGCTGTAGACTTTGGCCAGTGGACTGTGGCTGGAAGCAGTACTTCTGGGTGGAAACTTTAGAAGCCACTGATCTGCCACACCCACTCCCCCCTCCACTGCAAAAACAACAGAGGCATATGTAACAGAGGGTGCCCAGGTCAGCCTGGAACCCCGAGTTGACTCTGACGAGCAGAGCGCCCCTTCCAACCCTCTCTGGTCAGTTACCGAGAGGGAAAAATAAGCTCGGAGTGCAATGTCACTGAGCTGTGGCGATGCTTGTCACTGCAGCATGACCTGGTGCAGGCCAACTAGTAAAAGCCATTTTAAACAGGTCCATCTTTGTGCTCCACACCTCCCTGTCATCAAGCTTGTTTTCATTTTTACCTCCAAACATGAGTTGTGAAAGGTGGGTCAGGAAGGCCCTATAGGTTGCAAAGTGAAAGTCACTCAGTTGTGTCCGAGTCTTTGCGCCCCCATGGACTGTATAGTCTCCAGGCCAGAATACTGGGGTGGGTAGCCTTTCCCTTCTCCAGGGGATCTTCCCAACCCAGGGATCGAATCCAGGTCTCCTGCATTGCAGGCAGATTCTTTACCAGCTGAGCCACAAGGGAAGCCCAAGAATACTGGAGTGGGTAGCCTTTCACTTCTCCAGGGGATCTTCCGAACCCAGGGATTGAACCAGGGTCTCCTGCATTGCAAGCAGATTCTTTACCAACTGAGCTAGGCTACCAGAGGTTGCAAGGTCTACCTTAAGTCCTGCCTCCCCTCTGTTTCTCTCTCTCTGCACCACCACCTACTTTAGATTCATAGAACAAGACAATGGATCTCACCCTTCTTGCCACCTCATCTTGAGAGGGTCTACAGGTGGACTCACCCACATTTCTGTTACAAAATGCAGGTCCAGGCAAAGTCAGCCTAATAGGCCTCCTGGGCTTTCTAGGATTCATGAGTCAAGGAAGGGGTCACTCCTCCAGTCCCCTGGAAAACCACGGGTCCGAGCACCCTCTGAATGCCTTAGCACCTATCTCCTCTGAGGTTTCATCTTTCCCTTTCCCTGCCAACCTCTGCCTTCAGAGAAGCAAGCAACTGGCTCTTTCTCCATACAGTGAGCCTTCCTTCTGCAGCAGCATCTGACGGCCAAAGCAGAAGAGATGAAAGCGTTCCAGACAGATACTGCCGAGGCCCAACCCTGCTCTCTAGAATAAGAAAGACCAAATTCCCGCTGAGTGCTTGCCGGGAAGGGCAGTTCAGAGCCCTGCACTCCAGCCAGGATGCACACCTTCTGGCTGCTCACACACACCTTTCCCAAACAGACCCCCCAGAAAGAGTGTGATCAAATACACACAGACACCATGATTTACACGCTAGGGACCGAACATGCATGATCTCACAGGCCCACAGTGAACCAGAGTTCAGAGGGCTGAACGGCAGTAAAGTGCAAAGCATGGATCAGTACCGCGTTTACTGAGGCCAGCTCCGCGGCCCTCACGCTCAGCTAGACTTCTGCCTCCCGTGCATTCCTCTGTTGCCTTCTCCCTGCCAGGAAGGTCCTCTCCAGTCACCGTCATGCTGCAAAGCCTTCTTGCCCTTTCCCCAACAGCCACTCCATGTTACCCAGACTCACCTGAGCTCTTCCTGCTGGAACCTCCTTCCTCCCCACAGGGTCGGGGTCTTACCCTGTCTGGACAGCTCTAAGAAAACAACATGGATTGGGGGGCTTCACCAAGAGACGGATGTTCCTCATGGAAGTGCGAGATGGAGATGGCGTCGGGTCCCGCCCTGGTGGGGCTCTCCTCCTGACTGGAGGACGGCCGCCTGCCCACCGCAGACTCCCGCAGCCTAGCCTCAGTGCCGTGCAGAGTGAGACCCCACCCTTTTCCTCTTCTTACAGGGACGCCAATCCTGCCGGAACGCTCTCACCACCTCACCTCTCCCCAGTCCTCTTCCAAAGGCCCCACCTCCACACACAACCACGCTGGGGCATCAGGGCTTCAGGCCATGAACTCGGGGGGCGGTGGGGAGGGAGGGTACCAACAACGAGCCCACAGCAGTCAGCACCAGGAGGAGCGTGCTGATTTCAGGCTCACAGTCTAGCCGCCTATTCTGTTCCAGCTTCCCAGGGCGCCACTGCCTATGCTTCACAACGGGAGACGTGACGACGCGACAAGAGAAGCGTGGTGGCAGCACGTGCCACCAGCCACGAGGGCTTCTTGGATGCCAGGAGACCTGTGCGACCTCCTGTCTGCACGGCTCCACCTTGCACTCCTCGCGTGTCTCTCTGCTCGAGTCACCTCACTAACAGAGCCTTCACCCAAAACCCAGACAGAAGCTGTGCTCAGCACACGCCTCTGATGAATGCGTGACTGAGGAGTGGGTGAATAAATGAAAAAAAGCCCTTCAAAGCCATGTCCATGTTCATGGACCCCTTGCTGTACGTGTGTGTCCCATGCAATGGTTCTGAAAAGACCCAACTGGTTCCATCACTGCCTTCCTGAGAAGTAACATCCACCCCAGACTCAGGGAAGACTGACAGCCCTGGGTGGAGTTCATGTTAACCCACTCTCCTCCACGGAGCCAGGTCAGGGCCAGAATCTGAACCCCAAATAAATTCCTTTCAGTCCTCGAGCCTCCCAGTCCTACTAAGTAACCAAAGTGTCTTTAATCAAACTTTAGAGGCTGAAACTGCCCACAATTCTGGAAGCTGCCTCCAGTTACTATGGATTTATCAGTGAAGAGAACGAAATAAAGAAAATTTGCTCCATAGTTAAAGCCAAGGCCACTATATCCCAGGTGTACTTAAACCATGTAGCTCTTAGCAGAATCTTTAACTATAGTAAATTTGGTAGCGGGATAGATTAACTACAAAAGGAAATTAACACTGCCTTAGAGAAGGGAGATAACATATTAAACCTCTGATAGGCTACTTTCTAGAATTATAACTGGGGAGACCTAACATTTTTAAATGGATATTAGAGATGATGAAATACTATTTGGCCACCCTCTGAAATGCAACTGAATTTACATTGATTAGGAAAAGGGGAAAAATCTCTTATATAGTTATTGATTATGAAAAGGGGAGCAATCTTTTATAATAATTTTATAAGGGCGGACATTAAAAACTTTAAACAGGCCCCCAAATGACTCCATAGGAAACAGGTTCCAGTGACCCAAAGGCAAGAAGCTTCAGGGTTTCATTCCATCGTGAACATACAGGATTTTACTTGTGGGTAAGTGAACACTCTCGCCTTCCAAAGAGACCGGCAGAAACCACTCAAGTTTTCGGGGCTTCGTCATTAGCCCTGTTTGCATTCTCCAAAGCAGGCTGACGGCCTCCCGACGCAGTGCGTTAAAAATCCTCGGCAGGATCGACTGCCCAAAGCCCACACTTTCCTGTTAAAGACAGCACAGCTCAATTAACAGCTTTTCAATATACAATTTAATTTTTCTTTCATCTTGATCCACAGCCTGGCTCAAAATGAGGAATGCTGGAATAGATGTACTTTGAATACAGAAGCAAGTCTTTATAAATAAACCTATCACACTTGTAATGATTTCTGTCATAACATGACAAAACAGATGAAGCTCAGTGTCGGGCACTTCTGCTCACATGTCATTTTCCCACCATCACCAAAACCCACAATTCTTTTTTTTTTTTTTCTTTTTCGGCTTTTCTCTAATACTTTTTTTTCCAGTTCTCTCTGAATGGCATTCTGCTGTTTGAGAAAAGCTTATCATTTTTTTCCCCCTTCCATGGGTAACAGTTCTCCAGAAAGAAGAAAATTACTATTCTGTTACTTACATGTAAGGTAAGGAGTGTAAGTTATAAATGAATTACGAAGGTCCTACCCTTGGAAAGACATGCATATTTCATCATAAATATGATCCATGACACTTACTCCACATACAGTATTTATATTTACACATGATTATTCAAGGTTTTTTTTGAATCCCAGTAAGCCTGTACTTTCATAAGCAAATCCAACATTCTCCTTTCACCTGTAAGGCACAAAATAGAACATACAAAAGGCCCTCCTGACTGACCCTGCACAGACTCTCTCGCTGGATGGAAGGTATTATGTTTACAAAGAATACTGTGGATCAAATGGATTTCTCAAAGCATACAGGCCCAGTATTCACATAACTCCAGGTGCTTGTTGCTGGTCAAAGAGGCAGATGTTTCAACCAGAGGCACAGTCTTCTGTTTAAATATATTCATAAAAACAGACTGGACAACATTTCATGCCTTGGACAGAAGCAGAGTGCCACTGACGTGGGTTTCTCAGTGTCTTTTTAGCTGGGTGAGGAAAAAGATAGGCCTTCCCTCCATACGAGAATAAACATCAGGGAAGCCCCGGCTACAAAGTCCAGGCCCTTTCTCACCAGATCAGTCCAGCTGGTCTTTGTCAGGCTGCAGAGGCGGTTCTGTTGCCAAGTTGAGCTCTTGGGTAACATCACAGCTATGCCACAAACATTTAAAATTTACTAGTTTTTACCTCAGAGCATTTGATTTTCACGTTATAATGTATAACCTATTTTAAATACTCAAAATACATTTCAGATTTTTCAGCTCATTCACTGCTTATGTAGCCTGAAATAGAAATTATACACAAATGTGCATATATACACACACATGTGTATATACACACACACACAAGAACAACCATCCAAAACGGAAAGTGACAAAACTTTCCGTATTTCCATTCTTACTCTTCTTTCTCTGATATTGTACTGCTTATGTGATGCAGTTGGAACTACACAAAAGCTGTTAGAGACTTTTTAATTGTCAGAGATAGAGCACTTAGAATTTATAGTAATTAACTAGTCATTACTTCAAATAAGAACATTAATTGGTATGTTCAGAAAATCTGCAGCATTGCAAAATTTAAAATAAACATTACAAAGATATCATTTACAATTAATCTATATTTACCACTGAAGTGAGCTTCAAACTATATTTCTTTCTATTATGCTTTTATTGGCTACAGCACACAGTAAATGGGGTGTGTTATGCACAGTTTCCTAAACACCTAAATTTATAAAACCCAATTACATAAATTAATTAGGAATGAACACACACATTTATGCCTTTGTTTGCAACTGTAACATATTAAACATGACAAAATTAATAAGCAGACCTTAAAAGAAAAAATACTGCCACGTATTCATTTTCCGTAACAGATTTTTATGAGATTTAATTTGACTTATCTAGTCCTAAGGGTCATGATTCTTAATAAATATGCAGTTTCTCACCATTTCATATATATGTAAGGGTATGTTCTTATGATTCCTAAAGGACCAAGAATATATAAATTCAAGACCATTTATAGCCAGATTCCAAGGCAGAAGAGCAAAGAATTACTCAAACATTATTCTTATTTACCTCCTACATTGTTTTCAAAGACAGTTTTTTGGTAATTAGAGTAGTATACTCACAAAATTAATAGATCTGCCATCATCTAGCATTATGTCCAATGTAATTTTATTTTTAAACTGCTGAAAGCCTAAACACATGTGTTTACAACAACGTTCCCCAAACCGGAAGCTGATCTGACAAACAGACCAATGATTATTGTCGATGAATTTCAGAGTTACAACCAAGACCTAGATAGCTTCTCTGAGATTCAGTTCATGAAAACTGGACAAACTAAGCTGTGTTCCAACACCTAAAGCTCACGATGGACCAAGCTCAGGTCCTCTGGGAAAGTAGGAGACATGACCACTTAAAGCCTGCGATGGACCAAGCTCAGGTTCTCTGGGAACGTAGGAGCCCTGACCACCTAAAGCTCGCGATGGACCAAGCTCAGGTCCTCTGGGAACATAGGAGACCTGACCAGCTAACGCTCACAATGGACCAAGCTCAGGTCCTCTGGGAATGTAGGAGACATGACCACTTAAAGCCCGCAATGGACCAACCTCAGGTCCTCTGGGAACACAGGAGACCTGACCACTTAAAGCTCGCGATGGACCAAGCTCAGGTCCTCTGGGAACATAGGAGCCCTGACTACCTAAAGCTCGCGATGGACCAAGCTCAGGTCCTCTGGGAACGTAGGAGACCTGACCACCTAAAGCTCACGATGGACCAACCTCAGGTCCTCTGGGAACGTAGGAGCCCTGACCACCTAAAGCTCACAATGGACCAAGCTCCGGTCCTCTGGGAACGTAGGAGACCTGACCACCTAAACCTCGTGATGGACCAAGCTCAGGTCCACTGGGAACATAAGAGACCTGACCAGCTAACGCTCACAATGGACCAAACTGAGGTCCACTGGGAATTTAGGAGCCCTGACCACCTAAGCTCACGATGGACCAAGCTCAGGTCCACTGGGAACATAAGAGACCTGACCAGCTAAGTCCTTGGAGAAAGCAGGAAACAGAAGGATGAGACACAGTCTGAGACCACCCCTCACCCCTGCCCAGGGCGCCCAGTCGCGGCGGACGGCACCAGCAGCAGGCAGCAGCTTCCCTCCCGAGCCAGCACTCTGAGCCCAGGCTGGAAAGGAAGATGGGGCATCACTGTGCCCAACATGCACCCGGTCTGACCTGTCAACCAAAAGTCACCCAGGTTTGGGTAACGGCTAGTTACCCAAGTTCAAAGAAATTGCTAGAGACCAGGAGAGCTGGTAAAAATTCAGGAAATGAAGAGTGAAGAGCTTAGAGAGGAAAAGTAGAAAGAATAACAAAGAAAATACTGAAGAATAAGTGGAATAGAATGCCCAGTGAGGGATGGAGGAAGCACAGATGAGTTTAAGAGCAGCTCTGAAATAATTCCGCATGCATAGCCTGGCCCGCGGGGCTGGACTAGGACTCTGTTCCAAAAAGAAGCAAGCTGTGTTAGAAAACTATCCAGGCCGACTTCTCTCTTGCACATTTTTCAACCTGCTGTTAACCACAGAAGACGAGTGCGGCCTCGGCAAACGTCTCCATTTTACCTGAGTTAGTGACACTCTGGACTTGAGCAGAGACTTAGAATAACCGAGCTCAGACCACTGTGTGTTCTCATCACACTTTCTCGTGCTTTCTGTCTTCACGCGTGCTTAATAGGGTTTCCTTACGCCCTCGGCCTTTCCACGTTCCTTGTATAATGACACTGTATTAGTTTTCCTTCACTAAAGCTAACTGTCTTAATGTTTTGATTCCTAGTTGAAATTCCTTCCCTACTTCAGCAGTTGCAGAAGAGAGGGAAAACGCTGTCCAATCGGTGGGTACACTTTTACACCTTACGATAAAAACATTTTACGTTCGTGCTGCCCAGCAGCAAGTCCCCTCCTTGCTGGATGGATGAAGTGGGGTGTAATTAAAAACCAGAAATGATCATACTGTTTTCAGCCCAATTTCCCTTCTAATGGCTCCGATGAGAGTGAGGACGCGCTGTCTCTATTTGGAAGGCTGGAGTCGACGTCTGCCTTTTCATTGTAAGCTTCTCTTCTGTTCGCAGTTTGCTGAGAACTCAGACTCACTCACAACTAAAAATGGGGCGAATTTTTAATGGCCTGAATTGGAGAGGGATGCTTACTTTTCACCCCTGGAGCAACCCATCACAAGCACACACAAGCAAAACGTCCCATTCACAGAAGAAGGCCCGCACCACCGGAGAAGGTGGGTCCCAGACCAGCCAGCTCGGGGATCTTTATACAGATAGACAGGCTCACCTTGGGCAAAGGCCTCCCCGCTCTAAGATTAACCTAGTCCTTACAGAAAACAAAGTGGCAAGCACCAAAGTCACATCTCCCAGTACGTGGATGAGCAGTGAAAAAGCACCCGGTGAAGACGCACCCCAGGCAGCCACCGGAGAAGCCAGAGCCCGGAACGTGAGCTCGGCAGTAAGGATGACGGCAGGACGAACCGGGGCCGTCTGCACTTCAGGGTAACTCTGCGGGGCACGTGGGAACACCACTCGCGCCCTCAGAGCAGCCGTGCGAAGCGGGTAGGAGGCCCTGTCTCACACAGGGCCGTTAAGGCTCACAGAGGCCAAGTGCTTGGACCAAACCTTTGCTTTCCCCCCCACCTCTTTGCTTTCTCTTTCTCTGTGTCTCTGCTACAACCTGTACAGAAAGTCCTGGAAAGGAACATCAGCCATGTGAAAGGAATGAATTCCACTAGAGGTAAAGAACCGGCCTGCCAATGCAGGAGACATAAGAGATTCAGGTTTGATCCCTGGGTCGGGGAGATCCCCTGCAGATCTCCAGGGGCAACCCACTCCAGTACTCTTGCCTGGGAAATCCCACGGACAGAGGAGCCTGGCGGGCTACAGTTCACTGGGTCACAAAGACTCGGACAGGACTGAAGTGACTTAGCACGCATGCACATGAAACAGAGAAGGAAGAAAGCAGAAGACGAAAGAGGAACTTTTTAAAGACCTACTGTGCAGAGAGGGTGCACAGCCAGAGGCCAAGGCAATCAGCCGGCTCTCCGTATCCAGTTCTAAAAGTGACTCAACATCTCGCCTGAGAGATCTCCTGGCAGAAAACACTGAAGCAGCCTAGCTATTCATGAACAGAGGAGTGGATAAAAAAGACACAGTACATATATACAATGGAATATTACTCAACCATAAAAAGTGAAATAATGCCACGTGCAGCAATATGGATGGACCTAAAGATTATCACACTAAATGAAGTGAATCAGACAGAGAAAGATAAAATTCACATGGTACCACTTATAAGTGGAATCTAAAGAAAATGATACAACTGAACCTCTTTACAAAACAGAAATAGACCCACAGATGTAGAAAGCAAACCTACACTTACCAAAAGGGAAAGTGGGGGAAAGGATAAATTAGGAGTTTAGGATGAACAGATAAACATCACTATCTATAAAACAGTTAACCAACAAGAACGTACTGTGTAACACAGAGAACTTTACTCAAGGTTTTGTATGGACTTGGCCAAAGCATTCATTCGGGTTTTTCAAATTGTGCCCCCCCCCCCAAAAAAAACCCCAATGAATGCTTTGGCCAACCCAGTAATAACCTATAAAGGAAAATAATCTGAAAAAGAACAAATGCATATATATATATATATATATATGCACACACAAACACATAAAACTGAATACATGTATATACAACTGAATTACTTTGCACAATATTGTAAACCAATGATAGTTCAATTTAAAAAAGAAGGAACTCTCACGGTGATACTCAGTAACTTTAAAGGGGAGATTCTAAGAAATGCATTATTTATTCCTTCCTTGCTGTCCCATGAGGCTCAGAAAGCAAATTAGGTTACACGTTGACCACCAGGTCATTGGTGACCCCTCTGGAAGCCGCTATCTTTGAAAGACCATAAATAATTCTTTTTCCTACTAGGAAATGCTCCTCTCACATCTATTAGGGTTTCCCGCATGCCACTGATCATTTTGTCCAACAGGCCATTTGGGTTGTCAAGGACTCATTTACAATGAAATCTACATATGTAAGTGCCATCAGCTGCTTGAGAAGAGAGACCTTTACTTCTGAAAACAGCCTGAGTAAGACACTCCCGCAGGCACCTCGAGGGATGAGGGGTGGACAACAGGTACACGCGAGTCAGACACCGGATTCAAAATTCCAGGTGAGTGGCAGTAAGAAGGTTTGGAACCTGCACGCTCTCATGAGTTAAGGGCAGACCGTGATGATGGCTTCCTGGTGACTCAGACAGTAAGGAATTTGCCTGCAATGTGGGAGACACAGGTTTCATCCCTGGGTCAGGAAGACCCCCTGGAGGAGGGCGTGGCAACCCACTCCGGTATTCTTGCCTGGAGAATCCCCATGGACAGAGGCTATGGTCCGTGGGGTCTCAAGGAGTCGGAAACGACTGAGGGACTAAGCATAAGCACATGACGAGGAAGACAGACGTCCGAGGGTCAGGACAAAGGACCCCTGGAGGAGGAAGTGGAATGGAGGCGCCTTAAGTGGTCCTTGGGTAAGAAATATTTCTATGGCCATGAGGACGTAAACATTGTTTTTCATGTTTTAGAATCAATTCATAGGTAATGCACATAGGGGTTTAATTACAGGCATAGAGTGGAATGTAAATGTTAGTAACCATGACAAAGTAGAAGAGTAAGTAGCAAAAGTTAGAAAGTAAAGAGGAAACGGGGAAAGATGGACAGGGGTGCCAAGAGCATCATTTAACATACAGCACTGGAGACATGGTACAGAGCAGAAAACAGAAATACACAGACACTCATCTGACAGTGCATCAGAGTATGTGTTGTGTGTGTGTATATACATATATATGTGTGTATATATATAATGCAAAATGTACAAAGTCATTCCCACAACGACTATGAATTTGTTGTAAAGAGAAAAGGAAAGTAATTAAAGAGGAAAATTACCAGTATGGGGAGGGTCTATGACCTTGTCTACAACCCCGAGAGGGGTCTATACCACATTGGTTTGTTGTGCTTTGTTAAAACATCCAGGCTCTGTTTTCAGACTCTGCTTCTGCCGAGGACTCGGCAAGTGCGGCCTGGGGGAAGTCGCTCTCCTCTCACTGCCGTATGGCAAACGGGGCCACTGACATCTGTTTCGTGGTGTTACTGGATGACTCAACCAGGCAACGCCTGCAAACTTCCGCAGGAGACAGACCCAGAGCTCCCCGCTCCCTCCTCCTTGGATGCATGCTGGGAAGATCCACAGCGCTCCATCACAGAGCTACCTAAAAGCGGAGTCCATTCTTTCACAAGAAGGCTTGTTAAGCTCAGATTCCCGTAACTTCAAAGCATGTGAAAAGCATTTGTTAAATCCAAAACATATTTTGATGTAAGAATAAAAAAAAAAAAAATCACTGAAATCCTAGTTAGTAATTGGCTGAATTTTTTTAAAAAACTGTATTTAAAAAAATTACACCTGATATGAAGAGGGGGCTAACTTAATCACCGCTTATGGTACCTTCCATGTGGTTATGTTTCTACAGAAGCTAGAACCTCAGTTCCCTTTCTGCAGAAAGCAGGTGACAGGTCCCAGGTCACAGAGGTCACATGCTGCGTAAGGTGCCTGACACAGGCTGGCCCTCGACTCGCCCTCTCTGCTGTTTTCTGCTGTGCAAGATCACCTTTTCCTTCTGCTCAAAATTATATAACACGTGAGTCGCTTTCTCTCCAGCGTGGCTGGACTTCCCAGGGATGACGAGGAGATGGGACTTCTGCCCTCAAGTGAAAATGCTCAAGCCAGGCGGCGGTCCACAGGGGTGATCAAACTTGCCTCGTGGGCTCTTCCCGAGACTTTTGTCCAAAATGATCAGAGAGTACATTAAATCATTAGCAGAAACTTTGCTGCCTGCTGATTTTACAATGCGGGCAATGAAATTCATTGCGGAAGCAAAATAGGGCCAATAATATAATTACGGCGCTCTGCCGAGGCAGTCAGAGCTAATGCTGTTATTTGACATTGCAGGGCTGTGTTTTCTCCCCTGAGCCTCCGTGCAGACAAGGTTCGCCCTAATTGGTTCCAATGCACAGCCTCCCCACCACCATCTTTCCTCTGGACCAGCGATGCTAATTTCCACACGACTGTAAATAGTATTTGCAAACAATACAAACATGGTAATAAGAGGCTAGGTGGGTAATTAATGTGGTTACAAAGTAGCTTATTTGCATTTTTATTTAAAAACAGCCTTCTTTAAAAAGCAGCTCAGATTTTCGCTTTGCAGAAGGAGCCTTGGTTAAAGAGTACAGCGGTAATTACTCTCTTTAGGGGTTCTTTTTATATGTCCTTCAGGGAATTAGAATGAAAAGATAAGCAGAATTATAAAGGAAATCATGTAAAATATGAAATGTACTATAAACACTTAGTAGCGTATTTACCATAAGCTGGGCCTACCTTTTTCATTAATGGAATATTTTAACCAACTTACAATACACTCAAATTAATTGTATATATGGCTAAGAGGTACAATCATTTAGTCAAACTCTTTTTTTTTTCTGAAAGGTTTAAGTATTAGAAGATTTTTCTGTGCCCTCACAGTAACTTCCATGGGGTCACCTCCTCCTGAAAAGTGCCCTCAATAAGATAAAGGGTTAAGTGCTGTGACCCTGAGACCCAAGGTGATGATCTGTGCCCTTCCCGGAGAAAAGGAAACCAGAAGGTTAGAGCGGTCATTTCATCTATCTTTCCTGGGCTCAAAACACAGGCGTTCGATCTTTCTCATTCCTTTTCCAACTGTGACATGTGGAAACTTCACAGGGTCAGGACCATCAGCATTCGGGAAACCAGAATGCACCGGGAGACCATTTAATCATCCGGGTGAGCCAGGAGCTGTCACAGAGATGAAGAGGTGCATCTCCGCCCCTGGAGGAGCTCAAGGTCTTTTTGACAGAACTGTCACGGGGCGGCACCTGTCGGGTTGAATGACGGAGCAGGTTCCGGTCAGCCCACGGGCACGTGGAGAAGTTGCATGCCGGGGAGAGAGGCTGAGGACCTCAGCAGTGGATGGGGGGGCTCTGCAGATAGGACTGCCAGCACATCCCAAGGTCCTGGGGCATCAAACAGCTCGACGGTCCTGGGGAACCTCACAGGGGCAGCCCAGAGGGACCACAGCAGGTGAAAGGCAGGAAAAAAGCTGCAGGTACAAATGTCAGCCAGGGAACAACTCCATTCACTTATAACATTAATGAACATTTATTAAGGACTTACTTGTTCTATGCAAAATTATGTTCTACATCAGAACTCACACTCTTCTGGGGGGTAGGCAGTCAAGAAGCAATAAATATAACACATGAGAATATTAAAGAAAATGTTAGTGTGCTGCAAAGGCTAAAAATAAAATAAAGGAAGAGGAGTTTGGAAGGATCAGGGGTGAAGGTGGTTCAACCAAGCAAGAGTGAGTAACAGTCCAAGAAATAGAATGACGGCTGCTACGCAGCCCCGGCTAATCACTGTTGGCTCTTTCAACATTTGTAAGAGAAGCCAGAAATCTGGATTCTTGAGTGAATCTCATTTTTCTTAACTTAAAAAACAAACATGTCACTCACTGCGCGCATGTGTGTGCTCAGTCACTCAGTCATGTCTGAGTCTTTTGTGACCCCATGGACTGTAGCCCACGAGGTTCCTTTATCCAGGGATTTTTCAGGCATGAATACTGTAATGTCCTCCCGCAGGTAATCTTCCTAACCCAGAGATCGAACCCACATCAACTGCATCTCCTGCACTGCAGGTGGATTCTTTATCACTGAACCACCAGGGAAGCTCCTCACCAAGTAGCTACAATAAACCCTGTCTGCAGAAGAACAATGTAACAAAACTCCTAACTTGAAAGGGTCCTTCTATTCCTTTTTTAAAAACTACATCTTAAAAGACCTATCCTTACTCTTATTAAACCAGCCCTCCAAAATTTACCCCTCAAATGGTATTTTTGGCCAAGACTACTCGTCCTCATTTAAGCATCTCTATTCATGCAAATGCCATATGATGCTGACATTCTGTCACTTCCCCCCTTGCCATCCTGTAAACATTCAGAGCATATTTTTCATTGGTTGCATAATGGTGCTGCCACTACATAAGATGAGATCTAAATCAGACCAGCTACTTGGTATTGTTTTGAAAAGATTCACCCGGTAAAATTTATTTATACTTTGGATAGAATTCAGAGGCTGTAATGATGTTTTAAATATGATTTCAAAATACTCAAGAAAAGCAGAAAAGCAGTGAAGTGGAAGGGAAGGATAATAAGTTTATGACATTCACGTAAATATATCCAGAAAACTGGGTCATTTACACCACAACTGCAATCTTTTCTGTTAAAATATGCAAACGGCAGTATGAAAAATGGTTTGTGATATTAAAGAAATAGGGCACTATCAATGTCAGTGTGAGGGAACTCAATAACACTTAATGAAAGTTTGGATTTCAAATTAATTGCTGATTGACTAAGACATCTGAAGGGAAAACAGCCTAGATGAGAGGAGGCTGGGACGGGCCATAAATCTGGATGCCTCTGGCCAGGACTCTGAGCTGCTTTTCCCTACTTGGGCCATTCATGCTGGGTCCCTGCAAAGACCACCGGTTTGATTCTCAGAAGTAAGACTGGCCAGTGTATTCCTGACGTTCAGAAGTGCCTTTCTTTTTTCACTCGTGCATTTGTGGTTTTAACTACTTAAAGAAGCCCAAGATAAAGGTTAATCGAGTTCGTGAAGTGGTATTGTACTTAAAGACAAAGTGTACCTAAACTAAGAAATGGGCTTCTCAGGTGGCGCCAGTGGTAAAGAACCCGCCTGCCAACACAGGAGAGGTAAGAGACACGGGTTCGAGCCCTAGGTTGGGAAGATCCCCTAGAGGAGGGCACAGCAGCCCACGCCAGTATTCTTGTCTGGAGAAGCCCACAGACAGAGAAGCCTGGCGGGCTACAGCTCACAGGGTCGCACAGGGCCGGACACGACTGAAACAACCTGGCGCGCATGCACGTATCCTAAGAAATCATCTTTGGTGGAGCATGTCCCGTGTGCTGTTACTGTTCCCCCCTCATCTCTGTCGCTTTCCTGCCCCACTGACCTTGGTCCTGGCCCTGAGACTTGATACGACTATCAGAACGGGAAGCAAACATGAGCCTCTGCCTCTGGCGACTTCTGCAGCCTGGTTCCTGGAATGCCAAGTCGTAAGAACCAGCCCAGGGAAACCCAGCTAAGACAACAAGACCAAGGCCAATCTCCAGTCCCGGTGGGGAATGAACAGAGAAATACACACTGCTTCTGCAAGCCCTGAGGGTTTGGTGCTGCTTGCTACTGCAGCAAAAACTCACTCATAAGTGGCCCTTGCTCATTAAGTGAGAACTTTTCTTCCACAATGTTCAAGTCTTAGCTGTTTCCTACCTACATTATGTATTTCATAACCAGCTATAACAGCACTAGATTTATAACGAAGAAATTCTCAGCCAGTGGATAAAAACTTTGACAGTTACTATTATAAAATGGACAGGGAAGAGAATGCATCAACCACCATCTAGTTCAGTTCAGTTGCTCAGTTGCGTCTGACTCTTTGTGACCCCATGGACTGCATCCACAGTAAGAAGTTCCAAGTAACAAACGGTCACCAGTCAGAAAACAAGAGCAACAACAGGAAACCGGCAACATCACCAAGGGCTTACTGTGTGCCAGGCACTGTTCTGAGTTGTCATACACGCTCACATATTTCCCAACAAAAATTCAGGATGTGGGGCCTATTTTTTATCTTCCTTCTATGTAGAAAGAAACGGAAACAAAGAGGTTCGCTAACTCGCCCAAAAACCATGCTGTTCTCCACATAGTTCTGAGTTATTGCTTACCAACTTCTAGTGTTCTGTGTGTCACAGTTTCAATACAGCCAAGGCAGATTAATTAAAAATATTCCAAGCAGAAGCATTCCATCATTCCTGAGGTAAGTCACGCCTATGATCAAATATCCCGTAAATTCTGAGAACGGCTCTAATAACGATTTCAATTCATCTTCCCACAAAGCTGCACCTTTCAGCCCGCTTGGACCGACCACTCCAAAGTGCATTTTCAAATCCCAAACTCAGAGAAGGATCCCTTCCAAGGATGAAGAACCTGCCTTGTTGTAAATCCCCACCTGAAACCTTCTCTGTGTGGATAATCTATGCTAATTCCACCAAAATATAGCTATAAAATAGCAATCATGTACAGGGGAGAAGACAGAGAGACTGAAAGTAATAAAGTGAAATTAACATATTCATGTGGATGCCATATATAATATGTACAAAACAGGTATCCAAGCCTTTTTCTAAATGAAACCTGCTAAAATGTTGGGGCCACATGATAAATGTTTGGAGCATTTTGTTGAAAACTCAAACCAATGTATTAGAAACTCATGATATTGCTACTTTTAGACAGGCGGGAGTATTCTCTTCCTCCTTCCCTACCTCTGAGCAAAGACCACCCATGGTAGTCAGCTCAACCCAGCGGCATCCGTGCAAGGGGTGAGGCAGTACCAGGGCGCACCAAGAATGACTTCCTGCCCACCCCCTGCTCGCCCCCCGGCCCCACCCCCGCCTCGCCATCCCTCTTCAGGAGTTTTAAAGCAGGATCCAATCTAATCTCAACGTGAGCCAAGCACAGAATCAAAACAGAAGATGTGCCTTACTGCATCAGATGTAGGTTCTCTTTTCTCCAGTGGCCCCAAGGAAAAACATTTATTTGATTCCAAAAGGCATGTCCTTCCCCCACCCTCACCCAAGACCCATGAGGGATCTTAACCATCCATAGATCTTGCGATACCCTTATGTAAGCCAATGAATTTTCAGCCTGGACCATGTCATAATAGCCCATAGTTTAATGCCCATTCTATGAAGTATAAGATTTACTTGGTTTTGTTTTTTTTTTCCTCTTCTTATTTTAGCTCCTCAAAACTTCCAAATAAAACTCCTACTGTTCTGGGATTTTTCAAATATGACCCTTTTACTCCAATCTGTAGCCTTATAACTTTATTTTTCCCAACTGAGGCAAGAGAACTATTCTTCTGTTTGGATGAAAGCACTTCTCAACACTTTGATCATTTTAGTTGTATTGATTTAATATTCATGGACAACTTCTGAATTCCATAGAAAATAGCTACTTAGAAAACCACAGAAAGTACCTTTTAATCAACTGAATAAAAAACTAAACACTCCCAAGTTCTCCTAACCCTGGTGAGGAATTACAATGAACGAAGAGATGTTATATTAATTAAATTCTTGGAATGCATCCATAATACTTAATGGAAATGGAAGCCTTAGGAGGTCTAAAAATGCCTGGGAAACACCCACCACATCATTTAAATCCCTGAACCCCACCCACGTCTTCCAAAGAATCTGTTTAAACCTGATCATTTGCATCATACAAAAATACAGACTTAGATTTTTAAAAATGGAATAATAAGGGAAACAAAAACTTAACTGGTTTCCATGCATTGTTTTATGTTTTCTGATTTGGTTCTCCAAAGTTTGTCAAAATTATTTAGTTTCTTTCAACCTTCAAGAAGAAAGCTAACTGTGATGGGGGAATTCAAGTTCATTCATTCATTCATCCATTCACTCATTCATTCAACAAACAGGAGAAACCAACTGAAATGAAGTTATTCACTGAGTACCCAAAAGTGGAAGGTCCTATGCTTAGAGGCTTTGTCTATTTTTACTACAATTACACAATGCATAGTCATCCGTGGGCCTCACGCTACATCAAATACAATATATTCAAATATCAACAAAACAAATCACATTATAATCATCACTATTAGTCTCTTCAATTTATACACACTGAAACTGAGGTGTAAACAAATTAGATTTCTTTTCCATTATCACATGGGACTCTCATAGTCACTGATTTTATTTTAAAAACAACCTTTTGTTTAAGATTTCCAAAGTCGTAACAGATCTTGAAGTTGAAAATAAGCATTGCAGATACGATTCCATCCTGGAGGGATTAAGGGAACATATTCCTGGATTAATAAAATGTAGAACATGCTACACTGATACGTAACCAGTATAAGCTGATAACATAAACCTCTTGTTTTTTCAGGAAAAGGTAAACAGAGGAACAGAGCATTTGAGTCTAGACGGTACGTTTAGTAAGGAGATAGGAAGGCAGAAGCAGCCATAGAGGGGATTGATCACGTAGGGTTCTGTTCCCTGGGCTGTTTAGCCTGAAGAAAGTGCAGATGAGTGCTTCTCTGTGGCCTTCGGAGGTGTTAAAAATTAGGATAAACTGTACTCAACTTTAACAACAAGAAACAGATACAAACCTTAGGATGCAAATATCAAGAAAGCCTACTTTAGGTGGCCAGAGAAGCACATACCTAGTTAACCCTCCTGTTTAAAAAAAGCTTTCCAATACAGCAAATAATACCTATTTCCAAAATCACCAAATGCAACTTATAAGGCACTTTCTTTAAAAAAGAAAAGAAAAAAGAATACCTGAAACTCTGGGAGTTAAGAGTCAGTGTAAATTTTCCAGAACACTGGCTCACATGGACCCCACAAACTGTCTGTTCCAGGGGATGGCACTCCCGTCGCCTTTAAAACTGCGTCAGGGAGTAACTGCCGCATCAAGAGCTGTGAGCCACTCTTACTCTGCTCAAGGTGAGGGATAACTTCGTGCAGAGCTGGGGGTAACTCAGCCACGCTCTAGGAGTGGGATGGGCAGACAAAGCAGTGGACTTCGGAGCCAAGAGCATCTTTTGCTACTATACTAAGTTGCCCAGAAGTTTTTCACCCTAAGTAACAGATCTAATTAAGAAATAACTCAGCAAACCATTATATATAGAATGGATTAACAAGGTCCTACTGGATAGCACAGGGAACTATATTCAACAACCTGTAATAAACCATAACAGAAAATAACATGAAAAAGTATATATATATACACACACACATACACAAACATCTTTATATAACCAAATCACTCTGCTGCACACCAGAAACTGACACAACACTATAAATCAACTATACTTCAATTAAAAATTTAAAAAGTAACTCAAAGAATAAAAACTAATATAAACAGTGTTGGTTGGGAGATGAAAGAACAGTTCAGTTTTTTGATTATGGTGGTGGTTACACAAACCTAAGTAGGTGATAACCTTTCACAGAATTATATAACACACACAAATAAGTACATGTAAAAACCGGTTAAATATGAATAAAATCTTTGTAATACTCTACCAGTGTCAGTTTCCTACATTTGAATATTCTAGTATTGTTATATATGATGCCATTACTGGGGAAAGCTGGGTGAGGGGTCCCCAGGAACTCTAGGTACTAGTCTTTGCAACTACTATGAGAATTTGGAATTATTTTAAAATGTAAAAAAAAAAAAAAATATATTAAGCAGAAAATGCCAACAAGGATATAAACTGTCAGGTTAAACTGTGAGCTCCAGCAATGAGGAATTTATGAGAAAGGCATCAAATTATTTTCTCTCTCTCTTCCTGATGCTTACCCTTTAGATCAGTCCTGTTCAATAAAAACAATGAAAGTCACGTATGTAATTTGAATTTTCTAGTAGCCAAGTCAATAAAGAGGTGAAGAGAAACAAGTGAAAGCAACTTCAATATTTCAACAGTATCTGAAACACCACCTCAGCATGGAAACTGATACAAAAACATTAATAAAATATCTCATATGTTTATATTAACTTTTCAAAATCTGTAAGTATTTTGTTTCACACTTACAGATCATTTCAACCTGGAGCAGGCACATTTCAAGCCCTCAATTACCACATGTGGCCACTGGCTACCATACTGGACATATCAGCTCCAGATACCACCTTTAAGTGTCTGCGATACGTCACTTCGTGTTGTTCTCGTAAGTATACTTTCCTTTCCTTTGGAAGATGGTTACCTCCAGAGCTTCACGCCTGTGACAAGGGCAGCGCACACCACTTGAGAGTGACAGGTCTTAAAGGAGCGCAGCGTACTGATGGGCTTCCAGGCAGCAGCGTTTAAGCGCAAACACACTCAAACAAAACCACAGCTCAACTTGTGGATCCGAAACCTTCTTCTGCACTGTGACCTATTCCTGGGGACAGCTACAGGTCCCTTCTATTCAGGTTGTGGCAAAACAAAGGCAGGAGTCTCATCAACTTTAGGGAGATGGGGGTGGTGGGCAGAGGGTCTCTCATGCCCTCTGTGCCCCGATTTGATTCAAAGTTGGACAAGACAGAGACTATCAGTTGAAAGTGTGAAAGTCGCTCAGTCGTGTCCGACTCTTTGCAACCCATGGACTATACAGTCCATGGAATTCTCCAGGCCAGAGTACTGGAGGGGGTAGTCCTTCCCTTCTCCAGGGGATCTTCCCAACCCAGGAATAGAACCAGGTCTCCTGCATAGCAGGTGGATTCTTTACCAGCTGAGCTATCGGGGAAGCCCAACTATCAGTTAAGTGACAACAAAAAGGAGCTCTTTCCAGATGGCTCTGTGGTAAAGAACACTTGCCTGCCAATGCAGCAGACGCAAGTCCGATCCCTAGGTCAGAAAGATCCCCTGGAAAAGGAAATGGCAACCCACTCCAGTATTCTCGTCTGGAAAACTCCATGGACAGGGAAGCCTGGTGGATGACAGTCCACGGGATCGCAAAGAGTCGGACATGACTTAGCGCCTAAACAACAAACTACAGAAAGGCTTGAGGTGCCGGAAGAAGGTCCTGAGGGCGGCTCTCTGCTATTCTGGCTGTGCCCTGCCCTTTGTGCACATGGTGGGTGTGCCCCCCTCTGCACCTAGAGGGTGCACATGGCTTTGGCCCTTGGAACATGAGCAGCTGCGACAGAGTCGCCTCTGAGCCATGAGCCCGAAACGCAGAACGTGGTCAGCAAGCCTTTCTCTTCATCTGTCACAACCTCCAGCGACGCACACTGACTCCGGGCGGCTAAGGCAGGTTCCATCTAGCTCGGCCTTCCCAGCAACTCCTGATGGAGAATGTCACTGGAAGGAGAAATAAACCTCAGTTGTTTTAAGCCCCGGAGACTTTGAGGTCGTCTGTTATTACAGCCTAGCCTGGCCTGGCCTAACACATCGTTCAGTCACTGATGCTCCACTCGTGACGCCAACCATTCCACCCAGGGTCTCTCCCTGAATCTTGGGCCTTGTCGTATCTGCTGTATAACGCAGTCTGGTTTTTACAGTGGTTTCATTACCAACCATAAAAACTGTAACAGTGGAACTGTATAAACAAACCCAACAGTGTTTTTACTGTAAAACATGAATGTAATATAAATATTTGTCTTTGCCTTCTCTCAGCATCTGTAATGAGGGCAGAAAATCCGTGCCATATGTTTACAGTATGGAAGGGGAAGAAACACAGATCCCAAGGATTCATCCCTGCGGTGCCAGCTGAACCCCTTAGTATTTTTAATTCGTCCATTTCCTTTTGTGGATAAGTTCTCCGCAAATCCTAAAACCTTCACGATTCTGAGTTGCCAGGTTCACGAATACCTCTACAGGAGGGTTCCTGCTAAGGAGAACATGAACGTGGGGCTCTGAGTTCAGAGTTTCTGACAAAGACGACGAGAAAGCACCCAGTGAGCCGTGACTGTTCTGTGGCCTGTCCCAGGTCCGGCTCCACAAACGTGGACAGGAGATCACTTCTCTGCGCTTCAAGTCACACTTCCCCCGTCAGGCCGGAAGTGCGTCTCGACATTCCGGGTCCTGGGAACGCCTACTTTTTTTTTTTCTTTTTGCATCCTCAGAAGCAGCAGCATGCAGCTGAGCATGTGGAGCGGCCCCTGGCTGCCACAGGACCTCCTGATTGGGTGGGAGGGGATTGGTGCCACTGCGAGGTCTGGGCCAAGCACAGCCTCCAGCTCCGCACGCGGGGAGCACCAGGGCATGTTTTCATTCCGGAGCCGTAATGGAGGCCTTGATGCGCGGTCGCTGAAGCCTGCCCGGGGTGTCTGTGCAGCCCTCCAGGACGCGAGCCAAGAGGCACAGGGAATGATTCCGCTTCCTCCCGGCTGGCGCGCAGACCGAAGGTCTCTGGAAACCGTCACCGCCCCACGGAGTCCAGCACCGCAGCGAGGAGGCTTCGCGGGGGCAGACGCACCCGGGGGAGGCGCCGGCTGGAGGCCGGGCCCTCTGCGCGAGAGCTGCTGGAGGGGAGGGGGTGCAGGAAGACCCCGAGGGGCTGGAGCCCAAGACAGGCCGGGTGCGGGGAGGAAACCCCAGAAGCTCTCGGCGCGGCGCGGCGCGCCGGTGGGTGGGCCGGAGCGCGGCCAGGAGCCGGCACTGTCATCTCACTTCATCCTGATGAGCGCCCTGCGCGGAGCAGCGCCCCAGCTTCCCCAGTCAGCTGGAGGGGCCCGGGCTCAGAACAGGCCCCGCCAGCAGATGGAGAGCCAGGACGCCGAAGCAGGTCGGCCTGACTCCACACTGAGGGCTTGTGAATGCGAACTCGGTGGCTGGAGTCAGAGAGAAACCCACATACTTCCAGCTGACTGGTCCGACAGCATCCACAAGTGTCGGGACACGGGACACGGGGCACGGGGTCTGCTGCTGCCCGGCTGTTACTGGACCTGGGCTGGCAGCGAGGGCCTGCCCAATTCACACCCGCACCCCTAAGTGGAGGGCTAGTAATAACAACATCATTATTATTAATGTACATGTCTGTCAAAACACCTCTACTCCCGAAAGGCAAGCACAGAATCTCAGGTACTACACAAGCTCACCATCCAGGGGGATGCCTGGCATACAATAAAGTTCCAACGGACGACTGTGGCTTATTCAGCCAACGATCGGTGTGTGATGTGAGCAGTGTTGTGACGGACACGTGTTTAAAACCCGAAACATGGACTGTCAGCTCCTTGGAGGCAGGGACCTTGGCTTTCTTCATCACTGCCAAGTCCCTCAGAGTAGAGGGGTTGCTAACCCTCTGCTAAGAGAAGGGAAGGGAGGGAGGGAAGGCGGGCAGGAGGGGGGAAAATGCACGTGGGCAGAGACTCACAGCATAAGGAAGTGCCATCGGTTAAGTTCGTAGAGAAACAGGATTCAAACTGGGACAGACCAGAGCCCGAGCCAGTTATTCACACCGGTAAGACCTCACTTACCGACCAGTCCTTCTAGACGGATGACGCAAGCACATCTCAGCATCCCTTCCCACAAAGGTGCCTGGCACTGAACAGAGACATGCTGAGGCCAAAGGAATCCGTTCTGACTGGCATCATGCTCATCGGGGGGGCTATTTACTCTCCTTAAATAAAGTCTTGATATACCCCAATCTGTCCACTTATAAATTTAAAATATATACTATCTTTTAAAAAAAAATCTATATTTAATTATAAAGCATCAGTGAAACTTCACTTGGGGAACGATAATCTAACATAAATGAATGCTTCCAATAGAAAAGGCTGTAATTTAAAATAAATTACTGTGTTAGAGAAAAAAATTTACTCTCTTCATAGGAAAAAAAATAAAATAAAAATTACTAACCAGTATTAGGGACTCCTGCTCAATTAGAAAAATCGCATCCATAGCAAAGAACCACCCCGCAGCCCTCCCCTCCCCGGTGGCTTTCACTGGTGGTCCCAGCCACCAAGCCTGTATAGCCCGCTCCAGCCTGAGTCTCATTAAGGCTTAGAGTCAATTAAGCCACGGATTGGAACAATCATTCCTCCTTTGCAAAGTATTGATATTTTTTTTTCCTGGCCGCTTTAGGGCTTTTCCAGCACTCACGGGGAGATTTATGTTAGACAATTTCTTTCTGATTAAAACAAATCATAGCTCAACAATTCTAATTTCCTCCTTTCTGATCAAGAAATGATCAGAGAACTCTGAAAACAGTGATCAAACCCATCGTGCAGAGGCTGGCACTAAAAAGCCCCATAGAAACACTCAGGAGAGTCTCCCACCCTTCCCCCCTCTCTCTCTCCTGTGGGCACATCTGTCTGTCTTTCTCTGTGTGTCTGTCCCTCCCACCCCCACCCCGGCTCTGCTTTCTTGTCTCCGCCTTTCCCTCTCCAGTTCATCTCCTTCAGTAACCATCGGTCTTGACAGGCTGCAGGACAGTTACTTATTCTCCGAAAGGAAAGGGGATGTCAAAAGCACAGCTAGTTTTCCGACCAAAGCAATAGGCAACAAGAAGGTTTATACACTTACTTCCGAAGGCCTAGCTAGCATCTAGGCCGGCTCCTGCTTCTAAACGGCGAGGGGAGCTGGCCAAGTGAGAATGCCCGAACCAGACCAGTGATTTTCAAAGAACTGGGACGCAGTGTGCTTATCACTGTGTCCCATAAACTAGTCTATCTTCAACAAGCTAGTGGGCAGCTGAAGAACTGGGGGCACTTCAGCATCACCAACATGAAAATCAATTCACACAGCTGAGTACTCAAGAAAAATAATCTGGTTATATGTACCTCCACTAGTCTAGTTTTCCAAAAACAAAGCAACCAAACTGTCCCTTCCCACAGTGGTACAACACTGTCACTCAGGTTACAACCCCCAAGGCTCAATGGGCAACCCTGATGTACTCTCAGTCATTCACTCAAAGACTCAGCCCCTCCTAACGACCAGACACTGCTGCACACCAGGGAATCGCCAAGAGGAACATGACGGGCCAGCCTGCTGCCCTCCTACGGCATTTCATCTCTTCTGCGTATGTGCCCTGTGTGCTCAGACCAGGTCCTAAACTTCTCTGTGCCTCATGTGACCTGAAAATAGGATTCAAGATAGTAACTACCTCATGGGGTTTATGACAATAAAGATGAACTGGACTAAGGCACAGAAAGTGTCGTGCATCGAGACTGGCACACAATGCCACTACTACCATTACTGTTATTGCGTCGTCATCATCACCATCATCAAAATGAGGAGAATTAAACTAGCCATCCAGATGAAGTGGCATGAAGTGTTGGGTGCTTCGGTTCCTATCTTACAGGCAGTTCCATTGTCTTTTTAAAAAAAAAAAAATATGCACACACTTTTTTTTCACAGCAGACAAATGGGCAGTATGACAGCCGTCTCAAAGAAGGCATCCCTGCCTGTCACACTGATGGGTCAGTTACCCTCTCTAGGCCTCAGTTTCCCCATCTGTTGAGTGGGGGGGCGGGGGGTAAACTGGATGATCTCAGAAAGTCCTTTTCAATCCCCGAATGCTACCATTTGACAACACCAGTCTACCCAAATGTCATCCTATAATCTAAAACTCTCCCTAAAAAGACAAATGACTTCACCAATTCATGACTGAATCTTCCATTGTATCACTCTTGCACAAACTAGCTCCCATCTTTGCTGGATCCTCTACAAGTAATGGCTAAAAGAGTTACTTCAAACCCAATGGGTCATATATGACTAAAAAGAACTTTTTTTTCACATATACCTTAAGGAAACGTAGACTTATTTCTGCTTTTCTTTGACGTCTCCCCAAAGCTGTTGGCAGGCCTGCAAGAAGGCCATCAAGCCTACGATGACTCTGATCACCAACCTCACTGCCAAGTGCCCCAGTATCTCCTCCAGTGTTGCAAATTTAACCACAGCTGAAAATAAACACTTAACCAGCTCTCACTTACCCACATTCCCAGACCAGACAAGCTGTGGAAGGTAGTTCTGAATGATCGCTACATGTTTCTAAACAGCACTGCATGAATTCTGGGGAGATTTCCATTATGGAGAGTCGGGCTCAGTCCAACATCAAACTGCATTTCTGTTCTTCAGGCGCATGGCACTTTCCACGAGAGGTGGCGGGGGGGGGGGGGGTTGGCCTCTGGAAAGGTCCAGACGATGGGAGAAGCCACACAAAAGGAGGAGTGTCTTGAACAGACACTCTGCAGCGCTGGGACCTCCCTGGTGGTCCAGCGGTTAAGACTTCGACTGCCAGGGCAGGGGTTGTGGGTTTGTTCCTTGGTCAGGGAACTAAGATCTCACACGCCTCAGGCCAAAAATACCAAAATACAAAGCAGAAGCAATATCGTAACAAATTCAGTGAAGACTCAAAAAACGGTCCATGTCACCTCACACAGCAACTGGGCCCGGGCACTCTACAGCCCAAGTGCCCTGGAACCCATGCTCTGCAGCCAGCAAAGCCCACAAGTCACAACAAAGCGCCCCTGAGTCCCCGAGAAGACTCAGAGAGGCAAGAAATAGAAAAAGAATCTCCACAACTTTGACAACGAAAGGTCTGGAGTCTCAGTTAGCTTTGCAACTGTCCAAGGAATGGAGACAGCCTTGGGCTGGGGGCCGGCCGGACTTTCATGGGAATGAAAACAGCAAGTTCTCTAAAAGGCAAGATGAGGAGAGGACCCAGAGCTGCAGGAACGAAGGCGGTGCGTGGCTCATCAGAAGCCAGACTGCACCTCTCCGGCAAGATGAGGAGAGGACCCAGAGCTGCAGGGATGAAGGCGGTGCGCGGCTCATCAGAAGCCAGACTGCACCTCTCTGGTACGGAGCCTGGCCAGGGCGGAGGGCCGGGGTAACTACACTTGACAGGACTGCTCGGATGTCCCCGTTTCTCTCCTGGGTGCTGCCTCTTCTGGTATAATTATTATGACCCTATGGCTCTCAGCATTTTCTGGTTTGAACAATACACCGTCACCCTACTCCTAAGAGAGGGCTACAGATAAGTAAATGTGTTTTTCTCTATTTTCAGAGTTTCTAAGCACCAGGAACCTTCCCACCCGCCCCCCCGCCAAAGTGTTACAGGCTCTCAGAGCAGGAAACACTACAAGGAGAATTAAACTAGGATGCAGGCACTTAAACTGTACACCAGACACATGAACTAACTTACGTGATCAGACATGTGAACACATGTTACCATCTTTGAAAGTTCACAACCTTCAAAACTTTTCACAAACTGAAGGCTTGTATGTAGGGGACTTACTGCATACTAGACTGTCCTAGAGCACCCACTACATATAGTACAAAATAGATGCTTAATAAGTATCTGTACAGTTTTTGAAACAGTCTTGAGAATCTCCGAGTTAGCTGGTGAATGAGGTTGTAAGAACACCTGATTTTTGTAAATACTGGTAAAAATCTGTACCTGCCCTTTCATTTGGGGGGGGGGGGTGGGAAAAGTCAAGCAGCATAAGAACTGCAGAGCAATACACTGGAATCTCCTGGGGGGGACTGTGAAACACACACTGCTGGGCTCCACCTCCAGAAACTCTGATCTAGAAGGTCTCGGGCAGGGGAAGCCCAGGAATCTCCATTTCTAGCAGGTTCTCAGGTGACGCTGACCGTGGGGTCAGGGACCATGCCCTGAACAGCACTGTGTAAAATCCTGCTCCACTGGCAACAGGGATTCATCAGTGAAACACTATTCAGATCATTATCAGATGTGCCCTATCCTTTCCTCCCTTAAGAACAGCACCCTCCCAGTCGCCCTTTTCATTTTTGTCTGCATGTTGCTCACAATTTGATGTAGATTTCAACATCCTGTAATTCATCAACTAATTCTCTCCTGGCTAAAACATTCCAGGTAATTAAAGTTCAGTAATAACTTATTCTTTCTGCTCCAGCACCTGCATTTCATTTGTTTATTTTCCCGGAGTCATAAATCTGAAGGGCTGTCAAAGCGCCATAATATTAGTGCAATAATCAAAGTTAATTAGTCCCTCTCAATAAACAACAACAAAGCCATCACAGAGGTGCACTGAAGTTTCTCCCGGATACCCACCTTACAGACCGCAGTGCAGCTGGGACAACCAGACCCTGAGAACTGCCAGGTAGACGAAGGCAGTGCTCTTCGGTCATTTAAAAGGAGACTCTACGCTTGGCTCACAGTGATGCATCAACTCCGAGGAAGGCCCGGGGGTTCGGGCTCTGCACCTGGTAACCCGCTGACGGGCACTAGAGCAGACGGGTTCTCCCCAGCTGCTAGGCCTTACCACGTGCATCCCAAAGTCCAACACCACCACAAAAAAGGGACACAGGATGCAAAGAAATGAGAGGGGCCAGCCTCACAGCCAGCTTTCAGTAACCTGGTGTCTTCAATAACTTTGGATTTATTACTTACGGAACTTGAGAGATGTGAGTGCTAGGTAGGTTCTGATGAGAAGGCTGGCGGGGAAAATATAGGCAAGATTCTGCCTTCAATCTTCGGGAGAACTTTCTAATTACGAGATGCGTGAAAACAGGATGGGCTGCCTTTGCAGAGAGAAGCCTATCCATCCCTGGAAGCATTTAAGCCAAATCCAGGTGAGCTCTGTTCAGAGAAGCTGTGTAAGTGGTCTCCACCGTGGGAGGAGGTGGGACACGGTGACTGAGACAGCTGACATCACCCTAAGAACGTAAGGCTCCCTGCACTCGGAGGCCATCTCTGGGCAAGTCCCCACGTCTTGTCCTTCGCACTCACTGCCCAGGTTCCAAGATCCTATTCCCCTGTGGCCAGGACTCCATGTTTATTACCCACTGCTACATAACACCTTCCCCAAAGTGTAGAAGTTTAAGGCAGTAAGCATGTGCTGTCTCACCGAGGTTCTCCAGGCCAGGAACTGGGATGGTGCTGACTCGAGATCTCTGATGCGGTTGCCGTCGACCTGTCAGCCACAGTCATCTGCAGGCTTGACAGGGGCGGGGGAGTCCAAGAGGGCTCCCTTGGGAGGCCTGTCACAGGGGGCTCAGTTCCTTATCCCAGGGGCTCTCCATGGGGACACCCGAGCACCCCCACAGCACAGCGGCTGGCTTCCCCCATGCTGAGCGATCCAGGACACCAAGCAAGAAGGAGCCACCAGCATTTTAAGGTCCTTCCTGTGAGTCACGCTCCATCATTTCTGCCACACTCTATCCCTCAACAGTGAATCGCTGTGTTCAGCCTGCACTGGAGGGGAGGAGAATTAGGATCCACGTCTGAAAGGAAGGGGCATCCAAGAATGTGTAGTGACTTCCCTGGTGGCCCAGTGGTTAAGAATCCACCTGCCAATGTGAGGGACGCCAGTTCAATCCCTGGTCCGGGAAGATCCGGCATGCCGCAGAGCAACTAAGCCCATGAGCCACAGCTACTGAGCCCACGCGCCCTAGAGCTGGTGTTCCACAGCAAGAGAAGACACCACAATGAGAAGCCTGAGCTCGCTGCAACTAGAGACGACCTGCATGCAGCAAGAGACACCGCGCAGCCAAAAATAAAATGAAAATAAATATTAAACTAACACTTAAGAAAAAAAAGTACGTGTGGACAGATTTTTAAAACTACCGCGGCCACTTAGTTCAAAAGTCTTCAAAATCCAGGCACATCTGCCTCCCCAGCTGACTAAGGGGCAGGGGCTTAGTTCCAGGTGAGCTCCCCAGGAACAGAGCGCTGGTTCTGCCAGCCACGTACCTTGGGCACTAACCCCGGCCTCTGCCAGCACCAGCCAGCTCCACACCAGGGCGTGGGTACCAACGATATAGCCAGTCACGTCCCCACGCCCCTCCTGCCCCCGAAGGAGGGTGAAGCCCTGCTCCTCGCCCAGCTCATTTCAGAGTGGCCTGACACCGGCGGGAAGAAGCAGGGAGGCCTGGCTACTTCCGAGGGCTCTAATCAATACAGAGACTTTTTTAAGGTGTAAGAGGAAACATATCTTCCAACAAGATTTCTGAGAGTATGTGCCTACTTTAGGGATCTGTGTTGAACAAGCCAGCCTCTCCATAATTACTTTTTTTTTCTTCCTGAGTCTTTACTACGTGCTGGGTTCTGTGCAAGGGTGTGCATAATGAACCATTACCAGGACCATTCCCCTTCCACAGGTAAATAAACCAAGGGCGTAACCAAATGTTCAAGGGCATAACCAAATGTGACCAGGGAGATGCGGCGAACTCATGTCCAAATTCAGGACTGGTTCCCAGGCCTAGATGACTCCAGAGCTGGGGCTCCCCTCTACTCCTCTGGGCTGCCTCCCTGTAAATTAAAACTCAGTCGACTTTAAATATACACTTACAATAAACCCTCACCTTCTGCAGCGTGAGCCACCCCACCCTGAGACGCTGCCTCACGTGCAGCTGCATCTTTGACCGTGCAGGGAAGGTGTTTTTGGCCCAAGGGCTGTGTCGCCTCTCTGTTTCATCTAACAACGGCTATGTCTGAGACTCTCTGTAGACGCCCCACAATAAACACGAAACTCAGTCTCACACGTACTTTTTTCCTCTTAAATGATGGCGCCTAAACACTCTAGTGGCCAGAAGCAAGACTTGTCGACCACTGGCTGAACATCATCTGAAAATGAAATCCATCTCTCCCCACTACGTCGAAATTGTTTAACAAGAACTCAGGGGCCCCGTACTGATGAAAGACTGCATCTGCACTGAGTCTCCCGGCTGGGAGTGGTGGTTTGGAGCTCTCCGTCTACGCTTGACTTTGCACTCTTTAAAACTCAGCAGTAAATCATAGCCCTCGTTATGCAAAGGTTACAATGGATGCAAAGTTTGAAATATTCAGTTCATGACTGGGTGAAAAAACCAACATACGCAAACGAAGACAAGGAGATGGTGATCAAAGACAATGAATAACAGGCAAGATTAATAAGTCAATGCAAAAATTTCAGAATGAGAAATGAAATGGAAAAACTTAGAGGAGAAGAACCAATCACAAGTTTTAGGCATTCTGGAGACAGAGGAAACTCAGAATATTTTAGCAACCGATTATGTCTATGAGAGGGATGAATAATTTATTATCTGATAAAGAACCTTTCCTGAGCCTGTGACAGGGAAGGGCAAAGAGGCAGCTGAAGTTCAACAGTAAATACACTGTGCACCACTTGAAATGTAAGTCTGGGAAGAGCTTCCTCGGGGAGGGGAGGCTCAGCAACTGGGTTTCAGAACGCCACCAGTGAGGCTCTCTTTGCTGGAGGACCACAGGGACCCTCACATCAGGGACAGAGAAACCAAGCCCGTGAAACAGGCCCGTCCTCCGCCACAGCACGCACCAGTCATTCTGGACTGGGTAATGAGAAGGGCTTTGGGCTCGGGAGACACGGCTTCACACCTTGGGTCCACCATGTGGCTCCCAGCTGTGTGAGCTTCAGCAAAGTCCTCCCCCTTCTCCCAGCCTCTACAGCCTCATCTGCAAGATGGGTTTCACGCATACACAAATACTTCACTGCTAAGTGCCAATAAGCAGGGTGCCGAGGACAGAGGCAGCTATGAATACCCAATCCTACCTGCAGCTGATGATAAGGAGATGACATCTGTAAACAGAAATGTCCCGAGGTAGAACCTTTCTGCCTGTGTGTGTGTGTCTGCTAAAGTCAGACACAACTGAGCGACGGGCACACGGTGATTAAAGCGAGTGGCTTATACCGCTCCTGCTGGAGTGCAGACCTGTTTACACCACACTTAGTCTACTGAAAATCCAATACTATACATAGAAACAATTTTTAAAGTAAAGAAACGAGGAACAAATCTAGCAGCTGATGTCGGATGAACTCTTCCCAACAGTCTGTAACTATTAAAAAGATTAAGAGTTTTTATATTTGTTTAGCTAGAGATCACTCACAACAACGGGGAAGAGCCTTACACTCTGCAATGCATTGAGTAATGATCACTTTTTCCAAGCCAAGTTGCCTGACTAGACAGACATCAAGCTTGTATGTTAGCCACCCCACATGTCTCCCCTCAACATATACACATCTCATGAAAGAAGGCCTTTGGTCTGTAAAGGTAAATTATCAGATTTAAGCTTCTTCTATCACAGGAGAGTGGGGGAAATGCCCACAAATACTAAAGCACACAGGATCATGAAGTCACTGAGCAGATTAGAGAGAGTCTAGAAGTAGCTAGATTTCTCCAGCGGTTCTTAGAAGTGCGAACAATGTTTCACATGGGATCCTCCCCGCCTCACTCCTTACTACCGCGTCATGAAAACAGGTTGCCAGCATCCATTAAAAGCACAGCAAACTGTCCAACACGTAGGCTCGCACCAAGCGTTCCATATCTGACAATGACAGTGAAATCACTATTTTCCGATGCTTATCAATGAGGCTGCAGTATGAGATAATACTGTCAGCTTTCCACACAACTTCACTCCAACTAAATAAACAGACCGAGTATCAACTCTATTGAAAACTAGAATAATTGTGATACTTCAGTCCCCCCAGCATCAAACTGCGTGGCGATACCCAGCCGAGCACGCACGCTCTCCCTGACACGTGCACATTCCATTAGCTCCGACTAATAAATCTTTTCTCTGAGCCCTCATCTCCCGGCTTTCTCAATAACTGTTCTGATATAAACCACTGCATGCTGTTCCTGATGACTGATCCCTTAACAATATTCCCTAAATATATGCAAAGTGTGTTTCTCTGTAAATACAATAGAAAAAGCAATCACATCAATAATTAAGATGGCTTTTCAAATGACAGTTGAGTGCTAATATGAGCTCCACTGGAAAATACTCATCAACAAACTAAATACACATCTATTAAAACGTAGGAGTCCAGACATATGAAGACAGAAAAAATTCATTGCAACTCCACTGGAGTCAGGCCGATAAACACACTCCCTACAGCTCCTCTTTCAGCCACTTGGAGAGGTTAAGAAAAGTAAACATTCCTTTGTACTTTCATGCATGAATAAGAAATTATTTTATTATTATTACTAGCAGCAGCAGCTAACTAACATTTAACTGAATACTTAAGCCCAGCAATCCCACTTCAGGGCATATATCCAGAGAAAACAATAACTCAACAAACTACATGCACCCCAGTGTTCGCTGCAGCACTATTTACAACACCCAAGACATGGAAGAAACCTAAACGTCCATCAGCAGAGGACTGGATGAAGAAGACGTGGTACTTAAAATACAATGGAAAATGGAGAGACTAGCAGGGAAACACTACCGCATGTAAAATAGACAGCCAGTGGGAATCTGCCGTATGACTCAGGAGCTCAAACCAGGGCTCTGAGACCAACCTAGGAGGGGTGGGATGGGGTGGGAGGTGGGTGGGACCGGACATGTGTATACCCATGGCTGATTCATGCTGATGTACGGCAGAAATCTACACAACACTGTAAAGCAAGTATCCTTCAATTAAAAATAAACAAATCTAAAAAAAGAAGAATGGTCACTGCGGCAGAGTTGACAGCCAACTTTGGATGAAAATGTGAGAGACTGACCTTCACAAGAGCATCACTTGGAAGACCACACAAATAAATGACTTCCTCAACAAGTGATGGAGTGTCACACAAGTCACAAGCAACAAGGTACATCTATGCACTGAGAATAAAAGACTTCCTCTAGTATTAAGTGGGAAAAAAATTCAAAGTACATAACAGCATGTGTTTTAGCTAGTATACACAACCTTTTCTGGAAGAACATACAGGAAATAGTTAATGATATTTACCCCCAAGAGAAGAATGCAAGGGACTTTCACTTTTCATCATATACACTTTATGAAGATTCAAACCATATGCACATTATGACCATTCATTCTCTATACATCTCTAAAGATTACTCTATACCACGTAGTAGAGGTTAATACATTTTTCTAACTCTGGAGTTAGAAAGATGCTAAGATAACTGGAAAAAAAATGGGCCCTGTTTTTTAATTTAACTCAAAATAATGAATCCAGTGAGATCAGGACAAGGGTTCATTTAAAATATACTAAGTTTGAAATCCTGCTTGAAAAAGCAGAAATAAATCTCCCTTTTCTTGACTTCCATAACTTCTCAGCCCAGAAGGCCGGACGTTCTCTTAAACAGACCATGGTCTATTTCTTCAGATGGCAAGAAATCTTCCACGGTGTTCAGAGGATGAAGACAATCTTGGCAAGGACTATCCAGCCCCCTCCACGCCCCGCTCCAGCCACCTGTCTCCCCCACCCCAGAGCTACCGCGCAGATCACTCCCTCAGCTCAGTTTGACCCTTCTCCCCTTTCCCCCCGATCCTTCCTGAGATCTGAGCTCAGCCACCTCTTTCTCGGGGACTCCAAATGCCCCGCCTCTCTGGCATCCTTCACCATTTTGGAATACCACCTCGCCTCATTTCAAGTTTACACTGGTGTTTATCTATCTTTGGCTTGATCTGTCTTCCACCCTCAGCTGAAAGCTCTACAGAGACAGTGACAACACCTGTTTTTCCTTAACGCTAGACACCCAGTACCTATGACACTGGGGCACTTCACAGGCATGGGAATGAATGAGGTCTGTATGTTACTTCAAAGCCTGGTGATCATGTTAAAAAATAAAAAAAACAAAAAAACACCCACTCAGTTGTGTCACTCTGACTCAAAGCCTCTCATGCCACAGTGACTCTGAGCCCCTCGGCAACCCCCTCCCGCTCCCCCGGCCTCCAGGCACACGAGCGTGCCCACCGAGCCTGGAAGCCTCCAGGCACATGTCCACTGCCAAGCATCTCCCCTGACATTTGCATGGCTTACTTCGCTATTTCATCAGGGCCTGGGTCAAACATCATAGCTTTAGAGGGGTCTCTGCTGACCACCCAAGCTGAAATAGCCCACGCTGTCCACTCCTGATCCCTCACTCTGCTTCACTGGCCTGCACTGCATTTATAACAACCTGACATCATGTTAAACTTTAATCATCCCTTTATGGTTGGTTTCTTCTAGCTAGAAGTTCATGAGGGCAGGTATTTTGTTTTATTTGATGCTATATCCTTAACCCCAAGAGCACCAACTGCCCTCAATACATGTTTGTGCACACAGGCACATCAACACCCACATCTGCACAGAGAAAAGCAAAGAGGAAAAACCAGGACAGGGTTGAAGTCTGCCCCTTTATCATTCTGAAAACCGCACATAACCTCTTAGTCACACTCGAGGGCGTCAACCACATTCTGTTTTTCTTAATAAACGAGCTAAATGAGTAAACATTCTGGAACCTCTGACTAATAAAGCAGATGACATTGACAGAGAACCATAAACAAACTATAAACGGCTTGCCTGTCCTTTCATTCATAAAATAAACAAAGAGAATATGACTTTAAAAACAAAGAAAACATTATTCCAAGAGCAATAAACTTTATGAACTGTACTAAAACCTTCAAGTGTTTATCCCGGCATGTGTATTTGACAATTAAAAAGAAAAATGTAAGCGCTCGCTTACCCATTCTCCTAAAATGCGGGACACAGCTTCAGTGGCTCTCGTCATGTTCCTGCAGGCCAGGATCACATGTGCACCATGAAGGGCGAAAGATTTGGCAGTTTCAAACCCTGTGGTTTAAAGGAAAGTCCACATTAGGAAACACAAATGCAAAAGCACCAAATCATGATGCTAAATGGCCTTTGCTGAGCACCTTATGCATTACTCTAGTGGATGTCAATTAGACGGGATTTGCCCTCAGAAGAAATCTGCAACTATCTTGAGACATTTTCAGTAGTCAGAAAATGACTGACTTTACTGTGTGTGTGTGTGGGGGGGGGGGATGGGAAGGGGGTGTGCTACTGGTATCTAGCCTGTAAAGGCCAGGCATGCTACAGAATATCCGATATGGCCCAGGACAGCCCCACAGCAAAGAATCATTTGGTTCAAATGTCTACAGCGTTGAGGTTGAGAAAACCTGTCCCAGGAACACAGTGATTTCAAAGGTGAAGGCCACACCACAGAAGAGCTTGCGGCACGGCCAGCCTTTGAACCACTGCTTGACAACAACCAGACTCTGTGCTCAATACAAAGGGTAAGGATATACAAAGACTGAGACATGGTCACTGTCCTCAAAGAGTTCACAGTCTAACAAGAGAAAACAAACCTGGAAAGCAAAACAAACATCTGCTAATAAGTTCCTGACAGCGTGCTTGGACTATTTTAAATGTTTCCAGCACTTCTGCTTCCAGCAATGGCAACTCGGTTTCCTAGACCCACACTCTTGCTGAGAACAATTAGAAAGCTGGACAAAACAACACATACACACTCACACACACACACACACCCCTCAGTATGATTGAGAATCTGGGGGGCTAACATCTGGAGAAGTTGAAAGGCCAAGAGAGGTGAGCCAGCATTTGGTGCTTCTATACCCAGTGAGAACACCCTTCAAAAATAAAGAGAAACAAGATTTTTAAGCAAACAAAAGCTGAGAGAATATATCCTCAGCATGTCTACAATACAGGAAATACTAAAGGATGCTCTTCAGATAGGAGGGAAAGGACCCTAGATAGAAATCTGGAGTTGCAGAAAATGACAGAGCAATATAAAGGGTAAAAAGATGAAAAACTCTAAATGATAATAGTAATAGTTTGTAAATTTACCACACCTAGTGAACATTACTATATTGACAATAATGACATATAACCCAGGAGGTAAGTACTTGAGATTTAAGTATTCTAAGACCCCTGCACTGCCCAGAAAGTGCTAATTTATATGAGAACCTTAGTAAGTCAAAAACACAGGATGTTATCTCTACAAATACCACTGAAATAACAGTAAAATAATACAAATTTAACCAGTTAAGGGAAGGGGAAGTAGAATAATTTTTAAAAAGAAAAAAGACAAGAAAGAGGAGAAAAATGGAATATAAAAGTTACACAGAAAGCCAATAATAAAGTAATATATTTAACCCCAAATATATCTGTAATCCCAGTAAAGTGAACTAAAAACTGCAATAACACAAAGACTGTCAGACTGAATAAAACATATACATATATACACACACACACAACAGGCTCCCTACAAGTGTGTATGTTTTGTTTTATATCCTTAAATATAAGGATAAAATATTAAAAGAATGGAAAAAGACATACCATGTAAAGATGAACCAAAAGAAGTATAAGAGAAAAACCTGAATATTTCATAATTTTAAGTTCTAATCCATGAGGAATATGTGACAATTCTATATACATACACACATGTGTCAAAAGTTGACAGAATTAAGAGGAGAAATACACAAATTCATAATCAGAGTGAAAGATTTTAACGTATCAGTAACATAAAAATAAGTCAATAAACAGGAACTAATAGAAGATTTCTGACTTTAACTAATAAACCTGAAAATATTAAATCACTGATAAACAGTGATAATATTAAACACTGAACACAACAGCAAAACGTACACTCAAGTACTTAACGGATATTTACCAAAACTGAACATGTGCAGGGCAACAGTCTCAAATTCCAAACAAACATTAAAACTGTAAAAGATGCCCTTTGACAATAGTAGAATAAAATCAGAAATCAATAAAAGACCCTAGAAAGTTCCCATCTGGAAACTAAGCAACACATTGCTAAACAAAAAATTATGACTCAAAAATTCACAATGAAAATCAGAAAATGAACTAAATGATTATAAAACTCCTACATATCAAAACTTACAGAACATAGCTAAAGCCATGGAAAAAGGACAAAGGAAGAAAATATGAGTTCTATTAAGCATCTATTAAATTAGAGGAAATTTTAAAGCAGCTGATTACCTAAAGAAAGTAGAAGGAAGATAATAAAAATAAAACAAACATAAAATACAGAGGAACAAAGAATCCGAAAGTCATTGCCTTGGGGAAAAAACAAAATTGACGAAGGGCCAGAGAGAGAGACGACAGAGGAAGCACACACACTAGGGCAGACACGTGAGTGAGCAAGGGAGCACACAGACGGCAGACGTCACGTGTGAATAAGAGGACGCCAGTCAGAGTCTACAACCCTAAAGTGACCTTAAAAAGGATAATTAACAACCTCACACCAACAGATTTAAGATATCGGTGAAAAAGACAAATTCCCAGAAAGACACCACTTAAAAACTGATGCAAGGAGAAAGAGAACAACTGAAAAAAACCTGGATTTTTAATTTTTTTTTTAATTTTTATTTTTTTTATTAGTTGGAGGCTAATTACTTCACAACATTTCAGTGGGTTTTGTCATACATTGATATGAATCAGCCATAGAGTGACACGTATTCCCCATCCCGATCCCCCCTCCCACCTCCCAAAAACCTGGATTTTTTAAAAGAAAATTCTTTTGAAAACTCTGGATCCATTTGCCTTGAACAATAAAGTCTACCAAACATTTACAAAAATAAAAATGCCAATCTCACATAAGCTCTTCCACGTAATAAAGAAAAACTCAACTATTTTATGAGGCTTGAACTCATCGGTCATTAGGGAAACGCAAATTAAAGATACAATAAGATGATAACACATATTTACTGCTACAATGGCTAAAACTTTTAGAAATTAAAAAATAAATAATGACCCCACCAACTGTTGGCAAGGATGTGGAGCACCTAGAACTCTTATACACGACTGACATGAAAAGAGAAAGGAAGGGAGGGGAAGGGAGGGGAGGAATCTAATTTCAGAGCTTGACTATCACCCCACTACTCTGAAGTGTAAAATACCACACCTTGTAAACTGTGTGGAAAATCACACAGAATATGCCACGACAAAGAAATCAATTCTACTGGAGAAGGCAGCAATGTAATTCAGCCAAAGCTACGTCAGATGATCACAGATTAGCGTTTCCAAGATAATGTTTGTATGTAGGAACAATCAGAGTGCCGTTATCTTACTGAGGCTGCCACGTGAAAGAGGCGAGCACGGGTAGTCCATTCAAACCACTGCCACGGATCTAGTCTGCATGGAGGCCAGACTATTTACATAAACTCGCTCTCAAGGTAAGCCAGCACAGCACAGTGGAAAACTCAGGAGTCTGACACATCTGTGTTGACCCAGCTCTAGCTATTTATAAGCTATCAGACATCAGGCTGTGCCTTTAACCCATCAGAAACTCAGTCATCCTTTATTAATAAAATGGGGAGTGAACAGTAAACGCACACTAGGAGTCTAATGTTAACCATAGTCAGTGGGAAAACAAATGTTAATGACTGACCCTTTCCAAAATCCACTTCAGCGGGAAGTCTGGGGCCTTCTCTCTGATTTGTATGAACTAGCAAATATAGCACAGCCATCATGACTGAAAAAACTCTCTCCGAGCTCTGCTCCCAACAGCAACACATGAGTTAACTAATTTCAACATCAACTAGAACTTAAAGAAATTAGCTAGGGACTTCCCTGCTGGTCCACTGGCTAAGACTCCATGCTCCCAAGACAGGGGGCCTGGGCTCAATCCTGGTCAGGGAACTAGATCCCATGTGCCGCTACCAAGACCCAGCACAGTCAAGTAAATAAGTAAATACTTAAAAGAGAAAGAAATTAGCCACAAGATCTACCACTCCATTTGTCTAAGTACTGGCTTAAGAACACACTTGACCACCGTTTATGCCAAGCTCTACAGCCCAAAATATAGTCATTTCCCATGGTATCAGTCCTGGGTGTTCATTGGGAGGACTGATGGTGAAGCTGAAACTCCAATACTTTGGCCACCTGGTGCAAAGAGCTGACTCATTTGAAAAGACCCTGATGCTGGGAAAGATCGAAGGTGGGAGGAGAAGGGGACGACAGAGGATGAGATGGTTGGATGGCATCACCAACTCAGTGGACATGGGTTTGGGTGGACTCCCAGAGTTGGTGATGGACAGGGAGGCCTGGCGTGCTGCAGTTCATGGGGTCGAAAAGAGTCGGACACTGAACTGAATGACTGAACTGAACTGAAGGACAACCTCCTACACTTGAATCTGAGGTCAAAATACACAAACAATTTCAAATCTGAGATATCGTACATCTCAATCTGCTTGCCTCCTCTTTGGTGCATGTACTGAAAGGTGCTCAAACCCGCATCTTTGAGGCAAGAAACAATAACCTGAAATTCACTTATTTGGATCCATGACACCAATTTCACCCCTTGTCACCGGTGAGCAAAAGGTACCCAGAACACAAGGGAAAGCAAGAGAAGTCAAACACCAGGTTTCATAGCCCAGCCACTTCAGAGCTGCAAGGGCGCAAGCTTGGGACAGTCCACCTGACTGACGTGCCGCACCCCTCGGGTTAATGACACGCTGACGGCCACAGGGAGGCTGTGTCAAGCGGCCAAGAGAGACTTTACTTGCAATCGCAGGACCTTTCCCACCCCGATCTTGTTGGAAAGGATGGACTCTGTGTCCCTATGAAGTCTCCAGGTCAGAGCAATCCAAAGAGATATTTTACATCGCTTTTTCACCCAAGAGTATAAAAAAGTTGGCTTCCCTGGTGGCTCAGCAGTAAGAGTCTGCCTGCCAATCAGGACACACGAGTTCGATCCCTGGGTCAGGAAGATCTCCTGAAGACGGAAATGGCAACCCACTCCAGTACCTTTACTTGGGATATCCCATGGACGGGGGAAACTGGTGGATTACAGTTCATGGGGTCACAAAGAGTCAGATACGACTTAGCAATTAAACAACATAAAAAAAAATTACACGGTGAGTGGGGGAAGATAGTGGAGGCAATGCCTCAGCACTCATTAGCAAAATTAATTAATTGATGCATTTATTTATTTATTAATTTGGCTATGCCATTGCTTAGATGTAGCATGGGAACTCTGTGGCCAAGACTGCATACTCCCAATGAACGGGGCCTGGGTTCAATCCCTGCTCAAGGAACTAGATCCCAAGAGTTCCCAAGCCACAGCAAACTTATTTTTTTTTTTAATGGATTGAGGAAGCATCAACACTCAACGCAGGGCCAAGCAGGTCCTAGGGCTCTATTTATCTGGTTTAGCAGGATAACTGTAAATTCCTTAGAATCAGTGCCTTTTCCATCTCTGTGTCTCATAGGACTAAGGCCCAGTAGGGTTCAATAAATACCTGCCAAAGAGACGAATGTCCTTACAGGTTGGCTAACAGGCTACAATTCTGAACTGTTTGAAAACAATCCAAGTTGTGAAAACATGGATGGCCCTCAAACTTCCTTTTAGACCACAAATAAATACTGAAATCCTGCAAAAATACCAATCATGGCAGTTTTGAATGATACTATCTAGAAATCGGGGGGGGGGGGGGTTTGCAGGTTTGGTGGGGGGGGGCAGCATGCCCTTATTCTACCAAAATTTATTTTCCCAAACATGCCATCTCACGTGACAAAATAAACAGTGGCAGACGACTTCTTATTACCAAAAACAGCACATCTGATGCTGAGGCAGCAACAGGCTGTGGTCACCAGTCTGCATCCTCTCTCCTTCAGATGACTCCTGACTGCAGTTATGGTTGGGCTATCTGTCCCTGTGTCATGTGAAATTACACTCTTCCATCTATCTTCCTTTATCTAAGCCGTGCGTTACACATCACAAGTCTACTTTTAAAAGCGGCAATGGACAATTCCATCTTCTTATCCTGTGCAACTGCCTTGGAAGCAAAAACAAAGCAGAGATATTTCAAAAGACGATGGTTTAGGAAGGACAATAACACTTTTATAGTAAACCATATCTCTTGTGTGTGGAGTTTTATAAAATTAAAAAAAAAAGTTTAATAATGCTACCTACTGCTCAAGTCCAGGAAAAGCCCATGAGAATAGCATCCCTCACTCCGGTAATACCAAAGCTGATGACCAGTTTAATTAGCGAAATGTAGTAGTGCTAAGCCAATTCTACCCAGCGCCAAAGTTTGTGCAAAATAATGAAGGCAATTGTTTACTAAATTTAATAACCTGATTCATCTTATAAAAAATTAACTTTATGACAATGTTTAAATTGAACCAGCTTAAACTGCGTGGAGGTGGCAAGAGTGTGTCCAGAGGAATATTTAAAGCTAATAATATCAAGAAACTAACGGAAGACGTTTTAAAACAATGGGCAGCATTAGTTTTCTAGCACTTGTTATGTCTGATCCAATTGGGAAAAATCAAGTCACTGTGGGGGTTTCATATCCCCCTGTCCTAGGTTTCAAGCTTTGCATACAAACATTGAAGGACCAGAAAAAGGGAAAACATACTTCAAAGATATGAAATGCCTGCTTATCTTACACGAGGTTTCCATGTCTAGAATCAAGGTTACAAACTGGTGACGGTGGAGTAAATCAAGACCGTGGACTTGCTTCCTCTGGCCCACGTTTTGCCTCCCTTCATCGCTGTTTCTCTGTCCTGCCCTCTCTTCCATCCTTCTATGCTCCCTTCCTTCCTAATATGAATCACTTGCTGGCATTAAAAAATCAGGGCAATTATATCAATATATCCAACGGCAGATGTCCAGGTTCTCTGTAAAAGCTTACAATCAAACCACACTGGGCCCTCATTCCACTTGGTGATGGGCAGGCCCAGGAGCCACGGTGGCCTAGACACGGGGTTCAGGCTCCCCTGTTTCCCATGGTCACCCCGGAAGGCTGGCATCACCCGCCAGACCACGGCAGACAGCAGATGCTCAGACACACATCGCACGGGGAAGAGCCCTGCTGGAGACAGAGGCTCAAGCCTGATTACGACACTGCCTCAGTCAGAACCTTCACATGTGATCTGCCAAATCTCAAAGAAGGCTTCACCCTGAGTTGCTTGAGATGCTATTTAAGGTCTGTTAAACCCCACTCCCTCAAGCGCAAGAAGGATGCTGGCGACACCTTCAGACGGGCAGCAGCGCTCGGCTCTGCACAGGCAGACGCGATGGCACCAACCCCGGGGGTGGCTCTGTGGTGCCGGTTCCTTCACCCAGCTGCCCTGCCTTCCCCTAGAGTCCCTGCGTGGTCACAGGAATGCTGGACCCAAAACTACACTGGGACCAAGGAGCATAAAAACGAACTAATCAAGCCAAAAATAAAAAAGACTGAGTGCAGGGCAAAACGAGATCAAAAACTGGTGAGAATTCAGGAGTAGAGTAGCACTATGAATAACTGCCGATGCTGCTACTACTAGTGTCTAATCCATTGAAGGTACCTCTGGGGACCTCCCTGACGGTCCAGTGCCTAAGACTCTGCTCCCAATGCAGGGGGCCTGCGTTCAATTTCTGGTCAGGGAGCTAAATCCCACATGCCTCAGCTAAAGATCTGATACAGCCAAATAAATGAATTTAAAAAAGAAAAAAAAGACACCTCTGGTTGTCATGCAAAAGATGGGCTACTTGAGGATACTGAAGCCCTGTAACCAGTCAGAAGGGATGAGGTACCTTCTTATGCTCAATAGCCAAGGGCAAAATTAGAAAACCATCGGGAAGCAAAAAATGTACAAAGCCTGAATCTAAGTCTGAGGCAGGATCCAGGGTTGGAGAACGGTTTACCCAGGCGGGGAACACAGCCGGGGCGGTGGGGGGGTGGGGATGGGGGTTTGGGGGCGGGGGCTGGGGGGGACAGAGCAGGGGCCACAGCCAGGGAGGCTCGCCAGCAGGTAGGGGAGACAGAAACGGAGCTGCAGATCCCCCAGGCACAGAGAGCCCCAGGCTGGGAAGCCAGGCCCACAGACATCCACAGAGCTCCCGCTCAAGTCGGGCCACAGACAAGGCCCTTTTCTTCCTCCAGTGCTACGAAGCTTCCTTCCGGTTTGACTTTTTTAATTTTCTCCATATTGTGGATTTACTTGGGCAGTGTCCCCATTTACTGTAAATTATGGTTTTAATTATCATTTTTATTAAGATGCCCAAAGGAGCTTGGGGCTTACAACACCAGTAATTTCTAATGGGTTGTTATTATTAATTTATAATTGTGAAGCGCTGGAGACAAATGTTACTTTTAACGGTACACAATTAAAAGGCCAGAGAGATGGTGATTCCTCTCCTCCGCACCGTCCCCCACCCTCCCATCCTAGAACACACCAGGACAGTGATGTGGAGGAACCAATCAACAAGTTACAGAATCTTCCAGCACAAGCCAGCTCCCTCCCTGGAGAGCAACGGTCATGTACAGAGCAAAACGAAGAGCCTCATGTCTTTCATCCTGACCTGGATTTTGGGACAATTCAAATTTGGGACAATGATAGCATCAAGAAACCACTAGCTTTAAGGATGTGGGTTTCACCTACGTTCTCCTAAACGCACAAGGACCATATTTCCTCACTGATCTGATGACTGTTAATGAAGCTATGACGGTAGGACACTGACCATGCTGCTGAAGTCCAGTGCTCCCAGGCCATTTCCCATCGAGTTCGACATGCAGTCACTACAGCTCTGAGGTCAATACCACAAATGCAGTGAACAGATAACCCTGAGAGTTTAGAACTTGTGCTCGCTAAACACTAACCACACTCTCCAACTCTTAAGACATAAAAACTACAGCCATCTCTCCAGAAGCAGTTAAGTCACAACATGCCCTGCTTTTATATGCGTGCATTCTACACTGCTACATACAAGGATCACAGGTGACTCTCCCACACCCCTCATAGGAGGTCCTAAATATAAATATTTACCAAAGAACGATGCCAAATCAAGCGGTGAGAACAGAGAAGCAGGAAATGGCTGGTTCGCTTGGAGCATGTTTCTGAATCGTCAACAGGCTGTGTTTACACACGGTAGTGTTTTGTAAAGCTGTATTATCAATTCCACCTGACTGCCCGAGACCTCTCAAGAGGCAAGACTGACCCCAGGCTGCCTACCAGGGCCGCCACTGAGCTGGCTGAGTAAGTTCTCACCTGACCTGCCAGGAACAGTCCAGATCCCAGTGTGTTACGAATCCGTGAGAAAAGCACCCAGAGATTACAATTAACATGGTCCTCAGCAGCCCAACGAAGACGTGTTCTGTAAGGACAGCTAAATCAAACAGCATCCGTGTCAGTGAGGACACAGGACAAACAAGCAACCTCACAGGTCGACAGGGGAGGGGGCTTGGAAAGCAATACAGAATGGCTCAACATCTTTGGAGGTGACTGGACTATATCCAACTGTTCGTGGACAAGCCTTCTTGCCCAATTATTTCATAACCAGAAATGCAGCCAATAAATGTCCTTGCCCACATGAGCTAGAATGTGAGAGAAGTATTTAACCAGCCTTGTTTTATAACAGCCAACGACTTGGAATCCACCTAAATATCCATCAATTAGGCAAAATAAACTACATAGCACACACAGAAAAGAACAGGGTGAAGGGAGGAGGAGAAACCAGGAAACGTGCCCATGTTCTGTCAGTAAGAAAAAAAAAATCAAGGTACAGATTAGCAGGTACCTATGGGCCCACTGGTTGAAGCCAAAATAGGGAACGTTCGTGCTCAGATGTGTGATAACACTGATTATTTCAGCAAAAGAACTATTACTGGTCAGAGATGAGGAAGACTTATTTTCCATATGATTAACATCTATGCTGCTTCTGTTTTTAACACATGTGTGTAGAGCCTGTTAGGATAAGGAACAAAAGACTGAATGGTATCTCGTGGATCATTGCTAAGTCTTCATAAACTCTGATACAGAGAAATCAGCACCAGGGAGAAAGGAAAACCGGTTCTTGTTCCAAGTGATGCGCTCTCTGGGCACCCTGATACCCAGAGAAGACTGCAGAGAGAGGTGTGGAGAGGGTGGCCTGGGGGTGATCTCATGCTGGGCGCCGCGTCGGGCACTTTTGGAGAATCAGCCTCTAACTGAAGGTGCACTTCACAGAAACCCTAAGAGGCATCACTGTCCTCAGTGATAGTCAAGGAAACCCACAATCCCAGAGGTTACGGGCCTCACAAGATTGGAGGGCGAAAACTGAGAAGGATGCCCAAGGGACGTGGCCTGAACTCAAGGCAGGTGAGCCTTCAAACCACCACACTCGCCACATGGGCTCAGGTCACAAACTAAGAGCTCCTGAGGGCAGGGAAAACCAACTGTCTGCTAATGGCACCTGTTAAATATGACTCAGAGGGACATCCCAGGCAGTCCAGGGGCTAAGGCTCTGCACTCCCAAAGCACGGGGCCGGGGTTCAATCCCCTGTCGGGGAACTAGATCCCGTGTGCTGCAAGTAAAGATCCTGCCTGCCACAGTGAAGGTGGAAGGTGCTGCAACTAAGACCTGGTGCAGAGAAATAAACAAAAATCAGTACTAAAAAATAAACATGTCTTAGAGAATTTGATATATATTCTTCACAGCCATTATGAGGTATGTTTACATTTTTAGCACTCGCGCAATGTAAGCTAAATGAGCAGCTGTCCTTTGGAAAGCAACAGAGATGGTCGAAATGCCACGGGCCCCCATGTCAACCAGCCTCCTGACACTCATATCTTTCCCGTGTCATCGCGTCGAGGCAAAGAGCTTAGGCCTTGTCAGCTACTTTGTTACATAAAAGTACTTACTTTATGGAATCTGTCCCCAAACCGTGAGGCATTATCAAATTACCTTCTCTCATTTATTTAATATTTCATCACAGGGCTCAGAATTAACACCATCCTTCGCCTTCACAAACGCTTCTCTGTGTATAGGCCTGTGGGCAGGGAAAACTAATCCACAGAAATAAACCTTCTCTCCGTGTTCGCCAAGGTCAATAACGTTAAAGGACGGACTTCATTTAACTCTGCCTCTATGCTTTCAACCAATGAGCTATGGTGCAAGGGACCATCTTAACACCATGGCCATTAGAGGTTTTGCTCAAATTTTTCCTTTACTTTCTAAAACGCTTCCAAGTCAGACTTGAAAGGACCATCCTTATTAAAATCAAAGATAAAGACCACCCCCCTTTAAGAAGAAAGGCATGCCATGTTGGATTTTTTTTTTTTTTTTTTTAAACAAAGTGTGGCACTTTTACAAACTTGGCCCAGGTTCTTAGGAAGAAAAATAAAAACAGGATGAAACAGAAGAAGCAAAAACAAAGGCTTCCCAGTTCAAAAAATTTTTTTTTCAAGTCTAGTTCATTGGACATGGAGACCACTAAGTATTAAAGGCCTTCAACAAGATAAAGCATCTTTTACTCAATGCCACTAACACAGCAAAGTACACTAGTCTCTAGAATTCCAAACCCAACACATTCTGTTTGGTTCAAGTTTACGTTCATTAGAAGGCAAGACTTTTTCTGTAACAAATCACACACACACCACACCCAATCTCTCTCTCTCTCACACACACACACATACACACACACACCCCCCATGGTGTCAGCTCTTCTAATTCCACAGTCACAGCAGTATCTACCCAGAGAAGTGAAGTGTTTCCACAAGGTTACAAGTGGAAAGATTTACCCTGAAGTTTGGCCTTTTTTACTTTGATGGATGAATTTACAGCCACTTCAAGAGAAGAGAGCCCAGCTCTGAAAGGCAAGCACGCCTGTATTATATTACCGAGCGGTTCACTGTTTTCACAGCTGGGCTGGGGTTTCCTTTCATGACAGTGGCCGCTGTTACCCTGTTCCTCTGCTCAAGACAAGGTTCTTTACGATTTGAAGCAAACAGGGCGGCCGCCTGGGTTCTGCACCCACACTTGTCCAAAGACAGACCCCTTTCTGTTACTTTCTTAACGACCAAAGCGGCTGCAATCAGCCCATCTGCCAACTCCTAGTCTGCCAACTCCTATCCGTTAAGAAGTGGTCAGGAAGGAACAGTTTAAAAAAAATACTCCTCTACTCCATTGAGAGCTTCCAGAAATGAAGTCTCCTCCATCCTATACCTTCAATGTCACAATGTAACTAACTTTTTTAATTTCTGATCAACCTTAGCTCTCACCTTAAAAAAAAAAATGGTATATGCCTTCCTCTCTTGAAAAGATTAAAATCCTTTATGCTTCCAAAGTCACATGGAGGTCCTCAAAACACCATGCTGGGGAAATTCAGCACTTTTCTGAGGTTCACTTTTAAAGGGCCCAAACTGACTTTTCATTCTCCACCGCCTTTAACTTTGTAAGATGCACCTTCTCATAAGCATGACTTAAATTCAGCCGTGAGAGCAAGATAACCCAGGAAGAGGGTTCTGTTCACTTTCTGCTCTCCGCGTCTATCAATGACCTGTCCTAAAACGGGTGACTCCTACAACACCCTCTTATGCAGGAAAATCTGTAACCAGACATTTGCTGAGATTGGTTAAGAAGCAGTAACTACTAAAATGAAGACGCACTAAGGAGACGAAACACAGCGCTCTCCAAGTCCCGTGACGGAGGACTCGGGTTAGCACAGGGCTTCTGCTCAGCCTCCAGGTCTGCAGGGCTCCCCACTCTCAGCAGTGGCAGCCCACGCGGCTGGGCAGAAGCCACAGAAGATGCCCGTGGAGATGATCCTCCCAGATCAGACAGCTTGAGGAGCAGGCTCAGCTCAGTTTTTCTCATTTGTCTCAAGCATGCAGGCTGCCCCTCAAGCATGTACCATTTCAGAGTCTCCAAAGGTGAAGCAGATTTTCTTCAGCGCTTTGAGAGAGATGTACAATAGGAAATGAACATGTAATCAAAGAATTTCTTGGAGGAAAAACAGATCAGGAGTCATACTGGTTGTCATGGACCAAACTGTGTCCCCTTAAAAAGTCATATGTGGAGCTCTAACCTCTGATGTGGCATTAGGAGCTGGGACCTTTAAGGAGGTGATGAAGGTAAAAGAAGCCGTTAAGAATGAGGCCCTGATCCCATAAGACTTGTATCCTCATAAGGAGAGAGACATCAGGGATGTGGGCACGCAGAGGAAGGCCCACGCAACGACATGACAAGGAGGCGGCATCAGCAAGGCAGAGAGAGGCCACAGCGGAAACCAACTGTGCCAACAACTCGATGGCAGACCCTTGCCTCCGCAAAATGTGAAACAGCAAACTGCTGTTTGAGCCACCCAGTCTGCAGTGTTTGCCACAGCAGCCCAGGAAGCTGATACACTTAACTTCTACCAACCTCGGTGTCTGCATCCATGGAGGAAAATAGTGAGAAGCTGTGTTCTAGCAGGGCTGTTAGAAACAGCTGATGAAATACCCACGCAGAGTCCTGGACAAGTAGCAGGTTTCAATGCAACAGGGTTCTTACTAACACAACATCAGCTAAAACGCTCTCCTTGTGATATACATCTCAGATTCTCCTATGGAAATCTAAACATCTGTGCAGGTCACCAAACAGAATAAACGAACCTTAGCTTCTCTAGTAGCTGAGCTATTCAACACTGGTGCCTCAACTTCTCCCAAGAAGTATTTACAGTACAACATGATAAACACCCATGTACAACCCAGAAATTTAAAATAATGTGAAAATCAGGGCTTCCCTGGCAGTCCACTGGTTAAGACTTTGCCTTCCAATGTGGAGAGGGCGAGTTCCATCCCTGGTAGGGCAATGAAGATTCCACATGCCTCATGGCCAAAAATAGGAAAGCAAGAAACAGAATATTGTAACAAATTCAATAAAGACTTAACTAAAAACGTCCCACGTTTAGAAAAAAAAAAATCTTTAAAAAAAAACGAAAACTGTGAAAATCAGGACTTCTCTGGCGGTCCAGTGGGTTAAAGAATCCCACTTCCACTGCAGGGGGCGTGGGTTCAATTCCTGGTCAGGAACTAAGGCTTTCCTGCCCCTTGGTGAAGCCAAAATAAGTAGAAACGTTTCCAAATAGTTTCCGAGGAAGGAAAAAGGGCAAAATAAAGGGAGAGGGGCTTAAAAAAGAAAACATGAAAATCAGTGGTTGCCTGGGGGGAAGAAGGGGGAGGAGACTGACAAATTACGTGGGGCAAAGCAGCAGGAGATTCCCCTGGAGGCTTAAATATGGGTCTGGGTTGGAGGCAGTGGTTTCCTAGGTGTACACATTTGTCAAACGTCATTCATGTATACAACTAAAATGTATGAGTTTTATTAATAACTTATAGTTTTAAAAAGTTGACTTTTTTAAAAAGGGGAAAACGTGCATCCATATCATTAATATTAAAAAAAAAAATCCGATCTATCAGGAATCTGAAGTAGACTAGTTTCTTAAGCATTTAAATGTTAGTTCTGAGCTCCCTGGCAACCTTGGTAAAGGCAAGAAAGTGCCTTCTTTATTACATGAAAAAGAGCATACCAGTTCTTTAGGTGGGATGAGCTCTTGTTTTCTTAACAACTCTGAAATTTTATCAGAGGAATCCTTAAGTGAGAAACATGTGCTAGAATAAACCAAGTGTTGTAAACACTTGCAAATTTCTGTGGCCCTGCAAGCGGCGTGGTCTCTGCCTTTGCCTTTTTAAACATGAAAGCAGCCAGAGAGTAAGTTAATGAGTGAGTATCTCTGCCCCAATAAAACTTTATTTACAAAAACAGACAGGGAGGGCCTGTAGCTGAGCCCACGCACCACAGTTTGCTGACCCCTGGGATAGACAAAGTACTTTTAATATTCAATTCTAAGCTGACCTGAAGCTAAACAAGGAAAAAGCATGGGAGGACATGAAGGTGGCCTTGACCCATAGATGTTTCTATGAAAGAAAACGTTAATATCGAATAGTCACAACAGCCAAGTTCGGAACTCATTTGGATAACAACCACGGAAAACTTAATTTTAGACAGTTTACGAGATTCTATAAAAGCATTTGTAAAGAGAATCTCATTTCAACAAATATAAAAGAAATTTTTTTAAAGTATTCAATTTGCCTCAAGATCTTATGGCACTGTTTGTTTCACCCTGAATGTCATTCAACTTACTATAACTACATCGGCTTTTCATTGCAAAGCTGGATGTTTAACTATAAACTACATCCTGCCTCTCTCTTTGTGTGTAAAATTGACAAATGTGTTGTTTTTGGATTCCAGAATTGTGGAGAAAGCCAACCTAAATGAATTAAGATGACTAATGTGTTGATTCTGCTTCCAGTCCAACAAAATGTTAATGTAAGAACCCGTGTCATATGATGCTCTTTGTTTTAGTTCAAATTTAACATCAAACATAGAGTGAGGCAGTTTCTAAGTAAATTACTAAGCTGAAAATATTCCTTCGGCGTAGCAAGAACTCCATCTTGCTCAAATAAATGGAAATTTGAACATCTTTGCTCAGATCAGCCTAAATAAGAAGTTAGAAAAATGCAAACCTCCATTACAGGGAACAGTATTGATTTCGTCTTTCCATGGAAAGTGGCACAATACTGTGTATCGAGGAAAAGGATTCATTTCAAGTGATTCGCCCATAATCGTGACATCAAGGAACACCCTACACGCAGCCAATGCTTAAGCAAGATGCTGTTTCTCTGGGTGTGCCAGGGAATTAATCACATCTAAGGTGAATGATGACCAAGATAACAGGAATACCGGGGTGAGAAAGACAACCCGTGTGTCGCTGAGCATCCAGCTCGTGACGCAGTATCTGGCACAACTAGCTCTTCTGTAGAATGATGATGTCTTACAAATGTTTTCACTGCATTTACTTAACATTTGGCTGAGGAGTTCCGGTGGCTATAACACACTGCTACACAGTTTTGTTCTAAGTAAACTAACATTAGTTTTTCATCACATAATATTTGAGCAATTTCTATTCCCACGGAGGCAGTAACTATAAAGCTCTGCAAGAAGTGTGGCAAAGCCTGAATTAAATTCCATAAACATCCACCACGGACCTTCCATGAATAAGACGCTAAATGTCACGTCCTGGATGATCAGCTAATTCTAGTATCAAATTTTTCCAGTTTTCTTAAATCAATTACATTTACTGACCACCAAAAGAATGATTTTAATAACTGCCTTCAGTGTGAAAATCAAATTTATGAAGAGATTATTAAAAAAAAAGGAAATCAATAATTAGGGGGGCCCAATCTTTCACAGAAAAAAAAAAAGTAAGAAATTTAAAATTTTATAAGGAAGAATTTAGAAACCTAGGCTCTAGAAATGGAAACTACATAGAATATATGTATTTTGCCCCTAGGTTTTAGATTCAACTATGACAGGCTGTCACTAACTGAATTTTTTTTTCATTACCTGCCAGGTATTTAGGAAATTTCCATTGTTTAGCTAAGGGTAATTCTGAAATCAGTAATACTTTATTAATTACATGCTGAAAAATTTCTATCAGAAAAGCAACCGTTACAATAGAAACATCAACCTCTCCAGGCATATTTTTATTTTCTAATTCTATTCAGTTCAATGATTTTTTTTTTTCATGAATAAAGCACTCTCTAAAGCAAGTATGTGTATTTAACTGCTACTACTAATTATAATTCCTGAAATCTATCAGGATTTCTTAATTCAGGATCCAGGGACTATCCTCCCCACCTCCCAAACCTGCACAGAAATGCCAGGATATGAACACATTGATTACCCCCCTGTGCAAAGAAGCCGGAAATCCCATCAGAGTCTCAAAGGAGCCCAGGGTGCCAAGGGAAAAAAAAAAAAAAAAGATGTTAAAATTCAACAGCCTGGAATTTGAAAAAAAAAAAAAAAGATGAAAGCTGTGAAAACATTTTGCTTGTTCCTCTGAAAGATAAACAGAAAGAAGTATTGTGTACTTGACAAAACAGACGAAATCTCAGAACAAGTCCATCCACAGGAGCTGAACATCCTGGGATCAGAAGGGGACCTCAATCAACCGTTATGAACCCAGAGCCCTGCCCAGCACTCAAGTCATTCCTGCAGCATCGTCAGCAAGCGGCCACCCAGCCTACACTTCGACACCTTTGAGATGGGGAAAGCACCTGCTCGAGGCAGCCTGCTCTAATTCTGGAAAACAGGCAATTTCCTGCTTGCCTCCAACAGGTCATGAAGACCAGACAAGAGAAGAGCTACTTCTGAAGACCACTCACCATCGGGAAGTCCGTTCCAAGCGAGGGGGGCATATTCTGTTTGTCACTGTATCCCCAGGTCCTAGAGTGGCACCGAGTACAGGCGAGCACTCAGCGTTCGTCAAAGGGACGGCCTGTCCATCAGCTGGCAGCATCACTGACAGAAAGGAATGCCTCTCTCACAGCATGGTTCTTAGGGGCTGAACTGTGCCACGCTTAAAAAAACAAAAACAAAAATGTGTGTCCAAGCTATGACCAACCTAGACAGCATATTAAAAAGCAGAGACATTACCTTGCCAATAAAGGTCCATCTAGTCAAGGCTATGGTTTTTCCAGTAGTCATGTATGGATGTGAGAGTTGGACTATGAAGAAAGCTGAGCGCAGAAAAATTGATGCTTTTGAACTATGGCGTTGGAGAAGACTCTTGAGAGTCCCTTGTTCTGCAAGGAGATCCAACCAGTCAATCTTAAAGGAGATCAGTCCTGAATATTCATTGGAAGGACTGATGCTGAAGCTGAAACTCCAATACTTTGGCCACCTCATGCGAAGAGTTGACTCATTGGAAAAGACCCTGATGCTGGGAAAGATTGAAAGGAGGAGGAGGGGACGACAGAGGATGAGGTGGCTGGATGGCATCACCGACTCAATGGAGATGAGTTTGAGCAAGGTCCAGGAGTTGGTGATGGACAGGGAGGCCTGCCGTGCGTGCTGCAGTCCATGGGGTCACAGACAGTCGGACACGACTGAGTGACTGAACTGAACCCCCAGAACCACAGAAGGTGGCTTTATCTGAAAACTGGGTGTTGACAGAGGTGATCAAGCTGAAATTAGATTGTTAGCTCCAATCCACTGTGACAGGTGTCTCTATAAATTGGACATTTGAAGACAGAGACAGTCACACACGGAGGGAAGACGGTGTGAGGACACACGGGAGAGCCAGGCAGGGCATCACGTGAAGGTGGGGAAGAGATTGGAGTTAGGGTCTGCAGGCAGCCAAAGAGGCAAAGAAGGACCCTTCCCTAAAGGCTTCAGAGGGAACGCAGCCCTGCCGACACCTTCATTTCACACTGCAAGCCTCCAGAGCTCGGAAACGATTAATTCCTCTCCTCTGAGCCACCCAGGTTGTGGTCCTTTGTTCCGGCAGCCTGAGCAAATTAATCCGACAGTGGATGAGGTCAGAGCCCCAGGGCTGATTCACACTCCGGACAGTCTGTAGCCCTTGTGGGAAGCCTGGGGTGGACAGGTCGCATCGGGGCACAGAGTGCCGAGCGACGGTGCCGGGACGCACGGGCCGGGCACCCCTCACACCCGCGGTGCCCTTCCTGGTCCTGTCTCCCCCCGGCCACTGCTGCTGTGGCCAGCAGCTCCGTGCAGCCGTCGAGCCACTTGACACAAACGCAGCCGGACAGCCGGACACGGGGCCGGCTGCGGCGTGCACCCCCAGTCCTACTGCGGAGCATGGCATGCCCGCAGAAACCCGCCTGGGGGACACAGCTGCACACCCCGAAGGGCTGGGCGTTAACAGCGAGGCGCCGCTCCGGCCTGCTGGGCTGGGAGGGCGCTCCCCCGCGCCTGCAGGCTGGCAGCCCTGAGCGTGCCCCACAGACCCCCTCAGAAGGCCCCCGCGCTGTCTGCGCCACGACACGCCCTGCCCTGCTCGGCCCGCGTCCCTGTTTAAGCCTCCGTCCCACACCCATGCTCCCTGAGCACGTCCACAAACCACCTGCAAGTAAGACTCTGGCTCCGGTTCTGCTCTGAGGGGGAACCTAAGCTGAGACGAAAACCTCTTAAAACACTTTCAATACACGACACAAACCCACTAGCTTAGTTTTGATAAAACCTGACTCATTGCACACGTCTCCCCCCTCCCCCTGCCATTCTAACTGGCCGAACTCTGCTTCCCTATAGAACTCAGTCCACTGGTCCACCTCTTTCCCTTGAAGAAGACCGAGTCCACCTCTCTCCTGCAGGACTATCACAAGGACTAATTAACGCCAACCTCTTCTGCCACCAGCTAACCAACGGGCACTGTGAGGACGTGACTCGATTTGCCAGCCCGTGGCTTGTCCGGGCTCCAACCAGAAGTGAACACAATGTTCTAGGTGTGGTCTGATCACTGGCACTGTTTGCCTTTCTTGACCCCCAAAACCACGAAAGCTTCAGCCACCCAAATGCACAAGCAGGCTGTCTTGCCTCAGAGGCTTTACTGCTGGAGATGCTAAGGGCTACAAGGAACGTTGCCCGGTAGAAACTCCCAAGCAGCTGGAGGTAACAGAGATGCCCAAGGCCGGCTGAGGCTGAGAAGGCCCACCTTTACCACCGGCACCCCTCACATGCTGCGGGGGCATTAAGCACTTCCACCCTGCTCCCCCAGCCTGAGCGCGTGGCCTGTGCAAGCCTGGTGATCGTCTAGGGCAGCAGGGGGATTGCAGCTGAAGGCAGGCGGCCGTCAACTGACTACTCAGAGTGAGGGCCCCCAAGTGTACCCTCCTTCTGGACAACTGTCAGCGTGCGGCCCCCTGGAAGGCTGAGCTGAGCAAGGGATTTCCACTCCCTGGAGTGAGGCGCGCACTCCCTGCGCTGCGCTTTCCTCTCCCACTCGGGTCTGTTGTCTGCAACGCTCACGTGCTACAGGAAAAGCTGAGGCTTGCGCTCGGTGGCTGTGGAACGAGAGAGGCCTCCCTTATTCTGTCTCTTCTGCTAAAAGCCTGGATGCGGTCCAAGCTGGGCGTGGGAAGCCAGGGCTTTGCAGAAATCCCTTCTGCAATCCACTGGCAGTTGCATCCGCTGCCCAAGGGCAGTCAGACAAAATCAGCAAGTATCTGTCAAACTCCCAAAGCGGGACAGAGACTGATGGGTGAAGGCATCCCGCAGCAGGTCGGTCGATGAATCTAAAACTTGAGTGGCTTTTCTTCCCTATTCCGTACAACAGTGCACCGGACATCAGCTCCTTTTTTAACCCCCAAGAAAACACCTAGCTTCCTCGGTGCTGGCGTCCACACGATCGCGCCCACTGTTGAGAAGTTAAGAAAAGAAACCTAAAACTGAGACCCAACAAGCAAAGGTAAGGAAACTCATGGTGGACACGACAAGGCGACAAACACCACGCTGGGCACCATCACTGCACCTCACTGCCCTTGAAACCACCAGGTTGGCGTCACACGCCCGCTTCACGGGCGAGGACAGGGTGCAGGGCTCAAGCGTTACCAAGTTGAAAAGCACAGAGGTTTTTTCCTATTTTTTTTTCTTTTTATTAAAAAAAAAAAAAAAGCGTATCTAATTACCTAGGGAAGAGCGAGGGCTCACAATCCGAAACGAAACCAGGCAGTGGACAGGCGTGTACGCTGCGGTCCTGCTGTGCCCAGGCTTCGCCACTGTGGCCAGCTTCCCACTTCGCACACGTCTCTCTGGGTGCAGGGACCCCAGCTGTGTTCCTACCCCTGCCCTCACTGACCCCCCGCCCTGGCGGCCGGGGCAGCCGCGTGGTGGGACGTCCAGGAGGGAGCGCGGGGCCCACAAGCCCGCCTCTCCTCTCCTCCCGGGCCCTCTGTGCTGGCTGCGGGGGTGGGCTCTGCCCCCAGGGGTGGGGGAGCTCTGCCCTGCCTCTGAGGATCAGAAAGCCCACAGCCCCCCCGGAGAGGCCGCACTCCCTTGCATGAGCAGGATGAGGCGCCAGCCTTCTGGTCCCCACACGAGGGCCCTGCTTCTCTCTCAGGGCAGAACTTGGCAAAGGGGGGAAATACACCCTCTGCTGGGGCCTTCAAAGCCCCACACCTCTTTATGGGCGACCTGACCAATCTAAGCTCAAATTCCTCTCGTTTAGAGTAAGATGTTCTATGCACCTCAAGTCACCGTAATTTAAGAAGAGTGAGGCTGCACATTTCAAATCAGTGTGGAATTTATAAACAGATGGGGTATAACAGTACACTATTAGGTTCTGTCCTCTAGACCCAAAGTTCACAAGTCATATGATAAAGGCTCGCTCCAGTGAGGTCTTGGCTATTTGCGGTGTTTTCAAAACCAAATGTTTCTGTGTTTTTAACCTTCAATACTTGGTACGATAGAAGTGGTAATAATGTGCCACTTTATCTATGAAACGGAGTTCTGTATACCAATAAATTCTGGTTTAAAGAAATAAAAAAAAATTAAGTTGAGAGCCATGTGAAAACCAACACTGAAGTACACAATCAGGAGACAAACCCGAAACTCTTCTCACCACGTCCTGGGAGTTGCAGGAACCTGTGCCCATCTGAATCTATTCCACAAGCTAATCCTTTTTCTCAGCTCTGCATCATTCCTTGTTTCACTGTATCGCTGTAATTTTTAAAAAGCATAGGCATATCGTGAAATCCCATGCTTTGTAAAAGATTCCATTATAAGAGTAATCATTATTGAACCTTTTAGCCCAGATGTAATTTCTTACATGTTACAACAAGTTTGGCACGCATTGTGAATTTCAGCCAAGGTTGATAAAGTTCAATAACTTGGCTAACCAACCATGTGTACTACTCATTATAGAAGTAATAAATAGATTCATCAAAATGGACATGAAAAAGCCATAAGAAAATCGGATCCCATTTCCAGCCTGACGCCATAAAAGCACCTCCTGGACTTTAATGTAATTTTATATATAGTTATCACACCTACTCATCATTCAATATCAAGCACGTATAAGCCAATCAGCTACCTGCATTTGCATGCTGGATAAATTCCAGTTACAGGGGCGAACTCTATTCTAGGGATCTTGAAAGTCACATGAACGCGCACACACACTTCAGTGTTCAACGTCTGTGTGTGAGTGCAAAGTCACTCAGTTGTGCCCGATGCTTTGCGACCCCATGGACTATAGGCCCTCAGGCTCCTCCGTCCATGGGATTCTTCAAGCAAGAATATTGAAGTGAGTTGCTGTTCCCTCCTCCACGGGATCTTCCCGACCCAGGGATCAAACCAACATCTACTGAGTCTCCTACATTGCAGACAGATTTTTTTTTTTTTTGCCACTAAGCCATTGGGAAAACCCGTGTTCAACTCCTGAAAGATTTCATATCAAGTAGAAAGGGAAATCAGACAGAAACGCCTAGAAATGTCATTTTCCTTCCTATTATCTTTTTGGGTCAGTTTTAGCAGAAGTGGTTTAATTTTTATCCCCCAGTAATACTTTCAGTCTAATTATTCTTTTAGCCTCTTGATAATTGAAAAATTTAGTAGAAAGAAAAGAAAGCCTGATTTAGATCAATGTCATGGATGGAAGAAAGAGTCTCAGTTCACAGAACGAAGAGTCTCCTGTGATCCAACATATAGGAGTCGAGAGAGCTGGCCTCCAGAATCAGAACACAGTTAACAGAATTCCCTCTATGGGGTAAGAGAACCTGAGTGAGTTCCGAGCTCAAAGTCCAAGCTCTCCCTGCTGCCTTTCTCTCTCTTGTGCTTCCAAAGAGAAATGCGGAGACGACTTCAAGCATTCATGTTCAAGGAAACAAAAACCTTCCCTTCTCAGAGAGAAGTCCTCCCCAACACCTGGTCAGCACAGTGGAGCCGTCGGAGGCGGACGTGGAGAACTGGTGCTGACGAGCCAAATGCAGGGCAGGAGCTGCGTCGTGGAGGGCAGGCCGTGGACACGGCGGGGAGGAGGGGTGGGCCAACTGGGAGCAGCACTGAGACAGGCCCAGCACGCCGAGGACAGCAGCGCCGAGACAGTCTATCGCGGCGTGCGCGGCACGGCGTGGGAAGCCGCCCGCGGCACAGGGGTGAGCCCGGCGCTCTGCCCACCCAGAGGAGCGACGTGGAGGCGGGGGGGCGGCTCACGAGGGTGGGGACATGCGCATACTCAGGGCTGGTTCAGGCTGCTGGGTGGCAGAAACCAACACAACATGGAAAAGCAATTATCTTCCAATTAAAAATTCTAAAAACTCAGGCTGCGTGCTGCCCTATCCTTGCTAATCCTCTGGTGGAAAAACAAGAGCGCCCGGAGGCGCGGCACCCCAGCTCCAGGAGGTGCGCCTGTGGAGAGAGTCTGCACCCTCCCCGCTCAGCAGGGCCTGTCTTCATCCCCGAGGACAGAGGAGCCCGCGGGGTCCACGCTGCAGGGCCCACATGCCCGCCCAGCCGGGATGCCTCAGCGTGCGGGCGACACCCTCCCCTTGCTCCGAGCCTCACTCTTGCCCTCTTCTCTCTCGCCGCACCCGCAGCACGCACACCAGACACTGCCTCTCCTTGCAGCTGAAGGCTTTCCTCTGGATTTTCTCTCTTGTACACACCAGCACAGCGGGATCAGCGTGTGACAACATTATAAATATCCTCATACCCTCCTGGTTCTTTTCACGTCTACCACGGAGGGGAAAAAAAACACAATCAAGCTTTCCAAAATCCGAGCTATGCTCCTCAAAACAAGGAAGATCGTCCCTACTATTAATTAAATAAGCAGCACCCACTCATCATGACCTTCCCCAAATACCGTGGAGCTGTTAACTCAGCCTAAGCAGGACATCACAACAGCACAGTGCTTTATTTTCTCGAAAAGTTGGCAACCGCCGGACTCTTCCAAGAGCTTAAATACCATAATGACAGATACTGATGTTCAGAAAGATTAAAGTAAAATATGAAACTAAACAGAGAACACAGAGATGAGCCAGAGACGGGCTCTGAATCACAGAAGAAAAAGAAAACTCTCACACCGATTGTCATGATGAGAAAAAGCTTACGGAAACTAAGGAAGAGGGCTTAATGGCTCCCCAAAGACTTAAGGGATGGGTAAAATTCAGCAGGCTAACATTACAAGCATTCTGTGCACAGAAAACAGTTTTTTCAACGTCCACATGATCGTTTATGGCAACGCCCAGAATTAAGAATATCAGTAAATTTCTAAGCAGAGATTTCAGAGAGCTATGCAGAAATGTCAGGAGGAGTGGAGAGTTTTCTATTATGGACTTTATTTAAAACAAAGCCAGCTTGCGAGCATGTTGACTCTAAGGTTCAGTACTAATATTTAAGCAAACAGCTGAGTCAACATGAACAGTGTTTGCTGTTCCTTACTTGTCACAGGAGTTGATTCTCCCCACTGATGCGGAAGAGCGCACACGTGCACACACACACAAAGAACCATAAAATATAAAACCCAGCTTCCTGAAGCGAACAGTCAAGGAACGTGGAAGAAGGCACACAGAGCCCCCTAATACCCATGCAACGTGCACACAATCTGTTAGGTGAGCAGAAGCTAAACCTGCAGTCACTTGCTTCTACACGTGACAACTCTGTCCCTACCCTGTTCAACTCACTCCTGAGTGCACGCCTCTCTTATGTAAACCCGCGTCCCTCGCGTCAACCTCCTAGGACGTGCAGTGTAGAAGCTTTGGTAGTTCAGCTTCTACATTCCTATAAAGCCACTGGCATTTCTTCCTTGGGAGTTAGTTCGAAACTGTTCCACTTTCAGGTACTTCTCTGTGGACAGTTTAAACAGAACACATAATGATGACTGCTGTAGCCTTTGAACATTATTCACTTCTTCAGTCCAGACCGGACCAGCTTTACAGTCACTGAAACACGAAATCTGGAAGTCACTCCTGAAGACTGAGTGTGCCATCCAAAAATTTTCAGAAGCCTGAAATTCAGCTGATGTTTAAATTTTATATAATGGATAATAAAAAAAAAAATCTGCTTGGAGTTTGTAAACCCCAATACACCATCTGAAAATGTGACCACTTTCCCTGACGCCGCGACAAAATGTAAAATTCGAAGTCTGAGCAACGATTCTCCACCTCGTGGTCAAACACTGAGCTTTGCTGCTGCCACACCATTTGAGGAGCTGAGAAACTGAAAGAGGCAGAGAAGAACCGCGGCAACTGTAACCGCCCGCTGGTGTACCCTGTCAGATCAACACCAGCGTCAGCAGAGCTCCGCTATGCGGTCGGCGGCGTGCCGAAGGGAGGGCTGAGAGGTCCAGGGCCGAGTCCAAGCGCGGAGGCAAGCACAGAATCCAGCGACAGGACAGCCAGCCAGGACCGGGAGGGCAATCTGCCCGCCAGTGAAACGAGGAAGCCTGCCATTCAAACCAACCTCGAATTTTTAGCACATACCATCTGAGCGGTAGGCCGATCTGCTCAGACTATAAATACAAACATCAAAAGGCAGACAGACATTAAAAAAAAAAAAATGCTAACACAGCTGTACGCTTATTAGCACAAGGCAAGAAAAGGAAGTGTGGATTAATACAAATGACAGGTAAAAGCCATGGCACCCGACCACAGATCCAGGCTTTGTTCAAGCTAACGGTGACTTTTCGCTCACCCCGTACTTACTTGCAGGTTTTGCCTTCCTTCATAGTTACTCGGAAGAGGCCAAAGTGGAGATGAAGCTTAAGAGGAATCAGAGACTGCCAGGAAGACTTAAAGAGCATCAGTCAAGCCAGCGAACCTTGTCTTTCATTTACAAGAACATACCTGGTGATTCACTTGTAGACATCTCAAGAATTAAACAAAAAAGGCTTTAGTATCCTGTGCTTTTAAATACAGAGAATTATAGAAGTAATTAGAAACTACGTGTGTACATGTGTACAGGGAAATGTGTGGTTAAAAAAAAAAATTATCCCGTAAAGCAAACTGATGCAAACGTCCTCTAGAAACAGAAAGGTCAAGTAGCCAAGATTCTGGGTAGCCTCAGCGCTAAAGAGGCACGGGGCCTTGTCTGGCTCCGGGCTGAAGACCTGGCACCCAGCTCTCAGCGATCAGTCTGCCGACTGCAGGAATGACGGAATCGAGGGCACAGCCGTGACAAGCTGGCACCTAGTTCCCAGCGGTCAGTGTTTGCTGAGAGCAAACCTGCCAGCCCGGTCTCCCGACACCAGGGCTCCAGGCTTGAGAGTCCATACAGACCAGGCGGGCAGCAGGACGCGCTCCCCGGAGACAGCCTGAGTGCAGTTCTGCTCGCAGGCCACACGGCCCACTGGGGCCTGCTCTTCTGATTTTTTTGAGAGTCAGAACTCAAAGATCTCTTGTTGTTGAGTCGCTAAGTCGTGTCCGACTGTTTGCCACCCCATGGACTCTAGCCCAGCGGGCTCCTCTGTCCATAGGTTTCCCCAGGCAAGAATATTGGAGTGGGTTGCCATTTCCTCCTCCAGGGGATCTTCCCGGCCCAGGGATCGAACCCACGTCTCCTGCATTGACAGGAGGATTCTTTACCACTGCGCCACCAGGGAAGCCCCAACTCAAGACTACTTTTAAGTTAACTCTCCTGATTTTAACCTGTTGGCAACTCATCTGAAACAAAACCAGCAAACAAAACCAGAAACAAAACCACAGGTCATTTCTGCGCAGACCAGACCAACTATCTGAGGCCAGATCCAGGCTCCAGCCCCCGGTGACCCCTCCGTCCCAGCTGGGAGGCTCCACCCGGGACCAGGCGGCTCCCAGAGAGGGCGCGCAGGTGGGGGAGGGGCCCCCTCCCCCAGTCACGTCACGTGGGTCGGAAGTCAGTCAGCAGCACTGCCGTGTTGGCAACATTTAGACGCCATCCTGTCCTGGACAGACTCAGACCGGAGGACAAGGGCAATCACAGGGCTGCTCCCAAACTCACAGCACCCAGGCACCTGGCCAGACACAGCCGAGGAAAAACCACCGCCCAGCACAAAGACCCCAGCAGGAAGGGGGGCAGAGGCGTGGGACAGGAGGCTCTGATGCTGCAGAAGAGTCCCTGCGGACGACCCACCGCCTTCTGTGGCACCTGAGGAGCGGCCCCCGAAGAGCCCACATCCGAGGCCCAGAGCCTGAGTCACCCTGCGGCAGAAGGGACTCTGTAGATGTGAGGACAACGGTCCAGAGATGGGGACGTCCTGCTGGTGCAGCTGGACCCCAGGTGATGAACGGTGTTGCTCTAAGAGGGAGATCTGTCTACAAGAGGAGAAGGGGACGCAGTGGGGAGTGACACGTGTTCACGGTCGAGGAAAAGTCCACGGGCCAAGCCTCTCAACAAGCGAGGAGGGGACTTCCCTGGTGGCCCAGTGGTTAAGAACCCACCTGCCAACCCAGGGAGGTTTCACGTGCCGCGGAGCAACTAGGCCCGTGCACCATGAGAATGGAGTGCTCCAGAGCCCATGCTCTGCACAAGAGAAGCCGCTGCGACAAGAGACCCGCGCGCCTCAACCAGAAAGGAGCCCCGCTCGCCGCAACCAGAGAAAGCTCCTGCGCAACACACAGACCCGGCGCAGCCAAAAATCACTTAAAATAACAATTTTAAAGAATAAAACGGTGAGGAGGGGATGTCCCTGGTAGTCCAGTGGTTAAGACTCCATGCTTTCACTGCAGGGGGCACGGGTTCGGTCCCTGGTTAGGGAACTAAGATCCCCCGGCATGCCACATGGTGTGGCAAAAAAATAGAAAAAAAAATAAAAAGGTGAGAAAAGAGGGTCTCCCGATGGGGGCCCTGCCAGATCACCTGACCTCAGCCATCAAGACTGATTTCAGACTTCTGACCTCCAGGGCTGCAGGCGAGCAGGATGGTACTGTTTAACAGTTAACTTGTATGCGTGTGTGCCCTTGGGTAAGCGACAGGGTCCCATGATGACACGCAGACACCACAGGCTCAAGCCCCTCCCTGGTCAGGCCAACGGGACCATGAAAGAGAAACACCAGGCAATCGGCCGTGGCCAGGCTCGGTACAGAAAGGCCCTCAGGCACAGAGATCCGCGGCTCCCAAGTCAGCTTTTTAGGCTGAAAGCAGGGTACCCTCTGCCAAAAACCTGACTCTGCTCCCTGACTGAGACGTCCCCCTGGATGCATCTGTTAACTCTGCACCTTATCATACACTCAAGCTGGTACAAGGACCTGGAATGGAAACTTCCTTTCCTGAGAAAGCTGTAACAGCATTTTTTTTTTTTTTATCCCCGCAGTAATGCCACTTGGGGGGCTTCCCTGGTGGCTCAGAGGTTAAAGCATCTGCCTCCAATGCAGGAGAGCCGGGTTTGATCCCTGGGTTGGGAAGATCCCCTGGAGAAGGAAATGCTAACCCACTCCAGTATTCTTGCCACTTGGAATAAAGTGATCATATTTCAACTGATAGAAAGAAGCTTCTCAAACCCAGCTCCGGAGAGGCGACGCCACAGCCGCCCTCCTGTACGATGCAGCAGGCAGAAAAGTGGCAGGCAGTGAACAGACCTGAAACTGAAAGATGCGGAGAGTTTTGGGAGCCATCCTTCCAGCCACCGGTGGCTGCCACTGCACAATCTGCCCGTGTGGAAGAGATTGATTATTTTCATCCTCTGGCTTTGTGTGATCACCAGGAAAACAGCTTCCACAATGGAGGTGTTGCTGGCGAATTCACCGATGTTACACAAGCCAAGAGCACCCCATCCTCGCTCACCGTGATCCTCTGTCTTTACTCAGCACTGTGAGCAGAGGTGCAGAAGGGCCGGGGAGGCTGCAGCCACGGCAACCGGAAAACACGCCGTCCAAGGCCCAGCAGCGCTTTCACCTACAGAAACTCGGCGTGGTGACAGCCTCCTCAGAGACGCCCTGCTGACCCCAGGCCTCTGCTCCCGAGGATCCGACTGGCATCACACGGCCTCTCAACCCTGGGTGGCACAGCCTCTCTCAAAGTCTCCTAGTCATCACCACCAAATCGAGGGTCCGAGGCTCAGCAAAGGTACTTGACGTCTGGTTACCTTTCTGAACTCGGAGAAGAAGCTCGCCAATACCTAACAAAAAAGGATCCACGCTGATGGGTTCTTCCATAGTTTCAAGTGAATGGGACAGCTAATCTGGGCGTTTATACTTGATATTCCAGGCAGCCCTGTAAACCATCACAAACTCAAATGAACCAGAGCTCTGATGCTAGGCTTTTGGAATAAAGATGTTACTACGATGCACCCACTTAAGGTTTAATAGTTTTCCTTCCTTTTTTCCTCCCAAATTTAACTGATCTTTTTTTTTTTTCTTCCGTGCCTGCAAGAAAAATAACCTCATCCTTCACTTGACTCTTTTTCCTGGATGCATCTACCATCTGACCTCCAAACAAAAAAAAATAACTCAAATGTTTCCCTTAATACCAAAGACAAGTAGATGCCTAAAACAGTTTATTGAAAAAGGTCATTTTAGGACAAACTCGCAGATATGACAGCAGCCTTTCGAGTATCCGTGAACCAGGAAGCCAGGAAAATACCAAACTAATTTCAGTAACTTGATCGCCCTGCCTCCCGTTACCGAAATGACTGCAGTTCATTAAGTGCCTGCAGTGTAGGGCAGACAATTCCCTGGGTATTCTGGGGTTCCCATCTTTAACAACTCTGCAAAGCAGAAAAGGTGTCCATGTCTCCCAGGTGCAGAACCAGAGCTCAGAGAAGGAGAGGAACTGGGCCCAAGTCACTCAGACAGGACGTGGTCTAGGCCAGGTCTGGAAACTGGGTCACGTCGGCTTCCCGAGTCCCGAGCTCTTCCCTGGCACCCTGCTGCCTCTCCAGACAGAAACCGGCCACCTATCTGGGTTCCCCGACTGTCAGCAGAACTATTTTCAGCAGTGGTATGACTTCACCACACGGGAGCCAGGCTCATCAAATAAGGTAATGCATAGCAAGGCTCTGAAGAGGGGCTCCAGCCACGAAGAGACGATTTGGGGGGAGACCTGCAAAACCCAGAGGACCGGATGTGACCTGTGCATCATCATGGGACTCAAGCTCCACTGCAAGCTGACCAACCTTGAACCTACAGGGTGCCCCCATCCACAAACATATGCGAAGCAGGAGTGCCTGTGATGGGAGCTGTAGCCGGTGCGAGTGATGAGACACAGGCTTACAAGTTGTTAGCGAAGCCAGCTGGGGGCTGAGGCCAACTTCCTTCTCATGGATTGCCTCTGGGTCCCAACACTGAATGTGGAGCTACACAACAGATGCTTTGAGGTAAATTAACTTCTGAGACGAAGGGACGTTTTGAAAATTAAATTATGCCATGTGAATCAAGCAATCAATTAGCAATCAATACATATCCAACAGTTACGCCTGTAAAGATAATTCATAAAAGAATGCATACAGGGACCTCCCTGGCAGTCCAGGGGTTAAGAACCTGCCTTCAAATGCAGGGGACAAGGGTTGGATCCCTGGTCTGGGAACTGAGATCTCGAATGCCTCGGAGCAACCAAGTCCACACAGCGCCACTTCTGAGCCCCCGCGCCCAGAGCCCGTGAGAGCCCGCGCTCCACAGGAGAAGCCACCGCGGGGAGAAGCCTGCGTGCCGCAACCAAGGAGCAGTCCCCACTCGCCACGACTACGGAAAAGCTTGCAAATGGCAAGACCCAGCACAGGCAAAACAAATAATAAAAGAATTAATTAAAATCATTAAAAAAAAATACAAAAGGCCAAACATAGGAAAAGCTGATTAATCTAATCAGAGATGTGCAAATTTAAGTGATATTGTTTAAAAAAAGGCTAAATGCCAAAACTGACAAGGATGCAGAGCAAATGGGCATTTAAATTGCTTCAAGCTTCCGGGGGTGTGGTTTGACAGAACAAATCAAGATTTTAAGTTTAGGAAACACATCCCCTGACTCAGCAATTCCACTTCCAGAGAATAAACCTATTGGAATAGTCACCAATGGGCAGAAACATTTAATTACAGAATGTTCATCTCCATTCCACAGCTATCCAAATGCTGAAATCCACCCAAATGTGCCACAGAGGGGAAACGGTTAGAACCATATAATGGCTATGCAACCCCTTATGATGCTGTAGAATATTCTATGGCAGCAAAAGGTCTTCATGACCACAGTTTAAACAGAAAAATCACAGAAGAAGCGAAGGAAAAAATGCTGGGAGTCAAACAGACTACATATTGACAGTGACTCTTGGTTGGTAAGGATTTGAGGTGGTTTTTCTTTTTTTTCTTATCTGTATTTTTGTTTTCACTTATCTGCATTTTCTCAGTTTTCCATAAGGAGCACGTTTTATAACAATAACAAATAATTCTGGACCAGCACCTGGCACATGTTTGAGTTTGATAAATGCCAGCTCCTGTCCCCCAAGATGCTTTCCCCAAGCTAACTTTACAGTGACAGCAAACGGGAGTTCTTCTGACCGAGAAACTATCCGAGTACTAACCCATGATCATCCAGCAGTCCCGAGATCTCAGGTCTCCACCCTCCCTTCAGACACCACACTGGCACACAGCCTGGCACAGAGCGGACTCTGGTAGATCTTTAAGGTACACTTGTTGACTTCAGATAGACTGGATAAGCTGCTGGGGAAGAGCGTGGGCAGGACTCAGCCCTGTTCCTCTGAGGAAGGGAGCAGCAAGGGGAAGAGGGCCCCAGGCACGGACTCGGACGTTCTCTGCTCTGGTTTTGCAGGTACCCATGGCTCAGGAGCTGTGTGACCTTGGGCAGGTTACCTGACCTCTCTTGGCTTTCAGCCAGACACAAGTTCAGGACAGCTTGTGAGCACTGCAACGAGAATTTTAAATAAGACAAGGGGTACAGAACATCTGCAAATTCTAAAGAGCTGTTGATGTAAGACAAAAGGACAGCGATCAGTCAACACTAAACTGGAATAACAAAGCACCCTTCAGAAGTGAGGGTGGAAATGAAACGGTCTTGTTTCTTTTCACTTCAGTTTCCATGCAACTACACCAGAAACCTCCCTGATTCGGAACTCTGTCCCTCTTTCCAGCAGATCATCTGTTCCTGCGAGAGGCCTGGTTCCACCCGCCCTGTCGGCCCTCCCAGCCTGCGGAGGCAGGAGTATTACAAGCACCGGGAAGACTGCCTCCCCCGTCTCACACACATCAGCGCCCGCACCCACCCCACAGCTCTGCGCCTCGCTGGAGCACGCTGTCTCAGTCATCCTCTCGGGCTCTAGAGAGGACAGCCTGCTTTGGTTTCAGTGACAGCACTGTCTCAGTGAGGCTTCTAACAAGAAGGATCCCGAGAACCAAGCAGCACAGCCTGGTAAACACGTAACACTTCAGAGCCCATCCCTGTCACACAACTCGTTAGATAAATAGAGGGACGCTTCCCGTTCAGTTCATCTACAGGGCGCCGTGCAAACACTGACCCTTCAAGAAACACAGTGTTGCTTGCTTACTAAGCCGAAGGAAGAATCAGAAATTCAGGCAAGAACCTCTTAAGTTTCTGGAATTTGCTTTTTTATCAATCTATGGACTTAAGAGATCTTTGCATGAAGGCCCTTCTTCTACTGACTGCCCTGTCCCCCCCAGAAGTTACTCTGGAAAAGGCTGAGGACTTGGATCTGGGTGGGGGTGAGTGTGTGTCACTGCAGAGAATGAAGAACAAACGCGGCATCATCCTGCATCACCCTAAACAAGCAATGGTCAAGGGGGTTCCGACAGCCAGCAGGCCTTTCATCGTCAAGTCTGGAATGATTCCCACAACAGCCACAGAGTTTTAACCATTTTTACGGAACAGACAATGAAAGCATCTGTAAAGCAATGAGCAGAACATTTTAAGACTGGTGAAGGAGTTTCACACCATTACAAGTATATTCGCAATGCTTGCTGGCTCTTTTCATTTTGGAGAGAGAAAAAGGTTGCTGAGAGAGAGAACAGAAATAAAAGCATGTAATATGGTGTATTCATTTTGTCCCCGTTTAAAATTTGAAAATAAGTAGTTTCATAAAGCCAAAAGGATTTTCTCTTCTGGGTCAAATTTCTGTTTGAAAGCTGAAGCATACAATTAATGGGTTGCCTCCAACTTCGGGTTACAGAGCCAAAATAAAAACTACCATCCTTAAGATCTTGTACGTGAAGATACAGGCCGTCTGCTTCATATTAAGTATTTGGTTTAACGTGGCCTCTCTTAGTTAAGAAACATATACTAAGCCCAAAAGGACACATTTTCTTTCTACTGCAAAAACGTATCATTACTAAGCAATCTAATTACAATAAATTATATAACACTGAGTAGGCTGGGGGAGAGAGGCAGAGAAATTCTATATTGTTAGAAAAAACTAAGATCACCAAGGCCTTCTAAATGAACCTTAAACAGCGGTATTAGAATTTAAATATTACAATTTCCACTTATAAATTAAAAAACCACATTATTGATAGGCCAGCACACTCAAAACCAATAATGTCATGAGAACACATGCCCTTGTGTAATCTGGCAGAATGGGCTGCTCCCTGAGCACAATGGGCCTTTTCACTAAATGGATCTCTTCATCCTTGGAATTTCATACCAGGAAAAAAGGGGGAGACGAGAGGAAGGGGTGAGAAAGAGAAACAAGCCTGACACTAGTAACAGTCTTCAGTGTGAACTGTTTCACCAGGAAGCACAAGCCCTGAAAGGTATGTTAGAAAAGCAAAAGGCATTATTTAACAAAAATGAAAGCAAGACCCCGCTGAGAGGAAGGAAACTGGACTGAGACGCTACTGCTTTTGTTTAACTGTATCAAAGGGCAACAGCGCCCTCTAGTGGAGAGAAAATATAAACCTATAGGAAGACATTTCTCTTCTAGGTAATTCATGCAAAATACACAGAACCCTTTCTTTCCTCACAACTGCTATGTACTATGCAAAAGCAAAAAATCAAATATTTTATATTGGGGGTTAAGTGAAATAACTGACAAGTTTTCAAACTTGATAAAATACTTGTAATCTCAATTAGGGTGGAACTATTTTTAAATACTTCTTTTTAAGTGATGATTTTAAACCATTTTGGCAATGAATAGCAGCTTGTATGAACCTCGTTTTTTATGTTTATTTATAACAAATAAATTAAAATCTCAACATACATGCAAGTATGAAATTCAATTGACCTCATCTGACAAAAAATTTTTAGTTGAATCTACTGAGGCACATATATCATTTACATACTATCTATTGCATACATTTTTAAATAAGCTTTTAAATATGATTACCAAATTATGAGATGAGGCTCATTAGGATATTTCAGTTGACCTCTTCATTAAGATATATGGCTTCTCAAATATTCTGATCATGTGATTCCCATGTATATTCAATGTCTAAGAATATTTAAATGTAAAAAAGTTTCTTTAATTCAGAAGTACTAATTCTCAATTTTTACATAATATTATTCAAGGACTTCTTTCAATACTGTCAAAAATCTCAATAGTTTCTCGGAATAACTGCCAAATCATTTCACTTACATGGGTGTATTTGATCATAAAAGAGAGATAGTCACAAATGTTTTTCATTTAAAATGGGGGTCTGAATTCCCAAAAGATCATTTAGATTACTTCAAAAAATTCCCCTCCACTTAATAAGCACCAGGTTCTTAAAAAGAAGATAAATGTCACGATCCCACTAGTTTAAATCTTGTTGACAACCAGAAAGGAGACTGCAATCCGGCATTTCAAGATCCCAAGTGTAATGATCCCATATGAGGGAGTTTTAACCAAGAAAACGACTCCAAGGCACCCTCTTGGCCTTGAACGTATGGGATCTTTTGGAATAACTGGGACGGGGGGAGTCAATGGTGTGATTTAGGCCAGAAGGCAAAATTTAGTTACACTAGGTGTAGAAATGAATAACAAAGATCTGAGGGTGGAGTGGAAGGGATTCTGGTGGGTTGAAAACCTTCAGGATGAATACACTTTTCCACACGAAGAAAAGCACTCTTCTAGTATCACCGTACAATTGGTAGAATTTACGCCAGAGATGAATTCATCGTGGTGATGATTTGTAGATAAAAGAATACAGTGAGTACACTTCACACTGGAATTTCAACACATGATTTTGGAACAGGACCCCAAGCTCTAAAACACAGGCTCTCTAACCAAAACAACCAGTTTCAACATTCAACTCCAGCACTCTGTGATTCCAGGCTGGAAATCTGATACCTCCATTTTGTTTCAAGAACAAATTTGGGGTTGACTTTGATAGTGTGAACATACATCTTTTTTTCATATCTCAAAGTATATAAATTTTGGTATACAAGTATGCACACAAATATACACACATTATTAGAATTCTTGTAATAAACCTTAAGGAGATTTATCATATATAACATAAACATCAATAGAAAATGGACATGTTGGTCCTAAAATACATTTTACTGGCATATACTGAGGTGGCCAGCTTGTATTTGTTCAGGGGGAAAAAAACAGTTTTGTTCTTGTTAATGGGTCCTCTGACTCAAAAATCAAAAGCAGGCCAGGCTATTCCAGATCTCAAGTCACAACATTTGAGACAGCCCAGCGTTATCAAGGTCAAAGAAATGTTTCACCCTGACTACACTCCAAAAGGGATTTAAAAATCAAATTTTAACCACTGCTGGTTTTAAGACTGGAAGTTGGGGGTTTCCCTGGTGGCTCAGGGGTAAAGAATCCGCCTGCCAGAGCAGGAGGCAGACTCGATTCTTGATCCGGGAAGATCCCACGTGCCGTGGAGCAACGAAGCCTACAGCCACAGTTCTCAGCCTGTGCTCCAGAGCCCCAAAGCCACAACGGCTGGGCCCAGGGGTCTAGAGCCCATGCTCTGCGACAAGAGAAGCCACCACAATGAGGAGCCATGCACCCCAGCTAGGGAAAGCCCGCAGAGCAATCAAGAACCAGTACAGCCAAGACGAAACAAAGCTTTAAGAAGCTGGAAGTCGGGAAGAAAGTTTCCTCATCATCGCCAGTGCACAGCAGACTGAAAATAGCGAAGCTGCGTGCACACCCTCGTCAACAGTTCTCCAGTGGCTGTGACAGAAGCTGGAACTCTCTCCTCAGGTGCCGTGATGATAACTCTGCCCCCTGCAACCATCCGCACGACTTCCAACCAACGTGCCTGCTCACAGGAGACAGCACGCAGGGCAGGCACAGCCCCACGCGTTGGCAGCCCCGTGCTGGAAGGGTCTGGCCTTTGAGGAGCACAGGCAGCCCTCAGGTGCGAGAAGGCAGCAGTCTGCACTGAGCTATTGACAGGCAGGGGCCAACAACCAGCTCGATCAAAAGGCCTGAGTCCCAGGAAGCAGCTATGGGATCTTCCACAATGGGAGACCCCCAGTCTCTGAAACCCCCTCTCCTGGGACTTGGCGGGAGACTCCGTCTGTGTTGAACCATCACCGTGCTGAAGCCACTTCCATTCATTTCTTTTACCAGATCGGTTCCGTCGCACCACGGACTCCAGGGAGCTACGGACGCCTGCTCCTTCCTGGCCAGCGCTACACGGAGCACAAACAGAAACGACCTCCCGCCTCGTCTCTCTGGGTCAGCGGGCAGAGCCAGGCTCCGGCCGCAGGGTCTGTGAGCAGCAGCTCTGGTGCACGGGGGGACTGGCCCGGACACTGACGTGCTGAGCTCCAGACAGCGGTCCACAGCCACAGTGCTCCATCTACAAACGCCTCCGGGTTCAGATCGTGCTCAGACAGAGCTCGAGGGGACAAGAAGGCGAGTTCCAGAGGAGGTGACGTCCCAAGACTTGCAGCTCCCTAGAGCCAGGGGAGAGGGCACTGGTGGGGCTTCCCCAGGAGACACGTGGGATGCTATCATCACCCTCCTATGGCCAGGGCCTGGGTCCCCAGAGGACAAGTCCAACAGAGCAGTGTCCCGTCAGGAATTCAACCAAACCATCACGGGAAAACACCGAATCTGTAAACCAACGTTTATAAAGCTGATCAGGTTACCTATGTTTTCAGCTGTGGAGTCACCACTCTCAAAATAAAGGCTGGTATGCTTTGTGACAGCCACCTCTGCTCCCAAGAGCACAGACGCCCAAGAGGCTGAAGACTGGGCAGTTCCCACATGGGTCACGGGCCCCCCTGAGGGGCAAGGGCAGGCCAGCACCAGCCAAGCTCCCACAGAAGGTGGGTCCTGAGTGCCCAGGAGTGGTGGAACAAAGACGCCCAGGTCGCGCTCTCGCCATGGCTCCGTGTGAAGGGGCAGAAACAGAGGTGATAGCAAGGTCTAAACTGGCGTGTCTCACAGTTCAGGAGAAGGGAGGGCTGCCCCTGAAGGCACCACCTCCCAGGGCAGGGACAGTGCACGGCCGCGGCACAGGATAGCAACGCCGCCTTGGAGACGACTGCAAAGCCACGGGCCTGCCTTCAGCTCTTCTCTTTTAAGCCTGCTGGCGGGGCCGCAGTGTGACAGTTACTCGCAAGGATCTTCGGTCCAGTGTTATTTCACAAAATTAAGGAAACAAATCTCAGGAACTCCCCCAGACTTGGGCTTCTCAAGGGTGGAGGGGCCCCAGGGTGAGGAGGCAGAGCTGAAGGCAACTGAGGTCAGAGCTGGGGACAGGGGGGCAGCGTGGCGCCCTGAGACCCTCCCCACCTCCCTCCCAGCCTGAGCGCAACCACTCGCCACCACATGCTACCGGACCACAGGCACCCCTGTGCAGGGTTCACAAGACAACTGAAGAACAGGGACAGGGAAAAGTCAGAGCTGTGAAGAGCCAGAGTCCCCTCCGAGAGGCCCGAGGTCTGCTCTGACCAGTAGCATGCTTCTTCCCCACGCTCCAGAACCTCCTCCTCCCTTCCGACCACGATTCGATACCCCACCACACGGAGCTCTCCATACATTCCGGTCCAACCCCTTTGGTCCTGTATCACGGCTTCCCAGGTGGCTCAGTGGTAAAGAATCTGCCTGCCAAGCAGGAGACATGGGTTCGATCCCTGGGTCGGGAAGATGCCCTGAAGAAGGAAACTTCAGGGGAAGGATCCACTCCAGTATTCTTGCCTGGGAAATCCTTCAGACAGAGGATCCTAGCGGGCTACAGTCCATGGGGTCTAAGAAGAGCCCGAAACAACCTAGCAACTAAGTAACAACAGCCACGTCACAAGCCTCCTGTGGCAGACTGTCAGCAGGGCTTCCCCCAGACGCGAAGGTGTGCCACGTGTCAGACAGAGCCAAGTTTGACCACTTACACACAGACCATCAGGAGTCACGCCTTACTAACGAAGGGAAAAACTGTCCAGCCACAAGATTAAGGGAATGAGATCTTTTGGTTACTTCTCTGGGTAACTGAGTGTTACACAGATTTGACTTAAGTCCTTATTTTTTTCTTAATTATTCTACGCTGTCTTAGTCCACACCCTCACAAAGAGTGGTCAACACAATCAACACGACACAGTGTTTCTTGGATAACTGAGGGTCTAGCAATTATTTTTAATATAGCATCATCAATTTTTTCTATCGATGACAAATATGTAGAATTGATGCCAATGTGATTCAGAAAATTGGACTGAACACATTCTCAGTCCAAGATGAGGTCCGAGAGTTGATTTTTAAATAAGTCCCTTTCAATTAAAAAAAAAAAAGTTTCCATTTGCTTCTTTGTCTTAATAGACATGTGATAGTCAAAAGTTCTGCTCTGAGGCGTCCCTGGTTAAGAGTTGGCCTCGGAACGCAGGGAACACCTACTTGATGCCTGGTCCAGGAAGACCCCACCTGCCATAGAGTAACTGAGCCCACACGAAACTCCTGACAATGCCAGAGAGCCGGTACTTCACGAGAAGTGCTGCAGCGAGAGGCCAGCACACCGCAAGGAAGCACGGCCCCTGCTCATCACAGCCAGAGACAGCCTCATGCATGCAGCAGCAAAGACCCAGGGCAACCAAAAAGCAACTGAACGAATAAATAAAACTATAAATTAAAGGAGGATGTCCAGTCTTATTTCAAAAGGAAAAAAAAAAAAAGTTCTGCTCTGGGACTGTAGCTTGTTAGATTTTTGACCCTGCACTCTGAAACAACTGAAGCTCTAAGAAAATGTCACCACCTGGACTTGCCCTGATGATACCAGGAAATGTTTCTGCGAGTTCAAGAAGGGGTCACCAAAAATTATGGAAGCTGGAGAGAGAAGACCTGGAGAGGCACAGAAGGCTGAGGACCCAGAGCTGGTCAGAGAGGCGGCTGGGAGGAGGCAGGGCGGGAAGGGGCTGGGGCTGCGCAGGGTCTAAGGACAGAGAGCCTGCCAGAAGACAGCGGAGCACAGTTCCACGTCCTGCTCCTGTAAGCTAACCTGAGGCTGCGCGTCCTCACTCGGGGCAGCGGCACCTACAGACTCAGACGCTCACGTCACCGGACCCAAGGGAGACGAGATCACGTGGGGGGTGATGGCGGGGCCATCTGTGCGGCCGCGGTTTCTCTTTCAGCCTGTGACACCCCCGGGAGCCCTGCCCTCGTGACGGTCACGGTGGGGCAACACGGGCCACCGAGAGGTCAAGGCAAGGATGGATTCTGCCACTCTGCAGAGAAACAAGATCCTGCTTTCCAAGGAAAGGGATGTTCTCGGCGACCAGTGGCCACCCGCTGTGCCCTGTCCCACAAGCACCACACACTGCAGCTTCCAAGAGCCTGCTACCAACCAACGTCAGGCTCAAGGGACCAGGTGACTGGACTGTGTCTGCACAGCACGCAGACCATGTCAGAAAATCCCAAACAGAGCCTGCCGCCTCTCTTAAGAACCAAAATAACCACTGTCTCCTATGACTGCAGCATTTGGAGAATCCAGGGTCAGCCCCTCCGTGGCCTTCCTTCCGTGGAAACGCCGGGACCAAAAAAGCACCCGGGACTTTAATGACCCGAAGGCTGAAGAGCCTACAAGTATCTTTTAAATCAGAGAATCACTGAACAAAACTTCCCCCGGCCAGAGTGGATCTCATCATGCACGCAACAGAACAGCAGCAACCATCACGACTGCCGGCGGACACCCACCGATCCCCGAGTTCGCCCCAGTCACCACGACCACTTTGCCGCTGAGGTCTCTGCCCTGGAGGATCTCCATGGCCGTGGTGCTGCCATCGTATCTCTGTCTGGTGGTCGGCTTCGTGGGATTGTCGTCCACGGTGAATGCCAGTCTTGGGTCCAAGTAGGTGGTTCTTTTGTTTATGTGGCTGCAGAGGAGAGGAGAAAGCAGTGAACCCACAGCAGTGGACGGAGGCGTTTATGACCACAGGACAATCCTCCGGTTTAGGCTAGGCAAACTCCGTTTTTCAGGGACTAGAAAGGCTCTTTCTTAACCCTGGAAAGACCTGGGGTCTGTTTGATCTATGTCCTGGGCTCCAGAAGGAATAACATCCTGCCTAGGAAGATAGGCATCCAAGCTTTTTCTTTGGAACTGCCTGTAAAAGAGGTTGTAATGTACAATAAGCGCTGCCTTGTATCCTCAGGTCTCAAAAACACACCAGGCTTGGGGCTCTTTAATTAAGTCATGCAAACGTGGCTATAAGATCTGCCGGTCACTCTTGTCAGCAGATTTCAGTTAAATCTCTTATATTCAAGGGCCTAAGCACTTTGGCCACCTCATGCGAAGAGCTGACTCATTGGAGAAGACCCTGATGCTGGGAGGGATTGGGGGAAGGAGGAAAAGGGGACGACAGAGGATGAGATGACTGGATGGCATCACCGACTTGATGAACATGGGTTTGAGTAAACCCCGGGAGTTGGTGATGGACAGGGAGGCCTGGTATGCTGAGATTCATGGGGTCGCAAAGAGTCGGACACGACTGAGCGACTGAACTGAACTGAAGAAGATTCTGAGTAGGAAACTCAAAATTGCAAAAATAAATATGAAAGTGATCAACTACTAAAATTTCTAAACATTTTCATTTTAAGACTATACCCGCACATTCTAATTTTGATTTGGAGCAGATCTAAATCTTGTAGAAACAACAATTAAATATATCGATACTGTAAACAATGTATTAAAACACACTGGTACATCCTATTCATACAGAAAGACTGGTTGCTCCCACTGAATAGGATTTGCTTTACACATTTTAAATGTAACCTTGGGATTCGAGGTACGCCTCAATGTATCTTGAAAGCTATGACAAACTCTCCAGAAAGAAAGATTTCACGACTGAAAATGTATTTGTGGGAGTTCCCTGGCGGCCCAGTGGCTAGGACCCAGGGCTTTTACTGCCCTGGCCTGGGTTTTGATCCCTGGTCTGGAAACTAAGATCCCAAAAGCCTTGCAGTGCAGCGAAAAAATATATATATAGGTTGAAAAAATGTACCTGTAATGTGTATGTAAAACTAAATAGATTAAAAATCTATACTCGTCACCCCATAAACACTAAGAGCCGAGAATAACCCGACTTCCATTTGACTTTTAACCACAGTTGCCAGGTAAGCATCCTGACTCCAGCCATGCAGACGACAGAGCTCCCCAGAGCCTCGGTCACCCTGGCTCACAAACATGCACCCCTCTCCCAGGCCCTCAGCGGCTGCACCCCGGTAACCAGAAATAACCTATGGTGAAGTCCTCACGCCATGGAAACAAGCCTGGGCTCTTCCCACAGGGAACTGCTGCTAAGTCTATCAGCACTCTAACAGGATCAGAGCAGGCGATGACTGGCCAGGCAGCTGAGCGCTGGCCTGCCTTAGAGCATTTTGGGAACTGAATGAGTTAACACCACAGGTATACGGTAACTTGAAACACACCTGGACCATGCTAGGTGCTGGACACATGGTTACTGTTGCTGTTTGTTATTGTAATTTATTCTGAAGATAGTGTTACAGACAAGGATGCTCAAAACATTTTAATTATGGGCACACCTTGGAGATGTTGCATAGTGGGGTCAGTTCCAGACCAATGGAACAAAATGAATGTTGCATGCCATAAACTGAGTCATACAAATTTTGTGGTTTCCAGTGCATGTCAGAGTTACATTTACACTACAGTCTACTAAATGTGCAATGGCATCGTGTCTAAAAAACATACATTCCTTAATTAACAAATACTTTACTGCTAAAAAATACTAACCATCATCTGAGTCTTCAGTGAGTCATGACCTTTATGCCACTGGAGGGTTTGAAATAGTGCAAAAATCACCAAAATGTGACAAAGACACTAACTGAGCAAATGTTATTGGAAAAATGGGGCCAAAAGGCACTCAGGGTAGGGTTGCCACAAACCTTCAATTTGTTTAAAAAAAAAAAAAAAATAGTATCTGTGAAGTGCAACATGACAAGGTCTGCTTGTACGGATGCCACATCACAGAAATTTAACAGCATCAATGCCCAGTAGGTAATTTGATATATTATAGTATATCTATATAAAATGATACAATATACAAGAAAATAAACATCATTTTCTTGAAAACTTTCTAAGGATATGAGAAAATGCTCACAAGAATTATGTGCCAAAAACAGTTAACCAAACAGTCCACCCAATACATTCTTTTTTAAGTATATGTACAGAAAACATTGAAGAAAAAAATTCAAGAATTGTTAACAGTAGTTACTCTTGCTGGTAAGATTACAATTACATACTACATAATATTTTTCTACAATGTATACACTTATTACAAAAGCAAGAAGGCCAAGAATAGTTTCTTTGTAGACACTTACTCGACAAAAAACACTTGTCCATTCTCATCGGTTTCTTGCTCCCATCCGTAGGGCAAATCTGAAAAACAGGAAGACGGGTCTGCCTGGGGGAAGGGTGGGATGAACTGAAGCCCCGCCCTTTCGCCACAGTCCCAGTCTCCCACCAGACCAGCAGGTCGCAGGTTCCAACTATGGCAGGTACAGAAGGCCTGTTACCCCAACCAGACTCCACATTTCTGTCTCTTGCTTGGAAAGTAAGACTATTTCATTCTTTTTAGTTTTATTGATGTATGCTTGAGTGACAATATTGTGTTAATTTCTACTGTACAGCAGAGTGACTTAAGTTTTATATATATGTATTCTTTTTCCTATTCTTTTCCATTGTGGTTTAATCACAGGATACTGAATACAGTTCCCTACGCTGCACAGTAGGACCTTCTTTTTCATCTATCTTATACACAGTAATGTGTATCTCTTCCTCTCAAGCTTCCCTGTGGAAGTCACAAGCCTCTTCTCCATGTCTGTGAGCCTGTTTGTTTCACAGTCCTGTTCATGTGTCGTGTTTCAGATTCCACATATAAATGATATCACATGGTATTTGCCTCTTTCTGACTTCTTTCCTTAGCATGACAAACCCTAGGTCCACCATACTGTTGCAAATGACACTTCACTCTGTTTATGGCTGAACAGGATTCTGCTGTACACACACACCTCTGTCCATTCATCTGCCGAGGAACATGCAGGTTGCTTCCATGTTGTGGCTATCGTGAATGCTGCTGCAATGAGCACAGGGGTGCATGCATCTTTTTGAAACAGAGTATTATATGGGTATATGCTCAGGACTGGGACCGCTAGGTCACATGATAACTCTATTTTTAAGACTATTTCACTCTTCATCATTCTTCAACACTCCCTCAGCTCCTGCTTTTCACGAAATCCTCACTGGTTGCTCCAATCAACGTGAATTCTCCCTTGACTGAATTCCCAGAATGTATCTACACTACAGGAGGCAGCCAGTACCATTTGTGTGCTGACTTGTGATGACTCCTATTACAGAGCAGCTTCATTTTTTCTTCCACGGGTACATGCTGTCTTTTCAAATAGACCCTCAACCTCCTGAGGGCAGGGACCTCCTTACGTCTACTCCATGGATGACACACATACTCAGAAACACCTACGAGTCACCACAAGCTTTGTGGAATTCTATCAAACACTGGTATGCTTAATTCCAGGATAGGAACCAATGACATTTTCACAAACAGTGCAACCACGGAAAGACTTAATGAACTGTGAGTTCAACAGCCCTGTTATTTTAACACTTTATTTTTAAGGCCAGTAAGAAATCAGCACTCCACTCAAAACTCTTATCACTTCCTTCTACCAAATCCTACAAGCTCCCGAGAGGGAAGGTCCAGTTCCTCAGCAGACCCTCTGCCTGTGACAGTGTTCCCATGTGAACCATGCCTAACATACAAGGTTCTCTGCTTTATGACAACAACATACAAACCTCCTGCGATTCGCTTTCTTTTCCCAGTCTTTGGATGTTCCCACTGGGTCTTCTCCTCAGTGTGACTGTTTAAAAAAAAATCCAGAGAATAAGAAAAGTTACACTTCTAAAATTCTAAAATACACTTCTAAAATTAATCCATGGCATTAGACTTTTCTCTCCCCAACATAATTCTCTCTCAAGAGTAGTCAAGTCAGACGTTCACAAAGAAATATTCAGAACATAAGACAGCTATTTGCAACAGGTCAAATTCTCTAAGCTGCAAGCAGCAGTAGTCTGGTAAAAGCCTGCATTTATGAACCGGTGGTGAAGACAGAGGAAGAAGATGGGACCCCGGTTGTGGGTCAACTCTAGAAATCTCGCTGAATATCTCAAAATATCTAGAGAGATATTCTGCTTTGTACTTGTTTGTTTTATTCCAGGATAGATTGAAAATTTTCAGTCTAATTTATAATGCTGACATGTAGATATAATTTAGATACAACCTTAATCTTAGTGGTTTCCCTGGTGGCTCAGACAATCAAGAATCTTCCTACAATGCAGGAGACCCAAGTCAACCCCTGGGCTGGGAAGACCCCCTGGAGAAGGGAAAGGCTACCCACTCCAGTATTCTTGCCCTAACTCTGGTGGGCTACAGTCCATGGGGTCACAAATCTTCTTCAATGTTTATTCTGTCCCTAGATTTAACTTCAAAGTGTGTTTTAAGTGCTGATTCCTAATTTCATCCAAGAGGAAATTAAGAAGTGGTAAGATAGCCCCAAAGGTCAAGTTACTTAGCTCTGGAGCCTCAACTTCCTCATTGGCAAAATGGAAATAATCTTAGTACTGATTTCAGGACAATGTTATGAGGATACTGTACAAAAAGGGTTGGACACGGTATCTGACATATAAAAAGCCCTCAAATGGTCTACTATTTTGAACAAATCAAATATACAAGCTGGTCTGACTCCCATGCCAAACTAGCCTTTCATCTCAGGAGAGCATATACAGTTATCATTCAAATTCAAACCACAAGGCAATAACAGACTAGAGACACCTGTCAACAGGTGACCTAGTGTCAAGAAAAACATAAAATTACTTAATGCCAGAAAAAGCTGCATGTTGCAAGAAGCATTCCAAGTTCACATGCTCAGGCCAAAGTAGAAAATAACACCAAATCACTGACAACCAGATGACAGAACAGTTCTCCTGGAGCCATTATTTTAAAGAGAATAAATACAGAGAGCAAGTAAATGCTCCTGGAAGATGCTGACGTCAAAAGCAGGGTCTTTCTAGGAACTGCCGGCTTCTGGTGTTTTGCAAACTCTCAGTGGCCAGCACAGGGACACTGTGGACTTTGAATTCAGAGGGCCACACACCCGAGTTCCCGCACTGCATACATCCAGTGAGGCGGTCTCCCCAGCAGCACAGGGAAGCTGAGATACTGGACCCAGGACAGCGACTGGTGATGGGTCAGATCCCTGCACAGAGGGCATGGGCAGCCCTGCTAGGAGACAGGAAGCCCCGACTCCCTAGGAAGGGTAACCCTGCTCCCGCCCCGGCACTCCTGAACGGGGGGACCATGCTCTGCAGCAGGGACCATCCTCGGCACTAGAGGGTGATGAACGGCATCCCTGGTCTCTACCCACCAGATGCCAACACAGCTGCGGCAACGGCAAGGCTCTGCAGACACCGCCTCATCTCCCACAGACTCAGGGTCCCGGTCCTGACGCCCACATTTCCTGGTCCCCCCACTCACCAGCCTCGTGCCCTTGGAGAAGTTGCTAAACCTCCCTGAGCTTCAGTTTTCCCATCAGTACAAAGAGAGTAATAACAGCCCCACTTCCTGGGGTCAGAGAAGCCTCAGTCAGTCCACGTGTGTGAAGAACTAAGATCTGTGCCTTTGACAGAAAAGGATTATTTGAAATAAATTTCATATAAAAGTTAATTAAAAGCTGTTCCCTTTCCACTGTAACCTAAAATGACTTTTTAATGAACAGAAGATTACAACATGTCCCCACTGTTATCTTATTCTCCTTCAAAAAGATGTCCTTTTATTTTTCTTTTCATTCAGCAAGCTTTCTCTTTTTCTTTTTGTCATTTAAAGAGATAATTAACACTGATCTTAATGTAAAACAAAGGGATCAAAATTAAATTCACACCACATTACATGGCTATCACTTTCAAGTATGCTCTTCTAAGGTTTTGGGGTTTTTTTGAAGCTCAACAGGGAGACCCAGAGCCTCCTGCAGACAGGGACCCGCCTCCCACTGGGCAGGCCGGCCATCCTTCTTCAGGAGCACAGGGGGACAGGGCGGAGGCCCCGAAGACCCCCGGGACTGCGCCAGGGCCCCCAGCACCGAGCCCCCGCCCCCGGTTAAGGCAGAGGGACTGCCCTGGACGGTGTCAGGGCAGCGAGCAAGGCCCCCAGCTCACTCTGGTGACCAGGCTGCCTTCCGCCACAATACTGGCCCTCCCTGGGGGCATGTGAGCCTTCGAGGTCTGTTAGTGGGGAGGCCGAGGGGCTGACAGATCCCACACGGGAAAGGAGGAGCGAGGCTGCAAGGGGCTTTCCCACGAGACCCCAGAGATCAGGCTGGGAGCTGCGGCCTCAGTCCTTGGCTGGGGCGGGGGGCATCCCACAGCAGTGGGAGGAAGGCCCTGGGCAAAGGGAAGGACTCCAAGGGCAACCTTCTGAGAGATCGGTCAGGTTCCCCAAACCCCGAGAGACAAATGACTTTCCAGAACTGGGAGTGAACAAAGGCTCGGGATGCTTGCAGGTCAGCAGAGCTGGGGTCATTCTGGACATCCTTCACCCCGAGCAAAGACCAGAGGGCTGGGTGGAGAGGAGAACATCTGGAGAGAGGCACCCACCACCCCAGCTGGGAGCCTGCCAAGCTCTATCACCCCAGTCAGTATCAACAGGGCCAACCACCACTGGGGGGCCCTGGGGTGTCTTCCAGGGACCACACAGGCACCACAAAGTCCCCCACCCATGGGCTCCTGGAAGCCCTCAGTGGAGCCGGCGGGAGCCTGCAGGCCTTACTGAACGAAGGAGGTGGACACCTTCCAGGAAGGAAGCGGAGGGAGAGGTCACCCAGCAGAAGGCGAGGCGCAGGGGGTGAGAGGCAGATGGGCAGGCAGGCAGGGGTCCCCACATGGAGGGAAGAGGCTGCAAGTAGCAGACATTTTTTCTCTCTCCCTTAAGCGGCAGGAGGAAACCAACCACAAGTGTCAGATTTTTTTCTCTTAAAATTCTGTGTTGCCACACCACCACCTGGTTCCACCTGAACTTAACTTTTCTCAAACCTTGAGCTCACCAATGCGTTTTTCTTACGAAATGTCTTTCTTAAGCTATGTTAATGAAACTATGTATTTGATTTGGAATTTGCCTTTCTTCAAAATGGTTCCACCTAAGACTAATTTTTTTTCTTTTCTCAAACCTTGGGCTGATAATAGTTCAACAAACCAGTATTCATATCAATTGTTTTATGGCTGGGGGATGAACACCTCATGCCATCCTATCTCAAAAATGCATATTGTGGAAGAGGGGCCTGGTGAAACTCCTTCAGCCTTGAGGTGTCTCCCTTATCTGATTGGTGATAGTTTAGTCACTAAGTCGTATCCGACTCTTGTGACCCCATGAACTGTAGCCCAACAAGCTCCTCTGTCCGTGAGATTCTCCAGGCAAAAATACTGGAGTAGGTTGCCATGCCCTCCTCCAGAGGATCTTCCCAACCCAGGAATCGAACCCAGGTCTCCTACACTGTAGGCAGATGATTTACTGACTGAGCTACTTACCTGATTAATAGCTTCTAACAGACATAAAACATCCGGCTAAAGACTAGCAGGGGGGCACTCTTTCTGCCCCCTTCTGATGTCTATGTCAGAAGTTTTCTCTGTCTCTTTTACACTTTAATAAAACTTTATCACACAAAAGCTCTGAGTTATCAAGCCACATCACTGGCCCCAGATTGAATTCTTCTCCTCCAAAGGCCAAGAATCCTGGCATCTTTCACAGCTCAGCAACAACCTTTCAGGGAGACAGCAGAGTGACCACAGCCACAGGAGCCTCCGGACTGAGCATGAGGCCCCAGGTGAAACCTGAAAGGGAGCTCTGGGGACAGAGGCCAGAACGGGGACAGGCCCGACCCAGAGCAGGGGAGGCCCCGGAAGCCAGGAGGCAGGCCCTGTGCATCTTCGCAGCCCCGGGGCCCAGAAGGCCACCCGCCCAGGGAGGCCCAGGAGACCTTTGCTTGATGAGCTCATTTCCTTACTCCCTGTGGACTGATCTTACACCTCCGTGATGCTAAGCATGGGGGACGGAGCGGAATGAGGAACGGTCCCTGCCTTCACGACGCTGACAGTCTGGGCAGGGACAGACAGCAGGCATGGCCGAGTGGAGCGCAGAGAACTACAGACAGGGGAGCTCGAGATGCTAGGAAGAGAGGGCAGGGCCCGTGCACGGGGACGCCCTCGTGGGCAGAGACACTGAAGGTCAGCTCTGAGGCATCAAACAGCCCTTCAGGCAGAGGCCACAGCAACAGCCAATGCCCATCCAGGAGCCGCCCGGAGCCCCTGGCTCCCTCTGGTCCTTCAGAGCAGAAATCATCCTTCTAAAGACACACAGCCGAGCTCACTGCCTGGCCGCAAGGCTTCAGTGGACCCCGGGGGTCCTGACCGTGGAGCCCAGCGCCTCTGAGGCACAGCAGGGCCCTTCCTCCTCACCAGGGTTCAGGTTCCTGCACCACCACGACACAGGCCGGGCCTCGGTCTCTTCTACCTGAGCTGCCCCTAGACCCGCCCACTTCTACCTGTGCCCTAAGGCAGGGCTCAGGGGCCAACTACCCCCGGCACCTTACCACCTGCCCGCACAGCTCATGCTGGGCACACTGCCACTCATCAAACACACTGTGTGAGGACCACCTTTTTTATTTTTCGGCCACAACAGGCAACTTGCAGGATGTTAGTCCTAACCACTGGACCAGCAAGTGTAAGTCCCACCAAACGGTCTTATTTATCTCAGTAAAACCAGCGCTCAGCAAAGGGCCTGGCGCAGGATACCTTCCTAACGTGTCTTCAAAGAATGAAGCAAGGTCTTTTCCTCCTGCTTTTCTTTCTAGAAAGCCACCAAAGGCAGCCAGCGTGGCTCACAACCTAGGGCAGATCAGATTCACCTGGGAAAGATTTCACAAACTACCAGCAGGGACGGGAGGCGGAGCAAGCAAATGAAGAAAGAAGAATCACCTGCTGGTGGAAGAAGGGAGCAGAGCCCGGTCAGTTTCCCAAGAGTAGAAAATCACTGATTTACTTCCGTGTTTCTCAAAGCCATAACCTGCCTTAGCTTGGAAGCTTAAAAAACAGAGACAGTCCCTACGTGGGGTGTCTGCTGAGACCCCAAATCTACAGTTATGACGGTCCTTAAGTGATTCTAGTGTCAGGCCGAGACGGTGCTGTCAGCGGCCAAGAGTGGGACCCGGCAGAGTTTGTTCAGGCCTCAAATAAAACTCTCCAACCAACCTCTTAACAGATGAGTAACCCGTGAGAGTTATTCCCACGGCCCAAGGGCACACAGAAGAGGCGGGAGAGAGGGCCTCCTGGGGCTTTCAAAACTTTCCCGAGAACTACAGTAAAGCTGTATTAGCTACATTTTATATACAGGCATATACATGCTTACATACATACACATACACACACACACACACAGACAGCTCTACTAGGACGTTTGTTGCAAATACACACTCCCAGGTGGCCCTTCTAGACCCCTGAGAAGGAGCAGAGCGTGCTCATTTTTCCTGACGTTGGGGAAAGGAGATGCAAGCAAATGCATCCCCGCACCGCCGGGCACTGCCGCCTCCTGGGCAGCAGAGGGCGTGTCTGGGGGCCGCCAGGTGACCCCACGCTGGACAGCAGGGCCAGAAAGCAGGATGGGGCCCGTCCTCAGGAGGCCGGCAGCCCTCACTGCGCAGGCCTTCCCCGCGCGGGCAGGGGTCCGGAGGCAGCGTCCGTCCCGGGACGCGGAGCGGTCAGGGTCCTCCGCGCGCCCCGGACGGCCCCCTTACTTGGCATAGTAAACCCAGCCGTCCTTGGTAGTCCTCTGCTCCCAGCCCGGGGGCAGCTCGTCCTCGCTGTCGGTGTCATCCAGGCCCGCGTAGCGCAGGGCTGCCATGGCTGTGGGGGAAGCGGTCGCTCGCCCGCCGACCGCCGGGTCTCCGCGCCCAGGAACTCACTCGGGCTTCAACCGCGCGCCGCGCGCCCCGCACGCTCGCGCCTGCGCACCGCGCCGCCCGGGGCCTCTCGGCCGCCCGAGCCGCCGAATCCGGGGCCCGCACTTTCGCAGCTGCCGGAGCAAAGGAGGGCGGGGCCTCAGGAGAACGGACGGGGAAGAGCGGAGCAGCGCGCAAGGCGGCTCGGCTGGAAGTAAAAGCCGGCGAGTGCCCCGTTGCTCCGGAGGCGGGGTCGAGCTCCTAACCCCGCCCCGCCCCAGGCCGGGGGCGTGAGCATCCAATCTCGAGCCAGGGCTCCGCCCCCGTTGCTGGGCGACCCGTAATCACTTCCGTGTGGTTCTGGCCTATCCCGCAGGCGCTCCCGCCACTGGGCATCCTGGGAAATGTAGTCTGCGAGCTGGTCGGACTAGCACACCGCGCAGGAAAGGGAGGAGGCAGGTGATGCTGACTTTCTAAGGCTATGCCGCCCGTCCGGTGTTAACGGCAGGAAGTGAAGGGTCTTGCTCAGAAACCTTCCAGAGCTTTCCCAGCCTGAGTCACAGATTTTGTTATGCGTGTAAACTCAACGCTATACCACGCTATAAAAAAGCAAATTCCCACGCACCTGTTGATGCCCCAGTCCTGGAGAAGTTTCTTCCAATTCCAGCATGGTTCTGTTGGTTACAAATGCCTGCCGTTTATAGACTTTTCCAGAACATTCCCTGCTTAGAACTTGCTCCTAAGCTGAACATTACAGAGAAATCTGACTGTGATTTCTCTGGCCCTAGTTTACAGAAGAATACAAGACTCCACTTGTTTTAAAGTGAGGAAAATGGGGAGAAGAGAGTTTTATTTTTTATCTTCAAATCCTTTTATCAGGACTTTTATCTTCAAGTCTTGGAACTGATGTTGCTTTCGGATTCCTGCTCTGCCTGCTCTTTAGGAGAGAGACTTGCTTTCCTGGGAAGTTACCCAACTGAAAGCTAACCTAAGGTAAGCACGTTTTAGTTTTCACAGACCCACTACCCCATCTCAGATTCATCACCACATCACTCTTTCCAAATCCTTGTACATTTATGTGAGCTACTATTAATCTGACAGCTTCTGCTCATCCCAGTTTAACCCCTTGCCCCTGTCACCCAAGCCAACTTATTCCTTTGATGTGAATAGGAAATTAGATTCCCAAATCCCTTAGTGGTGAGGAAGGGGATGAATAGAATCAATCTCCTTAGCCTCAGTTTCTCCAATCATCATCTATAGCCTCTGCTCAGCTTCTCAAGGACCTGCTGCTTAGACTTATCTCAGGTTTCCCTCATCGGATCCTCTACTGGCACCTGTTGCCCATGACTTGGCATCTTCCACAGATGGTGATATAGTATGGTGTCTTCTCCAAACTGGGTAGTACTCCCCTTGGCAGGATTCTCAACTTCTCCGTCGAACCTCTGCTCTTCCTACCACTTTAAAACTTCCTCTAGGTTTCTCTGCCACGGACACCAGGGTTCCTCAACCTCAACACTGCTGACATTTGGGGATCCCATAATTCTTTGTTGCAGGGTTCTCCTGTGCACTGTGGAATGTTTAGCTGCAGCTCTGTCCTCTACCAACTAGATCCAGTAGCATCTCCTTTCCTGAAGCTGCAACAACCAAAAATGTCTCCGGACATTGCCAGTTGTTCCTGGAGTTGAGAATGGCTGATCTGCACTGACAGTAAATCTGGAAGTTACTAGCCTGTGAATCAAATGCTGATTTGATGAGATTTACTGAAGGCATTTAAGAGCCCATTTCTGGCCAGAGATTCACGAGGTGGTATCTAGATCCTACCGGTTCTGATTGCTGAGTTCTCAAGCATCATCTGAGGCCATTTGCCTCTCTAATTCCTGGACCATCCTTAGGTGAGAGACAGGAGCTGACAAGTCTGGCTGGGTGTCCCAGACTACCCATCATGGTCCCAAATGGTTATGATGACCTCATTTTATTCCTCTCTTCCTGCCTCTGTTGGCCGTGACCAGAGGTCAGTGAAGAAAGACATTCAGGAATTTGGGGAATTGTGCAATTAAGCAAGTGAGATTTAGCATTTGGACTAAAGTCTTTGTACTATTTAAGTCTTTGGACTTCACTGAAACTAATGTTGTTTTAGTTACGCTTATTAGATTGCAAGCAGCTGAGACTCACTCAAAAGTTTATGATCAGGATGTAAATGAGCTAAATTAGAATACTGTCATGACCTGCAGGAGCCCAAGGACAAACCTGATTTTTTCTCTCATGGGTTTCACGGTCTCTTGTTCCTGCTTTGTGTTCATGGGCAAGCTTTTTTTTTTTTTTCCTGTTTCCTTACTAGCTTCCTTTACTCATAGTTCTGCTCCCCTTGGACTTCAGCTTGGATGTGATCTTGACTTGGGATCTGTCAGAGAGTGAACCCCGTTTAGCTTGAAAGATTATTATGGGTGTGCAGAGTCTTAAGCTTGGGAATGAGCCAAGATCCTCAGCATGTGCTTAACAAAAGCCTAAAGAATGGTTTCTTATTGAAAAGCCAGCTGAATCAATTGATTATTACATTGATTAAAAAAAAAAAAATTCACTGTGTGGTTATACAACTACACACCAGATGGTGCTATTACCCACAATTTTAGGGCTAAAACCCAATTTGAGACAAGGATTTCTACATTTGAAGTTTTCTTTCTGACTTCTGCAATAACTGACAATTTACAAACAGAAGACTGGTAAGTTTTCTGCTGAAAGCAATTTGGCATTACTCATACAGTGGGCACAAGTTTCATTGTAACGTTCCTGAGAGCCACATTTCTTTAGTTCATTGTTATTACTAGGATGATGGTCATTTCCTTTCCCTTCAGACACACAAATGCCCCAACAATTCTGCAAACCTGCTATAATTAATAAGCAAGAATACTGAACAGGATTCTCAGGGAAAACTCTCCTGGTTAATGTGGGCTTAGTTAGAAAGTGTTTTTGTATTTCGATTATTCAAACATACAGGTAACAAAAAATTGTATTAGATCTCTTAGAAAAGTCAAGAAAAATGAAATACCTCTTGCATCCAGAAATCAGTCAGTTAGAATAAAACCAACAGACAAAGAATGATGAGGGTTCTGAGAGCAGTTCCAACCAAGACCTAGAGGTATGCGGAGATGGGGGGAAAGTTTTGGTGACAGGCTTTCCTATCATTTATCTTGGGAACCAAACTCAGTTACTGTCACTTGCAAGCTGTGTGTGACAGTGGCCAAGTCACTTACCTGATTCCATGATTATCAGCCTAGTTTCTACAGAGGAGGCAAATGGGGCACAAAGAATTGAAGTAGCATGTCCACGGTCACTGGGTGAGCAAAAGCCAGCAAGGTCTGTAATAGAACACAAACAAGGTCACTTACCCCAAACTCATCCTGTCAACTCACCACCCCACGAGCTGCCTTTCCAGAACAGGGATCCCCAGTGCTGGTTCTCAAGTGGATGCCCAGGGGGTTTAGATCCTCCATGGGAAAGTGAGAAAAGTGTATAAAAGAAGTGAATTTTTTGTAAAGGTAAATATGTTCCAGTTAAAGTACTGGGTTTTTCTTTCTATGAGATTACTTCTGTTCTTTTATTTTTCTGGTAATCTGTTATTTTCCTTTTTTCCAACATGTTTTATAATGACATTTTTCAGACATCCAGAAGTGTTGAGAGATGAGCACAATGAATATCCATACTACCCCACCCCTGACACACACACATAGGTGTAGTCACACTTAATCTTCTGCCATATTTGTTTTAATCAGAGGGAACTTGAGTGCCTGTAACTTTAGGAGAGAGTGGTTTTGTTTTGTTTTGGAAGTTCTCCGGAATAAGTACGAATGGACTAAGAAAAATCTCCTGGGCCACAGGTAGGCACTCTCTCCTGGAGACCTCATCACAACCATTGCAGTGACTTCCAGAAATTAGACCCTTACATTTGGAAACATCACTCATTTAATTTATGTGTATAGGCCCCAAGTGTCAGTGTGGCTGTACTTGCTAACTTGCCAACATTCACAAAATTCTATTTCAGCCTAACTTCTTTCCTGGCTCCTTTCTGTCCTGCAGGGAGATGGGCCCCCCCTCCTGGGGGCAGTCATGTTGCCATGAGAAGTTCATTCTGTTTAAAATCTTCCACCACCTGTTTAGAGTGTTGTATTTTTACAGCCAGAACTTCTCAGACGTGGCTGTGATTCGCAGCTGTCATGAACTTGCAAATAATTCTTCCAAAGACTTCGTATCCTGGAGCCCAAGATCACCCCATATCCTGCCAGACTGTGCATGTAAACATGCCAGGGGAAAATAAAAACAAAAAATAAAATTATTCTGTGTGTGTATACATATATATGCTTCCCTGGTGGCTCAGATGGTAAACAGTCTGCCTGCAATACAGGAGACCCGGGTTCAATCCCTGAGTTGGAAAGATCCCCTGGAGAAGGGAACAACTACCCAGTCCAGTATTCTTGCCTAAAGAATTCCATGGACAGAGGAGCCTTGTGGGCTATATATACACATACACACCAGGGGCAGAATAGGGGGAGAGGCATAAAGAAAAAGAAAAAAAAACAGAAGTGATGACTCCAAAACACTAAGCATAGTGCCAAGCACAAAGCTAGCTCTTATTAGTAAATGTTATAGCATTAAATGTTTGCTACTATCGTTGTTACTGGTAATTAAAACTGGACCATGAGAACTTTAAAATCCAACCATGAAGCACAACTCTGATTTTAGGTCTGACCTTCATCTAATGGGGCTGACAGTCCCCACTGTATAATAAGAGCTAACATTCACTGACCATTTACTATGTTAAAGCACTGTGCTAAGCACTTACCAGAAATTATATATAACTCTACCAGTCACACTGTTCGGTAGGTGCAATTATTAACCACCTTACAGATGAGGAAATTGAGGCTTAGGGAGGTAAAACCTGCTTCCAAATCAGAGAAGCAGTGGTGTTGCCATAGATCCTAGTTTTCTATGACTCTTCGCCATGGCACTGTATACATCACAGGGTCCAAAAGAGATCGTGGTTATGAACTTGGCAATTGTAAAAGACTTTCAAACAGAGTCCTTACTGCCCTTGACCAACGTGCTATACTCCTAGGAACCCCCTCAGAGGGTGAAGGAATGACAGGAAATTGACAGTTGGGAGCCACTGATTAGAGAAGGGTCTTTCTCCTCTATTATGCTGACTAAGGAGCATTAAACAGTGCCCAAGACTAAGGAATTAAATCGCGTGGCTATGGTTCTGCCCCCCATAGCCTCATTCTGAAGTCCTCACTCCTAAAAAGTCCTTAGAACAGTGTGTTTCATACTCCAAAGTTGTACTCAGTACAGTATTTGTTTAATAAATGTCAGTTCATTTTGGCGGCGATGGTGGTTCAGTCACTGTCAGTTCATTAGGCTTGGTTAACCATAGAGATAGATATTAAAATAGCTTACTAAACCTAGATAACGTCTGTCTCTAATAGAGATTGCTATTGCAGGTGAAAGACATGTGATAATAACCTGAAAGGAGTGTCTTTAAAGTGATGTGCATACCTCTCCCACCCAACTTTCCTCCTTACTGCCATCTGGAAAAAATGATGTAATGCACAGAGCTCAAGCAGCCACACTGGACCATGAGATGAGAGTCACACCAGAGATTGGGGTTGGGGCTACAAAGTTGCTAGGTCCCTGGCAACTTTAAGGAATTCTCATATTTACTCTTTACTCCCCAAATCCCATACTTACGTGCAAAAAATAGACCTCATGTGTTTAAACCATTGTTGAGTTGGCTGTTCTGCCACTTGAGTTGAACCTAATCCCAAAGGTTATGCCTTTTTACTTTTTACTTTCTTTTTCTTTATATCTTTTTACTTTCCAGATTCCAAAATGTCCTTTCTATAAACTTTTCTCCTGTTCTCCTTGTTCTTAAGTATTTATTTACCAAACGAAATAAGAAGTACTGCTTTTTGATATTTTGAGCTTTAGGGAGAAAGTGGCTATAAATATGTGTCCAGTCTACCATCTTTATTCAGAAGTCTGCCCGCTTTTTTTTCAGACAATTAAACAGCATAGTGAATAGAAAGTTCCTAGTCTAGTGCCTAGTACAGGGCCGACACTCAATAAACAACAGTAATCACTGTGTCTCTCTCATCATCATTGTTACAATTGCTATTATTTGAAATGCTTTATCTAAAGGTCCCACTAAAATGCCAATTGAAAAACAAATGCTATGCCCTGTATGTATTTTGTAGGTGTGCTAATCTAAATCACACATTTATTGAACATTTTTTCATAAATCAAGAGAATATTTGTAGTGACAGGGGATTTAAACAGCCTGATTTAGCTCCTCTAGGCAACAAAGCATGTTTTGTTGACCTAGCAGAAAGAAAACGTGTCGTAAGCCAAAAAAAAGTCGTTCCTCTGCCATCTCATTTCCTCTCGGGCTAGGTTCTTGAAACTACAATCCAATCCTTATGATAAAGTTCAGAGAGAGACAGGCATTCTAGGTTAGGTCTGTTCTTTATTGCTCTGTGAGTTTGTGTGCATGTGTGTGAAGGAGGAGGTGATGGGGGCGGTGAGGATGCCATGGATTCTGCTGATAGAGTTTGATGGAACAAGCAATAACTTGAACTTTCATTTCACCTCCTGTTTCCACTGGGTGCTTGGGAAAGAATCTTAACTTGGCCCTCGAGCTCTTCAGCTCAGAGTATGAAGATCATTTATTATTCCTCTTTGAATCTCCAAGTCTCTCTTTTTTTAAGAATGTTCTGGTCTTACCTGATGGTTAAGAATCCGCCTGGCAATGCAGGGGAAACTGGTTTAATCCCTGGTCCAGGAAGATCCCACCTGCCCCGGGGCAACTGAGCCACAACTACTGAGCCAGTGCTCCAGTGACCCTACCCTGAAACAGGAGCCGCCACCGCGGTGAGAAGCCTGTGCACCACAACAAAATGTGGCTCCCACTCGCCGAAACTAGAGGATAAGCCCATGGGCACTAACGATGACCCAGCGCAGCCTCAAATTGAGTAATTAATTAGATGTTCAACTGGGACTTCCCTGGCAGTCCGGTGGTCAGGACGCCATGTTTCCACAGCAGGGGGACACGGGTTCGATCCCTGGTTGGGGAACTAAGATCCCACATGCTGCCTGACCAGATAAATAAACCGTAAATGAAAACAACAACAACAACACTGCTCTACAGCGATGGTCCCTAACCTTTTTGGCACCAAATACCGGTTTCGTGGAAGACAATTTTACCACAGACAGGAGGGGAGAGTGGGCGCTGGGGATGGTGGAGGTGGTTCCGGTGGTGAGGTGAGCTCGGGAGCCGTGGGGAGCCGTGGGGGAGCGGTAGATGACGCCAGGCGGGCTGGCCCGCTGACCACCTCAAGAACCAGTCAGCGGTGGGGCGCTGGGGACCCCGGCTCCGCAGCACTTTCTTCTATCGTTCGAATTTTGGATTCAACTGCTAACGCACTAACTCTCGCCTAGACCATGGTTCTGTTTTCCAGCTGCGCTTACCTGCAGTCAATTGTATCTTCTGAAAATATTAAATGGAAAATTCCAGAAAGAAACAACCCCGGAATTTTAAACTGCTGCACCATTCCGAATAGCGAGGCGAAATCTCGTGATATCCTGCGTCGTCCCACTCGGGACGAGAATCCCATTTGTCCAGCATATCCGGATCGACTGCCCCGGATATCCCAGAGCTCCTGTTCAGATAATCCTCATTTTACTTAAAAAATGGCCCCAAAGTGCACGAGGAGTGACGCTGGCTATTCGAATATGATAAGGAGAAGCCGGAAAGTGTTTCCTTTAAGAGAAAAGGCGGAAGTTCTCCACCTGGTGAGGGAAGAAAACAATCCTATGCTGAGGTTACTAAGATCCACGGTAAGAACAAATCTTCTATCCATGAAATTATGAAGAAGAAAGAAATTTGTAACAGTTTTGCTGTCGCCCCTCAGGCGGCAAAAGTCACGGCCACAGCGTGTGTTAAATGCTTAGTTAAAATGGAGAAGGCATTGCATTTGTACAATAAGGTATTTTTAGAGACAGACTGCATTCTCATAACTTTTATCACAGTATATTGTTATAATTTGTCTATTTTATTATTAGTGATTGTTGTTAATCTCTGACGGTGTCAAATGTAAGTTAAGTTTTATCAGAGGGATGTATATACAGGAAAAAAAAAGTGTGTATATACATGGGCCAGTACTATCCCTGATTTCAGGCATCTGTTGGGGGCCTTGGAATGTATCCTCCATGAATAAGAGGGACAACTATATATATATTTCCACCCAGGGCTGCAGAGATGAGGTTTTAATAATGACAGCTAATAGCTATTAAACATTTAATAGGTACTGCTGCACTGGCCAAGTCTTTCACACGTATTATCAAACCTAAATTTTGACACGGGTACTAATACCAGTGACAGTTACAGTGAGGGAGTTGAGAAGTGGTGGAGTAAGGTAAACAATTTGGAGTGCTTAGTATGGATCAGGAATGATTGTTCAGGAGACTTCCCCGGCCGTCCTGGGAACCTCTGCAACTAGAGAAAACCCTCGCACAGCAATGAAGAATCAGCTCAGCCAAAAATAAATAAATATTTTAAAAGCCTAGAAAAAATTTTTTTAAACAGGGAAAACAACAGCTAACATTTTTGGGTATTTGCCACATGGCCAGCTCTGTCTCGCCCTTTACAAGCAACGACTTTAGCTCATTTAATTCTGGCAAGAACAGTCATGAAATAGGTAGTGAGATGTTGAATACACAGACAGACAATGGCTGGACCATCTAAGACAGTAGAACTCTGACCCACAAGCTCTGCAGCTGCCAGTCCGAGAAGCCAAACCACAATGTCTGCAACAATTGGCCCAGACTGGCCAGGATTTGATGAATGACAGCCAAGTGCCCTGTATTTTCTTTCTACTTCCAACTCAGGACCAAACGGAAGAAGGCAAATATGAGCCCCAAACCCACAACAAAGTATGCCCCAATTCTAGTTAGCCACACTCACTCCACTTTCCCAGCCAATACCCTGCAATCAGAGCACACCTGATTCTCTTCTTACTAGAAAGTTAACACAAGTGGTGGTGGTTGATTCCACCGACTAGCAAGCTCTGAGTCAGTTACTCTGCTCATTCTCCCTGGGGTTGGCTCAGCTCATTTCTACAGTAGGACAGTTTAGGGCCCTTTTGCAGAAGACAAGAGGCACAGAGAGGCTAGGAAGCAGATACCTGAGTCACAAGGATGGTAGTTATCGGAGCTGGGATCCCATCTCTGGCTGCAGACTTCCCTGGAACTCCACCTAGTGACCAAAGGCAGCCCTGGGAGCCTGAGATGGAAAGCTGGTAGGGATCATCCAGAGCGCTGTGTGTGATTTGTGATGCGTAGATTACACCAGCACATTTACCAAGAGGCTACACTGAGCTGTTGCTGTTACTCTTTTTAGGAGTCACTCTGATCCTTTAAAGAAACTACATTACAGTCGCTAAGTCGTATCCAGCTCGTTGCGACCCCATGGACTGTACAGTCCGTGGAATTCTCCAGGCCAGAATACTGGAGTGGGTAGCCTTTCCCTTCTCCAGGGGATCAACCCAACCCAGGGATCGAACCCAGGTCTCCCTCATTGCGGGCGGATTCTTTACCAGCTGAGCCACAAGGGAACCCTTAAAGAAACTAAATGGTTCCCAAATTGCTAGAGCATAAGGATCACAATGCAGGGGGAGGGTCTACAGACTCCAGGCTCCTGCTCCTCTTGGAAGGGATCAGAATCTCCCAGGGGGGTCTGAGAGGTTAAAAAAGGTCTCTTCCCCTAAGAGGAACTTAATTGAACTCTGGGAAAAGGTGAGCTCCCTGCCCTCAGGCCTAGGGTACTGAGAGGCAATTTAAAGGCAATTGTTCTATACTAGTCTAAATAGAAAGGGGGGAGGGGGGGCTGGAGTGAGTACTTTATTGGGATGTACTACAGAAGGGATAACTTCAGGTTATTTCTGAAATCTGAGGGAGGACACCTGACTTTTGAATACTGCCAAGGAAATATACTAGCCCTCCCACCCCTTATCTGAGGGGAATGCATTCCAATATCTCCAGTGGAGGTCTGAAACTGCATATAGTACCAAGTCCTATATAGTCTTTCTTGGTATTCATGAGGAATTGGTCAAGGACTCCCACCCCCCAATCCCCAAATCCACCAATGCTCAAGTCCTTCATATAAAATGATGTAGTAGTTGCTTTCACATGATATGACCCTGTATACTTTACATCACCTCTAGATTACTTCTAACACCTAATACGATGTTAATACTATGTAAATATTAGCAAATACAATGTAGCAAAAAGTGTTAATCACTCAGGTGTGTTCAACTCTTTGTGACCCCATGGACTGTAGCCCGCCAGGCTCCTCTGTCCATGGAATTCTCCAGGCAAGAATATTGGAGTGGGTTGCCATGCCCTTCTCCAGGGGAATCTTCCTGACCCAGGGATCGAACCTGGGTCTCCTGCATTGCAGGCGGATTCTTTACCATCTGAGCCACCAGGGAAGCCCAAACACAATGTAAATACTAGGTAAACAGTTGCTGGTGGGTGGCAAATTCTAGTTTTGTCTCTTTGGAATTCTCTGGAAATTCCAGAGTATTTTGGATCTGAAGTTGGCTGAATTCAAGGATGCAGGCTCCACAGATACAAAGGACCCACTACTTGCATACACTTTTTTTCTGTACTAGTGGGTGGGTAACGTGTACAGCATGGATATGAAATGGTACAACTTGGATCGGGACTTGAACCCACAGGCTGGGACTCAAACCCAGACAAAACCCAGATTGAGACTTAACCCACTTTTTTTTGGCTGTGCTGAGTCTTCATTGAGATGCTCAGGCATGGCTTGCTGCAGGGCCTGAACTGTAGGGCTCACGGGCTCTGTAGCCCCCGCAGCATGTACCATCTTAATTCCCCAACCAGAAATCAAACCTGCCTCCCCTGCCTTGGAAGGTGGATTCTTAACCACTGGACCACCAGGGAAGTCCCGAACCCACTGTGTTTTAATTGAAATTACACATCTGGTTTCAGGACTTAGGGAAGCTTATGTTCTTTATGTCTAACCACAGAAAGAATTCAATGAGAGACAAAGTGAAAGACAAGAAGTGGATTTATTTAGAGACATACTCCATAGAGAGGATGTGGTCCATCGCAAAAGGCGAGCGCGGCCCTGGGAGACACATCCTCCAACAGACAGAGTGTTGGACATCTTGGAAGGCAAGAGGCCCGGAAATAATGGGGCGGTTCGGTTTCATGGGCTGGGTAATTTAATGGGCTTGGTAACCTAGGCTAATGAGTGGGAGGATTATTCCAACTGTCTTAGAGAAGGGGTGGGGATTTTCAGGAGTTGGGCCCTGCCTACCTTTCGGCCTTTTACGCTTGGTCTCTGACCCGACCTGGCGCTGGCGGGCGTGTCCTCCAGCTCATGCTAATGTATTACCACCTGCGCATAATAAGGCTCAGGCTCCTGGAAGCCGGATCTTCCGTCAGCTCAGGCCAAGCCTGGTCCGAGCCGGTGTTTGGTCTCCAGGCTCTGCCATTCCTCTCCTGTTTCACCTACGCTGAACAAAGGGTGAGTCACCACCCAGGACGGAGGGAGGCAGAGGCAGTTTTCATCACGCTCCTCAGAATGGCACCCAATTTAACACTCAGGAATTGTTTACTTCTGGAATTTTCCATGTAATGTTTTCTGGCTAAGTTTGACTGTGGGTAGCTGGAACCTTGGAAATCGAAATTGAGGGTAAGAGGGGATGACTAGAATAGTGTGAAATTATGAACTCCCTGTTTACAAACAGCTCTGAGGAAGTTCTGCCGCAAAAGGTAAGTATTAGTTTACAGCAGGTTAAATGAGGACAGGGAGAGCTTAGGGGACTAAAAGAGACGTGGTATTTTCTTTGCTCTTTGGACTTGTTCTTTAGTTGGTTGTTATTGGGCAAATTTGAATTTTTCTCCCTCCCCCATCAACAGCTGTTACCTTTTTTTTTTTTGGCCATTTGCACAGCATGCAGGATCTTAGTTCCCTGATCAGGGATTGAACCTGGGGCCCTGATAGTGAGAGCACTGAATTCTAACCATTGGTCTGCCAGGGAATTCCTGACTTCTGAAGTTTTAAAACTGCCCAAACTTAAAAAGATGTACCAGCTACAGCTAAATTCTGAGCAGTACAAAGTTATCTGGCAGCAGCAAAAGGGTGTTGGCACAAAATTAACCAGTCAATCTAGGAAAGAATTGGTATATTTTATTCAAACCAAATTTGAGGATTATAATAACCTGAGAAGAGTATCTCAGAAATCTCTGAGAACTCTCTCACCCATTAGAAGTCAAAACACAGTTTACAAAAGTTTTGTTTCTGTTTTTTTTTTTTTCTTAACAGAAGGCTGTACATTAAATTTTATTTTGGAGATGGGGGCACTGAGCCATGCAGCTTGCAGGATCTATCTTAGTTCCCCTACCAGGGATTGAACCCAGGCTCTCAGCAGTGAAAGTGCAGAGTCTTAATTACCTGGAACTCCCAAAATGAGCTGTCTTGTTGATGCTAGGAGAATGTTGCTGTTTATGGTTGAGCAGCAGATATTCCTGGTGATGGGGGAGGTTTTGGCCAACGCATGGTGTGGATATATGCATAGTTGGAGGAGAGATGAAACCAAAAGAGAATTTTTAAATTGTTTAAATTTTTCTTACTTTGTCATAAAATGCAAATTTTATTTCACAAAGAGAAAAGGGTACATCCTAAGACCACTCCAGAAAACCAGCCAACTCCCTCATAACTTCTACTAATAAAAGATGAGGGGAAGGAATCTTGTTGGGAATGATTCCTCTGACAGTGTGTTTCTTTTATGAAGGGTGCTGACTGCTTTCATTCAGTATGGTCCCAGGGATAGAACCTGGGCCTCTTGAGTCTGCAGGCAGGTTCTTTACCATCTGAGCCACCAGGGAAGCCCATTCAGTGTGGTTGGGGGAGATAATTAGAAATACAACTTCTCAGACCCCATCCCAGTACGAATCTGAATTTTAGCAGGATGCCAGGTGATTTGTCTGAACTTTAAAGTTTGAAGACCACTGCTTTAGAAAGCCACTGCTGTCTTCCAAAAAAGCAGCCCTCTCTAGATATTTATAAGTAAACTTTTAATTATAGAATTGTTTTAGATTTGCAGAAAAATTACAAAAAATTTGCATACCCTGACACCCAATTAATATTTTGTATTAACATTTCCCCCATTAACGTCTTAAATTAATATGGTGCATTTTATTTTATGATTAATAAATCAATATGGATATGATATTATCACTGAAAGTCCAGAGTTTATTCATATTTCCTCAGTGTTCCCCAATGTCCTTTCTCTTGCCTGTGATTCCACCAAGGATAATTTAGTCCTCATGTCTCCTTAGGTCCTTTAGATTGTGACTTTTTTGTTTTAATGACCTTGATGGTTTTGAGGAGTGCTGGTCAGGTATTTTGCAGGATGTCCCTCAGCTGGGATTTCTCTGCCATTTTTCTCATGATTCATCTGGGGTTACGGGCGTTTGGGAAAAAGACCACAGAGACACAGCGCCACTCTTATCACATCAAATCAAGGGTGTCTGACATCCCCATGACTCATCAGCATTAAGGCTGACCTTGATCATCTGGCTGAGGTCCTGTTCATCAGCTTTTAATTTTTTTTAATATCCCGATTTAGTGCATATTAACTAAAATTGGTATGAGGAAGGGAACTGAAGGAGACCCCAGACAGCTGCCAGGAGCCCCAGCAGGCAGGAGCTGAGTCCCTGGAGCGCCTGTTCTTTCACTGTCCCTGGAGGTGCTGGGCCAGTCCTCCCGGTCCTGGGTTCCCAGCTTCCGCCTCATGAGCTTCCAGACCTTTTGAGCATGTGTTTTTCTGGCCTGGGTCCAGAAGCCTGCTGGAGGCTAATTGGGTCCAAAAAACTGGATCGGATCTGGGATCAGACTGGGTCTGACTTAAACTGGAATGGAGTCAGTGTGATGTTGCTTGTGAATAAAATTTTTCAGGCTGAGCTAATAGGTTAAGTTACTAAAAATAATCAAGAATTGCAGTGTCCTCAGTGGGGATACTTAACTGTCTTAAATAAGCTTATCCATCTATGAGGTGCTAGAGAAGGGGTTCTTAGCCAGGCACTCTTTATAACAGACAGAGGAATAATAACTTTACCTCCTCTACAGTAGCTGGAGACCAGCATGGAACCCCCTGGGACACCCTACTCACTCCAGGACCCACAGACAGCATCCTGGGAAAGCTAGCAGAAGCCGACAAAGGGTAAGAATTGTTACCAAAGTCAGCTCTCGCAGATGGGAGTCCGTGGTGTCTGGTTGATCCAAACTCAGATTGGCAGGACAAACATTGGTTATCCTCCTTTCTTTCTCGGGAGAGCTGCTGCCTTCTTGTCTCATTTTGTGTCCTGAGAACTTGGCTTGACAACCATCAGGTTGGGACCCCCAAAATATGGCCAAAATATGGTCTGCATTGCAGCTCTATTTGTGGCTGGGGTCCTACTGACTGTTGCCATCTCTCGGTAGAATCGTCTAAGTCTTTCTTCCTTTTGGCTGTCTTGGGAGTGACTCTGGATCTGCAGAGGGCAGTAGCTTTTACCCTCTCTTTGGGGACGTCTCTTGTATCCAAGCAGTTGTTCAGTACTGCCACGCGTGTTTACTGCTGTCTCAGCTGAAACCTGACAACATATTTGAAAGGATTTTTTGTTTTTTTAAGTAACTCTGTGGTCATACAGGAGTGGAAAACTTCTTTTCTTCCCTTCTAAGTTCTTTGACTGATCTGATAATTAAAATGACATAAGACAGATTAACAGAAGAAAAATAAATGTCATACATCAGGAAGCCCCAGAAAAACATGAGGTTCTCTGGCAATCAGGTAGCTGAGGCTTACACACCTAGCTAAGGAGAAAGGGGTGGAAGATGGTTCACAAGAAGATAAGAAGAACAGATGTTTGGTAAACAAATATTTGCCTTGCCATGCTGATAACACTTTCTGATGTTGACTTTAAAAAGTGCACAATTTGAGAGTTGTGAGTTAAGCTTTATTTGGGGCAAGATGAGGACTGCAGATAGCGCTGAGAAACTGCTCTGAAGAGTCAGGAAGTGGGGTGGTACAGGCGGCAGGGAGGTCAGTATACATGTGATTTTGGCGAAGCGGGGCTATGTGCAATCAAGCTCATATTTTTTGCAGAATATTTCTGCTAGTCATGAGGACCAGTCATCACCATGAAGGATTTTAGTGCTTTTCTAAATATGAGGAGATACAAGAATTGGGCTCATAGAATCAGCTCCTGGAAATATCTAACTATAAGAACCTGTCCTGCCAATTTTTCCCTGGAGCACAAAGTACCTCATTTCTGCTCTCTACCCTGAACTCCTTTTGGAGATTTTGAAAATCAGCAGCTACGGAAGCACGTGATTTAATCCTTGTAGAGGTGGATGGGAAGTGCCAAGTTGTGATTGACACTGTGTAAAAAGTTATCTGTGGTGATAGTTCTCTTCTTGGTACCAGCCCCCTATCTAAACTCTTCAAGGCAGTTGAGAGGGAGGGGAGAAGGCCAAAGCCTTTGACTGTGTGGATCACAACAAACTGTGGAAAATTCTTAAAGAGACAGGAATACCAGACCACTTGATCGAGATTCCTGAGAAACCTGTGCGCAGGTCAGGAAACAACAGTTAGAACTGGACATGGAACAACAGACTGGTTCCAAATCAGGAAAAGGATATGTCAAGGCTGTATGTTGTCACCCTGCTTATTTGACTTATATGCAGAGTACATCATGCAAAATGTGGGGCTGGATGAAGCACAAGCTGAAACCAAGATTGTTGGGAAAAATATCAATAACCTCAGATATACAGATGACATCACCCTTATGGCAGAAACCAAAGAAGAACTAAAGAGCCTCTTGATGAAAGTGCAAGAGGAGAGTGAAAAAGTTGACTTCAAACTCAACATTCAGAAAACTAGATCATGGCATCCGGTCCCATCACTTCATGGCAAATAGATGGGGAAACAACGGAAACAGTGAGAGACTTTATTTTCTTGGGGTCCAAAATCACTGCAGTTGATGACTGCAGCCATGAAATTAAAAACGCTTGCTCCTTGGAAGAAAAGCTATGACCAACCTAGACAGCATATTAAAAAGCAGAGACATTGCCAACAAAGGTCCACCTAGTCAAAGCTATGGTTTTTCCAGTAGTCATGCATGGATGTGAGAGTTGGACTATAGAGAAAGTTGAACACCAAAGAACTGATGGTTTTGAACTTTCTGTGCTGTTGGAGAAGACTCTTGAGAGTCCCTTGGACTGCAAGGAGATCCAACCCGTCCATCCTAAAGGAGATCAGTCCTGAATATTCATTGCAAGGACTGATGCTGAAGCTGAAACTCCAATACTTTGGCCACCTGATGCAAAGAACTGATTCATTGGAAAAGACCCTGATGCTAGGAAAGATTGAAGGCAGGAGGAGGAGGGGATGACAGAGGATGAGGTGTTTGGATGGCATCACCAACTCGATAGACATGAGTTTAAGTAAATTCTGGAGGTTGGTGATGGACAGGGAAGCCTAGCGTGTTGCAGTCCATGGGGTCGCAAAGAGTCAGACATGACTGAGCGACTGAACTGAACTGAACTGAACTGAGGGAGGGAAAAAATTATTCTTAGATCTGCTGGATCTATTTGTTTTAGCTCAAAATAACCCTCATGCCAAAGTGGCACATACTGGGATAGCATATTCTCCTCCCCTTAGTCAGAAGTTGCCCAAATTGAAAGGTGATATTCAGAGACTCAGAAACTGTTCTTTAGTCCTTCTCTCTTACACTAAAGTGAAACTAAGACCCAGAGAAAAAGAAAAATATCCCAAAGCCTTCAGAGAAGTATTTACTAAAGGATTCTAAAGACACATAGCTCTAAGGTCTAGAATAGAGGAATTTTTTGATGTCCATCTTGGTAGAAGGTCTGGGCTTTCCTGGTGGCTCAGACTGTGTCTGCCTGCAGTGTGGGAGACTGGGGTTTGATCCCTGGGTTGGGAAGATCCCCTGGAGCAGGAAATGGCAACCCACTCCAGTATTCTTGCCTGGAAAATCCCATAGACGGAGGAGGCTGGTAGGCTACAGTCCATGGCGTCGCAAAGAGTCGGACACGACCGAGTGACTTCACTTTCACTTTCACTTGGTGGAAGGTCTACTTCCTGATAAGAAAAAGTGAGGATAATGTCTTTGAATGACTGGGTCAGCCTCATGATATGGTATCATTCAGGTTGCAAGCCAGTTCTTTGAAGAATTAAAAACAACTGTGTACTTGTCATGGTGGCTCAGACGGTAAAAGAATCTGCCTGCAATGCAGGAGACCTGAGTTCAGTCCCTGGGTCGGGAAGATCCCCTGAAGAAGAGAATGAAAGTTGTATAGTTCCTCAATGTTTTATTGTTACAGAGACCGAAGGAAGTCTTGTTACTAAGGTGCTTTTGTTGGGGATGACTGAGACACCCAAACAGTTGTCTCAGGACTGCTGTTAAGACAAGCATAGAAGTTAGACTGACACACCTCCACCCCATTTCCCTTGGATGGTGTGAGCTCCTGTGATTCCTAGAAACTTGTGAGGCTATAAAAGGGAGGTTTCAAGAGGAAGATTGTCAGATAAGGCAGGTAAGTTTAAGTAACTCATGTTTGGAATGAAACATTGACTTTCTTTTGGTCATGAATGGTTGTGTGCACTCTGTCTCTTATATTAGACCACTCTGGTTACTGTCTAATGTGCGTAAGATGATCAGACAGTTCCTAGAAGAGAAGGTAATGAATTCTCTGACCAATATTCTTTGAGATAATCAATGTTTTGCCCAAAGACTGATTGATGTGGTTTTTTTTTTTAATATTAGATGCTTAACTATCTATTTATTTAATTGAAGTATAGTTCATTTACAGTGTGTTAGCTGAAGCAGTTTCAGGTATATAGCAAAGTGATTCAGATATATCTACATATAATGTATATACATTCTTTTCAGATTCTTTTCCTTTATGTGAAAGTGAAGTCACTCAGTCGTGTCCGACTCTTTGCGACCCCATGAACTGTAGCCTGCCAGGCTCCTCCGTCCATGGGATTCTCCAGGCAAGAATACTGGAGTGGGTTACCATTCCCTTCTCCAGGGGATCTTCCCAACCCAGTGATTGAACCCGGGTCTCCCGCATTGGAGGCAGACGCTTTAACCTCTGAGCCAGCAGGGAAGCCCTATTGCAAATATTAAGCGTAGTTCTGTGTTACACAGTAGGTCCTTGTCCGTTATCTATTTTGTATATAGTATTGTGTATGTGTTCATCCCAAACTCCTAATTTATTCCTCCCTACCCCTTCCCCTTTGGTAACCATAGGTTTGTTTCTATGTCTGTGGGCCTGTTTCTGTTTTGTATGTAAGTTCATTTGATTTTTTTTTAAGATTCCACATATAAGCCATGTCACATGATAATCATCTTTCTTGGTCCAGCTGACTTCACTTGGTGTGATACTCTCTGGGCCATCCATGTTGCAGAAAATGGCATTGTTTTATTCTGTTTATGGCTGAGTAATGTTTCATTGTAGGCATGTAGCACATCTTCACCCGTTCACCAGTCAGTCAGCGTTTAGGTTGATCTAGGTCTCGGCCGTTGTGCATAATGCTGTACAGTACACTGGGGTGCATGTATCATTTTGAATTACAGTTTTTTCCCCAGATATATGCCTGGGAGTGGGACTGCAGCATCATATAGTAAGCCCGCTTTTAGTTTTTTTAAAGAAACCTCCATACTGTTCTCCATAATGGCTACACCAGTTTACCCTCCCATTAACAGTGTAGGAGGTAGATGGTCGCTCCTTTTTCTCTACATTCTTTCCTGCATTGATTATTTGTAGACTTTCTGATGATGGCCATTGCGATTGGAATGAAATGATACCTCAGGCATTCTGGGTCTCTGTCAGGTCATGTTCACTGCATCATTAGCACAAATTGACTAGAGAAGTCACAGTCCCTAACACTCCCAGAAATGATGACTCAGCCATGGAGTTGCCATCATGCAGTCCACTAGGACGGTCACTTGGACAGTGTGTCCTGGAAGCCATCCACAAGTATGCTTTGTAAACAGCTTTCCAGAGACAGAACAGACTAGTCTGTAGACAATAAATGAGCTAATACTCAACTTTCTGGTTTAGAATGAGAGCTTCCCTGCTGGTTCAAATGGTAAAGAATCCACCTGCAATCTGGAGACATAGGTTCGATCTCTGTGTCGAGAAGATCCCCTGGAGAAGGGACTAGCTACCCACTCTAGTATTCTTGGCTGGAAAATTCCATGGACAGAGAAGTCTGGCAGGCTTCCATGGGGTCACAAAGAGTCAGACATGACTGAGCAACTAACACTTTCACTTTTACTGGTTTGGACTGAAATGAGTGGGGAAAACAGAATGTAAAAGACCCTCCATGGCTTACCTGTCTCTGGTCCAGTCTTGTGATGGCAACATTAGCCCCATAAGCCTTGCAGAAGGCCACCACACAGTCTGTACTGAGCCCCAGCACGTAGCAGGTCTCCCCAAGGGAGCTATCAACCAGCACAAAGATCTTGGGCCAGACTGGTACTATCACCATTCTCATGAAGTCATCCGTAAACTAAGATCATGCCGTGGGACAACTAAGCCTGTGTCCCACAACTACTGAGCCTACAAGCTACAACTAAAGAAAGCCCAAGCACCACGACAGAGACGGCACAGCCACAATTTAAAAAATTAATTTAAAGAAGCATAATTTTGTCACAATAATTTTATTCACTCTTAGGATTATAGCTACAACTTACAACAATGCTAGCTATTATCCTAGGCATTGTGCTAAAAGGTTGACATGCATTCTTACATTCAGTCTCCAAAGTTCCATGAAGTAGGTATTATTACTAGGCCCATTTTATAGATGAGAAAGATGAGGACTGAAGAAGTGAAGTGACTTGTTCAGTATCAAAGGACTAGTTAAGTGTCAGAGTCATGATGGAAGCCTAGGTCTCCTGCTGAAGCCAGTGCTTTTGCCTTTCCTTTAGTAGGTGCTGGAGCTGCAGAAAGGAATAAAACACAATGTTTGCCCTCAAACCTGGAAAGTTAAGTGACTTGTGTGCAGAAATAGTTGTTGAAGTAGAATGTAGTCTTTTGCCCATTTTTAAATTGGATGATATTTTTATTGTTGACTTGTAAATAGGTCTCTGTGTAGTCTAGATACAAATCTGTTATCAGATGCATGGCTTACAAATATTTTATCCCATTCTGTTGGTTGTCTTTTCATTTTTTTCATAGTGGACTGTGAAAAATCAGAAGTTTTAAATTTTTTTTTAATTAGAAGTTTTAATTTTGATGAAGGTCAACTTATCTGTTGTTTTCATTGTTGCTTGAACTGTTGTCTAATCCAAGTCACAAAGATTTGCACCTATATCTTCTTCTAAGATTTTTATTGTTTTAGCTCTTCCAATGAGGTTTTGGATCTCTTTTTTAGTTAATCTACTATACAGTGGAAGGAAATATTCCAAATTGATTCTGACGCATGTTGACTATCCAATTGTCCTGGCATCCTTTATTGAAAAGATTATTTTCCCCCATTGAATGATCTTAGCACTCTAGTCAAAAATCACTTGCCCATAAGTATACAAGTTTATTGCTGAATTCTGTTCCACTGATGTTATGTCCATGCTTATACCAACATCACATTATCTGAATTATTGCAGCTTTGTAGTAACTTTTGAGGTCAAGGTATGTAAGTTCTCCAATTTTGTTCTTTTTCCAGACTGTTTTGTGTGTTCTGGTTGTGGGCATTGCCATATGCATCTTAGAACCAGCTTGTCAATTTCTATATGTCTTTTTGCTTCTGCCAAGAAGCCAACTTGGATTTTGATCCTGATTGCGCTGATTCTCTAGATCCCTCTGGGGATTCGGGGTAAGGGGAACTCAGTCTATGTCAGACTCCAAGCTAGGCACTCTACTGGCATTATTTCATTGCATTCTCCAAGAGCCCTATGATGTAGTGATTACCATGTGCATTTTACAGATGAGGATAGTGAGGCTTTTAGAGTGTCAGAAGTCAGGTTTCTCAAGAAATAAATTCAGAAATGAGATTTTCATGCTGCAGTTTTGTTGGGGGCAGGTGAGGGGGATGTCTCCAGGACCAGCACCAAGAGGGGAGAGGAAGAAGTTGAAATTGAATGCAGTTACAACAGAGGCTTCAACTGACCCTGTGCAAAGAGCTAAAGTTGGGATGTCCCTTCAGCAAGGCCCAGAATTGAGGCAAGGGGCTAGGTCTTTGTCTCTCATCATTATGAGCTGCCCCAGGACATGGTGTAAACCTGAGTGAAGCAGCTCCCTTTAGTGGAGGGCAATTGCTCAGAAGGGCTTCATCTGTGAGCAGCTGGGAGCCAACACTCCCAGCAGCTGGGGTGAGTGCCTGCATCCCAGAAGGGAGTCTGGGTGCACCGCCACATCTACTGGAAGGCTGTTCTCTCTAATCCTAGGCCATGAAGATAGTCAGTGCCGAAGGGTAACATTGGAAGTCCACCAACCTCACTCCAGACTGTGAACTGGAGTGGAGACTTTATTCCCACATATGTTAATTTACTCATATCATTTGCTTCCATAATCAGTCCAGTTAACATATAGTTTGGACCTAAGAATATAAGTAGATCTTATAAGAAGAAATTTAACTCAAAAATTACAATAGTAATTGAAATTGTCTTTAACATCATGCTAAAAGACCACACATGTTAAAAGTGAGTGTTCACTGTTAAAAAAGAATCTCTAGGACTGATTTTGGTTGCTTATTCTGGCTAAATCTACACCTTGGGGAAAATATTCCTGTCATTTTAATCTTCTTCTCATTGTTCTCTGAATACTCAGGAAATTTCTTTTCTCAGAGCCACCTGATATGAGTTTTGAGTACTTACCTCTAAAAAGATGAGGGCCCACCCATCCCCAGGTCTCAGAACTCGGTTTGCAGCTGATGGTGATGCTTTTCATCTTCTGAGCATCTCCTATGAGCAACAAACTGGAGCAGTGTCCTTCTGCCTGCACTATCTCATGAAATCACCAGACAACTTCAATTGAGTGGGAATATTAATTTCATTTTTTAGATGGCCTCAAATGTTATCTGCATTTTACGGATGAGAAGACCGAGTCAGCTTGTGGGTTGCTTCCTCCCTGTCAAAAAGGTGGCTTGATAATCAGCTTTGCCATTACAAGGCAAGGCGATAAGACAGTCATGTCCGTCACCTGTCACTGCACCCCTGTGGTCATCTGGTGTTGGGAGTCGAAAGGGTAAGGCAAGGAGCAGTGGATTTCCCAGACCCTTCCTCCCTCACCTTGGTGCCCAGAAGAAGGCAGAAGCCGGACCGCTGCCCTTTCCTCCCCAGGAAGCAGGTGCTCCTGGAAGACTCCGACCTGGATGAAAAAGTGGCCTGGCTGTTGGGCCAGCAGCTCTCTGTCGTTGAAGTTCACTCCCAGTGGCGGGAGGTGCCGCTGAGAGATGCCCTCTGCGCGGGCGTCCTGAACAATCGGCTTCAGCACCCGGCCCAGGTGGACAGCGACGAGCGCAGCAGCCCGCCCCAGCCTCCCGGCGCCCACCCCTGGTAGGGCCGGTGCGCGCGCCTCCACCGCCGCCAGCAGCGTGCCCAGCGCCACGGCCAGCGCCCGCACCTTGGCGCTGTCGGGCCACGGGATCGCCTTGCACACCGCCTTGTGCCTCCTTGCCCAGGCCTGCCGGGGGCTGTGTGCGCGTGTCCACAGCTGCAGCTGCTCCCCAAAGCAGGGTTTCCTATGCCGCCCCCCTTGTCGCCTCTCTCAGGGCTTCTAGGCACGTCAGCGGGGAGGCAGCCAGAACATGTAAAAACTTCCCCAAGCGGGTGCCGATAACTACACCCCTTCACAGGCTGAGGGCTCTAGTCCCCATTGAAGTCTGTCTTGCTTCTGGAGATTTTCTAAAACCCTACTTAGTTTTAAAATGCATTCATCTTGGTTTGTAATTATATGTATTTCTGGTAACTTTTTATTTAATGCTGGTCTCCACTCCCAGTTTTTAGCGCAGCTTGAATTTGTGTAACTCAAATGAAGATAAAGTGAAAGTGAAAGTTACTCAGTTGCGTTCAACTCTTTGTGACCCCCATGGACTATACAGTCCATGGAATTCTCCAGGGCAGAATACTGGAGTGGGTAGCCTTTCCCTTCTCCAGGGGATCTTCCCAACCCAGGGATTGAATCCAGGTCTTCCACATTGCAGGCGGATTCTTTACCAGCTGGGCCGCAAGGGAAGCCAAATGAATATAACAAATACAATAATATTACCTGGTACCTGTGAGGCTTCTTCCAAGTACTTCTCTCACCTCCACCATCCCACTCTTTTTATTAACTTAACTGAATAATTAATATATCTGAAATCAACTATTACCAACTGTTAACTCTGTGTTTATTTTTAATTCTAACAATTTTCTAAGGGATTCTAATAAGAATCCCTTCACGTTGTTTTACTTTTATTGTTTATTGATAAATTAGCAATGTATTCAGCCAGGTAAAATAATTTTCTCCAGGTCACAGAGCATTCATGCTGGTATTCAAACCCAGGACCAGCTGACTCCAAATTTAGTGGTGTTACAGGGCATGCTGCGTCTTCAGTTTGCACAATCCTTTCGGAAAGCAGTTTCACACCATGATCCAAAGTGGCTCAAATTATTCCTATCCTTTGATTTAACAATTCCACTTCTGGAAATCTGTCTTTCTTTGCTTGGTTTATTTTTATTTTGTTTTTGGCTGCTCAGCACTGCATGCAGAGATTTTAGCTCCCCAACAAGGATTGAACCCTTGCCCCTGCAGTGGAAAAGTGGAGTCTTAACTACTGGACCACCTGGAAATCTATCTTAACAAGGGAGAAAAATCTACAGTCAAAAAGAAAAAAAAAATCGCCAAAAAATACTCATTAGAGCACTACAGAAGAAAATTGAAAAGCAAAATTTCCATTTATTTACAGAAAGTTAGAAGTTTAAGTGAAATTCCACTCATAAATGGCGCAGTCGTAAAGAATCCACCTACCACTGCAGGAGATGCCAGAGATGTGGGTTTGGTTCCTGGAGGAGGAAATGGCAACCCACTTCAGTCTTCTTGCCTGGAGAATCCCATGGACAGAGGAGGCTGGCGGGCTACAGTCCATGAGGTCGCTAAGAGTCAAACATAACTTAGCGACTGAGCCTTTGTTCACTCATGTGCTCAATTAATAACACATTGGAATATTATGGAGCCATAGAAAGTACATTATGGAAAAGCTAGGAAAATGGTTATAAAGTAAAATAAAGCAGGATATAACATTGCCTAATGATGTAACCTCTACAACCTTGCATGGAAGGTGGTAAAAAGACACTGCTGGATACATGTGTTCAATAACTGTTAACTGGATAAATGAATGAAAAAGACCAAGATAAAGGATAATTTCTAAATTTTTTCCCCTACTCTTCAGATTTTTCTGTTGTGAGATGTTTTGGTTATTTAATGGAACAAAGCTCTTCATTTTTTTAAAGATGTGATATCCAGAGTGCTTGCTTGCTCAGCAATTATATTTTCAGATTTCTGTGGAGGATCTATCATTTCTGTTGAGAGATGAGTAAGTGAGGACCCAAATGTGTATTCTTGCCTGAAATCACACAGGTAGTGAGTGTGGAGTCTAGGTCTCCTGACTCCAGCTCCCTTGAACTTAACTGACCTTGACCTAGGCTGGCATTGGGAGACAGGAAATTGAATTCCAGTCCCTGCCCTGTCCACAGCTTGCTGGGTGATTTGGGGTTAGTCACTTCTCTTGGGGTCTCTCTTGGGCTTTTGCCCTGAAGATGCATGGATCACTTTCTTTTCCATCCTCTTTCAGTGGGCGGGGAGTGTATTACTCCCTCTCGTCACTCCATCTTTCATCTCCCTGTTTAACTTCCTTCCTTTGTCATTTTAATTGTGTCGTTTGTTATGCCATTTTGTCATGTCAGTCCTTTGACATTTCGTCATATTTTCTGAAATGATCTTGTTTTTTTCTTTGCTTGTTTACTGTTTGTTTGCCTCTCTAGATGTAAGCTCTGCAAAGTCATAACCTAGGCTATCCTGGTCGATATGCCAACTCCAGCTAGCTCAAATGCAAAAGGAAAGGGATTGTAGAGGAGCTCAGAGAATTTGCAGAAATAAAAACCAGGGCTTTAAGAATGTTAAACTCAGCATTTTGTGAAAACACACACGTTTCCTCTCTCTCTCTCCGTCTTTTCCCTTCCTGTTTTCTCTCTCCACCCTGTCATTTCTCATCACTGCTTATCTATGTTTGGCTTCATTCTGCACATTGCATCCAACTGGAAAGGAAGAATTCTGTCAGAACCCTAAATTCTCTTTGTTCCTGTTTAATGTTTCTAGCAAAAATAAAATAACAAAAAGTGTTTCATGACTCCCAGTGGCATTGGCAATCACTGGGAAAGATTCTGAATGGGTTTGCCTGGAATATACATGCCTCTCTGAACCAGTAGACATGTCAGCCCTGCTTGTTGAATGTGGGCACATTTTCTCTTACCATTAGTGTATGTTCAATGTGGTGTTTCTTTTTGAGAATCTGTTTAAATCAATGCCCATTTTGTGGGTTTCAGTTTAGGTTAAACTAGATAGTAATAATCTGTAAATTCAGAATTTTCATATGTAATTGGAGCTACTAATATTTTTTCTTAGACTCCAGTGGCAAGTCTTGCTCTCCTCCTGTGAGCTAGTGTAGATACCATCACTTACTTCCTTTCTGTCCTTAGGTACTATGTAATATGGTGCTTTATAGTCAGTAGGTGTCCTTTGAATCTCTGACATCGGATTAAATTAATAACTTAAATAGTTAAAATTAGTAGGCTTCTTTATTTGATAGATGTACTTAATTTGGTGAGAATACGAAAGTTCTCTGTAATCAGAGAGCAAGAAAGATTTAATATCTTTATTTTTAGTGTAAGAACTTCTCTGCAACTTAAGCCTTTGAGCCTTGAGATATGGTTTCCTTCAGATCACTAAGTTGAGTCTCAATTACTGTTTCCTTTAACTAATTGATTTTTATTTTGTAGATCATATAATAATATGGCTGGAAGCATCTGTGATGGGTAGAAAAGTTGCTCTCAGTATTCTTCACACAGATTAACTGTAGGTCCTACCCTTGACTCGAGTTAAAGGGGAACAGACCTGCTAGAATCAGCAGAGACTGTCTCTGGGCAAGTAGTTACAGGTTTAGACCCTTGTACTCAGACTGTGGTGTGTGGTCCAGCCCCGTTGGCTTCGACTAGATGCTTTTAGAAGTGAAGAATCTGGGGCCTCAGCCCAGACCTTATCAAGTTGTGATCTGCAATTTGATAAGATTCCCATGTGGAGACTGTGGTTGCCTTGGAAGAGGAAATTGATCAGGGTCAACCAAAAACAATGGCAGGTACAACTTCTTAAAAGTGCTCTTCCTCCGTCTCCACTTTACTTCTTTCTTCTCAAGTAAAACTATCCTTATAGTACATCTAAATCACCAGTGTGATCAAATCTAGTGCATTTCTCCCCCAATTTATTCAAGTCTGATTTAAACCAACATAGTTTGAATAACTACAGACGATACCCATATACATTCACATTGATCAGAATTCAGGCTTTATTATTGTTGTGCAGTGTGAAGAACTAAAGCTTAATCCCAAGCATACATAATTAAGCTTATAAAGAAGGATTTTGTTCCCAAAACATATTCAACATTTAAAGGGAAAAAAAGATGTTTATTTGAAGAACAGAATATGCCTAGAATTGTTTGCTTCTAAAAAACCCATTTCCCCCAAGCCTTAACTTCATAATTTCGTATTAAGCAATGACATTACATTACACAATCTAAACAATTTAGTGGGAGCAGCACTTGGCAGAATAAAAAAAATAGTTTAGATGTACATGTAACTCAAAAAATATTATTTAAATCCAACATCCAACTTTCGATCTAAATATAGATTTTTCTCCAATAGACTTAAATATATGATTGTTAAAATATATATGTGTATAAAATATGTTTTTTAAAAAAGGAAACAAAGATGTATAATATCCACTGTTGATTTCATAAAAGAGGGTACACTAAAGCAGGGGAAAAAGGAGACCTTAAAAAATTTCTCTTTTTCTGTACAGTCGGCTACTCTGTTCTGCCTTAGGTTTACCTATTCAAGTTGCAAACTGTAATGTAATACTGGGGTGGAAATTGACCAAATATGCTGCCTTAACATTTCCTTTCAGATCTTTACTGGGAACTTAAAAAAAAAAAAAGATGTGTATATCACTGGGGGCAGGGGCAGGAGTGGGATGGGTTTGAAGAAAACAGAGTTAAACCAGAACCTATACAAGACTTCCATGTATCTACGTGACAGAGCAGTTACATGTCCCACCAGGGGATGCTGCAACTCAAAAGGGCGACGGGCTAATAAGATGCTATCACGAGGAGGGAGCGGACTGAGCATCAGACGGAAAAGATTTGGGATTATGTAGCACCTCATCACTCAAATACATACGAAACCTTTAACAGAAAATCTTCCAGGTAGCCTACAGCTTGCTTTTCTGACTATTGTCTTTTCAATACACACCTGGTCTGTACAAGAAGAGGGACCAGGAATGAGAAAGGTCTAATAGCCCATTTTGCAGAAGCTACTTGAGCAGTGTGTACATGACGGAATGGTTATTTTCCGAGCCCCCATTCCCCGTGGAGGGCAAAAATCACAATACAATTTGGTAGCAAACTTGGCTGTCTCATATTCCTAGGGACATAGCCTCCCCTATGACGATTTTGACTCATTCTTGAGAACCATCAGCCTGTAAACCAGGACCGATCCTTCTGGGAAGATGCACCTGAGAAGGGTCTATTGAGGGATGGTGAACTCACATATGTACCTCTTGCTGCTACGACAGGCCTCGTCACTCCACTTGCCCTGAGCTGACTGGGAGAAGAGGGCACAGTTTTCCCGCTTGCCACCGTTAGGCTGTGCCTGGTCCCAGTTGAGGAAGGAGATGGCAAGCCCATTGACGTCAACAAACTTGCCTTCTGTGACCATGTCGTTGATGCCCAGCCAAAAGTCATTGACCCCCGGCAGGCTCCTTTTACCATAGTCTCGGAGGGCGTTGATTTCATCGGCACTTCTGGGGACAACCAGGGTCCCGCCCTTGGAAATGCAGTCTTCATTGGCTTCGTGGAAGTGCTTCAAGCCTTCCGCGGCAAGGTAGCACTTCTTGTGAAATTTTGTGCCTCGGAGACAGACTGTAAAGATGTGAGATTTGACATATTAACATGCTGTGGGAGTATAATAATCTAGAACTGGCCCTGGCCAATAGCAGTAAGTAGTTGTGGAAAGGACGATGCATAGAGATAATGGTGAGTCAGCGTGTAATGAAGACTGTGTACAGAGTCAGGCACTGTGCCAGGCATTTTACATAAATGAACCCATCTCATAATCACAACTGTCCCATGATGTGGGATTTTTATTACACCTGTCGTTACATATCAGGATAGTGAAGCCTGGGGCTTCCCTGTGGCTCAGTGGTAAAGAATCTGCCGGCCAATGCAGGAGACACGTGTTCAGTTCCTGGGTCCCGAAGATTCCCTGGAGGAGGAAATAGCTACCCACTCCAGTATTCTTGCCTGGAGGATCCCATGGATAGAGGAGCCTGGTGGGCTACAGTCCACGGGGTCACAGAGTCAGACGTGACTGAAGCAACTGAGCCAGAATATAATGAAGCTTAAAAGAGTTGTTAGTATGTAAGAAGGTGACTTACATTGCATGTAAGCTCACAGCAGATAACTGAGCCCACAGCAGATAACATGAGCTAAATATTGTTTATCTTATCCAGGGTATGAGCCAAATATAAAGATAGTTCTAAGGCATAGCATTGGAGAGTCAGGCTTCAGGCTGTAGTGCCTCAGCTTGGTGTCAGTTCTGATATTTACTATCTGTGTTAGCCTTGGACAAGTTATTTAATTTCCCCATGCCTCTGTTTCCTCATATGTAAACTGAGAAGAATTATAGCAGCATCTGTCTCATAAATTACTGAAGGAGTAATGTGTTGATGATGGACATGAGTTTGAGCAAGCTCCGGGAGTTCGTGATGAACAGGGAAGCCTGGCGTGCTGCAGTCCATGGGGTCGCAAAGAGTCGGACACGACTGAGCGACTGAGCTGTGTTGATGTTTATAAAGTATTATAGCCCCCAACTATGGCTGAAGGGTTAACCAAGCTCTTTCCCCTTCTGCAAAGGCATTTGACCTTCCTTTAACTTTCTAATTCTGTTCCCCGGGAAACTTGATAAAGGGCCCTGCCGGCAGTGTAACTAGGCAATATTGATTAGGGTCAAAATGGCTCAAGACTGGTAACATACGGCTGGCCTGGGAGCTATCAATGTGCCGTGCTCAATCGCTCAGGTGGTCTGACTTTTGTGACCCCATGGACTGGACTGCAGCCCTCCAGGATCCTCTGTCCATGGGGTTTCCTAGGCATGAAGACTGGAGTGAGTTGCTATTTCCTTCTGCAGGGAATCTCCCCGACCCAGGGACCGAACCCATGTCTTCCATGTCTCCTGCACGGTAGGTGGATTCTTTACCACTGAGCCCCCTGGGGAGCCCTGGGGGCCATAAATAGCTGATGGAAAAGCCATAACTTTGGTCTTCCTTGAAGGCATTAACTCTTGTAATTGGGCAGCTCTCTTCTGGGACCCTCAAAGCTCTGCCTTTGGAGTGGCTATGACAGTATTCCTCCCTGAGGATGTGAACCTTGCAAGCCAGGGGTGTTCCTGAGTCTGCCCCGCGTGGCTCTCATTTCCGCATTCTGGGAGCTTCATAGGCTGCTGGGAGATCTGCTCTCTGATAAAGGAACACTCACTGCTGCCCTCTGCTGACAAGCTGTGGTTCTAACCCAGCTCTTCTCCAGAGCATCTGACCTACTCAGTGTGGCCAGAGCTGAGTCCTGTGACCCTGGGTTTAGTTCCACCTCGGCTGAGCTCTCAGTGGGTTATTTTGTTGTCGTTTAGTTGCTAAGTCCTGTCTGACTCTTGTGACCCCATGGACTGTAGTCTGCCAGGCTTCTCAGTCCATGGGATCTCCCAGGCAAGAATACTGGAGTGGGTTGCCATTTCCTCCTCCAGGGGGTCTTCCTGACCCAGGGATCAAACTCAGGTCTGTTGCATTGGCAGGCAGATTCTTTACCACTGAGTCACCTGGGGACCTCAGCATGTTAGTAAACAGCTAAGGAATGCTGGTAATTGTATCTAGTTAATACTTGCTTCAATTTTCTTCTATTGCCTAATGAAGAAGAATTGTGGGGACTTCCTGGTGGTCCAGTGGTTAAGGCCCTGTGCTCCCAAAGCAGGGGGAAAGAGTTCCATCCTAGGTCAGGAAACTAAGATCAGGCATCTCGCATATTGCAGAGCACAGAAAAAAAAAAATTATGGATGGACTTCTAAAAGGTATTATTGAAATGCCTGGTTTGATTTTTATTCCACTCATTGAGAGGTGAAGGAAGTGGAAAATCAAGCTGATTTCCCAAAACATTCATCCTCCCAGCTTTTTAATCCTTTGTCCTGGACGCATCTCTGATTTGTCAATGTCTCTCTCTCGCTCTCTTTTTTTAATGTTACCTAGAACGATATATACTCTCAATGTGGTTTGAATTGCTGGCTAATCACAATAAGACGAGTCTCACCTGTCTGCAGGGCTTGCATTTCCTTCAGGGCATTGACTTCTCTCCAGAGCTTTTCCACTTGAATCTTCAAGTCTCCATCCTTTTCTGAGGATTTGTTAGAGTGGGGTGGGGTAGGATGAATTAAAAAAATATGATTAAAATAAAGTAAATAAAATAAGATAAAGTTTCAGAATACAGAACGTAAGCTGAGGGTGATTTTGATGAAACTGAACCCAGAGTACATGAACAACAGTGAATGAAAGCAAGTTGTTCAGGAAGATTTGTAAGGGTTTGGTGGGGTAATAATACTGGAAGTTTCTTCTGCGAGGTGGGGCACCTGTGTATCTCTCCAGCCCCATCCTGTGTGACTCACTCTCCGTCACTAGACTTCAGACTGGTTGATTTTCCATGCATTCTAGAACAAGCTGCCTCATCTCAGGACCCTTCGAGTGTGTTCTGTCTGCCTGGAACCCTCTTGGCCCAGGTCTTGTCCTTTTTCTTTTTCTTAAGACTGCAGTTTTATTTTATTTTGGCCCCACAGCATGTGGGATCTTAGTTCCCCAACCAAGGATCAAACTCTCACGCTCTGCACTGGAGGCGTGGAGTCTTAACCACTGGACTGCCAGGGAACTCCCTATTCATCTTCTTATCAAGCTTAAACATCTCCTCTTCTGAGAAGACTTGCTGATCACCCTCTCTACATCTCCCTGGCTGGTCTCTTTCCTTGAACCTTTATTTTTCTTCCACACACTTTCTCCAGTCTGTAATCATGTTTCTTTACTTACTTAGTTTTATCTCTCTGGTTGTCCATGGTATTCCTGATGCTATACATGATGCTTGGCACATAATCAATTTCATAATATTGTGAATAAACACATGATGGCATACAGAATACTTTCATGTTATTTTCACTTACTCTTCAAAGATAGTTAGGCATGGAGGAAAATGAGATTCCCATTGAAGAGTGAGAATGAACTCAATAAGCTAAACTGGCAAGTAAGTGGTAGAACTCATACTCAGACTTAAGTGGGTCTCCAAGTCCCCTGTCCTCAATACCCCTACTCAACTGATGCTCCAGGTATAATGGCTCTTAGCAGAGCTAAGTGATTTTCATGGAGAAGTATGGAAAGGCAGTGATAAAGAGCCCTATAAAAATGCTTCTGTATGAAGGACTAGCAATTTACTTAGTCTTGGATGTCCCCTGATTAGGCTAATCTTCGTGGCTTTCCTTGGGTATAAGTAAGGAGTAGGAAATTAGTAACTTTGACTAATCAAAAATCCAGACCTGATGGGCAGTGTCTTAGAAACTGACAACTTGTGAGCTCTTCAAAAGCAGGAATTATAATAAATCTTAATACACATTTAAAAATATTAAAGCCACCATACACTGTGTACCAGGAGCTTAATTCTTTCAATGTTACTATGAAATAGACAATATCATTTCAGGAAAAAAGAGAGGCACAGAAAACTGAATTAACCTGTCAAAGATCACCCAGCTAGTAAGGTGCAGAGTTGGGATTCGAATCTTGCTGTCTTCAAATCTGTTCTCTTTCCACGCCTCCTGTCTGCTTCTGGACAGTGATCACCTTTACCTGCTTGGTCCCTAGTACGTAGCCTCAAGCAGCTAAGATGCTTAAAGCTTGATATGGCTGTTGGCAGCTGCCTCTTTGTGGGGATACCACATGGAGAATCTGTGTTCTGTCTTGGGTGTTTTCAGGACAGGCCAGTATCCAAGCATGGCTGATTCATTTTCCCCTTAAACATGTGCTTTGCCAGTCAGGTGTTTCCACATTCGGGTTAGGAAATGCCTTCTGGGGTATCCAGGCATGGACAACCATTCTCAAGGCATCCAGTAGCTCAGCTGAGAAGCACAATAACTCAAAGGTTTCCTCAGTGGGACCATTCAATCCAGAATAAATATAGGGGTACATTCAGTATGCAAAGCCAGTGGCTGTTGGGGGCCAGACTTGCAAAGACTGCTAAGTTTTCTTCCAGGTTACAAGTTGTGAGCCAGACAAATGTCACCGCAGTTCCTCTCAGCTTCCTGCTCCACACTATTTAAGTAAATGGCCTCCACAGGGGAGTTGTAAACATTGTAATTAACATGAAGACACATGAATTAATATTAGGCTCCTGGGAGACCATTATGGAAATCGTTATCCAGGTGGCTTGAAGTCTGCTTCTGTCCTTTGTGAGAAATGTGGTTGTGTTTTGTCAAAATGAATACAGGGAACAACTATTTCACTAAATAGAGATTATATTTAATTCATGCTACAACATAACTTGCATTGTTCAACCTAATTTGTTGAGGCCTGTGAAGTGAATAGCAGGAGAAACTTGTTTTTGGAGCTAAATCACTCAATTACCATTTTGAGTTTTTTGGTTTTGTGTTTTAAAGGCTCCCTTTCATTTTATTATTGTTGTTCTCCAAAAATAGGTACAGGATAAGAATGCAAAAATAATTGCTGGAAGAAATGACCAGTAAATACATGAAAAAATATCTCAACCTCGTTAATAAGCAAAGAGATGCAAATTAAAAGTCTTTTTGGGGTTTGTTAAGCCAGCACAGCTTAAACTGGTGATGGGTCAGGTTGTCAAGGTGTGCGTTGGTGTTAGTCGCCCAGTCTCGTTTGACTCTGAGACTCCCTGGAGTGTAGCCCACCAGTGTCCTCTGTCCTTGGGATTTTCCATGCAGGAATACTGGAATGAGTTGCCATTTCCTTCTCCAGGGGGTCTTTCTGACCCGGGGATTAAACCTGGGTCTCCTGCACTGCAGGCAGATTCTTTAACTTTTGAGCCACAAGAGAAACTCAGTGGGTGCTCTCGTATACTGAAGTTGAGAACACGAGTTCATGCTACCGTTTTGAAAGACAGGTAGTGTAATTAACTTACAATTTTACTTCTAGAGAAGTATCATCATGATATTCTAGCATGGGGATCAGTATCTGTGTACAAAGCAATTCACTGAGGCACTGGATCAAAAAGAGATAGATATGATGAACATGAAAGTTCACCAGGAAAGAACAGATTAAATAAGCCATAACCTATTCTCACATGGAATGTTATGCAGCTTTTAAAAGGGCTGAGGAATGCCTTATATGTGAGGTTATCCAAGAGTTAACAGATAAAATCAATTAGTCTGCCAAGTACTTTAGATAGCCAACACTTATTTTGTTAAAAGTAGGGCTTCCCGGGTAGCAGAGTAGTAAAGAATCCACCTGCCAAGTGGGAGACTCGGGTTTGTTTCCTGGGTTGAGAAGATCCCCTAGAAAAGGAAATGGCAACTCACTCCAATATTCTTGCTTGGAAAATCCCATGGACAGAGGAGGCTGGTGGGGCTACAGTCCATGGGGTCGCAAAGAGTCAGACACAACTTAAAAACTAAACAACAACAAATCAATTTTTAATTGGGCATCAAAGAAAACTCTGGGAATATTATCTCTTAGCAGTTAATCATGGTTAATTCTATGGAAAGAATTGAGAGAGAAAAAAAATGACTTTTGCTTTTGATTTCATAAGATTTGGTATTATTTTCAGGCAGTTAAAATGTATGGGGGAAAAGAACTGTTTTAACAGGTTTAGGCTAATGGCTTCGCGTATTATAGAATCTACTTTCTTGGATCTCATAGCAAAAAAGGAGCAAAACTGCTTTGGAAGGATGATATCTAGGATTGGACCCAGTCGGTTAAAAAGCAAACAAAAGCATGTGTGTACGCTTGTGTGTGTGTGCCTTGGAGGATAGAACATAATGCCCTGAACTGCAGTTATTTCAGGAACACACACACACATTCACATATTCATACCCCTCCCCACATCCCTGCTGGGTGGTCACCAGCTGACCACTCCTTCTTCATGGTAAAGAGATGCTGGCTACAAAACATGCTGCATCACCCAGAAGAAATGCCACATCTTTCCCCTTCCTTCCCCTGTCCTCATCTTCCACCAGATACTTCATCACTCATGAGAAATGTTTTAATTTCTCTTTAAAGGAGGGAACAGAGAAGTGTAGTATTTCATTAAGAAAAAAAATTCCATTTAAGAGGGACGGGTTGGGGTGGGCCATTGGAGGGGAGTTCAGAAGGGAGGGGACATATGTATACCTGGCTGATTCATGGTGATGTATGGCAGAGGCCAGCACAGTGTTATAAAGCAATTATCAAAAAAAGAAAAAAAAAAAAACCTTACATCAGACCTAAAGTAGGGCACTTCATAATCTTAAAAACATGACCCAACAAGAGAAGCTCCCTTTTCACCAGCCAGCTATTCGTGTTGTGTTAAATCAAGACTTTAACTTTGTTGATATTATTGTTTGTGTTTTGTTACTAATGAAGTGAAATTGATGAGGAAATAGTGTCAATATTTATCTTGAAATATCCTATATGAGAGTAACTCAGGATGAGATACACATCATACCACGCCTTTCTTGATGATTTAGTTTTGATTTAGTTTCAGTGTGTTGCATGTACATTGCCATTATCTCTGTCCCTTGCAAGATTTTTTATCTCTCTTAAACCAATTCAGGGCTTCCCTGGTGGCTCAGTGGTAAAGAATCTGTCTGCAAAGCCAGAGACCCTGGTTCAACCCCTGAGACAGGAAGATCTCCTGGAGAAGGGAATGGCAAGCCACTCTAGTATTCTTGCCTGGAGAATTCCAAGGACAGAGGAACCTGGTGGGCTACAGTCTATGGGGTCATAAAGAGCGGGACATAACTGAGTGACTGACACTTTCACTTTTTCAACCCAATTCAAGCCACTGCAAATTGGGATTGCTTGGAGATTGTTTTGCATTAACATGTCTTCAAATGTTATATGACTTGTGTGTTGAAATATTTTTAAGTGAAAGACTTAAAACTTCTCTATGACATGAAAAAGCTTAAGCATATAATACAGACTGTCCCTGTATTCCCAGGGATATGAGAATATATCTATTGATGAAACGGAAGTCACATTACCAATAGCTCTGTTCTCTACGACACATTGAATAAGATTATAGTTATCTTGCAGATAAATTTGAACAGCTGTACAATATCTATGAGTGAAACAGTATACTCTATTAATTGATTTGTTCTACTCGATTCGGGTTTCCAAATAGCAGGTGCTGTATCCAGGTTGTCACACTCTAATGACATCCTCTGGCCCAAGCTCACCTGATAAAGGGCATACAGTACAGAAAGTCTTTTTGCAAAAGCCTTTCTTGTCCTACAAAACCCAAATCCTATCATATGACTCCTTTAAACGTCAAACAGCCCCAGAGAACTAAGAGGTCACTCGGTCCCCTGAAAATGCCATATCCACATGAAGCCATGGTACTGCCACCAGAAATGGTCTCCTGGGGGAGTCTGGAAATGAACATGGTCCAACTCCTCCCCACTCTGAGCAAGCCTAGAGTTCTGCAGACAGAGGCACCCTGTTACCTTTCACTCGGCGTTTGCTGTGCTTCCTGGCTTTGAACTTGGACGCGTGGCAGCTGGTCTGGTCCAGGAGCAAGGTGATAACCAGGATGTAAATTACAAGTCCATTCTTTGCCATGGCTCTGGGGCGAGTCTGACAGCCACCGTGCCAGCGCCTCCGGAGTACCAAGGGCCGAGCAGACTTCACAGCCACATCTTGCCCTGAGATGCCTGGGGCCAGCTTTATAAAAGCGCGCTGTGCAGCTTGGCTGGGGTCCTGCTGACGGAATGTTTGAGTGCCTCTGCTGGCTGCAGCATAAGGAAGCCCCTGTTCTCACGTCTCGTTGAGGCATTAAAAAAAAAATTTCCTGTGAAGAAAAATTTTCCTACTTGACTTGCCTTTTCAGAGCACATCAGAGTTAATGAAGGGTCTAAAAGTCTTATCTTTCTTTCTTTTTTTTCCTTTTTTTTTTTTTTTTTCAATCTGAAGCCCAGAAAGCATGGGGTCTCTGTGAAGACTCTGATATTTAAGTCTCTGGTTTGGAGCTCTGAAGTTCACTTAATATTCTGAGAAGTGCATTCAATGACATACACACATCTAGCAAAGTTACTGTGTGGGAGTATGTGCACGTTATGCCAGAGCACCGCCTGTGTGTCTACACACACTTATGTGTCTACACGGCTCATATGGAGCTTGGGAAGGGTTTAGTCACACAGAGTAATGGAGATGGTCAAAGGGCCACAAAATTAGGATTTTGTGGGTTCAGCAAGAGTTAAATTCTTGGGGAAACACACCTTAGAAAGAAAAGAAAGACTGAATTTTTTCCATAAAAATTAATGTAAAATATCAACCATTACCATCTCGCAGGTCTCTACAACTAACACTTTATTCCTTTGAAATTATCTCAAACACTTAAAAAACACTTTCAAAGGAAATACAGAAATAACAGAGAAATAGAGTGAAAGACTTGCTGTAATTATTCTTACCTGGACAATAAATGGGCTTTAGGAAAAGTACTGAGAACCAGGGATTTACCAGGTGGTTAAGAATCCGCCTGCCAAGCAGTAGACTTGGATGCAATCCCTGGGTTGGGAAGATCCCCTGGAGGAGGAAATGGCAACCCACTCCAGTATTCTTGCCAGGGAGATCCCATGGACAGAGGAGCCTGGTGGGCTACAATCCATGAGGTCGCAGAGAGTCAGACATGACTTAGTGACTAAACAACAGTAGCAACAGCTGAGAACCAGGTAGACTCTTAGGACAAAATAAGGACCTTCCAGAAGTGTGACCAAGTTAGACCCTGGGGAAAGACCTCCGTCCTGACTAAGTGACAACACTATCTGGATGACCAGGTGCAGATGGAGGGCAGGGTTTGTAGATTTTGGAAGGTCCCAAGGATCAAATTCATTGTATCTTTTTTTTTTTTTCTTTTGGAGACAATAAAGGAAGAATCAAGGTGTGATTAATTTCTTGTGAATCTTAGTGAGAAAAACCAGTGTAATTCATCTTCATTTCCCTCCTGCTGAAGCCACCTTGTAGACTGCCTACAATATTGACGTCCAAGTAAGACCAGTGACGTAGTAAAGTCTAACATAATGTAATGCATGAAATAAAATGTGTGAGTTTAAAAATAAAGATTTTACTTATAATGTAAACTTGTACTGATGTGGGCAGTCTATATATAGGCCACTGAGAGCATCTTGGAAACAAACAAGCTGGGTTCATATTTTACTCTCAACTGTTTAGCAGCTGTGTGATCTTGGGCAAGTTACTGAACCTCACTGAATCTTTTCTCATCTTAATAATGGGTTAGTTAGGGATGCTAACTTTCAGGGTTGTTGGAAAGAGTCAACAAAGTTATGACAATAAGCATTCAGTGTGATGTCCAGTGCTTAATAATAATAGTGATGATGATAATAGTAATAATACCTGTAATTTCCTTAACATAATTTATAATAGTACAGTAATGCCAGATGTTTTTAGTCTTCACAGCAAGCGTCTGGTATAAACATTCCCTGCATTTTACGGATGACTGGAACTGAGCCTCAGAAAATTGAAGTGGATTTGTTCAGTGTCACTCAGGTCCCAAGAGTGGGAGTTGAATTTAAAATCTATTTCTGATTGACCCAGAAGATATTTCTTTTGATCTGGGGAACATGTGTTTTGATTTGAAAAGGGAAAAAGGATCGATGTTTTACAACTATCTTGTGATTGATCCAAAAGCTTTCTGCCAGCTTCTCAAATCCTTTACTCTGAGAAGAGACTTCACGTTACAGAACAGTGGTGGATAGCTAATGATTCCTCTTAGGTCTTTGGTCTGTCCTGTGCTAAAGCTAGGCTTATAAGAACACGTATCTTTAAAAAAAAATCCATGTTGTTTTAAGCTGTTTTCCCTTTTCAGGAAAGCCTCTGACACCTTCCCGATTTGTTTTTTGTTAGCCAGATCTGAAAGCCCATGCTTGCTTCTAAAATTAGCAAACAATTTTTAAAGCAGTTTTTTTTTTGTCATAAATAAATCCAGGTTTATTGTTTATCATCCATCTTTTATTTTAATTGAAGCATAGTTAATTTACAATTCTGTGTTAGTTTCAAGTGTACAGCGAGTGGTTCAGTTATACATGTTAGTTAGCATTAGTCACTCAGTCGTGTCTGACTCTTTGTGACCCCATGGATTGTAGCCCACCAGGCTCCTCTTGTCATGGAATTCTCCAGGCAAGGATACTGGAGTGGGTTGCCATTCCCTTCTCCAGGGTATCTTCCCAACCCAGGGATCGAACCCAGGTCTCTAGCATTGCAAGCACATTCTTTACCATCTGAGTCCCAAGAGAAGCCCTCAGTAAACATACATATATTCTTTTTCAGATTCTTTTCCATTATAGGTTATTACAAGGTTTTGAGTATAGTTTCCTATGCTATACAGTAGTAATGGTAGTTATCTGTTTTCTATAGAGTAGTATGTGTATGTTAATCCCAAAGTCCTAATTTATCTCCTTTTCCCTTTGATAACTGTAAGTTTGTTTTCTATGTCTGTGAGTCTCTTTCTGTTTTATAAATAAGTTCATTGATATCTGGAGCAGTTTTAGATTTACAGAAAAATTGAGCAGAGACTATTGAGAATTCCCATAGATCTCCTCTTCCCACCCTGCCCCACAACCCCAGTTTCTCTTATTATTACCACCTTGCATGTGTGTGTGGTATGTTTCCTCTGTCCATGGGAGTCTCCAGGCAAGAATACTGGAGTGGGTTGCCATGCCCTCCTCTAGGGGATCTTCCCAAACCAGGGATCGAACCCATGTCTCATTATATCTCTCACTTTGGCAGACAGGTTCTTTACCACTAGCGCCAACTGGGAAGCTCATGTTATTAACTGAAGTCTGTAGTCTATATTAGGATTCACTGTTTCTCTTGGAGAGTTCAGCAGGTTTGGGCAAATAAATGCAGCCACCATTACAGTAGCGTGGAGGATAGTTTCATGAAAGCACACAATTGTTGTTCTAATTAAATATTTGAGTATTCACCTCTTCCTCACTGCTATTGCCTGAGACGGCTTAGGACTCCCTCCTGTCTGCCCTGATCTCCTGCGCCCACTCCTGAGATGGCCGTGTTCCTTCTCCAGGCTTCAGGCTCTGTCTGGGGCTCTCCACTCTTACCTCTCCACCTGGAACTCCTCCTTCAGCCTCACAGCTCTGCTGCTCATGCAATGCTTCCAGCTGGATCTCCAAAGACAGCTTAAACTCACGATGCTTTAAATGCAGTTCTACATTCTTTCCCTATTCGTGTTCCATGGTTTTTAAATTTACTTTCATTTATTTGTATTTCTGTGTGTTTTTCTGCAAACCTCAAGGCTTGCAGGATCTTAGTTCTCAGATCAGGGATTGAACCGGGGCCACCACTATAAAACTGCCGAGTCTTCTTAACCCCTGGACCACCAGGGGATTCCCCCATGAATTTTAAAAGGTCCCATTCTTCCTGAGCCCCCCGTATCAGAGTTAATGTTCCATTGTGCGCCAGTTCCAAAACCGGGGTGTCGTCTTGGAGCCATTGGCACTCACTGTTGCCCTCCACACCCCTCTCCACAACCTGGTCAACAGCACATGCTGCTGTGGTTCCTGCCTCCACATGCCTTTGTCATCTCTCCTGCCGTCATCCCGCCCCGAGTCACTAAGAGCTCCACCCTAGCCCGTCTCATCCCTGAGATGAAGCTGGGCTCCCGCCCAACCCACAGGAACTAGCTACAGGTCACTGATATGATCGTCACTCTCCTACTGAAAACCCTCCACGTCTTTCCATGGAAGCTTAGACTTCTCACCGTAGTTTCTAAGGCCCTCTTACCTGGCAAGAACTTACCTGGTTCTTCCTGCTGACTTTCTCCAGTCATCGAGACCTTTTTTCAGCCTTGACTTATTTTCAAATCCTCCACCCACCCCACCATCCCTTTCCACATACATTTTTTCCTGTCACCCTGTCCCATCCCTAGGGCTTCCCAGGTGGCTCAGTGGGTAAAGAACCCGCCTGCCAAGGCAGAGATGGGGGTTCAGCCCCAGGGTTGGGAAGACCCCCTGGAGAAGGGCATGGCAACCCATGCCAGTCTTCTGGCCTGGAGATTCCCAGGGACAGATGAGCCTGTCCATGACGGAGGCAGGCTACAGTCCATGGGGTCGCAAAGAGTCGGACATGAATGAAGCAGCTGAGCATGCACGTACACATGCATGCCATCCCTTCCCAAACTTGGCATGTGCCCAGATCAGGAACATTTAGTGTATGGCTTCCTGTTTCCAGGTCTGAACTCCCAGACACGTCTTCTCTAACTGCACAGTCTAGGAAGGTCCTGCTCTGTTTTCTCCACCAAAGGACTCTGCTTCCTTTATAGCCCTTATCACAATTTGGGACTTATTGCTAAATATTTTTACTTCATGGATCTCCTGCAGGATGTCAGGCTCACCAGCTAGTCTGTAAACTCCCAGAGGGCTGGGGCTGGGTCGAATTGACTCGACTTTGCACGTGGTGTAGTATTTGCTCAATAAACATTTACTCATGTTTGGCAGGACAGTTTTGCTTTGCTTCCCTGCCTTCCCGCCTCTCCTCCGAGGCTCCCATAGCAAGGCACTTGACCCAGGAAACAGCATTTCAACTCATGGAAGAGCAAAGAGCCCGAGGCTCTTATTTGGAGGAATAACACCTGGAGTCATGCTAAGAAACCACCCGTCTCAGCACTGGGGACGTTGCAGGTGCTTGGCCTTGAGACCAGACAGGGATGGGAACTTTCCTTTCCTCCTGGAGAGACGCCCGGTCCAGGGGAAAACAGTGGAAACTCAACGTCTGCATGATCGGCTAGAAGAAGAGGGGGAGGGTGGGGGTAGGGGGAGAGTCAGATCTGAGGATATTCTCAAGGTAAGGATTTGTGTCCCTGTCCCCAGTGTGATTCACATCAGACATGGCCCACCCCTTGAGGTAGACCCCCACCCCTCAAGACTGCCAAAGGAAAAGCAGGAAGAGAAATGACAGTGATCTGGAAAGAAGCCTATTATGAGCCACACACACATCAAAGTAACGAGGCGGGCGGGGCGGAGGGGGGGGATCTGGCCCTCCCCGACCTGGCCCTTGGGAAAGACAGGACTCGCTGGGTTTTCTTGGAGGCCGAACAATTGCTCTTTTGTGGAGCAGCATGTTGTCATCAGCTTGTCCCCTGGGCTACACCTGGGCCTCTGAAAGGGCTATTTAAGAAAAAGCCGACATTTATAGCCAGGGAATAGGAGCTATAAAAATATTGCCTTTAGTCCCAAAGTGTTTGGTGAGGATTTGAAAACTGTCACCAGGGCTTTATTTTCTTTATTAAGTTGCTGTTTACAACAGGTCCCCTGGTTACCCAGTGTCACTGGTGTGTTGCTATTTTAAAGTCGCTTCAGGCTGTTTTTCCGAGGATCATATTCTAGCAAATGTCCATCTGGCCCCGTTGCTGTTTGCTGTTCATCCTCAGGGTGGAACACACGCGAGGGCTGCATTCAGAACCTGGGGCAACACTCGGGGGCAGTGATGGAATGAACATGGGAATAGCAGGAGCAAAGCTGGGCTGTGTGGGGGGGAGCTGGTGACGGTGGGTGTGCAAGCTGCCCTCTTCCTATGCAGGGCTCCTGTCTGCGGCTGGGGCCCGTGGCCCTGGACTCTGAAGAGGAGGCTGGGGACAGCTCTGGAGACAGTAAAGGCTCCAGCATTGGACAGAGATAAAGAGCAAGGGCACTGACAGTTTTGGGGTTAAAACTTCAGATCTGGGACTTCCCTGGGGGTCCAGCAGATAAGACTCTGTGCATCCGCTGCAAGGGCGCAAGTTCGATTCCTGGTTGGGAAACCAAGATCCCACAGGCCGCATGGCGCGACCAAAAAAAAAAAATTTCATATAAGTTGTTAGTTATATGACAACAGTCAGACTTTGTCAACTCTCTGAACCTTGGTTTCTTCATCTGTCTTGACGGTTGAGAAAACCAGAGCATGTGTATAAAACATACAAGCCCCAACTTGTCACAACAGGTGATGGATGAAAGCACTTCCCTCACTTATGTCATATAGATGCTTGAGGCACCAGCCCCATCCCAACCCCAGTCCTACATACAGATTTGGTCCCATTTGTTCTTGCACAGAACATACTTCTATCTAAGGACTTCTACACACTTTATACTTATCTGGTGTTTGTCTCCCCCACATGTGTTATCTCGGACAAGGACCCTGTCCTGTTCCCTTCCGGTTTCCTAGACCTGCGCCGTCTGATGTAAGTGTTCAGTGGCCAACTTGCACCTAGTAGCTGCCAGGTTGGATAGCACAATTTTGGAGCCTCAAAACTGGCTGATGCTTCGTGGACACTTACAAACGTGCATTGCATGAAATGATCCAACCAAGAGGATTTGGAGTAAAGAGATGAGTGATTTATATTCCTTCAATCCTATCTAATCCCTGAGTCAGGAAGGTCCCCCAGAGAAGGCAGGGACTACCCACTCCAGTATTCTTGCCTTGAGAATCCCGTGGACAGAGGAGCCTAGCGGCCCATGGGATTGCAACAGAGTCAGGCACAACTGAGCATGCAATACACAATCTTATCTGAACTATTGTGCTAAGATTTTTTTTTTACCTAAATACAGTAAGGAAGGGCCTTTTCAGGTGGGGCTAGTGGTAAAGAATCTGCCCACCATTGCAGGAGACATAAGAGATGAAGGTTCAATCCCTGGGTCGGGAAGATCCCCTGGAGGAGAGCATGGCAACCCACTCCAGTTTCCTTGCCTGGAGAATCCCATGGACAGAGGAGCCTGGCGGGCTACAGTCCACGGGGTCACAAAAAGTCGGATATGACCGAAGTGACTTAGCACACTTGCATGCACGCAGTAAGGAAGGCATTGTTATCCTTGTCTTGTAGAAGATGAGACCTAGTCTTAGAGAGTGAAACGGTTTTTCTTAGCGCCCTCGGTTTCTAAGTGTCCGTCAAATGGGGGTCTCCTGCTCAGGAATCAGCAGCGGGTGAGGCCCGCCTGGCAGTGAAGGGGGACTTTGGGCTTCACGGGCTTACCTAGGAGATCAGTGTGAAAATTTCTGGTAAAGTTGGGGTAGTGGAATCTCAAGTTTAGGAGACACTTGTAGTCATATATTTGAACTTGAGGCGTGAGTCCCTGTCCAATCTACTTTGAATGCTTCTCATGACGGAGGACTCACTACCCAGCAGGGCAGCTGGTTCTTCCACTAGAAAGTCCTGCCATTCCTTCCTCCATGCCTTCTCCCATCTGTTATGGCCAGCTTTCTTTCTTGGATGCCTGCCCCAGTTTAGTTCATGAAGGCCCCTGAGGTTGCTCTATCTCTCCTGCCCATTTGCCACTATTCCACCATTGCCCCAAGCTCCCGGGATTCTCCCTAATGTTGGTTGGATGGCCCCTCCCGAGGCCGAGTCCCTCTGCTCCACCCCGGGCCTGTGGGAGTCACTCCTCTGGGCCAGTGTGTGGTGTGTGATCTCATTTCCAACCAGCTCCCTCCCCTCTTGCAGGACTGAGTGTTCTGGCTCTATCCACCCTGCCTCCGTGTGGAGCCTCTCAGATGGTGGTTAAGGCCACCGCATCCTTGGCCCCAAACAGACACCTCACTGTGTCCTTGCTTCCCACGCCGGCATGCAGTCGTGGAAGGTGTGCAGACGATCTCATCCCAACCTGGGGGTGAATCGTGGCGGCTCGCTCATTTGCTTGCTCTGTGATTTGGGCCAACTCATTAACCTCTGTGATCCTCACGCTCCTGTAATTAGGGGACCATAATGACTATATGCCAACATGATTGGAAAGATTAAAAAGATGCCCTAGAAGCAATCAACAGAGTGGCTGATACAGAAGAGAGATTTCATATGCGGGCTTCCTATTAATAAATTATTCGTCATTATTACACTGTCCCAGCTTTTAACGACTTCACCCTGAAGTCACCCACCCTGCCCCCTGCCCTGGCCACCTCCGCCGCCGTCCCATCCTCCAAGTACTCACTGTAGCAAACAGTGCACTTTTCATGGAAGCAAACATTGGTCTGTCAGTCTGTTTTTCCTAGGTGTACCGATGGTCCAGATTTATTGTGAGCTGTGCCTGGCCCTGCTGCCAGGGCAGTTTGAGAACACAAATAAGTCAGTCTTCCCCTCCCGCCCGCTGAGGACAAGGCGGGCCCACAGCGGGCAGAGCCTTCACAGCTCCTCTCTGTGGGTCTCCCAGGGTGGGCTCCATGGAGATCGTGCTCAGCCTTGGGGGCGGGCAACAGTGAGGCCCTTATCCTCCCTCGGAGTTCAGGGGCTTGTGACTCCGCCTGTGCTCCAAGCGAGATGACAGCAGGTTGCAGGGTGACCCTCTGAGAAGGCCCGCCTTTCTGGAAAATTAGCTCAGTTCCCAACTTTAAATCCATGACATCTTACTGGCGGAAACTTAGTGACCGAAGTCCAGTCACCTCGTGTACCCGTTCCGTGGGCTTGAGTAAACAGTCAAGCTATTCCTGTTGGTTGAGATGACATAAAAAGCATGGCGTTTGAGGTCACTTTTCCAGGACATGCTGCCTGAGACTGAAACCCTCAGTGGGTAACCAGAGGAAACTAGGTCCATGGGATCTGATTCTCAGAAAGAATAGGAAAAGGAAAAAAAGCTGGGTGGATTATAGGGGCAAGGCGTTACTTATACTTCTTTTGACTCTGAGTGATTGTGAGGAAGAGAAGAGGCAGATGGTGAAGACATGAAAGTCAGTCGTGTCCGACTCTTTGCGACCCCATGGTCTATACAGTCCAGGGAATTCGCCAGGCCAGAATACTGGAGTGGGTAGCCTATCCCTTCTCCAGGAGATCTTCTCGACCCAGGGATGGAACCGGGGTCTCCTGCTTTGCAGGCGGATTCTTTACCAGCTGAGCCACCAGGGAAACAGATGGAGGGGGAGAAAACCAGTTTGATGTTGGACGAGTCAGTCTTAAGGTTTTCATGGGACACTCAGCTGCGTCTGTCTCATTGATGATTGGAAATGATAGTTGGACACTTGAATGAGGTAGAAAAAGAGAGCTCCTTGAGCGCATCAATCATTTGTTAACAGAGAATCAAAGACATGTTAATAGTGAGAAATTGATGATGGAGATGAAGCCAGGATACTCAGATGGTGAAAAGAGTAGAATCAGAGACAAGTCCATTGGGTCCCAGATGTTGACGGGGTAAGAAGAGACAGGAAAGGGCTTCAGGGGCCAGAAAAGCCAGAGAAAACCTGCGTTTCCTCTGCTGAGTCAACAGACCGCGTTTTAAAAGTCTCAGATGACGTTTCCTAGGGAAGAGAGAGAAAGAACTGGCAAATAGGTCAGAGAAGCCAAATAGAAAAAAGACTAAAATAAACACTGGTCTTGGGAGTAAGAAAATGACTTGAAGCAATTTCTGTAATGCATTAGACATGGAAGCCAGACTGCAGCTAAGTAGAGATTAAAAAGTTAATTTTTTAAATAGACTTTTTATGAAAGAGGAGTTTTAGGTCCACAGCAAAATTGACTGAGAGGTACAGAGATTTTTCCGTACACCCTGCATAGGTCTCCACTTGTGTGCTGGGTTAGATGGGGAGGATGTGTTGGTGTGCAAGAGGACAGGGGGATCTGGCCCTCCATCCGCAGGCTCCCACCCGGGCCGGGCTTCTCCCGCATCCCCTACGCCACCCAGATCCAGCCCCACAGTTCTGCACAGACCTCACTCCTGGTGCAGGAATGTGCTGGCCACAGGGCCACACGCATCCATGCCCACAGGCTGTTGACCGGGGGCGGCCCCACCGCAAGCTCTGTGCTGGGAGGGGCTGTGAAGGCCACAGACTCTGGAACCGAACGGCCTTGGTTTGAATCCCAGCTTTGACTTTTCACTGAGTGTCGTTGCTGCAAGAGAAGGTGGAACAGCAGCACCTACATCTTAGGTAGGGATTAAATTCGTCACAGCACAGAAAATACTTAGGACAGTGCCTGCCCGGTGGCAAGTGCTAACAGTGCTCATTAAGTAGGTGGGGATGTTGAGTGATTCTAACCTGAAGTTTTTGTCTCAGAGTGAGGCTGATTGTCCATTTACTGAGTTTTCTCAGACCCTCGGCAGGAACCTGGCCTCCAGATTCTCCCCTAATATTATAGGGGCAGGAGGACGCTGGCTGATAGCTCAGAGAAACCCTGAGAAGCCTCGTGTGGGTCTGCAACAACCCGATGATCCAAGTTATTACACACCTTTTTAATGGATACATTAAAATGCAAAGGTAGGAAGTCGGGAAACACTTGGAGTAACAGGCAAATTTGGCCTTGGAGTATGGAATGAAGCAGGGCAAAAGCTAATAGAGTTTTTCCAAGAGACCACACTGGTCATAGCAAACACCCTCTTCCAACAACACAAGAGAAGACTATCACCAGATGGCCAACACCAAAGTCAGATTGATTATATTCTTTGCAGCTAAAGATGGAGAAGCTCTATACAGTCAGCAAAAACAAGACTGGGAGTTGACTGTGATCATGACTGATCATGAACTCCTCATTGCCAAATTCAGACTTAAATTGGAGAAAGTAGGGAAAACCACTAGACCATTCAGGTATGACCTAAATCAAATCCCTTACGATTATACAGTGTAAGTCACAAATACATTTAAGGGACAATATCTGATAGACGGAGTGCCTGATGAACTATGGATGGAGGTTTGTGACATTGTACAGGAGACAGGGATCAAGACCATCTCCAAGAAAAAGAAATGCAAAAAAGCAAAATGGCTGTCTGAGGAGGCTTTACAAATAGCTGTGAAAAGAAGAGAAGTGAAAAGCAAAGGAGAAAAGAAAAGATATACCCATTTGAATGCAGAGTTCCAAAGAATAGGAAGGAGAGATTAAAAAAAAAAAAGCCTTCCTCAGCGATCAGTGCAAAGAAATAGAGGAAAACAACAGAATGGGAAAGACTAGAGATCTCTTCAAGAAAATTAGAGATACCAAGGGAACATTTCATGCAAAGATGGGCTCAATAGAGGACAGAAATGGTATGGACCTAACAGAAGCAGAAGATATTAAGAAGAGGTGGCAAGAATACACAGAAGAACTGTACAAAAAAGATCTTCATGACCCAGATAATCAGGATGGTGTGATCACTCACCTAGAGCCAGACATCCTGGAATGTGAAGTCAAGTGGGCCTTAGGAAGCATCACTACGAACAAAGCTAGTGGAGGTGATGGAATTCCAGTTGAGCTATTTCAAATCCTAAAAGATGATGCTGTGAAAGTGCTGCACTCAATATGCCAGCAAATTTGGAAAACTCATCAATAGCCACAGGACTGGAAAAGGTCCGTTTTCATTCCAGTCCCTAAGAAAGGCAATGCCAAAGAATGCTCAAACTACTGCACAATTGCACTCATCTCACACACTAGTAAAGTAATGCTCAAAATTCTCCAAGCCAGGCTTCAGCAGCACATGAATCATGAACTTCCAGATGTTCAAGCTGGTTTTAGAAAAAGCAGAGGAACCAGATATCAAATTGCCAACATCTGTTGGATCATCAAAATAGCGAGAGTTCCAGAAAAACATCTATTTCTGCTTTATTGACTATACCAAAGCTTTTGATTCTGTGGATCACAATAAACTGTGGAAAATTCTGAAAGAGATGGAAATACCAGACCACCTGACCTGCCTCTTGAGAAATCTGTATGCAGGTCAGGAAGAACTGGACATGGAACAACAGACTAGTTCCAAATAGGAAAAGGAGTACATCAAGGCTGTATATTGTCACCCTGCTTATTTAACTTAAATGCAGAGTACATCATGAGAAACGCTAGGCTGGATGAAGCACAAGCTGGAATCAAGATTGCCAGGAGAAATATCAATAACCTCAGATATGCAGATGACACCACCCTTATGGGCAGAAAATGAAGAAGAACTAAAAGGCCTTTGATGAAAGTGAAAGAGGAGAGTGAAAAAGTTGGCTTAAGGCTCAACATTCAGAGAACTAACCGTCCGGTCCCATCAGTTTATGGCAAATAGATAGGGAAACAGTGGCTGACTTTTTTATTTTGGGCTCCAAAATCACTGCAGATGGTGATTGCAGCCATGAAATTAAAAAACACTTACTCCTTGGAACGGAAGTTATGACCAACCTAGACAGCATATTAAAAAGCAGAGATATTACTTTGCCAACAAGGTCCATCTAGTCAAGGCTATGGTTTTTCCAGTAGTCATGTTTGGATGTGAGAGTTGGACTATAAAGAAAGCTGAGCATATAAGAATTGATGCTTTTGAACTGTGGTATTGGAGAAGACTCTTGAGAGTCCCTTGGACTGCAAGGAGATCCAACCAGTCCATCCTAAAGGAGATCAGTCCTGGGTGTTCATTGGAAGGACTGATGTTGAAGCTGAAACTCCAATTCTTGAGCCACCTGATGTGAAGAGCTGACTCATTTGAAAAGACCCTGATGCTGGGAAAGATTGAGGGCAGGAGGAGAAGGGGACGACAGAGTATGAGATGGTTGGATGGCATCACCGACTCAAAAGACATGAGTTTGAGTAAACTCTGGGAGTTGGTAATGGACAGGGAAGCCTGGCATGCTGTGGTTCATGTGGTCGCAAAGAGTCGGACACGACTGAGTGACTGAACTGAACTGAACTGAGTATTTCATGTGCCCTACTTTAGTGAAACTTCTTCACTTGTTTTAATTTCCAGTTTTTCCTTTATTGTAAATAATGATGGGATGAACATCTTTGTGTGTTAACCTTTTTTTTCCTATATCCAGTCCTTGTCTTAGGAGGCACAGTTCTGTCCCTGATTTACTGAAAGGCAGTAGAGTCTGCTGCTTAGCAGCAGTCTAGAGCCTGACTGCCTGGGCTCATAGCTGGGCTCCGCCACCAGCTCTCCGGTCATGGGCCGTCTTCTGAGCTGTCCCACGTCTTTGTCTCCCCATCTTTAAAAAGGACGACATGTGTTAGTCGCTCAGTCATGTCCGACTCTTCGCAACCCCATGAAATGTAGCCCGCCAGGCTCCTCTGTCCATGGAATTCTCCAGGCAAGAATACTGGAGCGGATTGCCATTCCCTTCTCCAGAGGATCTTTCCAATCCAGGCATCGAATCCTGGTCTCCTGCATCTCAGGCAGATTCTTTACCATCTGAGCTAAAAAGGACAATAGTAGTACTTAAAATGCAATTTATTGTGGAGCTTAAGTTAGTACTTTTAAAGCACTTACTTAGAACGATGTTCAGCAATACTGCTGCACTAAAGGGATTGAATACCCTAAGATTCTTAATACGTATCGCTGATTATGTCCATGGGAAAGAGGAGTGGGTCTTAACTTTTCTCCTTCCCAGGAGGGGGGGACAGTGATTAGATCGGGTCAGCTTCAGGACGGATCAGGCCACGTGGCTCAGCCTCAGGGTTGTTAGCTCCTGGATGGGTCCCGCATAGAAATGGCTAGCTCTTTCTTTTTGCCTCTTCCTATGAGCATTCCCTCTCATGGTCCTAAAGCCCTGAGGTGTGGATCTAGACAAACGGAGAGACAGAGGCTCTTAATTTGGGGATAGCTTTCTGTGTTCCGGCCCAGGACACTGTGGGGTGCTCTGTTGTAGAGTCTGAGCCTCCAGCTCTGTTCTAACCATTCACCACTGTCCCTCATGCATGGGGGAGGAGGGCTGGGTGGGTCGAGGCAGGATTCAGGTAGTTGTACGCTCTCTGACCATAATATCATCTAATAGTGCCCCAGTGCCATCATCCTTAGCTCTATTTTAACAGGGTGTGTCCATTTTCCCACTAGGAAAAAATCTGTAAGAAGTGGATTTCAATTTTATATTTTTTCGTAGTGGTGCAGAGAGGTCCTTCAAGTTAGGGAGCAAGATGGCTGGGTGTAATGGGGAGTGCTGCTGGCATCCAGAAAATACTGATCTTATTCTCAGAGTCAAAGATTTGGGGGTTTAGAATATGAACCAGCTTTTCTTTCCTTTCAGGAAACCACTTGCACATCCATTCTGAAAGCCTGGTAAACATGAAGGAGTCAGTGTTTTATGAGTGTCTAGTGTTCATCTCGGGACATCCAATTTGCATTGGATGTCGTTCCTTGCTGAAGGGTTCCTTCCAGTGGAAACCAGACAGGAAATGTTCCCAGAGCCTGGCCGCTTGGGTGTGGAGACAGCAAGTCCAGGGTACAGTCTGATGTTTTTGAAAGACCCACATTCACCACGCCTGCTTCCTTCTGTAATTTGTTTCTGCCCAAAGCGACCAGGCCATCCTCCAAAATATATAACAGAAAGCTGGAATTGTTGTTGAAAAACCCAGTACTTGCCTTGAGTATCCCTTATTGGAAATAAAGGATAAACATCTATTGACAGTAGTTTAGAAGGAATAAACACAACAATTTTTTCTAATGCCCCAAATTGAAAGGGGAATACTCAAAGGTGAATTAGTCTACTGGACTTTTAAGCCATCCTTAAAATTCTGCTGTAAAAATATTGATCAACATGGAAAATTCCTATAGTATATTTCTAAAAGGGAAAAGGCAGTTATAAAACAGAAGTTACAGGCACTGTAATTTGGGTGGTTTGTTATTTGACAACACGTGTGTGTCTTGTTAGAGTGCACATCTGGTTCACACTCAAGGATGCAGGTTTTGGAGCAAGTGATTCCACAAAGTTCATTCTCATGCCTCCTCAGTCTCTCTTGTTTCTTTCTTTCTTTCTTTTTTCTTTTTTTGCTATTTCTGATCAATAGAAACCACTGTAAGAAGATTATTTTTCAGTTTTCCACTGACTTTGATTTGTAAATCTGTCCCAGGGATGTTCAATTGACTTGTTGGGCATAACCGCTTAATGAACCAAGATGTTGGATATTTAGCAAGTGGAGTGTTCTGCTATGAATGGTAAATCCCACGACAGGGGAATTGTGCTTCTCCTTTCTTTTATTTAACGGACAGGGCTTGATTAAATATTAATTGATTCTCCTGGAAACAGGGCCAGAGTTTAGTGCTATAATTGAGGCTCATCTTCATAACTTAGGATTCATGCTCCTTACTGCTTCATCCTGAATGATAATGCCATTTCCCCCAAGGCTTGTCGGGTCAGGGAGGATAGATAGAGCAGAGGGAGGAGGGAGATGACATGTGTCACACCTGGTTTGCTGGACCACTGATTGGTTTTGGCTGGAGTATGGTGCTGGTCTGCATACCGCTTTGAGACTTGTCCGTTTGTTAAGCTTCAGTTGAATCCTTCCGGGAGGGGTTCTAGGTACAAGGGTACAAGAGGAAACACAGACAAAACCTCTGCCCACGTAGAACTTAAATTCCAATATTTCCTGATGCCAGCTATTTTGAGAATTATTATGTGTTTTCTCAATTAATGCTCACAATTACTAAATAAAATTTTTAAATACGCTCGTTAGCAGCTGGCTATATAGGCTCAGTCCTCTAATCTTGGCCTCCTGCATCCTCTTGTCCAAACAGCGGTCCAGGGGCAGCTTAATATAGCAGAAAGCAATGGGATTTGGAATCGGTCAGAACCTGGATTGGGGGTCCCGCCTTATCACTGATGAGCTGTATGACCCTGGAGGAGTAATCTGTTGAGTCCAGTTCCCTCGTCTGCAAGATGGAGATTATGCTTGCACCGTGTTATGTGATGATCAAAGGCAATAATGGATTTGAAGGGAGTTTGTAAATGGTAAAGTACCACATAAACAATGATCATCATCACACGGAAAATTGGATAATAGCCTAGTGATCTAAAAATGTTTTCAAATTGGTGTGTGTACATAAAAAATAAATATCTGTGGAGCTTAAAAAAATATATTCACAATGAGGGAGCCCATCCTAGGCTCTTAGAATCTGAAACTCCAGCATTGAGCCCCTCCCTGGACAGGTGAGGGCTTCCCTGGTGGCCCAGACAGCAAAGCATCCCCTGTAATACGGGAGACCTGGGCTCCAGCCCTGGGTTGGGAAGATCCCTTGAAGAAGGGAACGGCTACCCACTCCAGTTGCTGGCCTGGAGAATTTCATGGACAGAGGAGTCTGGCAGGCAACAGTCTCAGGGGTCACAAAGAGATGGACATGACTGAGTGACTTTCACTTTCACTGGATAGGTGTAGTGTCAGAAGGCCCCATAGATGTTTCTGATGAATATATACCCTGTATCGTGTGGAGTAAGGAATGTTTGAGATGAGCTATAAGAGGAGTTGATGTGGGATCTTGTGTAAGTCACTCCCCTGCTCCTGGGGGCTCAGTTTCACCACTGGGAATGACCTAAGAAAAGGATTGCTAGGGTTCCTTCCAGCTCTACAAGACAGAGCCCAGCAAGGTCCTGGAATCACCGTAGGAGCCTGACGTCGATGCTGGACTGTGGATCAGAGCCAGGTGGAGGCTGAGATGGAGTGTTTGCATGTCTCTGGTGGACCACTGGGTGGCAGGAGCATGAAGGGCAAGTCCAAGCCCAGTGCGGCTGCTCTGGGGAGGGGAGGGCAGGAGGGGGGCTGGGGCGGGGCTCGGGGGCTGCCTGGAAGGCTTCCTTGGCTAGCCTTAAATGTCCTTCCAGGCTGAAGCTTGTTATGGGGTAGTGGGTGGGGAGAAGTGGAGGGGGCCTCTTTCACAAAAGGCCTTGCACTTAGACTTTTCACCTTATCTTCAAATGCACGTATTTCCACTGTCATAGAAATTCATAGATAGGATTGGGGGAAAAAACCATACAACTACAGATCTGGAGACTCTTGAGAGTCCCTTGGACAATAAGGAGATCAAACCAGTCAATCCTAAAGGAAATCAACCCTGAATATTCATTAGAAGGACTGATGCTGAAGCTGAAATTCCCATACTCTGGCCACAAAGACCTGACTCATTGGAAAAGACCCTGATGCTGGAAAAAATTAATGGCAGGAGGAGAAGGGTATGACAGATGATGAGACAGTTGGATGGCACCATCAACTCAATGGACATGGCATGAGTTTGAGCAAACCCTGGGAGATGGTGAAGGACAGGGAAGCCCAGTGTGCTGCAGTCAATGGGGTTGCAAAGAGTCAGACACAACCTAGTGACTGAACAACAGCTACAACGGATCTATGTATTTTTGTAAATGTAGCCTTTCTTACAGTCTTTAAATGCATGGCTAGTCTCAAAAACAGCAGTGGTAAGCTTTCCTTTCTCTCTTGCTACACTCTCCCCAAACCACTGCACTTGAGAGGTCCGGCGCCCCTGACCTGCAGAGCCAGAGCCCGCTTCCATTGCAGGAGGAGCACTGTTTGGTAACACTGAATTTCAGCCCCTTCAGGGTACTTGGGCCATCTTGGGGAGCCATTTGAAGGCTTCTATCTCCATCTTGGGTCTGCAGGTACTAGGAAGGGGCTTTCGGGGTGGCTGACAGATGGTCTCTCTTTCCATGTGAGTGTTTTGGTGTGGGGGAAACAAAACTTCTGTTGATGAGTCACTGCTGAAGCCTGCCGTAGGCAGCATTTAAGTAGGAACAGCTGGCTGTAGAAAATATTGTCACCACCCAGAAGTGAGATCTGGTTCAAAACTGTTGTCAACAAAGTGGATTTCTTACAGGCGAAACCTGCGTCCTCAGTTACGTGCACTGGTCCATCTTCTCAGTCAAGCGCTTGCAGGAAAGTCAGATTGCCCCAGCCTCCCGCCTCCAAGGCCTCCAGCTGACGGGCAGATCAAAGCGTCTACAAACTTTTGTTTTCAGAGGGCAGGCTTCCCTGAAGTTTGGTATGCATAGCACTGGCGCGCATACATTAAAGAATGTCGGATGACACAGTGAGACGACCATTCCCTTTGCCAGCTCCCTTTCAGTCTTGATGATGGTGTCCAGAAGACAGTCTAAATTTCATGTCAGTCTGGCTTATAATTCTTCTAAGACTTGCTAGTCTCTTTTTTATTAACCAGGCACTGGCCTCAAGTTCAGAGACTTAAATGGACTATAGTTTCTTCCTTTCTTTCTTTTTTTTTTTTTGACCACAAGGCATGTGGAATCTTAGTCCCTGACAAGGGATCAAACCTGTGTCCCCTGCAGTGGAAACACAGAGTCTTCAACACTGAAGTGCCAGGGAAGTGTCATATGGACAATAGTTTTTAACCAGACTCTACTAGTATATATTATTATATTAATCTTGTATTATTCTTTAGGTCAATTTTTATTTTGATATAATTTCCAACTTAGAGAAAAGTTGCAAAAATAGTGTAAGGAACTCCTTTCTACCTATGACCCAGTTTCCCGTACTGGTTACATTTTGCCCCACTGGCTTTGTCATTTTCTTTTTCTCAGGATGTTGCTTTGGAATTTTAGAGACATCATTCCCTTTTACACCTAAGTCTTTAAGTGTGTGTTTCCTAAGAGCCAGGACGCTCTCTGACACAGACATTGTTTGCAGTGTTATTGTCTAACCTGCAGTTCACAGTTGATCTCTTCCACGTTCCTGGTAGCGTCCCTTCAGGCTCTCTACTGCCCCAGTCCAGAGTCCAGCACAGGGTCACCCACCACCCTTAGCTGCTCTCTTTGTTATCTCCTTAGTCTCAGTTCGTAATAGCTCTTCAGCCTTCCTTTGACTCTCTGGACCATTACCGAAGAATGCAGGACGCTTGTTTCTTTTCTTAGAACATGCTTCCGTTTGGGATTGTCTGCTGTCTCCTGAGTAAGTTCAGTCTGCCCGTTTTAGCGGGAATATCACAGAGGTGACCCTGTGTCCTTCTCAGCACATCCTGTTAGGAAGCGTCTGTTGCCAGTCAGTCCCTTGGGATGAGAACGCCTTTGATCACTTGCTTAGGGTTATCGCCTGCCAGGTTTCTCAACTACAAGCTTTATCACTTTTTCCCTCGTTTGGGGGGAAGATATTTTGAGACTAGGTAAGTACTGTTTCTCATCAAATTTTCACCAAGTAGCTAATTTTCTAACTCTATCATTTCTTTTGCATTCATTTGTTGGCATTTTATTGCAGTCAGCACATTGTTTACTGATGGACTCACAAAATTTTATTCATGGCTTAAATTGAATTACTGTCATTATTTATTTTGAGGTTCAAATTTCTTGATGTTTGGACAGTGGGAGTTTGTAATCTGGCTCCATGTATTAATGTTTATGATTGCTCTCTCTTTTCTATTCTTGGCAAGCAGTGTTGATTCTCCATTTATGCTAGTAAGGGGATTTTAAAGTCCACATTTTAAATCATCAAAAGGTTGTTATGTAAATAGCTGAGATTTGGGAGATACTGCTCTCGTATTAGGAGGTATGTTGGCTCTATTTTTAAAAATTTTGTACTTTAAATATTTGATCATCGTGTCCCAATTAAGAGCTTGGAACAATTCCCAAGTGCCTACATTTGTACACTCCGTCCCTTATTGTTTATCCCCAAGTTCATCTTATCATTTACCTTTTACAGAGGGGGCAACAGAGGCCTAGAGATGATCACCTGTTCGAGGTCATGCAACTGTAAGAGTCAGGATTCCAACTCAGGGCGTCTGTCTTCAGAGTCCCCGCCTTTGGCCATCAAGATACAAGTAGGGTGGAGGAAGTTCTTGACAGGCAAAGCCTAGAGTGTGCCTTTACTTTCACTCCGTGGAGACTGTCTTATCCCCAGGACAGACGCCCCCTTTCTCAGCTCCGTGCCGTGCAGTCCCCGGCACCCCTCCCTCTGGGCCGCTGGCCTTTCCTGGTCAGTGGTGTCCCCCTCTCACTCTGCGAGCTCTTTGCCTGGCCATGGCCAGGCTGTATTTACCTCTGAATCCTTCAGAACACATAGAACAGGGCCATGCACTTAGGCAAAGCTTAGTAAATATTTGTAGAATTTAATTGAGTCACCTTAGTAATTTTTACCTTAGCAGAGTTAGTTTGATAGATAGACAGTGATAGAGACCCTGAGTGAGAATGGGCATTCTGATGTACTCCTTTAAAAAAATTTTTTTTATTGTGGTAAAAGTCACATAAAACATACTATTTTAACCATATTTAATTGTACAGTTTAGTGGTACTAAGTGCATTCACGTGCATGTGTGTGCATGCTAAGTCGCTTTAGTTGTGTCTGAGTCTTTGCAACTCCATGGACTGTAGCCTGTCAGGCTCCTCTGTCCGTGGGATTCTCTAGGCAAGATTGCTGGAGGAGGTTGCCATGCCCTCCTCCAGGGGATCTTCCCGACCCAGGGGTCAAACCTGGGTCTCTTATATTTCCTGGTGGTGCTAGTGGTAAAGTACGTTCACACTGTTGTACAAACCTAGTTAATAATTAAAAACTCAGTGTCGATTAGATGGTGTACTGGCTTCCTGCCTTGCTAGCTGACTAATCTCAAAGAATCATTGGAATTTTCTGACTTCTACCCCGCAAACAATAGACAAACCAGCTCTTAACATCCGTAGTCAACCTGAGCCTGATCCTTAGCCTTGGCTCGGAAAATAGTGTTTGTGCTTGTTTTTGTGAAGGATGAAGAGATCAGCTTGACTGCCATTGTGGGATGGTCTTTCCCCTGCTTCACAACACAGCCCTTTAACTCACTGGGGTAGCTGGGCGCCATCCTGCCGACCGTGGATAGAATGCCCCAGAATCAGGGAGACAGCACTAATCCCTTCTTACTCCCTGGGCAGGCTTTTGAAAAGCTAAGGAGGGCCCCCAAAGTCTCTCTAATTGTCACTTGCTGTGCTTTGGAATAATTGTCTCCAACTTGTTAAGTGGTACTGTGCATTTTCAATGACGTGGGCATTAGAGAGAGCTTAGCTTGACTTCTGGCCCAAATTCTGGAAACTCAGTTGCTATGTGTAGTTTGGGGCACTTTATTTAACTTCTCTGGCTTCATATATGTGTGCATGTGTGTATTTATTTATTTTGTGGTGCCATGCAGCTCACTGGATCTTAGTTCTCTGACGAGGGATTGAATCTCAGCCCTTGGCAGTGACAGTGCCTATTCCTAATCACTGGACCACCAGGGAATTTCCTGGCTTCATTTTCTCGTCAGTAAGGTGGGGATAGTGTCACTTACTTAGGGTTGTTATGAGTATTTGGCCAAGTTAATACATGCAAAATGCTATTTTTATTTGGATTTCCCCAAAGTAGCCCTTTGCGCCAAAGAATAGCAAGGAGAGATAAGAAAGCCTTCCTAAGTGAACAATGCAAAGAAATAGAGGAAAACAATAGAATGGGAAAGACTAGAGATCTTGTCAAGAAAATTAGAGATACCAAGGGAACATTTCATGCAAAGATGGACTCAGTAAAGGACAGAAATGGTATGGATCTAACAGAAGCTGCAGATATTAAGAAGATATGGCAAGAATACACAGAAGAATTATACAAAAAAGATCTCAATGACTCAGATAACCACGATGGTTACCTAGATGATCACTCACCTAGAGCCAGATATCCTGGAGTGTGAAGTCAAATGGGCTTTAGGAAGCATCACTACAAACAAAGCTAGTGGAGGTGATGGAATTCCAGTTGAGCTATTTCAAATCCTAAAAGATGATGTTGTGAAAGTGCTACACTCAATATGCCCACAAATATGAAAAACTCAGCAGTGGCCACGGACTGGAAAAGATCAGTTTTCATTCCAATCCCAAAGCAGGGCAATGCCAAAGAATGTTCAGACTACTACACAATTGCACTCATTGCATGTTGCTAGCAAGTAATGCTCAAAATTCTCCAAGTCAGGCTTCAACAATACGTGAACCAAGAACTTCCAGATGTTCAAGCTGGATTTAGAAAAGGCAGAGGAACCAGAGATCAAATTGCCAACATCCGTTGAATCATAGGAAAGGCAAGAGAGTTCCATAAAAATGTCTACTTTTGCTTCGTTGACTATGCTAAAGCCTTTGGCTAGTGGATCACAACAAACTGTGGAAAAATCTTAAAGAGATGGGAATGCCAGACTGCCTTACCTGCCTCCTGAGAAATCTGTATGCAGGTCAAGAAACAATAGTTAGAACCCTACATGGAACACCGAGCTGGCTCCAAATTGGGAAGGAAGTACTTCAAGGCTGTATATTGCCACCCTGCTTATTTAACATATATGCAGAGTACTTCATGCAAAATGCCAGACTGGATGAAGTACAAGCTGGAATCAAGATTTCAGGGAGAAATATCAATAACCTCAGATATACAGATGACATCACCTGTATAACCTGTATATACAGATGTATATACAGATGACATCATCTGTATATACAGATGACATCACCTTTGCAGAAAGCGAAGACAACTAAAGAGCCTCTCGATGAAAGTGAAAGAGGAAAGTGAAAAAGTTGGCTTAAAACTCAACATTCAAAAAATGAAGATCATGGCATCTGGTCCCATCACTTCATGGTAAATAAATAGGGAAACAGTGGTAACAGTGACAGACTTTATTTTCTTGGACTCCAAAATCACTGCAGATGGCAATTGCAGTCATGAAATTAAAAGACACTTGCTTCTTGGAAGAAAAGCTATGACAAACCTAGACAGCATATTAAAAAGCAGAGATATTGCTTTGCTGACAAAGGTCCTGTGTATCATCAAAGCTGTGGTTTTTCCAGTAGTCATATATGGATCTGAGAGTTGGACCATAAAGAAGGCAGAACGCCAAATTAATGCTTTCAAGCTGTGGTGTTGGAGAAGACTCTTGAGAGTTCCTTGGACCACAAGGAGATCCAACCAGTCAATCCTAAAGGAAATCAGCCCTGAATATTCATTAGAAGGACTGATGCTGAAGCTGAAGTTCCACTACTTTGGCCACCTGATGCGAAGAACTGATTCATTAGAAAAGACCCTGATGCTGGAAAAGACTGAAGGTGAGAGGAGAAGGGGACGACAGAGGATGAGATGGTTGGATGGCATCACCGACTCAGTGGACATGGGTTAGAGCAAGCTCTGGGAGATGGTGAAGGACAGGGAAGCCTGGCATGCTGCCATTCATGGGGTCCCAGAGAGTTGGACACGACTGAGTGACTGAACAACAAAAGTAGCCCCCCAGGTGAGGACGCAGGTGCAGTTTATTTGGTCCTGGCCTCTCAAGAGGCAGGAGTGGGGGGTGTAGGGAGAGGAGATAAGGAAGGAAGGAAATCCAGTTCACTTGCTAATGAGTAAGTCACAATTGTGAGCAACTTGGGGTTGACCCCCACGAGGGGACCTTTCAGACACTGTGTGGAACATGGAAAGGGAATCTGAGCACTTACCTACGGGCTGCCATTCTGCATGGCCGAGGCTGCCCCTGGGGGTGTGACTTGTCTGCCCCCAGTGCCCACCACAGTAATTCTGGGTTACCTTGGCACACTTGTGCCCTGTGGCACTGGAGTGGAAAGAAAGCATAAAGAAGAAAGACCAAGGCAGGTGCTTGAGTGATCCGCTTGCTAGGAACTGTCCACAGGCATAGTTGGACTCTGGTGTCAGGTGAGCCAAGACAGTACAGGGGGGAAGTGTCAGTGGTGGGTCCCACAGGGGCTTAAAACAGAGTCCAGAAAATAAAACTAATAAAACACCAACACAAACAAACAGAGAAACCAGTGTCTGGTATACAATAAGTGTTCAATAGACAAGCTACAGTAGACCCAGTTTTGACTGCCCAGCCTCCTATCCCATGAGGATCTAACTCTCTGTGACTTGAGGTGGTTCTGGTAGGACTGTCAATCGGGTTGTTTGCACATACCATGACCAGGTACAGGGGTGGTCCCATGACCCAGACTGACCAATCAGAATAGCCATCCCTCTGCTTTAATGATTGGTTGACGGATGGGCATGTGACCCAAGCTGGCTAACCAGAACCTTCCTCAGAGTACTTTAGTTCACACCAGAGCTAATGGAGAGGAAGTTGTCCTTCGGAGGGGGTGGTGAGGGGAGTGTGGAGGAGAATGTGCAGGGGAGGAAGGACCACCTCCCCAGGAGACTGTTAGTTTGGAACTGCTAATCCCCATCTTCCCTAGGTTCTGGGAAGAAACCTTTCTATTACATGGAGTCCTGGACTCTAGACAGAACAGTACGCTGTGACTGAGTGAACATGAGCAAGCTACCTCTCTGGAATTTAATGTCCTTGATCTGTAAGCAGGAACGATATCTACTTTTTAAGGTAATGTTTTGATTCAGTGAGAGCATGTGTAAAATGCCTGGCAAAGAGCAAATCCTCAGTAAATGTTTGTTTCACTTGCATGCTTTGCCTTGATTTGATTTCACTCTATGAAAATCTCCAAACTCTAAGGTGGGATAGTTTTTCGAAAATGATTCCAAGCTTTATGTCCATTTCTAAGTATGGCCATTTGTGCCCAAGCTTTATGAACATTTGTAAGTATGCCACCTGGGTCATTGTCCTATGTTGGTTTTGACTCCCAGCTCCAGTAGTGATTTACATTTGGGGGGGCACCTCTGGACAAGTGGCCCCCCTCTTAAGGAAAAGCTTACATCACCAGCCCCTCTTTGTTTCACTCCTGAAAGGAAGAGGTGTTTTTCCCCGCCCATGTTCATGCCAGTTTAGTGCTGCTGAAATTCATGACCAAATGTGTTATGGATGGACTCTGCAGGGGACTTGCCAAAGAATAGTGATTCTGATATGACCCCTGCAATCTGATCTGCCTCCCAAAACTAGAAGAACCTCTGTGCATGGATGCTCAGTCGTGTCCGACTCTTTGTGATTCCATGAACTGTAGCCCGCTAGGCTCCTCTGTCCATGGAATTCTCCAGGCAAGAATACTGAAGTGGGTTCCATTCTCTCTGGGGATCTTCCTGACCCAGGGACTGAACCTGTGTCCCTTGCATCTCCTGCATTGGCAGGTGGATTGCTTACCACTTGAACCTCCTGGGCCATATACATAATGGTGTTCATCCGGGGGAGATTTCTCATGATCTCCTCTTGAGAACATTCTCCATTAATCCCTGGGTTAATCCCTTTGCTTTTAGTACAAAATCCAGAACCTTTGAAAGGATATTAATGTATTTCTATAATTCAGCCGTATTAATCATTTGTCTCGTCTCCTGATGCGTGCAGTAGCTAAGTGGACCATTCCATGCACTTGGCCTGAACTTTCCCACTGATGTGCCTAAAGATAGCTCCTTCTCCTGGGGCACTCTCTTCCCCTGTCCTGACGAACATGGTGCATCAGATACAGCACTGTTGGCTGCTCAGCCCGCACCAGCTCTCTGTACCAGGGCGGGCTCTGCAGGTAGGTTGCTGTTTGCACTAGAGAGAAAACTTATTTGTTGTTACATCATTCAACTGTAAACTCCTGAAGGGCTGGAAGAGACTATGTGCTTCTTATTTTTCCTGCTAAAACACTAAAAATACTGTGCTGAGAGCATGTTAGGTATTTAACTAGTGTTTGTTGGGTGAATGAAAAAAACACCTTGTTTTGAAAGCATCTGCCATCTGATTTCCAGATTGGAACGTGTGGGTCAATGGTTTCAATCTGGTTATACAAATGCTTTACATTTCATCTTCATAACAATTCTAGGACATAGACCATATGATCATCTTCATTTCAGTAGGGGAGAGCTCAAATGCCGAGCATTTTACCCAAGTTTGATTCTTGATTTGCAGGATTCCAAGGCGTATGCGCTCGGTCACTGCACATGTGGGAGCATATGCGTGTGGTGTGTTTGGGTTTCACTTGCTGCTATCTGAGTCACTCCCTTGTTTGGGTGTTTGGGAGCCAATTTGAATAACTCATAGGACAAATTTCCCAGCATATTTGATTGGCTCATAATAAAAGCTTTGCTCATTCTGCTTAAGACAGAGAGGATAAAACATTTATGCCTTAGAGAATTCAAGCTGCTATAGCAAAATATCATGGACTGGCTAGCCTCTAAACAACAGAACTGTATTTTTCAGGGTGCCAGCATGGTCAAGTTTTTGAGAGAGAATACTCTTCTGGGTTGAGGACTGCCAGTAAATGAGGGAGCAGGGGGAACCAGTTTTCTCATGACTGTTTTATCTCTCTGTGTTAGGTTTCAGTCGTGTCTGTTTCTTTGCAACCCCATGGACTGAGGCCTGCCAGGCTCCTCTGTCCATGGAATTCTCCAGGAAAGAATGTTGGAGCGAGTAGCTATTCCCTTCTCCAGGGGATCTTCCCAACCCAGGGATGGAATCCTTCACTCCTGCATTGCAGGCAGATTCTTTACTGTCTGAGCCACCAGACAGAAAGAGCCTCATGACCCTTATAAGGGCACTAATCCCATTCATGAGGTCCACCCTCAAGACCTCACCTAATCCTGATTACCTCCCCAAAGCCCACCTCCTAATACTATCACATGGGGAAAGGGAAGGACTTCAAACTGTGAATTTTGGAGGGACACACTGAGTCTATAACAACTTCTTTCTCTTCCCACAAGCAAATTGGGAAGTGAAATAGTGAGATGTATGTATTATCTGTTGTTTAAGAAAAGGAAGCTACTGAGTATTTCCTAATCACCCCATTTTCCCAGCCCTTGTCATGCTCACTAGGTACACTTACTCCTTGGAAGGAAAGTTATGACCAACCTAGACAGCATATTAAAAAGCAGAGACATTACTTTGCCAACAAAGGTACCGTCTAGTCAAGGCTATGGTTTTTCCAGTGGTCATGTATGGATGCGAGAGTTGAACTATAAAGAAAGCTGAGCACCAAAGAGTTGATGCTTTTGAACTGTGGTGTTGGAGAAGACTCTTGAGAGTCCCTTGCACTGCAAGGAGATCCAACCAGTCCATCCTAAAGGAGATCAGTCCTGAGTGTTCATTGGAAGGACTGAGGCTGAAGCTGAAGCTGAAGCTCCAATACTTTGGCCACCAGCTGTGAAGAACTGACTCATTTGAAAAGACCCTGATGCTGGGGAAGATTGAAGGTGGGCGGAGAGGGGGACGACAGGATGAAATGGTTGAATGGCATCACCGATTCAATGGACATGGGTTTGAGTAAACTCCGGGAGTTGGTGATGGACAGGAGGCCCTGGCGTGCTGCAGTCCATGGGGTCGTGAAGAGTCAGACATGATTGAGTGACTGAACTGAACTGACCTGAAGGTACCAAGCTCTATGCCATATGCTTTTATACTCATGAACAACACTAAGTCAGCTTAAAAGACTGCACTCAGGACTTCCCTGGTGGTCCAGTGGTTAAGACTTTATACTGTCAATGCAGAGGGCGTGGGTCTGATCCCAGATCAAGGAACTAAGATCTCATGCTCCCTGGTACTGTCAAAAAGAGAGAGACACTAGAGACTGCACTTAGCCATCACCTCCATGTACACTTTCCTCAACATCGTCTTCCATCAGAGTCGGGCCCTCTACTTTGCACCTCCCTCTGCCCCCTAACATTGCCTCTTTGAATCTAAGTTACATATCTTGGTGTAACATTTCTTTTTTAAAACATTGCATTTCTTTTTTTTTAAGTGTCTACTTGGTTGCACTGGGTCTTAGTTGTGGCATGTGGGATCTTCAGTCACCGCCTGTGGGATCTGGTTCCCTGACCAAGGGCGGAATGCAGGTCCTCTGCGTTGGGAGGATGGGGTCTTAGGCACCCGGCCACCAGGGAAATCCCTTGGTGTCCATTTCTGCCCTTCCTCTAGACGCACCCGAAGTGGTGTCTCCTCTTCCAGTCTTATATCCCCTCTTCCCCCATCTGTGCTTCTTGGGGTCATCTCCCAGTTCTGCTGACTTTCAAATCCTTGTTTCAGTGTCTGATTCTGGAGGACCCAAACCAGGGCAAAGAGATCAAGGGGCTTGCTGTCTACCTCTGGTTCACCTTTAGGCTTATCTCCTATCCCTCCTCCCACTGAACCCCACATTTACTCTTTGTAATCACCTCCCACACCCCCAGGCTTTCATGTTGCCCCACTGCACACCCTTGTTCCCTCCCAGGAAATCCAGGGTTATTCATTTGGCATTCAGAGACCTCTGTGACCTGTTTGGACTTCGCCTCATGCCTTTCTCCAGCCCCACTCCAGCCCCACACAGGGGAGCGTGTATTTTAGCTGCAGTGTTGTTTCCCATCCTGCCAAAATGCCCTTCAGTGATCCCACATCCTTGCTTTTACACAGATGTTTTCCTCTGTACCAAATGGCATGTGAGAGTTTTGCCTCCATTTCTGGTCTACCTTCATCCACGTGGCTGAAAGAGTTTTGTTTCCAGCTACAGGCCCTGCTCCCCACTCTCAGATTTGCAAGTGAAGACACGGGTTCTAGTTTAAGTTCCAGTTTTTTTGCTGAACTGTGTTTCCATGTGACAGCACCCCAACACTGGCTCCGTGAAGTCACGAGCCTTACATGGAGTACAGGAGCGTTCAAGGAGAGCAGAATGAGAAAGTCCTCTGCACGCTGATCTTGTGAGAACTCCACACACAGTGTGACTAAGCTTTCTGCCTTGTAACTCAGGTTTATGTATGTGGCATTTTACTAACATGCAACTTAGCTCTAATATTTTGGGCTTCCTACTGAGAAGGAAGGAAGAAGCCTCCCTAATCATGAACTCCTCCTTCACAAAACCTTTTTCCTTGGAGATTCACTTCTGTGCATCTCTTTGATAACCTTGAGGATATTGATTTGATCATGAAAATGAAAATGGTTGAGATGTGTGAGATTTAAAATAGCACTTCACTGTATACTTGGATCATAGGCTGGACCAAAAAAAATGCTTCTTAATGTGCATATTATTTGTTGCAAAACAAAACAAATTGCCAAATGTATTCTTGAAATCAAAGGAAAGGGAATCCTTCAAGAGTTTCTAGTGAGAAGGGATGGTAACTTGAAGTGCATTGTATGTTACCCCTTATTTAAGCCAAGAAGCACATGGGGCAGGTAAGGGCATGGATTCTACTGTGGCTTTAAATCCTGGCTCCACCACTTCCAAGCTGTGTAATTTTAGTGCAAAACCTGTCTTCAGTTTTTTCACCTGTAAAATGGGCATAACGATGGACCCCACTTCTTAAGGTTGTTGGGAGGGTAAGAGAGTGTATTTGTATATACGTGTGTGTGTGTGTGTGTGTGTGTGTGTGTACTCAGCTTGAGGGAAGCTAAATGCCTTTTTTCAAAGCTTGTGCTTAGTCACTCAGTCGCTCAGTCGTGTCTGACTCTTTGCAACTCTGTGGACTGGATTCTCCAGGAAAGAACACTGGAGTGGGTTGCCATTCCCTTCTCCAGAGGATCTTTCCAACCCAGGGGTCGAACCCCAGTCTTCTGCATTGCAGGCAGATTCTTTACCATCTGAGCCACCAGGGAAGCCCCTTTAAAGGCTTGTCTCACCTCAACTCCTATTTTTTCTATGTAGCCTTTAGTTCCCTCATCGGAGGATTCTTCCCGGATGTGTTTTTTTTTATGTTTTCTTTCTTAGCCACCTGTACCTTGTGTTTTAATGGCGGGACTGTTTTTTGCAACAACTGTGTATGTAGAATAACTGGTGCCAGGCAAGGTCATGCTATGCTGAATACTTTTATTTATATTTTTTAATGTAAACATAATTTGCTTTGTAGGCACAATATAACAAAAGCTCTAAAGCCACAAATACATTAGACAATGTTTCAGTTCCCTCCAATCAATCTTAAATTATGGAGAAGCCTTCACAGTTCCTTTAAGGCAACCTGAGACATTCTGTACACTTCCTTCAGGAAAATAATCATGTGACAGCAAAGATGCTTCAAACAAGAGTGTTAAACGGTGAATTTTGGTACTTTAATTTTCCCCCGGGTCTTCACGGCATTAGTTGATCTTATTGGTCAAACACTAGTTTTCTCTTCTCATTCTGTATTTCAAGGAGACAAAAGGGTTTTCTTTAACTCATCAGCACAATTTGTGATTAAAGTTGAAAAAACAGACTTGGGGAAGAAGGTCTTCTCATGCTAATCCACTGGACATAACGAAGGGCATCTGGCTTCTGAATAGAGAGTTCTGTCTCCCCAGCCAGAGGAGAGACCTGAGATGCTCACAGGTCTGTCCTCCCCCAGCCCAAGAAAATGCCATTTCTGTCTAGCTCACCAGGAATGTCACTTGGGTAGCAGCTCTTCTTAAGACCTCATGGAACACTTGGCTGTGGGAGAAATGTGACCAGTAGCACAGCATTTAGCAAAAGTGTTGGGAGAGGGGGGAATACAACCTCTATGTTATCTTTCTAAAGTGGCCAAGACCTGGAATACTGACGTGTCCTGGGGTAGGAAGAGAAGTTGATGTTGGCGTCTTCTTTTGAGATACACGGATCCCTTTGCTCATCAGATGGCATCACCCTTTCTCATCTTCATAGCTTATGTGTACATACAATGAGGAGACACTTCTTTCAGATAAATATTTGGCATAAATAAGTCATCACCACAAGCTTAAGATGGGAAAAAAGCACATGTTCAGGGAGGTGGCATTTGTTACAAAGGGACTTAGGGAATAAAACAGGCAATTGCTGCGATGCGTTCATTGCCATCACTTGGGGGAAGAGTGGGTTCTACCCTAAGGCTCAGTGGTGGAGAGATCGGGCAACACAGGAGCCCTCTGGTGTCTTGCAGAAGGCAAGAGAGTCAGGGTGCTAACCGTGTGGGTTCCTGTGTCTCCAGTGATGGAATTGACCCCTTAGGCCAACAGGACTGGGAGAAGGTGAGGAGGAACCCTCCCCCACCCATCTCCATGGATTCACTGAATCTCTTTCTCTTCCTCCAGAGGAATTGATCGCCTCAAGCCATGTCAAGTGGGGTGGGGCTAGGGGTGGACTCCTTAGGAATTTGGGAGCTGGAAAGTTCATCAAGGGTGTGTGATCAAGTAGTTTGGTCCCTGATTTCTGAAAAGCAGGATCTTGCAAAGAGTCTGCACCATGATTTTATATTTCAGAGGAGAGGAACACACATTTGGTATCAGATAATAAACATCAGCCTTTTGTATCACTAGAGTTTGTTACATGTAGAAACATGCTTTGGCAAGAAAAAAGATACTCATTGATTTTTTTCCCCCTCAAATAGGGTCCACAAAGGAGGTCTTCCTTGGGGGAGGAGGGGAATCTATGGTAAAGGTGGTTATTCAGTACCTGGAAATGAAAATAGCAAGAAGGGTAATGCCATGGCAAGTGTACAAACAGAGGCAGGTCTCAGGAATGACTCTGAAATAGCCCTACACCTGGTGCCTTTTCTTAAAATGAAATCTATAGAGCAGGGAGAGGATTTTGCTCTCGTGATATGGTTTCAGAGGAGGAATCCCTGTGGCTGGTCCTTACACTTTTGCTGTTGACCCATCTTCTGTCCTGAAAAATGCACATCTCTCCCCCTGTGTTTGTGGTTAAGAACTGGTGAAGGGATTGAGCATCAGAGGGTGGCAGGAGGGTCTCTCAGCCTTTTGACCATGACACACCTGAATGAAGGTGAAGAGGTTGCCTCTTCAGTGGGAAGAAGGAGAGTACGACTTGGAGAGACCCTACAGTTAATGGGCTCGTGAAAACAGCTCCTGGCCTACCCTCTTTCTGCCGGCCAAACCGGCACGTGCTCCTGTGGAAGCATGGGCGGCTGGCAGCAAAAAGGATCACTGGCCCGAAGAAGTCTCGGATCTGGACGGTGCTCTGTGATAACATCTTTCAACCCAAACTCGTCTTTGCCCACGTCTGGCCTCTTAAGCGACGGACCCGTAGGCTCGTATCGATTTGCAAGGCTGTTCTAGAACTGTCGAGAAGGACCCAAAGATGGATGGTTTTGGAACAGAGAAGAGGGCAGAGTGTAAAATACACATGGGGGAGGGACGTAATACCGTGTGTATGAGCTTGGCACTTAATTTCAAAAACAACAGTGATCAACAGCTTTTTTTTTTTTAAGCTCAGCTGACAGCAGACAAACACAACACGCACTGGACTACAGCATTTGTTCACTGGGGCACAGAAGAGTTTTCTCAGCTGGATCCTCTTCTCCCAGAGCATCCCTCACATCCTCCCTCCTGGGTCGCGGCTACTGGATGAAGGGCATCCTCTCCTTGTTCTCACTGTCTCCCTCGTGGTCCTCTTCCTCTTCGCCCGCCTCGCTGGTCTCTGTGCTGTCGTTGGCCATCTGTAATCCAACAGAGACAGGGATCGGCCCCTGACTCTCAGCACCGCCCCCTCCCTCGTGGTCTAACCTGGAGCTGCACTTTCTCTCTCGGCCACTAACAGATGCAGGGCCTTCCCCCTGGAGCTCCTCCCCTCCACCCTCCTGCCTGCGCGATGCCTGCTTCTCCTTTAGCACGCAGCCCACCTCCTCAGGGAAGCCTTCCCAGACCTCTCTAATGGGAACAGTCGCCCTATCGTGAGTGCTCCTCTGTGGCTCAGATGCATGGCTACCGTGTCCCATTTATACACAAGGCCTGTGGACAGATGACACCCTGCCCCTCTGTGGGAACTGCAGGCGACAGGACAGACGACCCAGTCTCCTGCTGCCTTCCATTTTATCTTCTGCACCTAGCACAGTGCCTAACACATAGGAGGGCAATGCATGTTTTAGACCAGCGATCCCACAGTGGTGAGAGTTCTTCCTTATTAGTGCATATTACGTGCTCACCACTGTGCCAGGCCCCTTTCTCTCTTCTCAACAGCCATGAAGTAGTGGCCTCAGCAGTAACTATTGCTGCCAGTTGTTTTGGAGCCGTGCAGAGGGAGACTCAGAGGTGACGTGTAAGCGGGAGGCCGTGGGGCAGCGGAGGTCAGCAGGCTGCAGAGAAGGTCGCCAGCCCGCTCTGGGGCCGGGGGCGCCGTCTGACCCCGCGGGTATGCGGGCAGCAGCTCCATCTGGGCTCTGACCCCCGCGCGGCGTCAGGTGAGCCCCGCTGCGCTCGCCCGTCCCCATCAGGAGAAGGCCCCGGCAGAGCAGATGCTCCCGCTGCTTGTCGGCCCAGCTGCGTCCGGAGCCGGCAGCAAGGACAACCTTCTGCCAGCCTGCTGCCCCCACGCCTCGCAGCCCAGACGGTTTTGAGTGGCGGGTGTGCGCCCTGCAGTGGGTTCAGCGGGGCAGACTCAGGGCTCAGCCGGTGGTCGTTCCGCCAGGAGAGCGTGACCCTGGGAGCCCCTCGCTCCCCCCCCCCCACCCACGTGCTGCGGGGCCGTGACACGGCCCCAAAGGGCCCAGACCTGTGCGGTTTGCTCTCCCTAGAAATACCCTCACTGCTGGCTGCCTCTCCTTCAAGCCTCGTCTCCATTCAGGAGGGACGGGCCCCTCCCACCAAGAGATGCTCCCCGTGCCGCAGGTCTGAGTGGCCCATCTGCCTTCAGCTCAGGTCCCGGGGTGAGAGCCCCGGAGCTCCAGCAACGAGGACAGCGACACCCGCCACGGCAGGGCCCGGGCTTTTACTCGGAAAGGTGGCTCTGCAGCTCCCGCCCTGTTGAGAATCTGCCTGTGGTCAAGCAGGCCTTCCTACCAGCCCCACCGCCCAGCAGGACCTCAGGTGTGATGGACGGGCAGGAAGCCAGGAACAACTCTGGTGCCTGAGAGCAATGAGCGGTGCAGCCAGCGCTAGACCCCCTCCTCTGATGGGACTGAAACAGACTCGGTCACAGGTTTAAAAAACGGAACGCTGGTGCACAGAAGACTGGCGATTCTAGCCTAACTTGACCCCTATCTGCCTCCAAACACTTGCTGGTCCCGTCCTGGGGCTTAAAGGCATTTTAAAAACTATATCCAGATTGTTATCAGTCACTTACATGTAAAATATCCTCTCACTAAATTGTTCTTCATTGTTTGAAATGGCCATCATACCCAAACCACATTCTGGTTACAAAAGCCAAGGAAACACTTTTTAAAGTGTACACATTGGACTAAAACATGCCAGGATTGTAGTTCTTCCTCTTTTATCAACCATTGATGCAGCTCCAAAGCTAGACATGCGAGAAAACAAACCAAAAAACTTCCCGAGTATTTTCCTGGCTAAATCGTTCCTAGAACTTAGATTGTATGAGACGAAGTTTTATGCATGTCATTGTAACTGACTTACGAGGGCATATTCAGCTCTAGTTTACAGACAGTGGAGCTGAAGCCAGGGTGAGAACAACTGCCCAGGTCATGCAGGGGTTCAGAGCTGGGCTCGTGATCCATGCAGTCTGCGTGTTGCCCACCACACTGCAGAGCCCCTCAAGGGACCCTTGCAAGAGGGTCTGGGATGTGCGTGTGACACTTTTCATTCCTGAGGGACAGGGTGTATGTGTGGGGGGATCCCTGCATGTAAGGATGTTGTCCTGGTAAGGAAAAGCAAAAGCCATGGGGCCAGCAGGAGGCAGCCTGGAGGCAGGTGGCATCACTCTGTTGCGGATCTGAATGTGAGTTTATGAACCTTTACCAGGTATTCCTCCCACTTGGAGCCAAGAGTGAGCTCGGGTAACAGGCATGGGCTGTGGTTTCTGTCCTCTCCCGTCTGCCCTCGGATGGCTCTGGAAATGTTCTCGCTGAAGCCTTTTCCTTTCCTTATTGGTATTCATCCCATCTGTGACTAATCCCTCACTCGATTACCTGGGGTCTCCCCCACCAGCCCCAGCAGAGAGCTGAGAGCAGAAAGCTCTCCTCCACCCAACGTGTGCCTGCCTCTGAAAACCCTCTCCTGCCGCAGCAAACAGATGCCTCTCCTTTGGACTCACCAGTGGAGTCGGGGTCTTTTCTACATCCAAAATTAACTTGCCAATGTTCCCTCGGTCGTGGATCCGCTGCATGGCCTCCTTCACCTAGGAGACAGGGAGAGAGAGTGATGGTGAGGTGAGATGTCACCCAGGGGACAGATTCAGTTCAGTAGCTCAGGCGTGTCCGACTCTTTGCGACCCCATGGACTGCAGCACGCCAGGCCTCCCTGTCCTTCACCAACTCCCGGAGCTTGCTCAGACTCATGCCCATTGAGTCGGTGATGCCATCCTGTGAGAAGAGGACCTGGACAAGCCAAACCACTCGCTGTCCACCAGGGGGCGCTGCAGTCAAAGTTTAGCCGCTCAACCCGCGGTGGTACCCAACAGCGCGTGCACTTCAATTCTGGTTGTCACTCACTCTCTGTTCTTATGCAAGCAGCTTGGTTTCCTGGGTCTAGAAAATGAGAGTGATAGCTCCAGAAATGAAAGGAGGAACGTTTCTTAAAAAAAAAAAAAAAAAGAACTGGGGGAGGAGAGTCCTGTGGAGTTCAGTGCTGCAGAAAGTGGCAGGGCCCATTAATCAGAGTAAATTTTGACCAATAAATTATAAAATTATTTTTCTAGGGTCATTTGTGCCCAGCTTACTCAAATGTTGCATAACCTGATTCCAGTTTGGCTAAAATGACCCATGACCCAGGTTGAACTACATTAAGGAAAAGTTTTTCCCACCCAAGTGGAGGTTTCTCCAGAACTAGCATTTTCCCCAGTGAAGGGTCTTCCCGTTTCTTCTCAAGTGATGGGAGCTTGTCAGACAAGTACATAGACGCCTCCTGGGACCCCTTCAGGCAGGTGTGTGATGGAATGTGATGGAGGCTTCCAGCGTTTCATTGTTGCTGTATGGAAAATGAACACTAGGGGGTGCTGTGGGGCTTAAATAAAAGAAGGAAATGGCAACAGAACGCCAGGGCTTGACATGGATAAATCCTCCACATCTCTTAGTAAAATCTAAATGGAAACGCAGTATCTCTTGATTTTTTTTTTAAAGAAACAACAGATCTAGTTAAAATATTTTTCCTGAAGTTTCAGTTTTAAATATTTGTTCATGCATTCATTCAATCCACAAACATTCTCTAGTTGTTGCTTATAGACTACATGGCATGGCATAAAAAAAAAATTTTTTTTTTAAGTGAACTAGGGACTCTGCCTTTGAGGAACTCAATCTGGGGTTTATGGAGCTGTGTTTGCTTATAGAAAAACCAAAGCCAGCTTCCCATTTGAATGAAAACTTGACAGAGCCATTAAAAGGTGCATATTCTAATTGCTTTTCTGGGACTTTTGTCCTAAAGAACAATTCAAATTCTGGGGGAAAAATTATCACACAAAAGATACTCAATTGCTTTCAATGACAAAACACTGGAGCAACTTATATGTCACAGAATAAGGGACAATAATCACAGAATAAGGGAATGGCCAAGTAAATTGAAGTTCTGACATATATCTACCTATTGGAAATGTTTTGTGGCTGTTAAAGTGCTAATTATAAAGACTGTGCAGTAGGATTAAATGCCTTTATAATATTGTTAAATGAGAAAATCGAGGTGCATATCTTTACATCTCCATAAAAGCATGGGCATCCTACAATAACTGGAAAGAAATTTAGATATATGATAAAACATTATGTAGGGGAAATAGGTGCCTTTCAATTCTAACGTCCAAACATTGTTATCTGGTAACCTGTTATCAAACCAGTGTTCGTTATAAATTAAATGTATCTTTAAATCCGTTCTTTGGATAAGGTAGCATTGGTTAGAATCAACCTCTTTTATAGACTGATAGCATCATGTGATTGTCGAATTCCCTGCCCCTAATACATAATCCAGGAGGTTTCTCCTATTTCTGTGATGAACATTGCTTTCCAAGTGCTTTCGTATTTCAGTGCTAACAACTACTGTTTACTAAGAATCTTTAAATATTGTGGCAGGCAGCTTCTAAAACTGCTCCCAACCCCCTCCTAGGACTCACCTCCGTGTATTCCCCGCCCCCATTAAATGTGAGCTGGACCCAGCAACTTGCTTCTAACAAACTGTGATGGGATGTCCCTTCCTGATTAGGTTATAAAAGACTGACTTCTGTCTTGCAGTCTGTCTCTTTCTCTGACTCTTCTTGCCTTCTTGTTCTGATGACACAAATTGCCATGTTGTGAGCTGCCCTGTGGAGAGGTTACCCGCCTCCCTTGGCAAGGAATGGAGGGAGAACTCCAGCCAACAGCCAATGAGAAGCTGATACCCTCCATTCAAAAGCCCCCGAGGCTCTGGATCCTGCCGACAGCCAATGAGAGGGCTTGGAAGCAGATCCTCCCTCAGTCAAGCCTTGAAATGAGACCACAGTGTTTGCTGACACCTTGACTGCAGCCAAAGGACCCAGCTAAGCCCCGTCCAGAGTCCTCACCCACAGGTACCCAGATCATGAAGTTATTTTAAGTCAGTAAGTCTTAGGGATAATTTGTCATGCAGACACAGATAATTAATACATTGTTACCTTGAATGTATAATTCTTCCCTTGCAAGATACATATTATCCCATTCTACAGATCAATACCTTGGTGCTCAAAGACATAAGCAATTTGTTGAAAGATTAACATGGTTATTGGCGACAGAATCGAGTTTCTGACTCAGATTTGTCAGACTTCAAAAACCAATGCTTTTCCCTAGTTCTGCCCAGAACTTGCTGCTTCCTTTGATTCTCACATAATGGTTTCCCAGAATTCAGTTGTTCATTACCCAGGCAAGTTATTAAACACCTGGAAACTCCTTGGAGATTAGGAACAGTTTTTAAACTGCTTCTCCAATAAGGCAGAGCCCAGGGAAACGAGAAGCTGTGTTCTTACCAGTTAAAACTGATTGTGGTGCTCGGAAGAGAGCTCCCTGTGGGGCTGGCTCTAATCTGCATATTTTTTGTACATTTCTTTCTGAAATGAACTGATGCCTTGAAGTTCCGTACATGGGGGATGGAGAAAGGATTAGGAATCTGATCCCCAGTCATGCTGTTTGAGTTTACAGTTCTCCTGGGCTGCTCTTGGGGGTGGGAAGAATCTTTTATGACAGCTCTCAGAGGGAAAGAAACTTGATACCGTTTTTTGATCAATTCTTTATGAAGCACAGTGTGAGGCATTTTACACATGTTGCTTCATTTTATCTGCACCTCAAGCCACTTAGGTGACCATAGGCATCAGAGTTTCAACAGAGGAGAAACCTGAAGATGAAAAATCGAAGGGGTCTGTGGCAAGTCATCCATCTGAATGGTATAGGAACCACATGGGAATTGAGAGTGCAGCTTGCCCTTTCTAGGACTCTGGGAAAACCAGAGCAGATGGGTCTCTGGTGTGTGCACCCCAAAGCTTCCCTCCAACGACATCATCAAAAGGTAAAATCTGCAAAGAGAGATTTCGCTCCCAAGTTGCCAGTTTATGAACTGAAGCACCTGCATGGGTGACCGTGCCCAGAAGATGGAAGTGACAACATTTAGGAAGCTACTGATCTCCCCTGTGGCTGCCAAGGAGGGTTTTCTAAAGCACACTTCTGCTTAGCCCCTCTCCCCGCTGCATGCAGGAGAGAAGTCCGGCAGACGTGGCATGGCCTGTCACAGCGACCACTCGCTGCACGTGACGCTGAGCACTTGAACCATGGCCGGTCCCAGCTGTGATGTGCTGGGGGTGTGAAATACACAGCACACTTTAGTGATTTAATCATAATGAGAAGGCGGGAAACTCTCTGTTAATGTCGGGAGGTGACCAGTGCATGTTCAGTGCATGGAGCTGGGCACCGAAAGCCGGTGCCCTGGGACAACCCAGAGGGATGGGGCGGGAGGGAGGTGGGGGCTTCAGGATGGGGGACACATGTGTGCCCATGGCTGATTCGTGTCGCTGTGTGGCAAAACCACCACAGTATTGTAAAGTAATTATCCTCCAGTTAAAATAAATTAATTTAAAAATACTGAAACAGTAGTATTTTAAAAATCCTGGGTAAAGGAAAACATATGATTTAAATTAATTTCACCTATTTCTACGTTTCTGCCTGTGAAAGTGAAAATGTTAGTTGCTCAGTCATGTCTAACTCTTTGTGATCCTATGGACTGTAGCCCGCCAGGCTCCTCTGTCCATGGGACTCTCCAGGCAAGAACACTGGAGTGGGTTGCTGTGCTTTCTTCCAGGGGATCTTCCTGACCCAGGGATCGAGCCCACATCTCTTATGTCTCCTGTTTTGTTTGGCAGGTGGGTTCTTTACCACTAGCACCACCTAGGAAGCCCCAATTAAGCCCAGTAAGAAGTGTAAAAAGAAGCTGAGATTTATTTTAAAAATATATTTTCTTTAACTAGATTATTATCTATTATTTTATATACCTTATATCTATAATCTTATTATCTTATCTATTATCGGTTTATTATCTGTCTGAAATATTATCATTTCAATGTATGCTCAATCTAATAAAGTTATGAATGAAATGTTATATATATATATATATATATATATATATATATATATACACGTATCTGTAGTGCTAAGTGTTTGGAATCCAGGGTGCATTTGACTCTTAGAGCATGTCTCAGTTCAGACCAACTACACTTCAATTGCTTGCGTCTTCTGTTTTGGAGAGTGCAGCCTGGATGGCAGGACAATGGCACCAGCCTCAGGGATCCCAGTGCAAAGGAGCGTCTGGCATATGACAGCTTCCAGAACGAATGAATGAGCGAACAAGGAAGTTGATTTGTGGGGAGAGTAGGACATCACATGCTGAGCCAGCCCAGAGGTTTCTGTCTGGTCCATGCCACGTCCCAGAGCCCCTGGCCCAGGCGGCCTGCTTGGTGGCTGCCAGGGCGGCCCAGTGCAGTCTGCTCATAATCAGGACATGGTCCCCGCGCCCAATCTGAGACACCCCTGCCAGCTGCGGGAGAGATGGACTGACTGCAGCCAGAATCCCAACTGTGGGGCTGGCCAGAGCTGGTCTCAGCAGCTGGATTTTCCAGGGCTAGGGATCCTGGCTCCAGTCAGCCCATCTCTTCCAGAGCTGCTTTTCCATCTGGACGGCAGGAGGGAATCTGAGTCATGGTACTCAAACACCTCAAGAGGCCAAGATCCTGAGCACTGAGGCCATCTGAGTCTTTTCTGACACTTCTGGTCCCCGGGAGGCTACCTTGATAAACCAGCCCAAGTGGATGGTGGCAGGAGGCAGGGATGATATCCCCACTTCTCAGGCTCTGCTTTGACTAGTAACATCATTCCAGCAAGTTGCTTCACCTCTTTGCTCCCCATCTTCTTGACATGTTAAATGATAACTGTTATTCTATCCACCTGTTCATTCAGTCTGTCACTCATCCAACAGTGCCAAAGCCCCTTTCCAGGAGCTGTGTGAGGAGTAATGGTTGAAACAGACACACTTCCTGTCCAGAAGGAAACACAATTTCACTTACTAAACAGGCTAGTCATCATAAAAAGAGTTTCATGATCTAAATAACATGCTTCTGATTTGTTTATTTCACCCCAATGGGTGACAGCCCATCAGAATTGACCCTGTACCCCTGGTTTGTATTTCAGCCAAGTCTAGTAGCATTCAAGTCAGTGTTCAAGCATGACCCCTGGAGAAAATGTGATTGGCTCAGACTGTCTTCACAGAGGAACACTAGCTGTGGTCATTCTTATTTCCTCCTGCAACAGATCTAGGAGAAGTGGTTTTCTGGAAGTTGGGGAAAATGATGATGAGCAAACCTACAAGATCCCAGCCTTCATGGTCTTACAGAGACACAGACTTAATCAAAATGACTCAAATAAATGTAGGCTTGCCACTGGGTAATTCTAAGATGGTGTCAAGAGAACGTGGATAAGGGAACTGACCTGGTTGGGAAGATCATGGAAAACTCCTCTGAAGAAGTGACAGTCGAGCTGGGTTTTAAAGGATGAGTAGAACATGACTAGGAAAAGAAGGGAGAGAGGACCATTGCAAGAAGAGGGGGCCAAGTATGAAAGCAGAGACTGCAAAGAGGCTAGCGGACAGGAGGACAGAGAACAAAGTGAACACCGGGCAAGACGCTGGGGAAGTTGGCTGGGGATGTTGGCACTATATTCCAGAGTCTGCCAGGGTGCAGTTGTCCAGTGCAGATCACACAAATCTACAGCGTCCAGTCATTTCCAGAGTGGTCAGTTCCTTCACGCTTGAGCAATGAGGGTTAATGATGCTCCATATTTGTTTGGGGTCTCAGTTAATGTTTCACAGTATTTCATTTCCTTTTCAGTGTTGTGAAAGGCACAAATTCATTACAGTACAAATGATACCACTTAATAACCAAAGCATTTGGCTTGCGCTATGAATAGTAATAAGCCTAGCCATCTAAAAGAGGAAAAAAATTAAGATGGATTATTCCATGGATCACTGTGTCTATTAGATGATAAATTAAAAGCTTTGGAAAAGAAGAAATGAGTAATACTCTAATTAAGAAGCACATCTACCCAATTCGTATTTGGAAGATGACTCATATTAATGACATTCATCTTTAGAGGGGAATGAATGATTGCTTAAAATCCAAAGTGGGTGTGGAAAAGTAACACATTCATTGCAGGTAGACTTGAAATCTGGGATTTATGTTCTGTCAAGAAGCTGTGAGAATCTAAAGTGAGTGAGCCCTGAGATTTTGACCTATATGGAAGAGTGACTGAAAAAGTAAAATGCCCAGAATCATGGATTGACCCACTGGGAAGGTGGAGAAAAAATTCAGACACAATTCATGTTTGGATTAGATGCAAATGGATCTGTACAGTGATGCAAGGCATGGGTTAGGATGGGGCATTAAGAGGGTGCTTACTCCCAGGGTCATCTGAGTGGTAGTTTAGCACCCAAGAGTGAGTGCTTCCTTAAATTTTGCACCCTAGTCACCTACCTTGACCCATTCTCATTTTGGCACTGCATGGAAGCCAAATATTGTTAAAAGAAGGAGACAGTATGTTGTCATTTTAAAAGAAGTGTCTGCTTGGCCACAAACTAGTGTGGATGGTCCAAGAAGATTTTTAAGGGGCCATTGGTAGGAGCACTGGCTTAGAACAGGGACAGGTTATTTGGAGAGTGAGGAAGAGGGAAGACAAAAAAGCACGACAACAGAATCAGATGAAGCAACTGGTCCTTGTCTCCTTGGGAACCTGGATGACATTGACACTGATGATCAAATATGTATCGCGGTCAAGAGGAGTTCAAATGAAGTAAACATTGAGTTAAAAGCCAGAATTGTTCTGCAGAAATCTACAACCCATAATCAAGCCACACTGTATATTCTAGTCCAATTGTATTGTGAACTAAAGCAAAAAATGAAAAAAAAAAAATCTAGTGAATTGCCTTCAATGTTTGTTTGATTTTCTTTAACAGTGTTCCCCAGTGTCAAATTTGGATGTTGGAGTAGAATTAAACTGGACACTTCAAGGATGCTTATTCCAACATATAAGTGAAGTCTGGGGCAGGGGCAGATTAAAAAAATGCGTGAAATGATTCTTGTTCCCTGAAGAAAAATATCTGCTGTACAATCTGTAAGAGAGATGTTTGAAGTGTGACGGGCACAGAAGAGGAAGCAATTGGGGTTAGGAGAAGGATGAAAATCAGGGGAAAACTCTTGGCAGGAATGAATTTACAGACTGAGACTTGAAGGTCAACTAGGAGTTTGTCACTCAGCCAAGGAGAAGGACATAGAAATATTAAGAGTTTAAGGAAATATTGCTGTACTCCAAGAATGAGTCATTGACAGCCACCAGAACTCTGAGGGCAATGATGGTGATGATGTTTTGAAAATCCTCTTGAATTAAGATTCTCAAGTCTGCTGCAAATGGGTTACATCATTACTTGAGCTCCTGCCACTTCTGAAATCCCACACAACAGTTGCAGAACTTACAGAATATCATGTCAACTGATTCTTGCTTCAAATCCTTTAGCAAAATCCTCCAGCCAGGGAGAGAAATTCTTATTCCTGCTTGGACCTTGCCTCCAGATAATACTAGTTTTATTCATTCCCTGATGGATAATGACACCTGAAGGTTTTCCATTCCATGACACCTGAAGGATTTCCCCTTCAGGGGAACAGTGAAATGTGGAAGTAATGGAAAAGGGCTAGAACTATAAGGAGGCCAAAGAAAAGACACTTCAAAATCTTGAAAGTTCTTCTCTTTCCAAAAGGATGACGGCCAGAGCTGCTGACATTTAGGAAACTACAGTTTAGAAGGCAGAGGTGACCTTTCCTTAGACTACCAGAGAAAGGGCTTGTTTGCAGGCTGTTTGGGGAGCATTTTTGTACCTAAGGGAACTGAGATAATATTGACTGTGTCATCTAGACATGGGTGTCATTTAGATAAGGGTTAGGATGTCCAGGGTGCAAAATGAGAGGTAGCCAACAGAGGCAGATATGCCTGGGACAACTTGTCTGGGGACTGTAGGATGCTCTAAAGTAAGGAGTAGAAATAAAAGAGTAATTGTGTTTGTATAAGAGGCATTTGCAAGCAAAGTACTCCAGTAGAAAGCTGATCTCCACTACTTTTAAGGGGATCTGTGGATCCTCCACTAAAACAGGAAGGAAAAGAAGGTTTTAGGCTTTGGACTGCAGTAATATAACCTGCCTTCAGGTTACATTAGGAGAAGGTGAGAGTGTCAGGGAAAGAGATGAATCTAAAACTCAGGTAACTGTAAACAACAAGGCAGTGTCGGTGCATGCCCCTGGGGCTGTGGGGGACGATGCGCGCTCTCATCACAGCAGCCGACATGTGCAAATGCTCAGCAGGTGCTTCACCAAGCAAAGCACTCTACGTCTGATCTCTGCGAGGTGAGCGGGAGCTTGTCAGGCTGTCGATCAAGGGTACATACATATACCCTCTCTTTTCTCCTGGAGCTCCTCTGCTTGCAGAGGAGAGCTGAGATCACACTGAGGTTTGGCAAGGTGACGCGGCTTGTCCCAAGTCAAGCTGTGGGATGTGAAGATGTCAGCTTCAAACCGAGCCCTGTGAACCCCCAGGACTTGGTGCACTGTTGCCAGATGTGTGGAGCCGGGGAGGAGGCAGGAGGTGGAGAGGAGGGGCCATGGGTCACTGGGTGCTGCACCGTGGAACCCCGTAGGATGTGTTATTTCCTCTGCACTTCCACACGCACCCTGTTTCTCCCGGGTTGTAACACCTAATTCCACTCTCTCTTGAAGAGTCTCTCAACTTAGGAGCACTGACTTTTGGAGGCAGAGAATTCTTGGTTCTGGGGCTGTCCTGGGCATCACAGAGTGATGCCAGTAGCACCCCCAGTGTGACAAACAAAAATGCTCCCAGGCATTTGTCAAATGTCCCCTGGAGGGAAAGAATCAGCTCTAGCTGAGACAGTGTGAGGGCTCAGTCTCCTCTCCACACCTCCCATTCAAGTGCAGATGCCTGCCTCCCCACAGCACACACAGGACGCGTTGGCCAGGGACTTGCCGCCAGAGACTGGTGTCTGCTCCATCCTCAGGACTAGGAAGGGAATGTGGTACACGGTGGGTGCTGTGTGGTCTCTGACCTCAAAATACTCATTGGTTAGGTCAGGTTTTCTTAAAATGTGGACGGAAGACAATGTTTATCAATGGGGTCACCACAAATGAACCTATGTGCAGGGAAGCAAAGGAGAGGCAGACATAGAGAACAGACCTGTGGACAGTGGGGGCAGGAGAGGGAGGGGCAAATTGACAGACTAGCATGGAAACATACACCTTACCATGTGCAGAAAAGATAACCAGTGGGAATTTGCTGTTACGACACAGGGAGCGCAAACCCCGTGCTCGGTGACAACCTAGAGGGGTGGGATGGAGTGGGAGGCGTGAGGGAGGTTCCAGAGGGAGGAGGGGACATGTGTATACCTATGGCTGATTCATGTTGGTGTATGGCAGAAACCAACGCGATATGGTAAAGCAATAATCCTCCAATTAAATAAATTTTTAGAAAAGTGTTGCGTTGGCTTCAGCTTAGACCTGTTTGTTGAGAATGCCGAGGCACGCCACTCTGGGCGATCCTGGGGCTCTGATGTTTTAGACTCTTGACCTAAATGGTGCTTCATGTAACAAATATCCACTGCCCACCACGGGTCTGGGCTCTGGGCTTGACTGACTCACAGCAAGAAACAAGAAAGATCAGTCCCTCCCCAGGAGTGGTAAGATCTCTCTGCGAGGGGTGGGGTCTGGCGTACCATGTTTTAATATCTGGATAGGACCTGTTTGGCACTTGGCTTCAATATTACTGCATGTAGGAAAGTAGCAGAGAGTCACAGTTACAGCCCTTCTCATTCTAGGGCAACTGAGAAGGAATTATCTCAGCTTTAATTCTGCACACCTGTGTGGACATCAAACAACCTGCTTTCTGCTCAGTGCATGAAGAAAGTTTCAGGAAAGCTAAAGGCCTGAAATCAAGGTGTCAGAAGGATGGGTTCCTGGCAAAGGCTCCAAGGAAGAAACTTTTTCCAGTTCTCTTCTAGCTTCTGGGGGTTGCTGACAATGCTTGCTGTCCTTGGCTTATAGCTACAGCATTCCGATCTCTGCCTCCGTCATCACATGCCCTTCTCTTCTGTGTTTCTGTGTCTCTCCTCTTCTTACAAGGACAGCTCATGATAGATTAAGGGCTTATCCTATTCCAGGATGACCTCATCTGAATTCGACCCTCTGCATCTCAGCTGTGTTGAAATACCTCTGCAGTGAGCCTAGTTCCACACTCACATTCTAAGGTTCAGGGAAGGACATGAAGTGAGGGACATGCCTATCCAAACAGACAGGTAATAACACCTTTAAGTTTTTCTTTTTAAACTAAACTTTTTTTAAATTATAAAATAAAACACATACACAGACAGCCACACATGTATAGTTTGTAAGCACGCAGGTCAAGAAACAGAGCTTTACTGGATGTCCCCAAAGCCTCTCCGTGTGTTCTGTCACAGCCCTAACTCCCTCCCCTTCTCCAGATATTACCACAGCATCCCAACTTTTAGAGCAATCACTTCCTTGCATTTCTTTTGTTTTTCACCTAACTGTACATCCCCAGGGACCAGCAATTTGTCTTGTGCCATTTGAAAAAACATATACCTTCAGCGCCTTTTATTTTTTTTATTTTTTGGCTATTATTATTATTTTTTAAAATTTTAATTGGAGGTTAATTACTTTACAATATTGTGGTGGGTTTTGCCCATACATTCACATGAATCAGCCATGGGTGCACATGTGTTCCCCATCCTGAATCCCATCCCTCTGGGTCATCCCAGTGCACCAGCCCTGAGCACCCTGCCTCATGCATCAAACCTGGACTGGCGATCTGTTTCACATATGATAATATACATGTTTCAATGCTATTCTCTCAAATCATCCCACCCTCGCCTTCTCCCACAGAGTCTAACAGTCTGTTCTTTGCATCTGTGTCTTTTTTGCTGTCTTGCATATAGGGTCATCGTTACCATCTTTCTAAATTCCATCTATATGCGTTAATATACTGTATTGATGTAATATACTGTATTTCTTTCTGACTTACTTCGCTCTGTATAATAGGCTCCAGTTTCATCCACCTCATTAGAACTGATTCAACTGCATTCTTTTTAATAGCTGAGTAATATTCCATTGTGTATATGTACCACAGCTTGCTTATCCATTCGTCAGCCGATGGATATCTAGGTTGCTTCCATGCCCTGGCTATTGTAAACAGTGCTGCGATGAGCACTGGGGTATATGTGTCTCTTTTCAATTCTGGTTTCCTCAGTGTGTATGCCCAGCAGTGGGATTGCTGGGTCATATGGCAGTTCTATTTCCAGTTTTTTAAGGAATCTCCACACTGTTCTCCATAGTGGCTGTACTAGTTTGCATTCCCACCAACAGTGGGAATTTTCCCTTTTCTCCACACCCTCTCCAGCATTTATTGCTTATAGACTTTTGGATAGCAGCCATTCTGACCAGCGTGAGATGGTACCTCATTGTGGTTTTGATTTGCACTTCTCTGATAATGAGTGATGTTGAGCATCTTTTCATGTGTTCGTTAGCCATTAGTATATCTTTGGAGAAATGTCTCTTTAGTTGTTTTGCCCATTTTTTGATTGGGTCGCTTATTTTTCTGGGATTGAGCTGCAGGAGCTGCTTGTATATTTTTGAGATTAATCCTTTGTCAGTTGCTTCATTTGCTATTATTTTCTCCCATTCTTAAGGCTGTCTTTTCACCTTGCTTATAGTTTCCTTTATTGTGCAAAAGCTTTTAAGTTTAATTAGGTCCCATTTGTTTATTTTTCCTTTTATTTCCAATATTCTGGGAGGTGGGTCATAGAGGATCTTGCTGTGATTTATGTCGGAGAGTGTTTTGCCTATGTTCTCCTCTAGGAGTTTTATGGTTTCTGGTCTTACATTTAGATCTTTAATCCATTTTGAGTTTATTTTTGTGTATGGTGTTAAAAAGTGTTCTAGTTTCATTCTTTTACAAGTGGTTGACCAGTTTTCCCAGCACCACTTGTTAAAGAGATTGTCTTTTCTCCATTGTATATTCTTGCCTCCTTTGTCAAAGATAAGGTGTCCATAGGTTCGTGGATTTATCTCTGGGCTTTCTATTTTGTTCCATTGATCTATGTTTCTGTCTTTGTGACAGTACTATACTGTCTTGATTTCTGTTGCTATGTAGTGTAGCCTGAAGTCGGGCAGCTTGATTCCTCCAGTTCCATTCTTCTTTCTCATGATTGCTTTGGCTTTTCAAGGTTTTTTGTAATTCCATACAAATTGTGAAATTGTTTATTCTAATTCTCTGAAAAATACTGTTGGTACTTGATAGGGATTGCATTGAATCTATAGGTTGCTTTGGGTAGTATACTCATTTTCACTATATTGATTCTTCTGATCCATGAACATGGTATATTTCTCCATCTATTTGTGTCATCTTTGATTTCTTTCATCGCTGTTTTATAGTTTTCTATATATAGGTCTTTTGTTTCTTTAGGTAGATTTATTCTTAAATATTTTATTCTTTTCATTGCAATGGTGAATGGAATTGTTTCCTTAATTTCTCTTTCTGTTTTCTCATTGTTAGTGTACAGGAATGCAAGGGGTTTCTGTGTGTTACTTTTATATCCTGCAGCTTTACTGTATTTATTAATTAGCTCTAGTAATTTTCTGGTGGAGTCTTTAGGGTTTTCTATGTAGAGGATCATGTCATCTGCAAACAGTGAGAGTTTTACTTCTTCTTTTCCAATCTGGATTCCTTTTATTTCTTTTTCTGCTCTGATTGCTGTGGCCAAAACTTCCAAAACTATGTTGAATAGTGGTGGTGAGAGTGAGCACCCTTGTCTTGTTCCTGACTTTAGGGGAAATGCTTTTAATTTTTCACCATTGAGGATAATGTTGGCTGTGGGTTTATCAGATATGGCTTTTATTATGTTGAGGTATGTTCCCTCTATGCCTGCTTTCTAGAGGGTTTTTATCATAAATGGATGTTGAATTTTGTCAAAGGCTCTCTCTGCATCTATTGTTCATGTCCTTTTAAATCTACAGGCTCTCTATTTCGTTATGGCTGCTATTGTTCCTTGCAAGTCGAGAAGTCTGGCTTGCTCTGGGTGCTTTCCCTCCCACGGTCTGGATTCTGTGATTGCAGACAACCGGCACAGTCCCACAGGGCTCCCTCTGCTCTGCATTGCCTTCAGGTTGGTAGGAGGTTTGATCAGACTGAGACCGTAGGCGCTGTGTGTCCTCTGGGAGACACACAATGGCTGGTTGGCCCTCTTTTCCTGATGTTCAGTGCCCAGACCTGTTAATTTAGTGGGGGCTGTGAAGTTCTGATTCCAAGACTCTGTGTTCATTTATTACCTGCCTTCATTTTATAAGGAGCCACACCCCTTCATGTATTAGTTGATTGTGAGTGGTGAACAGCTCCTATAGGAATGGGAAGATAAATACTTGATTCTTTCCTTGGGTTTATTGGGAGAAGCAGCCTTTTCAAAGAAGCAAAATTAAGGAACTTGAGTAAAGCTTTATGCGTAAAACATTCACTCACTGAATATTAATAAATTCTTATTTGATATTTAAAAGGAAAAAATTGGAAGCAAAACATGTCTATCAATGTCTATCAGGATGGTTAAGGGAATTATAGGATAACCTTGAAAGGTCACCTCATCCCATTTCTTATTGACATGCTAAGGAGAAAGCGTAATTATATATTCAGTGTGGTCATACCTTCATAGAATACATATTAATATAAAGAATAAATGAGAGCTTATATCAACCCAACTACCCTGGGTATATCTGTAGTAGGATTATGGCTAATTTTTATTTTCTCCATTATACTTTTTCTGTTTTTTATTTTTAATGTTTTTTTCAATTACAATGGAGTTTATGCTGAAATAGTAAGAACACAGATACAGTGTAAAAGCTACAGATCAAGCTGAAGGTAGGTTAGAGACTTGCTGTAACCACCAGAGGAGTGCCAAGAGAGAGGCCAGGCAGGTGAGGAGAAGGGTTCAGAGTAACTCGGGAAGGCTTCGTGGCAGGAGGAAGACCTCGGAAGACACGTACTACTTGGACGAGGGAAGAAAGAATCCCAGAGGCGGCGGGGTGACACGGACTGGGACGCAGGAATGAGGGCAGCGTGAGGCGAGGCCCCGCCCTGCCGGAGCAGCGCCTGAGCCTAGGGACGCCGCGAGCTGCGGATGCGGGGCCCCCGGGGATGCGGTGGCGGCAGCCCAGAGCCTGGCTGCATTTCCCCTGCACAGGCTGCGCTTGCTGACGCGGGACAAGCTGCCATGGCACTTGCAGGCTTTCCCACGCACTTTTCGTCCATGAAGCAGGTAGCAGAGCAGCAAGCCTCTGAGCACACAGAGTCCCGGGCAGGCCCGCGGAGGGCGTCTCCCAGACCTGCCTCAGCACTTGGGCTTTGAAAGTAAGGCCACGTGTCAGGCTTCCAGTCTGAATCCCCATCTGATATTTTGAGGCGGCATGAAGTTCTCCAAATGGAAAGAATGTGGGAGGATCCTCCCATGTAACTCAAAGCTCCTTCAGCACCAGAGCAGCCACAATGGAGAGAAGCCCTTCAAGTGTAAGGAGCATGGCAAAGCTTTCAAGTCCAGCTATGCCTATATCAGCCTTCCCTGGTGGCTCAGACGGTAAAGAACCTGCCTTCAATGCAGGAGACCTGGGTTCAGTCCCCAGGTTAGGAAGATCCCCTGGAGAAGGAAATGGCAACCCACTCCAGTGTTCTTGCTGGGAGAATCTCATGGATGGAGGAGCCTGGTGGGCTACAGTCCATGGAGTCACAAAGAGTTGGACACAACTGAGCGACTTCACTTTCACTTTGACTTTTACGACTGTGTGGTACACAAGAAAAATCCCCAGGGTTTCTCCCGGGTGTAGATGCACAGATGGACGATAAAAAGTGACCTACACCAGAAACCTTTCCAACACTCCGCATTTATAGACTTTCTTCCCCGCGCTGCCCCCCCTCCCCCACCCCGTGCTTAGCCCCTGGTGCTGCAGGTAGGTGGCGCTCTGATGGAAGGCCCTACCACACTCCTTGCATGCATAGGGCTTCTCCCCCGTGAGGACCCTCTGATGCTGGGCCAGGGTGGTGTTGGAACTCAGACCTTTGCCATGCTCCTTACATGTGTAGGGTCCTACCGCCAGCTCTTCTGTCTTGATGCGGGACTTGCCACCTGCACAGATGCCTCTCAAAACCTCTGCTTCCCAGGGATTGGGGTCCCCTGGAGTGTCCCCTCTCTCCAGCTGGGAGACCAGATCAGGTCTGGGGGAATGGAGACACCAGGGAATCTATACTTGCATAATTCCCCAGCATCACCTCCCTGCACAGGGCCCTCTGTGCAGAGTCCAGACTGGCCCACTTGTTCTGAGTGAAACACACAGCCGTGTCCTCAGAGGTCACTGGCTCCTGAGGCCAAGTGGTTTGGAGCATGGCTGATGTCCATGGCTCTGTGCACTCTTCCCGGTTTGCAAAAGCAGGAACCTTAAAAGCCTCTTCCCCTCTGAGCCCCAAGAAGTGGGTCTCTCAAAGATCATGCAGAACCAAGTGCTGGGGCCCAGAGCCCCTCTAGGCCTCCCATCTCGGTCTGTCTTTTTATCTTTATGTTTTAAACCACTCTATTAAAGTATAATTGTTATGTAAAAAGCTATAATAATTAATGGTTACAACTCAATGAACTTGAGGATAAGTGTACATCTGTGAAACCATCACCACCATCATGGCCATAAACATATCCATCACCCCTCAACGTTTTCTCTCACCCTTTTTATCATAGTTTTTATTTGGGGGTAAGAACAATTAGGAGATGCCGAGGATGCAGGTTTGATCCCTGAGCCAAGACGATCCCTTGGAGAAGGAAATGGCAACCCCACTCCTGTATTCTTGCCTGGGAAATCCCATGGACAGAGGAGCCTAGTGGACCGCAGTCCGTGGGATCGCAAGGAGTTGGACATGACTGGGCAACTGGGCACATAGACACAAGAACAATTAATATAAGCTCTACCCTCGTAGCAGATGTTAAGTACACTATACAGTATTGTTAGCTATGGGAACTACACCACATAGTAGATCTACAAAACTTACTTATCCTGCATAAAACTGTGTTCCCTTTGACCATCATCTCCCCTCCCCCCGCCCCCACCAAACCCCTGGTACACACCCTTCTACTTACTCCCTGCTTCTGTGATTTTGCCAGTTTAGATTCCACATACAAGTGAGATCATATTTTTTTGTGTGTCTTTTTAAAAAGGTTCATGGTGAGTATGTATTCATGGAGAATAAGTTTTAAAAGTGGTGGTGGGTAAAGCACCAACTCCACTTTGATTATCAGGACAGTGAAGGGGGGTTGCAGAGCATGGGGGGAAAAGAAGCTCATGGGGGTCTGGAGCCTTTCACAGAGATGTGTAAGTGGCTTCAAAGTAAAGTGAACCACCAGCTGTACAAGGGAAGCCATATGCTGCCATAATCAGCAGCCTCATGTGTCACATGTCTTTCCCAGGATGTCCATCAATCAGTGCAGTAAAGACAAAGGCTCTCAGAGGAAACTTCATCATCTCACACCTTCTCCCCTCCCTTAGCTGACTCTCTCCAATCCACCAGTATCTAAACTCGACCTTTAGTTGCAGCAAGCACCTCCCCGGAGGCCTTTGCTCTCATCTCCCTGTGAGTTCTCTCCACCTCCGTCACTGTCTAGTTCAAGGCCCCATCACCTCCCTCCGGAGTGATGCTTCCAGCCTCCTATTGGATCTCTGAAGCTCCAGTGTCTCCTGACTCCAATCTGTTCTCCTTCAACTGCCAGAGCTATGATTAGTGGTCGATACATTTGTATGTCTCTTGTGTCTCAAATGCTTGGGACTGGGCTGTAGATTTAGTAAGGATAATGGTAATGATGGTGATTTTAATGGCTAACACCAACCACTTAGCACACAAGCTGGGCAAATGCCAAGCATCACGTATTTTTTGCAGAATAGTCCATTTGCTCCTCATTATAACCCTATGATGGATGTGCCATGATTATTCTCATTTTATATACACAGAACAGGAGGATCAGGGAGGTTAATTAATCTGCCCAAGGTCACAGACAGTGTAGGTAGAAGGGGTAGGATTTTCACCTAGACAGTTGATGAAATATTGTTAGATGAAATGACATCATGTCTGGGATTTGCCTTAAAATGCTCCAGAAAAGCTGTGGGGGAGGGGAGGCAGCAAAGGAAACAAACTGGCCTGGTGTTCATCACTGTGGAGGCTGCCTCCGTGGGTGCGTGGCTGGGGTGGGGCGGAGGTGGGTCAGGATTTGCTACTTGTTTGAAATTTCCCAAAAAAATGTTCTAAAACATGAACTTTGAGTTCTGTTGCCCAAACAGCAACTCTACCAACAATCTCGGCACCCAAATGCTCAACTGTGTATGTTGGATGCTGACGTTATGAATGAGGGGTTTGGGCTGGAGAAGGTCGAGGTCTGCGCCCATTTCCCCAGATAGAATAATGTTATTCTTTTCAGCAAATAACCCAGCTTTGTGAGGGTAATACATTCCAGTATTGGGTACTTACCCCGCGCCAGGCAGCACTCAGCAAGATGAACACACACAGGCAGCCCCTTCCCCAGACAACACCCCCCTGCCCCACTGGCTGCCAAGGTGGGAACTCCACCTACACACTCCATCCAGGACAGCGTGGGAAGAGCTCCTGAATGAAGAGCCCAGGGGGGTGGGAAATGATGCCACTTAGAGAAAAATGGCATTTTCCCAGGGCTTGTAAGGGTGGGAGGTGTTTTCCTGGAAGAGAAAATGCATGCAGAGGCCTGAAAGGGGAAGGTGGTGCAGGGACCCGAGAGTCAGTGATGGGGACGCTGTGCCGAGCTGCATCGGCGGGGCTGGGGGCTCGGACTGACTGGAGGTGAGTCTTGAGAAGACGGCCCGAGAGGGATGCCCGCAGGTGAGGCAGGGGACGAGGAGAGAGGGGGAGACCAGCGGGTCCTGGGAGTCAGGGCGGCTGTGAGGTGGAACTGACAAGATCCACGGTGGGATACTGCAATAGGCTGTCCATCCCACCGAACCTGTGCGATCATTTCAGGCTCTTTAAGTTCTCTGCTTCCCCAAAGGGAAGAAAGAGCCTCTAAAATGACTTATGCTTGGAAAGGTTTTCCATCAAAGCAGAGAGGAGAGCTGAGGTCATCTGATTTATCTTTGTCCATTTTAATCAGCGTCGGAAACAGATCACTCTGCTAGGCCTGGAACCTTCCTTCTGTTGGAGTCTGTGTGACCCTAAAGTCGAATTTTTAATTATCTCTGCCGCTTTGCCGAGGCGTGGAGGGGCATCTGGAGCTAACCTGTTCTTTCCTGCATTGTCCTGGCTTGTCTGTCAACTGAGTTTTTTTCCTCTAAGCACCAAGGAGTATCTATTAGCCTGAGGTTGCGTTGCTATGGCAACGAGACAGAAAACAGGCTCAATACACTGGGGGGAAAAAGTCTACAGATGAGGGAGGTTTTGTCTTCCAGACACTTTCCTTTCCCGCTCAGGGGCCCGCTGTCTCAGCTGACAGGGCCATGCCTTGGGCTGGGGTGACCAGGCTACTCTGAATTCACAGGTGGTCACAGGGACTGAAACCCAGGGGACAGCTTTAGGGCAACAGTCAGACCCTCGGGAGTCATGGGATGAAGAAGGTCCCATCTGGGAAGGTCCCCACAGCTAAGAGTTGGGTAGAGGTTGGGAAGGTGGGTGGTAGTTCACCCACATTTATACAAAACTGAAGTCATATTCACACCAAGCAGCGTAGGCAGTGCTTGCAGAGTCTTTACACAGCCTTTAAAGCACCTTGTAAAGTCTTTAAAATTCCCTGACCTAACTTCCACTTTTGAGAATATATCTTAAGGAAGTAGTCCTACATTTGGAATAACAAGAAGAGAAAAAAAATTTTATAGCCAAAATATTTATTGCAGCTATAACAGTAAAAATAACCTAGACGTCCAGGAGTGGGGAGGGCAGTTGAATAAACCCTGACATAAACATTTGTTGGAATGATATGTGACCATGAGTTTGAGCAGACTCAGGGAGCTAGTGAAGGACGGGGACGCCTGGCATGCTGCAGTCACGGGGTCAAAAAGAGCCAGACGTGATTTAGCACCTGAACAACAGTGAGGGTTAAAAATGCTGGAAGAGTCTACCAGAGGGGGAAAAAAGCAGTCAGCAAAAGTTTTTACAGTGTGATTATAATTTCTAAAAAATGTCAACCCCCTGAACAAAAGAAAATCAAAACAACCCCCTGAATGCACAAAAGAAAAATGTTGGAAGGAAAAAAAAATAAGGTTATTTTGGGTGATGGGAATTAGATGGTTTTGTCAGTGTTTCTTTTCTTTTCTTTGAAGGGGTATATTTTTAAATGTCTCCATTGAGTATGACATGTTCTCCAACATGTTCTCCAACATGTTCTCCAACAGTTCTCCAATGGTTTTAGTGCTTTTTTTTAATTTATTTTTTATTGAAGTATAGTTGATTTACCATGTTGTGTTAGTTTCCAGTGTACAACAGTATGATTCAGCTATGTATATAGAGGGGGGGGTTATTACAGGATGTCAAATAGAGTTCCCTGTGCTATCCTGGGTCCCTCTTGTTTGTATATTTTATATATGACAGCACGTATCTGTTAACTGCAAACTCCTAATTTACCCCCCTTTCCTCTCCCTTCGCAGCCACAAGGCTCCTCTCTATGTCTGTCAGTCTGTTTCTGTTTTACAGAAAAGTTCATTTACGTCGTACTTTAGATTCCACAATTAGGTGATATTATATGGTATTTGCCTTTCTCTTTCTGACTGACTTCATTTACTGTGAAAATCTCTAGGTCCGTCCCTGTAGCAGCAAATGGCATCATGTCCTTTTTCATGGCTGAGTAGTAGTCTATTGTATATATGCACCATGTCTTGCGTATCCATTCCTCTGTCAGTGAACACTTGGGTTGTTCCATGACTTGGCCATTGTAAATAGTGCTGCTGTGAACACTGGGGGCATGCATTCCTTCCAATTATGGTTGTGTCTAGATATCTTCCTGGGGGGGTGGATTGCTGGAGCTTTATTTTTAGTTTTTTTAGGGAACATCCACACTGTTCTCCATAGCAGCTGTAGAAACTTACATCCCAACCAAAGAGTAGAAGGGCTCCCTTTTCTCCACAGCCTCTCCAGTATTTGTTACTTTTGTAGGATTTTTAGTAATGGCCATTCTGACCGATGTATGGTCATTGCAGTTTGGATTTGCACTTCTCTAATAATTAGTGATGTAGGGCATCTTTTCATGTGCCCATTGGCCATCTGTATGTAGAAGAAAATAACTTTTCAAAAAGGTTCTACAATCTGGAATTGGTCATGCTTCCAAGTGAATGAGTCAATAGTCTCACTGAGTACAGATCCAGAAGCCACTTATTACACTATTTTTTAGATGCTTCTGTTGTCAACGCAATCCCAGGCATTGCTGCAAAACCAGATGATACAGCATTTTGGCCCCCGTGGACTTGACAGAGCAGGTCTATCCACTTCCCCATGTTCTGTGATTGAGCACTCGGAACAGACCCTGACTCAGCCCAGATCCCCGGTACGAACCAGGGCAGGCGGAGCCCGTATAATCGGGCTCGTCGGTTTTCACTGCTTGGGATTCCTCACAGGTTTTAAGGAAGTCATCGTGCGGAGGAAGAGAGCTTGGGAGAGGGTTCAGCTTGTGAATGCGTGTGTGCAGGCGGGACTGTGAGCAACCCGCCCCGTGGAGGACCCTTCAGCCTGGGTTGCTGTCCCCTCCTGCTGCTCATCAGGGCACCGTCTTGGCACAAGGAAGAGGTAGGCACACGTGCCTCTCAGCCACCCACGGCTGTTTAAAACACTGAAACAGATCTAGAATAATGTGGATGAAAATAGCTACTTCAACTCTGATTATTGCAGGCAATATAATAGTAATAGATAGTCATGATTATAATGGTTATGTCTATTGAGTGCTTATAACGTGCCAGCAGTAACACGCTAACTGGCTTGCAGGCATCATCTCCCTTCATCTCCACATCGACTCTGTACATGGCGGGTCATTATTTCTACTTTACAGAGGACAAAACTGAGAACCCTAGGACTTAATATGCTCAAGGTGACACAGCTAAAAAAAAAAAAAAAAAGAAGAGCTAGGATATAAAGATGGGAACTAGAGGACTTAAAATCTGTCCCTTCGTGACCGTTTAGTCATTCAGCTTCTAACAAGTCTGGAAATGATGCATCACTGCCATTTTAAAGGATGAGAAAACCGAAGCTAAGAGAGGTTGAATAACTTTCCCAGCATCACACAGCTAGAAAGAAGCAGAGCTGGGATTCGAACCCAGCTAGTGTCTCTAGAGTCTGCTTCCTTCCCCACTGTGACTGCATGGTGGCCCTGCCACCTAACGTGACAAATAATGTCAGGCAAATATTTCATTTCTAACACTTAACGTCAGATGTAGTACAGAGCAGATGCTTAAAAAGATTTGTGGAAAGGATGAATAATGGATGTGTAGATGTCGAGACACTGAAAGAACACAAGGTGCTTCTATCCATCTCAAACCAAGCAATCAACTGGCAATCACGCATCTTGGAGTCACTATTGAAGGAGTGGGTACATCAAAGTGTCCATCCACACCTGTGACTGCAGAGGTATAAAGAAATATGTCACCCCCTGAGTCATTGGTTTTGCTCTTCCAGAAACTGGGTGCTGCCCCATGGGGTTGCCTTGCTGGGAGGTGTCTCTGAATGTCAGATAGGAAGCAGTCACCAGGTAGGAGAAAGTGAGGTGGGAGATACAGTGGAGAGATGAAGGAAGCCCCCTTGCGATCCCAAGTAGATGGTCCCCAACCCTCCCGAGGGAGCCTGAGATTTATTTCCAACGCCCGGAGGCTGTGTCGGGATTTCCTTCTCAGGGTGGAAACTGAAGGGATTTCTCTAGGATTACAGTAGAATAAATTCAGCCTCCTGAGTGGCCCAGTTCCCTAACTCCTTACAGGGGGGGAGGTTTCAACCTCGACATTAGTGACGTTCCGGGCTGGATGACTCTGTTGCATGTGGGGCCGTCCTGTGTATTGCGGGACATTTGGTACCGTTCCTGCCCTCTGCTCACTCGACGCCAGCAGTGTCCTCCCAGGCGTGAAGACCCAGGGTGCCTCCAGACCCTGCCAGTAGTCCCTGGAGGAAGACTCTCTCCCAGGTGGGAACCACTGCCTTCGCAAGTAGGCGTTAGAAACTAGAAGCTGGAGGGGAGCCTTTCAGTCATCCTGGGCCCCCCTTTAACTTGATCCTTCTAAGCCAGGAGGTCACTAAGTGGAGAAGGGGAGGGAGAGGGCTGTGGATGCAAGGCTTCTCTTCCCCCAAGGAATTATCTCTCCTTCAAAGACTTCAAACTCCCAGATGGCTCAGCGGTAAAGAATCTGCCTGCCAATGTAGGTGACCCAGGAGACAAGAGTTCAGTTCCTGGGTTGGGAAGATCCCCTGGAGAAGGAAATGGCAACCAACTCCAATATTCTTGCCTGGAGAATCCCATGACAGAGGAGCCTGGCAGTTCATGGGGTTGCAGAGTCGGACACGACTGAAGTGACTAAGCACACACACCGCTGTCATTGCCACTCTGACCTCCAGAGGGCGCTGATGTTCTTCACTCTCTGCCGCCAGCCTGCCGCTGTTCAGCTCAGTTCCTGGCAACTGAGTCGCTCAGTCGTGTCTGACTCTTTGCGGCACCATGGACTGCAGCACTCCAGGCTTCCCTGTCCTCCACTATCTTCTGGAGCTCACTCAAAGTCATGTCAGTGGAGTCGGTGATGCCATCCAACCACCTCATCTTCTGTCACCCCCTTCTCCTCCTGCCTTCAATCTTTCCCAGCATCAGGGTCTTTTCCAATGAGTCAGTTCTTCTCATCAGGTGGCCGAAGTATTGGAGTTTCAGCTTCAACATTAGTCCTTCCAAAGAATATTCATGGTTGATTTCCTTTAGGATGGACTGGTTGGATCTCCTTGCAGTCCTAGGGACTCTCAAGAGTCTTCTCCAACACCACAGTTCAAAAGCATCAATTCTTCAGCACTCAGCCTTCTTTATGGTTCAGCTCTCACATCCATACATGACTACTGGAAAAACCATAGCTTTGACTAGATGGGCCTTCATCGGCAAAGTAACATCTCTGCTTTTTAATATGCTGTCTAGGTTGGTCAGTGCTTCCTCGGTGGCTCAGTGGTTAAAGAATCCACCGTAATGCAGGAGACGCAGGAGACTTGCATTCGATCCCTGGATCAGGAAGATCCCCTGGAGGAGGACATGGCAACCCACTGTAGTACTCTTGCCTGGAGAATCCCAGGGACTGAAGAGCCTGGAGGGCTACCGTCCACGGGGTCGCAAAGAGATGGACACATCTGAAGTGACTGAGCACACGCATGCACACACTAGGTTTGCCATAGCTTTCCTTCCAAGGAGCAAGTGTCTTTTAATTTCATGGCTGCAATCCGAGTGCTGACTGAGACCTGGGTTTAAATCCCAACTCCATCACTCACCAGCTTTACAGCCTTGGGCGTGTCCTGTAATCTCTCTGCCCCAAACCTGCTTATCTGCAGAACAGTGATAACTACCAGCAACTATAGCCTTGGGGGCCAGCATGAGCTGGCATGAGAAAGCATCTTGCCTGGAAAGCATCTTTGTGACCCCAGGGACTGGAGCCCATCAGGCTCCTCTGTCCGGGGGATTCTCCAGGCCAGAATACTGGAGTGGGTTACCATGCCCTTCTCCAGGGGATCTTCCCAACCCAGGGACTGAACCCAGGTCTCCCACATTGCAGGGGGATTCTTTACCGTCTGAGCCACCAGGGAAGCCCGTCTTGCCTGGTGCCTTCCACATAATCCCACAGTGACTGTAAGCGGTGGCCACAGCCAGTGTGTGCTGGAGCCACTCCTGCTGGGCCAGGGAGGCCGACTGTGCACATTTCTTCCCCAATCTCAGTTCAGTGAAGTCATGTCAGTTGCTTGAAATCAGCCATGGTGGGAATATTTACACCAGAGAAACAGGCAAACAGCGACAAATCAGCGTGTAATAGCAGATACAGCTTGAGCCTCAATCTGTGTGATTTAGAGGAAGGCGGGCAGGCGCTCCCACAGACAGAGAATAACTGCTGAGGCACCCAAGCTGCCTCTGGCCCGTTCTGCCCCCAGAGGGCCCAGCAAGCAGACCCCACGAAAGTCTGGGTCTCATCCTCAAGGTGCTCAACAGCCAGTGACTTTTGCTTCATCCAGGTACCTCCTCCTAAGTACAGGGAGCATATTTAATAACACAGTGAAAAGAAAACTCCATGCTGCTTCCATAAATGGTGTGTGTGGGGGGGGAGATCGGTATTGTTTGCCATTAAAAGCCAAACAGGTGGCGCAGATTCTTTACTGTCTGAGCCGCCAGGGAAGCCCTAAAAAGGTTTAAACAAGCTCAAAATAGCATGGGAGGTGTTAAGGAAGCCCCCTGCCAGTGCAGGAGACATGAGAGACGCAGGTTCGATCCCTGGGTTGGGAAGAGCCCCTGGAGAAGAAAATGGCCACCCACTCCAGTATTCTTTGCCTGGAGAATCCCATAGAGAGGAGCCTGCTTGGTGGTCTACAGTCCACGGGGTCACCAAAAACTCGGACACAGCTGAGTGACTGAGCGCACATGCACACACTCCTGAAAGCTAGACACAGTGAGGAAGACAAAAGGAAACATTTTATCACATTCTAGCTGGCCATTGCCTCCCTGAAGAAGAGGGCCGGAGGGCTGTTCTCTCTTGGTTCAAAAAGGAGAGGACACCTGTCTAGAGCTGGGGCAGCACACTGGCTCCCCGCTGACTGTTCTGATGTAATCAGAGGACTGAGAGAGGAAACACAAGGGTCATATTCTTCTCATTACATGACTCAGTGTGACGCTAGTCTGCGTCAAAGCCCTGCTCCACGTCATCACACGTGAAAGGAGAGTTTTCTTGGGGAAACACTGTGCTAGCTGATGCTAGAAGATTTGAAGACAGAAAAAAACAATAATTTTTAAAAAAATGAAGCATCATTGAGCCAAATGCAAAATTCATATTAACTTTAAAGCTAACATCAGTGGCATGTTGAAGCCAGCTTGTACTGGCTCATGGGGCTCAACGGTTAAATTTTCAGGGATTTAGCTAATCAGCTGACAGTGCATCCATTGCTTGGAATTGGCCAGGGGGGAGCTTTTACATGACGGAAATTGACAAATGCTACAAATCAGAGCTTCCCACAACCCCAAGATCTAATTATGAAAACATTCACAAGGGTGCTACTAGCTAAGGCTTTCCATGCTATTTGGAACTTGTTTAAATCTCTTTAAGGCTTTCCTGTGGCTCAGACAGTAAAGAATCTGCCTGCAATGCAGAAGACCATCTATGATGCAGGAGACATGGGTTCAACCCCTGGGTTGGGAAAATCCCATGGAGAAGGGAATGGCAACCCACTTCAGTATTCTTGCCTGGAGAATCCCATGGACAGAGAAGCCTGTCAGGCTACAGTCCATGGGGTCGCAGTCAGACACGACTGAGTGACTAACATGCACACATACACACATGAACACACACACACACACACATACACACACACGCACACACCTCTTTAGGCTATAGCCTTAGACAGCCAGGAATGTTCATTCCTTCTCCTACCTCAGAGAGTTTGCATGGAGCAACTTGAGATACACTGAGTAACAAACATCCTTAAAGTCTGATGAGCTCATTTCCATTATAGCATCTTAAAGAAGAGTGATAGAAACCACTGCTGAGAAATTGCCGTAATTGATTATCGTATATAAAGTACACTGACAATCCTTCTTTCCAACCCACACTCTTTAATGAGCTATTTTAGTGCTGGTTCTGCTAAATGCTTGGAATTTATAATGCCCTGGAAACTCATCAATTTCTAAGGGTGCAATCAATGAGTGACTATTAGGGAAAAAACACCAACAACAAACATGCAAAATACAAGACAATAAATTGAGTGCAGAAAGCTTTCACCCTTGGCAATCCCTCATGTCACTACTATACGTTTTATTCCAAGCCTTTCTGCATATGTTTTGGTTCAGAACCTCAACTCCTTCGGTCTTTACTTGTGTGTATGCGTGTGTGCGTGTGCTCCGTCATGTCTCACTCTTTGCAACCCTGTGGACTGTAGCCTGCCAGGCTCCTCTTACCATGGGATTTCCCACGCAAGGATACTGGAGTGGGTTGCCATTTCCTACTCCAAGGGATCTTCTTGACCCGGGGATCTCTCGAGTCTCTTGAGTCCGCATTGGCAGGTGGACTCTTTACCACTGTGCCGTCTGGGAAGCCCAGATCTCTATTTACCCACACACCCTGGTCACCTGATGTTAGGGGAGAGGGTTGGGCTCTGGAATGTGACTCTGTCTCCTTTGTAAGTGTTGCCACTGCTGTGATGGTGCATGTGCAGCAACACTGTTGTTATGGATCTCACGAGTGGGGAGTGGGCGTCCTGCTGATTTCTGGTGGAACTGCTCCCAACACCGCTGATCTACTCAGCACCATCACGGGGACAGAGCTAGAAGCCCTCAGCAGCCGGCACACACAGGCTTCAGCACACACCGCCGCTAAATGCGGCTCTGAGAAATCCCCGGTCCTTCCAACATTTCGGAGACTGGTAGGTGCTCTTTCCTTCAGAGAACTGTAGACGCTGTTGACCTCAGAAATGAACCAGCCAGTTGTTTCACCGGCAAAACGCGTTTATTCGGGAATAGCAGGGAATTGCAATGTGACGGGACAGGAGAGCTACGGTGAAATTTGCAGGCGAGCTGGGAGAGGCAAAGAGAAGGTTGGCTTTTCTCTGGCTTTGGAGGAGATGGGGGAGAGTTTTGAAGGAGACGCTCACTGGAGAGAAGAGTTGGAGGCTGTGGCAGCTTCTCATTGGCTCCAAGTGGTTATTAGAGCGTTGCTGCTGGGGGCAGGGAGGGAACATCCTTTTTCTTACAAGCAGGGGATAAAATTCCACAGGTGAGAAATGTCCTTCCTTGTCAAAACAATTTCAATCTTCCTTTCCCCTGCCGGTGAGGCTGGCTGAGTGGCACTCACATGTAAAAGCCCCCTTCAGGGCTTTCTGACTCCATTTAAAATGAGTTTTCCTTCATTTTCATGAAGGGTAGTTCGCCACTTATAAGCTTGGAAAGGTGATGGCAAAGGCCAGCTGGCAATGGACAGGTTATTCCACTGTCCAGGGTTTATTGTTCATTATTTTTCCCTCAACTCACTCACCTCTCACCTCCCACCTCCCCCACACACAGGAGAAGGTAAGCACTGAAGATTTTTTTGTGGGGGCCCATTTTGTTTACATGTAGCCAAAGTGCCTAAAACAGCCTGGCAAATAAATGGAATTTCAATAAATATCTGTCAAATTAATATCCAGTAGGCAAAGACACAAGACAGAGCTTAGAGCAGGTTCCCAGCTTGCAGTGGGCATTAGGGTCACTGGGGAGCATGATAAAATGGAAGACCCCAGACTTATCTCTAGCCTCGTCTAACTCACTGGGTTGGAGGCGGGGCTCAGGAATTGGCCCAAGGAGTGCACACCCTGGAAAACCCTGCCTGTCCAAGGGAGCGACTGGGGCCATTGCTGATAGGAGAAAGGCTTCTGCCCGTCGTTTAGAGTCACCCTTCCCAGGGGCTGGCTCCCAGCCGGGTGGACCCACCAGTGGGTGCCTGGGCAGAGAGAAAGGAGCCAAGCTGTGTGGTCTCTGGGTGGGTTCAGACCCACTGCAGTGTCGGGGTTTTCCAGCGCGTGGCTCCAGCATCCGGTGGACTTGGTGACGGCACCAGCACCCATCCCAGCTGCCGAGAGCCGTGCTGTTTGCAGCAGCACGCTTTCCCAGTCCCTAGGCTTTCAGGGACTTCGCGTCTTCCTTCATGAGACTGGAGACATCTCTGGGCACGCTTTCTCGGGTGACTGTCGACTCCATACCACGGGCATAACAGCCTCTCTGGGATTTTCACCTGGTAGGTGCGTCGGCCTGTCTCCTCAATTTGTGTGAATCTAGAGACCCAGCTCGCCTGGTCCTAGAGGCTTTCTCCTGGTGTCAGCTCCTTCCCTGTGCTGCTGGCTTTTACCTGAAGGTGGTTGGGGGGCTGGTGTGATGTGGTAGGAAGAGCTGCTTGCGTGGTGATTTGGGAAGATTCAGGCTCTTCTCACTGGACTTTGTAATCCTGGGCATATCACGATGCCACTCTGAGCCTCTGTTTCTTCAGCCTGAACATGGGCAATATATTGCTTCAGAGCTATAGAGGGAATTTGGCTACAGAAGTACAAGTGTTCTTTAACCTTAAGTGTCAGGATATTATGTAACCAGGAAGATCCAGTTTGGAAGCACCAACTGTACCGTGAGGTCTTTCCCCCATCAGTCTGGGGAATTTGTAAGATAAGTCATCGGTGCTATGATCTCTTTACAACCTTATCTTGCCTCCCACCTTCTTCCTATCTGCCTCCCCCCTCCACCCCCCAGACCTATGTCACTGACATTTGGAGGAGGAAGTCGTGAAGTGTCAATAAGAAGAGAGGGAGGCGGGAGGCTCGGGAGAATGAAATGATTATTCATGAAGTAACTAGTATGCTTTAGACAGTGCAGAGTGCTCTAGATACACCATCACACCACAGGTCTAACAGCCCTGCAAACAGGTATTATCACTTCACTCTGATGGAGAGAAACGCTGAAGCTCAGAGGGAGTGGACGTCTTATCCAGGGTCCCACAGGTAGTTTATGCCAGAAATGGGCTTCAAATTCTGGTCGGCTTAACTTTATGACCAAGTATTGATTTTACTGAGCAATCCTGTCTCTGGCAATAATGGCTGGAGACACAACCCAGAAGTCTAAACCTCTTTCTCATGCTTTCCACATTTTTTTTTTTTTAAAAAACCTTTTAACTAATTTTGTTGATTTATTTCTTTTGGCTGTGCTGGGCCTTCGTGGCTCCTGCTCGGGCTTTTCTCTAGTTGTGGTGAGTGGGGGCTACTCTCTGGTCGTGGCGTGTGGGCTTCTCACTGCAGGGGCTTCTCGAGGGCGCTCGGACTTCAGGGGCTGAGGCTCCCGAGCTGTAGAGTACACGCTCAGTAGCGGTGGCACATGGGTTTAGTTGCTCTGGGGCATGTGGGATCCTCCCAGACCAGGCATCGAACCCATGTCTTCTGCATTGGTGGGGGCACTCTTTACCACCGAGCCACCAGGGAAGCCCTTTTCTTCTTTAAAAGTTATTTTATTCACTGATTTTAATTTAATCTTATTTATTAATTTTTAAATTGAAGCGTAGTTGGTTTACAATGCTGAATTAGTTTCAGGTGGGCAGCACAGTGGTGCATACACACACACACACATATTGTGTGTTTCAGATTCTCTTCCCTTACAGGTTATTATTGAGTATAGTTGAGTATAGTTCTCCTGTGCTACACAGTAGGTCCTTGCTGTTTATTTTACATACTGTAGAGTGTATATGTTAATCTCAAATTTCTAATTTACCCCTCCCCCAGGCCTCTTTGGTAACCATAAGTGTGTTTTCTACGTCTGTGGGTCTATTTCTGTTTTGTAAATAAGATCGTTTGTATTACTTCCCACTTCCCTTTCTGATCTTCATTCTCCCCCACCCCTTCTCATTCGCTCTCTCTCTCTGTCTCTGAGATTTGGGGTAAGGTGAAGGTTTTCTCTTAAACATTACTGAATGGTCAGTGAGGAAGGACAGGGGACAAGGTTTCTTCTGATGGGCAAGTGTTAAAAAATTCTTGATGCCCTGAAGGGGTGGCTTTCCCCTGGTTCCCCAAAGAGTTGTAATTCTGTAGAATATCAGTTCTGTTACCTGCACTGCCAATTTATTTCATTATCTGTAATAAGCAGTAATGACATTTCTTAATTGCATTCCATAAAAATCTCAATTATCACTTTAGAATTACATCAGATTAGATGAAGCGACATCTCCCACAACCGGAAAGAAATTTCACTCTTCAAATGAAACTTTGATTATTTTTTTCAGAGATGCCCTATGCTCTAGAATCAGTTGGCTGGTTTTAATTCAAAGGAAGAGCCGAGTGAAATAAACTACTTTGGTGAGGCAAAAGTAAGAGAGAAAACAAAAATTGCCTGAAGAAATGTTCTTCGGGACCATATGGAAACAGAGCATCTTGATGCATTTTTCTCTCACTCAGAAATGAGGACTAGATCAGAGTCCCTTTTGCTGGTAGTGTGAGAGGCAGGTCCATTAAGCTTCCATGAAATTGTTCCCCAACCTGTGTTTCTCCACGAGACCTGGCCCTGCTTCCTTATACTTCCATCGCCTTATGCAGGACTTGCCATAATTGGCACCTCCTGCTTGACTTCGAAGCTCTAAGAAGCACCCAACTGCGTACTTTTCATCTTACAGTTGAACCATAAACCACCCTGTCTCTCTTTGTCCTCTCTGCTGTCATTCCTAGTTTTTCATGGTGGCTATTGTTCAGTGTTTTCAAAAGACTGTTCCACATACCATCTTAGTTCCTCTTGCTGCTGTAACCAATTGTCACAGACTTAGTGGCCGAAATCAATACAGACTTATTATCTTACGGTTCTGGAGATTGGAAGTCCATGATGGCTTTCACTGGGGTAAAATTACGGTGTCCCAAGGGCAGTGTTCCTTCTGGATGATCTAGGAGATCTGTTTCTTTGGATTCCACCTGCATCCCTTGGCTTGTGGCCCCTTCCTCTATCTTCAAAGCCAGCAGCATCTTCAAACCTCTCTGACCCTCATGCTCCATCTTCCAAGTACCCTTGTGATTACAACAGATCACCCTGGACAACCCAGGAAAATCTCCCCATCTCAAGATTTATACCTGAGTCACCTCTGTAAAGTCTCTCTTGTCACATAACGTACTCACAAGTTCCAGGGGTTAGGACGTGGACATATTTGGGGGTCATTATTCTACCTACAGGGCTTCCTCGGTGGCTCAGTGGTAAAGACTCCGCCTGCAATTTGGGAGACACAGAAGATGTGGGTTTGGTCCCTGAGCTACAGTTTCCCCACTAAAAGAGGAACACTGCAGGTTTGTTATAAGTTCAGATGAGACAGAGTCATGAAACCACAGGGTGATACCTGAAGTAAGCTATCAAGTGAATTTCCATTTCTTCTTCTGCCCACTGAAATTAGCAAGAATTTAGGGGCCTGAGGTAGAGACACTTGTGCTACCCACATCTGGTTTCCCTCTCCTTCCTGGACACCCAGGAAAATCTACATTTCCAGGCTCCTTGCAGTGAGGGGGGGCACATGACCAGGTTTAGCCAATGAGATTTGCTTAGGAGGAATGCCCAAGTCCTTGGAATCTCACTGCCTCATCAACCACGTGGAGACTTAGCATGCGCCCGTCCTAACATTCCTTCTCCTGTGCGCCAGCTCAGCATCCCTGGTTAAGAAAGGCCCCCTTTGTCTTTCCCCTTTGGATTTCTGTGAATTCATGGAGGCAAACAAGAATGCGGGTTTGTGGGCAGAGCAAAGAGGGAGCCTGGGGGTTCACAAGCCGTGAGCCATGACATCTCAGCCATTGCTTCACTGGTAGGAGGCTACGTCCTTCTCCCTGACGCTCCCTGTTCTACCGTGGGCCCCAAATGATGAAGCACCGTCGTGTTCTTCCCCTCGAGTCGGAATCATTGCATTGCTAGGATCTGACAGGCTGGTGGCAGAGACAGAGCTATCTGTTTGTAAAGAAATTAGTTTTCCAAGCTGTGTTCCAGGGAACACGTGTGCCTTAGGAAATTGCATTAAGTGAGCTACAAAGAAAAAGGATTCCACAGTCAAATAAGGACAGTGCAGTACATTCTCTGATCAAGGAGTCCTGTGGGAAAGAAATCTGTTGAACTTTGTTTCACCTAGTGTTTCTTAAACTTTGTTTCAAACTCACAGAATACATTCCCTGATTTCTCCTCCCCACCTTGCAATAAAAGAATAAGAATCCCCAAATTGCCTTGCACTAAATGTCCAGGTACGGATGAATAATGAGAACCCAAGGCAAAATAATATATTGGTAACTCCATTAGTGGTGAAACGGGCAGCCTAAAAACATCACAGTCATGATACATTCCGCACCTCCCCCCACCACATTCAATCAGAAATTTTCTTATCAAAAATAGCAAGTTAAAATCAACATAGCTGCTTAAGTGTAGAAGTTGGGTTTTCTCCCTAGATTTTAAATTTAAACGTATGACTACTAAGCCTGCCAGGTGTCTGCATTCACATAGCTATGTGATTTCCATGCCCCTCAGGGCTTTATAAGGTGTAACTTCATAGCTAGACTTTGCAATTTCCAACTAGGATTCCACTATACAAACAGTAGAATGTATAGTTTTTTGGCATGTATAATTTTTATCCCTCTGTGAAGTCACTTTCTAAAAAGTATAGTTAAAACTGTGATTTTGCACAAAATTTATGGCATTGCATAGCAGTTCAGTTGCTCAGACGTGTCTGACTCTTTGCAACCCCATGGACACCAGACCAGGCCTCCCTGTCCATCACCAACTCCCAGAGCTTGCTCAAACTCATGTCCATCAAGTCGGTGATGCCATCCAACCATCTCATCCTCTATTGTCCCCTTCTCCTTCCTTCAATCTTTTCCAGCATCAGGGTCTTCTCCAATGAGTCGGTTCTTCCCAATCAGGTGGCCAAAGGTACTGGAACTTTAGCTTCATTATCAGTCCTTCCAAAGAATATTCAGGACTGATTTCCTTTAGGATTGACTGGTTGGAGTCCCTTGCAGTCCAAGGGACTCTCAAGAGTCTTCTCCAACACCACAGTTCAAAAGCATCCATTCTTCCGCACTCAGCTTTCTTAATGGTCCAACTCTCACATCCATGCATGACTACTGGAAAAACCATAGCTTTGACTTTGAAGTCTCCAGCAGAGGCATGGGTCGGCGGTGGCCTGTTGCAGGGTTGGGGCAGTGAGTGCAGCAGTGCATGCCTGGGACCTTTTGGAGGAGGTCACCATGACCTTCATCACCTCCACCATAGTTTGGTTTCAGCTCAAACAACAGGGAGGGAACACAGCCCCGCCCATCAACAGAAAATTGGATTAAAGATTTACTGAGCACGGCCCCGCCCATCAGAACAAGACCCAGTTTCCCATTCAGTCAGACTCTCCCATCAGGAAGCTTCCCTAAGCCTCTTATCCCTCTCCATCAGAGGGTGGGCAGACTGAAAACCACAATCACAGAAAACTAATCAAACTGATCACATGGACCACAGCCTTGTCTAACTCAATGAAACCACGAGCCATGCTGTGTAGGGCCACCCAAGACAGATGGGTCATGGTGGAGAGTTCTGACAAAACATGGTCCACTGGAGAAGGGAATGGCAAACTCCTTCAGTATTCTTGCCTTGAGAACCCCATGAACAGAATAAAAATGGCATTGCATAGGTCTCATATAACTAACTGGTGAATTTTGCACAACAGCAAATATAGTATTTGACCCCAGAACCCTTTTCTTTCCCTCTGCTGAGTTACTGTTTAACATTTCCCAGGCCGTCCTCTTCCATGGAACGCATGTCAGAAAATCTGATGTAAAAGTTAATTCTATGTAAACTATTGTCAATTGTTTCACAGACAGAAAATGTGTGATTTTGGCAGAATTACTTCCTCTCTCTGGGCCTCAGTTAGCTTCTCTATAAAAAAGGTAGCTGTTGAAATAGTGAAAGCCCAGAATCTTCCAGCATCCTGTTGTCAGTGTTCAAGAGCGTCATTTTGTATGCAGCTAAGCTGCTGAATGGAGGCTTCCCTGGTGGCTCAGTGGTAAAGAACCCGCCGGCCAATGCAGGAGACGTGGGTTCGATCCCTGGGTCGAGAAGATCCCCTGGAGAAGGACATGGCAACCCACTCCCGTATTCTTGCCTGGGAACTTCCATGGACAGAGGAGCCTGGTGGGTCGAATCCATGGGGTCGCAGAGAGTTGGACACAGCTTAGTGGCTGGACAGCAGCTGGACATGACTGATCAAGGTGTCCTCCCTGTGACCCCCCAACCCCACATCTGTCTCATGGCCATGGCAGAGAGGCAGTCAGAGGACAAGATCGGACTCAGGTCCCGTGGCCCTCCTCACTGTGATGAGAGATGGCCCAGTGGACGGGGCAAGAGGAGGTGGCCCCTGTGCAGGGACGCGCCGACCTCAACATCCCTAAGAACACCAGTAGTGGTATTAGTGGGGGATACCTAGTGGCTGCCACTGAACAGGAAACAGAAGGAGTACAGGCTCGGGGTCGAATTTGCTGGTTCATCCCAAGAATGATGAGTATGGGCATGGGGGTGGCTGAGTGATTCACCCCAGGAAGTATGAGGAATACGGGCTGGGGGTACTGGTGATCTATGCCAAGCACGATCAGAAATCGGGCTTGTGGGTGGAGGTGTCAGGGGCTCCTGCCAAGAAGGATAAGGGGTGTGGGCAGGAGGAGGGGCTGGGTTGGTGGTTCATTCCGGAAAGGGTATAAGAGCATGGGCTCTGGATGTGGGTTGGAGGCTCTTTTGGAAATACGGGGCTTTCTTCTGGAAGGACATGCAGGAAGCAGAGTGCCTTGTGCTGGGTGGGACAGTGGCTCAGAGGGCAGCTTTTGGATTCATTCTGCTGGCTTCAAGTCCCAGTCCTATCACTTACCAGCTGAGTCTTCTCGGATAATCTGCATAACCTCTAAGTATTTCCTCAACTGCACCGTGGCGGTAATTACAGCCCTCTACCCTACGTCATCTTATGAGGACGAAAGCACTTGGGAGGGATGAGGGTGGCCTTGGCGTCATTCCGTTAGGGGTCTCCATCCCACCAAACAGTTCCCTTCTGAGCCTCTATCTGCCACCCTCCCCGCTCTGCAGACATCAGTGGTTTGAGATAATGTGGACTGCTTGGGAAAATGGGGCTCTTTTCTTCCATTTGAAATTTATATTTTAAATGTTCTCTGGAACACATCCACAATCTGCTCGAGCTGAGAATTGCTGCCAAGGCTTTATTTATGAAGTATTAAACACCAAAAGAAATTCAGCATGCCTTGAAACTCCTTAGGGAATAATACAAATAGATGGCCTTAAAAACACATGCATGGTGCAATCGTATAACTCCGGTTTCTATCAAAGCAGAAAAAAATGTTGCTGATCCTTCCCTCACTAATGACCCCCATCTGGAAGAGAGCGCCCCGCTGCTGAGGTGGCCCTGAGTCTAGCAAAAGATTATTGACGGAGAGGGAGGAGGATTTCTGGAAACGGAAGGATGTCATATTCCATCCATCCAGAGAAGTCAGAGCTCAAATAAGGAGCAGAGTATGTCAGTACCATGCAGCTTAAAAATAACAAGGGCATCCTGGTACAACAACTGTTGTAGAATGTTGCAGACACTCATTTAAAAAGATAAACAAACTTACATTTCTGACTGCACTATTAATCAACTCTTCTTAATCAAGATAAGATGTTTTGTGCAACTGGTTTTATAACTGATTTTGGTGAATAATATCAAACAAGTCATTCAAGGGGCACTTGCTTTCACACCTTACTTCCTTGACCATAACTGTGTTTTTTTTTCACATGTCACCGTGATGGAGAGAGTGAGGGACAGATGATTTAAGGGGAAAAGGTTGGATGTAAAACCCAAGATTTTCCAGGTTTCCGAGATGTCAGCAAGGGAACATTTGTACATGACTTTTGTCTCACACAAAATGTGGTGTTATAGAAAGGCTGAACACTTGATGGATGAGCTTCTAGAAGCTAAGGGACAACCTCCCTCCATCCCTGAGTCCTGCCCCATCCATGTTGGAATAATTGTTGCTGTTCGGTCACAAAATTGTGTCTGACTCTTTGTGACCCCATGGACTGCAGCACGCCAGCCTCTTCTTTCCTTCACTATCTCCCAGAGTTTGCTCAAATTCATGTCCATTGAGTTAGTGATGCCATCCAACCATCTCATCCTCTGTCACCCCCTTCTCCTTTTGCCCTCAATCTTTCCCAGCATTTGGGTCTTTTCCAATGAGTTCAAATAACAGTAAGAGAGAAATACTAGCAGTAGCAATAGTGGAATGACTGAACAATGAATGAGTTTTCATAAGTGCTCCGCACTGTGCTAGGTGATTATATAGCTTTTCTCATTGAAAATTATCTGATGCTCATTTGTCAGAGAGGAGGCTGGTGATCAGAGAAATGATGATTTCCCTGGCATCTCAAAGGTAACAAATGGTCCCAGAGTCAGGTCTCACTGTCCTCAAGCTTTCACAGAGGGAGGCCAACTCTGGGGTCTTTGATTGGGCTCAACATTAAAATGGCTTTGCCAATAAGTCCTGCTGTGACAATGTTCCGCTTGAGCCAAACAGACACCAAAGATATGAAATTTTGCTCTATTATTCTGACAGTGCAAAGAGGAGGCATCTCATTGTAAAGGGAAGGATTGAACTGGAGGTCAAAGGACTTGATTTTCATGAACAAAGAGAATCAGAACCAGGGGTCAGAAATGCTAAGAATTTGAAAAGAATTTTGAAAACTTGATGGCCATGGCAATTTTATTTTCTAAACTGCAGATCAGGACAGCTGACCTGATGCAAATAAGTGGGTGGCCAGAGGGAGATAGCACAGATTTGTGGCTAAAAGTGCAGTCTCTGGAGATGCACTCACTGGTTTTGATCCTGGTTCTACCTCTTACTAGCTGTTCGACCTTCATCATATGACTGAAACTTGCTGGGCCTCAGTTTCTCTATCTGTAAAACAGGCACAATAGCAAAACTCTTATATGCAAAGCCCACTGAACCATGTGATGGGTACTATGTTCTGCTCTCAATAAATAAATAAGACATTCCTGACTGAGCAGACAGGGCTTCCCTGCTGGCTCAGCGGTAAAGAACCCACCAGCCAAAGCAGAAGACTCGAGTTCAATCCCTGAGTTGGGAAGACCCCCTGGAGAAGGAAATGGCAGCCCACCCCAGTATTCTTGCCTGGGAACTTCCATGAACAGAGGAGCCTGGCAGCCTACAGTCCGTGGAGTTGCAAAAGACTCAGACACGACTTAGTAACCGAACACTCGTGAACTAGGCAGACAGCTGAAATATGTAAATGTGTAGAGGACTTTGAAACTCCAGAGGAAGTGGTTGACTGATCTCTAACTTTAGGCGCAGCCAGGTTGGTGTGACCTACGGAGACAAAGTCCCTTTCCAGGTTACACGGAGAGGGAGAGGTACCCTGCAGAAGAGACTTTAGGAAGAATGAGACAGGGTCGAGTCTCTGGGCCGAAAGCAAAGGCTCAGTCAGACCTGTAGGTTGGGAAATTGCTTAGTCAGAAAAGCCACTGGGCGTGGGAGGAAGAGGGGCTGGGGAGGGCTGTGGAGCCAACTTTATTTCTATTCTGAGATACATAAGAAAAAATCTGGCAGCATTTCCATGCGCTTAATCAACCACCGCATCTCTGAGTGTTCTATTTTTTTTTTCATTATTTTTTAATGATGAATCATTGGCAGGAAAGGATCAAATGAACACATACCATTGATCATCAAAGGACCAAATAAAGCATCTAGTCAATTTCATGGTCAAGGACTTTCAAAGCAAGAGGTGGGGGAGGGAATTAACGAAAGATGATGCTTCCGGCGTCTTATGTTGTTTTAAAGATTTCTCAAAGGGCACCCATCTTGTGATCTAGCAATGACTCCCTAAGTCCACGATCTATTTTATTCTTTCAATTTCCTTTACTCTCCCCTCTAGACTTTACATCATTTGCAATGCTGGGGAAAAAGCAAAATTGATTTCAGGAAGGGAAACTGTGAAAAATGGTATGGGTTAGTCTCATCTCCTGCTGAGTTCATTTTATTAAACGAAGCAGAAAAAACACCGGAGCCTGGGAAGCTGAAATGGTCCCTTTTTCTTAGATTAGTTCTGGGCAGAGACGAGCAGCCTTTACTGAATGAAGAATTCTGCATCTATGGACCCCTTTCATCCCCTCAACAAACCTTTACCTTAAGGGGGTCTGAGCCTGATTTTCTAAAGAGTTTAAGCAACTTGGTCGAGTTCAAATAATAACTATTTGGTTAAGCTGAGATCAGACTCACATCAACATAAGGGACAGAGAGTGCTGTAACCAGGGCTAGAACCAGGATGAGGCGAGATGTAAGGAGGCTCTCAGAGGCTCGAGGCTGTACCTGAACCCAGGAGAAAGGAAGCGTCTCTGTGCTTTACCGCGCCAACCCAGCCTGTCCTTCCACCCTGCTCACCCATCCACCCAGCTGTCAGCATTGATTGATGGCAGGGGGCGGGGGAGGGCACATGAGCTGCTGGGAGCTTTATGCACACAAAGGACCGCCTGTCCTCTTAGATGCCTTACCTGCAATGTACACATGCTTGTGAAAAAGTGCAAATGTTAGGCGCTCAGTTGTATCTGACTCTGTGCGACCCCGTGGACTGTAGCCCACCAGGCTCCTCTGTCCATGGGATTCTTCAGGCAAGAATCCTGGAGTGGGTAGCCGTTCCCTTCTCCAGGGGATCCTCCTGAACCAGGGGTTGAACCCGGGCCTCCCGCATCGCAGGCGGATTCTTTACCGTCTGAGCCACCTGGGAAGCATGCTTAGGTACGATTGTATGCACCATAATGCCTCTTCCAGCAAGAGTGCTGTATATTTGCAAAGAAATCCTTTAATTAAAAGAAACAGATCAGAGAATGAGCTGGCCTTCTCCTTGGTCCAGAGCTTAGGTATTTGCTAAGACCAAGCCTAAAGGGAGAAAAAGAAATTACTCTGTCAGCCAGAGGGAAAGGAATGGATAGTCTGGGAGGCAGGTTGAGAGGAAATACAAAGAAGAGGGATTGGGTGGCAGCTCAAAGACTGGGGCTTCTTGCCCCTTGATGTGACCCCTACCTCCATCGTCAAATGCTCCCGAATTGCCAGCAAGTTTACCAAGGTTCAGAATGTGTGTGTGTGTGTGTGTGTGTGTGTGTGTGCGCGCGTGCGTGCAGTGGGGGCGGGGTAGCAGGTGCATTACAGGACTCAGTGAAGGTGCTGCATTGGTGCCTGTGTGATCCCAGGTGAAACAGAGACCCTGACCATAGACACAGGGAAGACCACCAGATCCTAAGCCCCAGGAAATAGCAAATATGGAAGGAAGAGTTTCAGGCTGAGTCAATGTGGCTCTTTAAGGGGAAGTGGGGGTGCTCGACAGACATCTGAATTATGTAGAAATGGAGACAGTGAGGTTCAAAGAGGCTGAGTCAAGTGCTCAATACCCCAGAGCCAGTTGGAGGTGGGCTGCAGCCTCTGGTGGGTCTGTTTCACAGCTGCAGATACGGGCATCGTCACCCATGCTGGGCAAAGGGGAAGGGGGGCCAGGCCCAAACCCGGAGGGGACGGCAGGGCTGGCGGTGAGGGGCCAGCCTGCCACACAAGCCCAGCACGGGCCAGCGTGTGCCTGGGAAGCTCACAGCAGCTGCCCTGGACAGCTTTCTCCACGGTCACTTTTTTTTTTCCAGTGAAGACCGTATGATTTCAAAAGCTGCACCCCCAACTTGGGTAGAATCTTTGGGCCAAAAGGAGGCCTTGGTAGGCGTCCTGGCCCATCTGCTTTGTTTTACATGTCAAGAAATCGAGGCCCAGAGGAGGAAGCCCCGGGTCCAGGTGGGAGGCTGGCTTCTGAAAAATGGCAAAGGGATTCTACAGAACAGAGCAGAAAAAGCCCGGCAAGTGAGGAAGCCTGCTTAACCTGATAAAATTAACCCCCCAGGGACAGGGATTTGAAGACCTGATTCCGGGCCCCTGCGGTCACTCCCTTGGGTGGGTGCTCTTGGCTGCCCAGCGGGTCCCCGACTGCCACTCCTACTGCTGCCTGAGAACCGCCCCCAGCTGCCCCCTGGCCATGGAGCTGCCATCTGGAAGCTGAAGACCTGGGGGTCTTCAAGCCCCGCTGTGGTGGAGGGCATGGTGGGCTCGAGCTTGGGGAACTTTCCAAAGCCCACCTCTGTGACAGGACAGTGCTGCCTTTGAGAGGCCACCAGGGCTGGTGGCGGGGTTCTCAAGATGGAGCCCGCGTAGAGGCTGCCCAAGATTCTGAATTGAATAGATCTGGGCTGGGCCCCCCAAATCTGCATTACAAAGCTCCCAGAAATTCCCCCTGGGTGGTTCCCAGACCACACTTGGGCTGGGAGCCGCAGTGGCTGCGTGGCGGTGGGGAAGGGGCTTGCTCCCCTCTGTGCTCAGTGCGGCTGATACTGCACCTTCCTCCCCTTTTTCTGCCTCTCCTCCTCCCCTCCCCTCCTTTTCCTGTTCCTCTCCTTCTCCTCCTCCACCTTTATGATCCAACAGGAAGTCCAAAATTCATTAACAGAATTTCTACTACAAAAAGTAAAATAGAAGGCTGCTGACTGCGCTTAAGCTTCCTCTCTCATCACACGGGAAGTGTTTCAAGAAGTCGAGTGAGACTTAAGGAAAAGGGCCCAGTAGGGCCTGGCACACAGTAGGGAGGCACTTGGAAACACACAGACCCTTCTCCCTCTTGGCCCCTAATTGAGAGCTGAATCCTTTCCTGCTTCTCCCAGTATGACCCTTCCCTGCCAGCAAAGGCCATGTCACTGCTCTTTCCATGGCGTCCCAGCCATGATGGGCCGCCAGCAGCCACCCGTCTTTTCATCCTAAGGAATGAATCGCCTCTCCTTCTGAGGCCGAAGCGGAAGAACGTTCACTTGCAGCCATCAGTAGGCAGTGCGTTTCTAACAAAGGTCCAGGCTCTCTTTGTTCAGTTGAAATCTGTCTTAGCTCGGCTGCCTTGAAGGAACTGGCCTTGGTAATTACTGTAATTCTGTGGCTCTGAATAGCTCAGCTTGAAGATGATGCCTTTTAATTCCCAGACATTTTAAGAGCCACATATATTTCTTACACACACACAGAGTTATTCTTTTTAGCAAATGCAATGTTCCACACGCTTGAATTTTCCAGGTAGTCACGACTTGTCTCAATAGATGCTAATCTGAAAAAAGTTCCTCTAAAGTGTCCACAGTTCCCTAATTGTTATTTATTTCATTAGGATTTGGGGGGGACTGAGGAAAATGCATATGCTCAAAGTGATCACATTAGGACAAAGGAGCAGTATTAACAGAGAGATAAGATTAAGTCAGGGGTGGGATGAGCAGGTAAAACACATAGAGCCGGCCCTGTGAGGTTTACAGGGCCGCCTGCGTCCAGTTCTCACCGCCACTGTGAGAGGCAGACCCAGCTCATCACCGGACGTGTGGTCCCCCGATGACCGGGCCAGCCAGCCTTTTAGGAGAAACACGGTTCCGTCTCCCGCTGGATGGTTTTCTCCCCTGTGTCCTCATAACTGAGAATCTCTAGAATGGACAAGTCCTTAACACCCCTAGGAGATACACAACGGAATTTCTTCTTGTTGCTATACCTCTGGCTACAGGATAGGGAAAATGTCAGCACAGCTGAGTACAAGCAGTTCCACGAGGACTTGGAGCAATAGGGTTTTGATTTATAACCGTGTTCTTGGGCTCTGACGTGCTCGCCAGAAAACCGTAGAAAGACTCTCACCACTTGCTTCCCTCCCAAGTCCCATGACACACGTTATCACCTCTAAGAAGGAGCTTTTTTCCTTCTAAGATAAGTTTTGGTCTCAGAATCCTTCCTAGCAGATTTTCAGGTAGCTACTAGCAACCTACTGACATTGGTATATGAGGTAAAATTTATGTTAAAATTTTGTGTTAACTTCTGATGGATTCACTCTGTGTGTGTGTATACATATTATATATATGTACATTCATATATACACATATTATATATGTATAATACATGAACAGGCTTTCCAGGTGGCTCAGTGGGAAAGAATCTGCCTACCAAGCAGGAGATTCAAGTTTGATCCCTGGGCTGGGAAGATTCCCTGAAGAAGGAAATGGCAGCCCGCTCCAGCATTCTTGCCTGGAAAATCCCATGAAAAGAGGAACCTGGTTGGCTGTAGTCCATGGGGTTGCAAAAGAGTTGAACACAACTTAGTGACGAAAGAACGGCAATACATACGCAGACATATTATATATACACACATATAGTTAAGACACTCAGTCTTCTGAGAATCGAATTTGGATCCATTTGGACACAGCACTCAGTCTTCTGAGAAGATACAACACAAGGTCATCATTATGATGGTCAGGTAATGTCTTCAATTCTAATCAGTTAGTGGAGATTTTTCGAGCACTAATTAGGTGCATGGAATGAGTGTCAGTCACTCAGTCATGTCCGACTCTTTGCGACCCCATGGACTGCAGCCCGCCAGGCTCCTCTAGCCATGGGATTCTTCAGGCAAGAATACTGGCGCAAGTAGCCATTCCCTTCTCCAGGGGATCTTCCTGACCCAGGGATCGAACCCAGGTCTCCTGCATTGGAGGCAGATTCTTTACCACTGAGCCGCCAGGGCAGCCCTGTGGAGTTACTCTGCGCTTACTGTGTTTGGGGGCAGCTGTGTTTGGGGGCAGGCTTTGGGCAGCTTCTGGGAGGTCTACTCTGCTCTTCCCTCCCCCGTTGCCGGGCTACTGGCTATCACTCTGGACCTGCCTCCATCCGTTTCCTCTACCTTTTGAAACTTCGGATACCATAGCAGACCAAGATGTGCAGCAATTAGAACTGCATGAAAAGGACACGTCCCCCGGAGCTGAGCTAGGTCCTCCCTGACAAGGCAGATGCTTTCGGCCCCTCTCTGTGGTCCCAGCAGCAGTCACCCTGCCATCCCATCTGGACTTCTGGCTGCGTTATTCAGACAGAGTTTGCCTTTTAGATAAATGACATATATTCAGCCTGTCTTAATAGTTCCAGGTATTTCTTCTTTCTGAACTCCTGCCCTGCACACCCAAGAGCCAAGGAGATTGAGCTAGTAAGGGGTATCTTATAATGCTCCTCCCTTTCCCTGTCCCAGTGCTCTTTCCTCTTTCCCGCATAGAGATTCACTTTGGCTCCTGCTACCTAAGAGCCATCACTTGAAGAAATGGGATCTCAGAGGGCAGCTCAGACTCCCCCAAGAACCCTCACATAGCCCCACATCCTGTTCCCAAACCCCAGCCCTGCAAAGCAGGGAAGGGGGGGTGTTCTGGGGGCCACATATTTGCATCTGAGATTCATTTTAAACCCTTTGCCTGGCAACACTGTTGCTGTTCCCATCCCAGCTCCAGACTCATTTCTGTTCATTAGAGTGTTTTGTTTCCACTTATCAGCCCAGCATCCTTTCCAATCAAAACAGCATTCTGGTCCGGGTCCAACACCCATCCCCGAGGGGCCTTGTCAGGTTTACCAATCTGGAAGCACAAGCAGCTTTGTGTTTCTCTCTGGGTGCCCAGGTTGTCGGCAAAGCATCTGGACACACACAGGCACGCACACACATGCTTTTCTAGAAGCTCTGAGAGGACTCTTCATTGGTGGCTGATTGGTTTCAATGCTCCTTCCCTTCCCCATTGGCACAGCCTCTACTATGAAAGAAGGTACAGATGCCTGAGCATCGCTTATGTAGCCAAGTCTCTCTTAAATAAACAAGAAGCTAGAGAGAGAGAGAGCGAGATAAACACATGTATTCCAAACATTTACTCGAACCCTGTCCTGGCCAAATATTCTGTTATGCGTTCTGAACCCAGAGATGATTAAAGGAAGGTTCCCCCTCCAAGAATGTCAAAATTGAAGGTGAAGTAGGAACTATGTCGACTGTAGTAAGAAGTAAGACAAAGTAAATCAGGGGTCCTGGGAACATGGTGGAAGGACGGTTGACTCTTGTTGGGGAGTAAACAAGGAAGGCTCCCTGGAGGAGGTGATGTTTGGTTTGAGTCTGAAAGAATTCCTGGTAGAACAAGATTTTCTTTCTCTCCTTGTTCCCTTCCTCCCTACCCCTCCTCATCCATGGTGTTTGTGTGTGTGTGTGTGTGGTGGGGGGGCTAGCCTCTGGGTAAGAGACTAGCAAGAAACAGGCACCTTAGTAGAACAGTAACATACTGCAGTTGTATTCTGTGGCAGGCATCAACGTCAGTAAGAGGAAATGTGGGTGCCGTTTTGTAGTGCACACAGGGCAACATGCCTCTCTAACCAGAGATGAAGACTGGAGTGATACGCAGCTGTGCTACTCCAGGGTGGAGCCAGGGCCCTGCAGGGTGTCAGGGGAGGAGAAGGACCCAGGAGACAGTGGGGTGGACAAAAGACGAGGAGCCCCTGGGGCTCATAACTACTAGACCATCTCAGTTCAGTCGCTCAGTCGTGTCCGACTCTTTGCAACCCCATGGAGTGCAGCACACCAGGCCTCCCTGTCCATCACCAACTCCCAGAGCTTACTCAAACTCATGTCCATCGAGTCAGTGATACCATCCAACCATCTCATCCTCTGTCGTCCCCTCCTCCTCCCACCTTCAATCTTTTCCAGCATCAGGGTCTTTTCAAATGTGTCAGTTCTTCACATCAGGTAGCCGAAATTTCGGAGCTTCAGCTACAACATCAGTCCTTCCAATGAATATTCAGGACTGATTTCCTTAAGGATGGACTGGTTGGATCTCCTTGCAGTCCAAGGGACTCTTAAGAGTCTTCTCCAACACCACAGTTCAAAAGCATCAATTCTTCAGCACTCAGCCTTCCTTATGGTCTGACTCTCACATCCATACATGACCACTGGAAAAACCATAGCTTTGACTAGACCATTTACGGACTGGAAACTCACGGTGCCTTGTTAGCTGTCCTGTGGGAGGCACACTCATGGTCAGCTTGTGGGGGTGGGGAGGGTAGCAGTGCAGATACACTTCCTTCCCCTTTTAAGCCTGTATTTTCAGGGATGGAGCTGGATGTTGAGGGATTATTGGAAGAGGAGGCTTCCCATCCTCCCCACAGCTCTGGTTGCCCAAGTGCACCATGGGTAGCACCTAGACTCCCAGCATGCACCTGGCCCTGACGTTCTCAGGTTGGCCAGGGGAGACTGGGGGTCCAGGAACAGAGGCAGTGAGAGAGACAGCCAGTGAAAGCATCCAACTAAGGGAAAATGACGGGGGATGACGGCAGTGGCTGTGGGAGTGAAGAGAAAGTACTGGACTCAAGAGAAACATGGAGGGGAGAATGGATTAAATGGTGTTTGCATAGGTGTGCGGCGGAGAGACATTTCTTACACGGCCGCTTGTGTGGACGGTAGTGCCATTAAGTGGGATATAATGGGAAAAACATTTCCCAGCTTCTTGGACCCACTGTATCACATTTTCCTGATCTCTGAGACGACACAGAATAAAGAGCTTGCTGGGCCAGCTGCTGTGGGGTCATGAGAGAACCTTCCAGCTTCTTCAGCCAATTAGCGAAGTCCTCAATGCTTCCACCCTGCATTCCCATAACTTCCCTCTTCACATGCTTACTGGACCATGAAAGTCTTCAGAGTGTGTCTCTGGATAGAAAAGATTTGGGCTTCTGTCTCTGCCCTTTATTTTCCTGCCTCGCTGGGGGGCAAATTAATGATCATTTCCTAGGATGATGGCAGGGGGCTGCCTAGGTTCTAGAGAGTCAAATCGGTTGATTTCTCCATTCCCAAGGCTCCCTCAAGTATGAAGATGGGGAGACTGGAAATTCAGAATCCTTGCAACCCACGAGTCTCCCACTCAAAGGCAGAGCAAATCAGATGCCTTCCTCATCACTCCTTAGTGTATTTCTATAATAATAATGTCTCATGTGTGCTCAGTCGTGTCCAACTCTGTGTGACTCCATGGACTGTAGCCCACCAGGCTCCTCTGTCCATGGGATTTCCCAGGCAAGAGTAGTGGAGTAGGTTGCTGTTTCCTCTTCCAGGGGATCTTCCCGACCCAGGGATCAAACCCTCATCCCTTTCGTCTCCAACACTGTCAGTCAGAATCTTAACCGTTGTGCCACCTGGGAAGCCCATTCCCAGAAATTCACTGGAACCAAAAGGCAAGGCAACAGAGTAGAAAGACCTTCAGATTAGACAGAAAGGACCCGAATCCCCCTGCACGCCATCTCAGCCTTTTAGAGCCTCAGTGCTCTCCTATCCAGCCTGGTAAACTGCCTATTAATAGAAACTGCAAACGAAACATAAAGAAAATGTGGTTAAGACTCTGAGCTGCACTGAAAAGTGCCTTCTTCTTCAATGCACTAATTTGAAGTTGAACAGGGGGGTCTTTGGGACTGCTTTGGGATGAATTTCATTATCTCTGTTAAATCTGGAGTGGGATCCAGCCGAGTCCCTTTAGCAATTTTTATTACCCAGTATTAAACTTGATACGGTTAAAGGAAGTACTTTAATAAAAGGTAATATCACTGAAATTATAAAGTACAGATATGTCTTTCCCCTGTAATAGCTGTATCTTAGCACTCAAGGTAGATCACCCCTCCCTTTTTCATCTTATTCAATTCTCCTCCCCTTCTCATTCTACCTCCCATTTTAATACCTACTAGCAGATGAGCCTAGATTTCCTCTAACCTCCTCCTTTATTTTTCTCTCATCCTTTTTCCAAATTGGCCCTCAATTAATGAACTGAGTCTTCCAAGATGACTCTGAGAATCAGGTTATTTTTCAGAGGCTCCGTTAGGCCAAGGAGTCGAACCATTCCTGAGTATCTCTTATCTAAATCCTTCAACTGCTGGTGGATGAATAATAAACTGTGATTCACTGGAGTAATACACAGAGTTGCTTTTTTTTTTTAATCAAAGCAGCATCTGTGAGAGCCACTGCTCGCCTGGCTATAACAGTGAGAGTGACTAATGTCACCAGAGTGCCATCACCGTGAATCAGAGGTCAGTCTCTGCACAGGATGCCCACGACAAACTGGAGGAAAGGCTGGGGTCAGTTTGAACATATGCCTGCCTTAAAAAAAAAAAAAAAACAAAATTCAGTATGTCCTAAGAAAGATCCTTATAGGCGTAGGTTTAAAAAAAGGAAAACCTCTGCTATAGAGTCTTTTGCAAACCTCATTCTTTGTTCTTTGAAATTTTGACAAGTGATAACAGTATCAAAATGCTAGTTTACAAAACTCCCTCACATGTATTCTTTTCACTTATTTAAATCACCTTATTTATGGACATTTGGGGCCCAAACAACAAAAATATTGTTTAGAAGAAACTCTTGCAGTATTTTTAAAATCATTTTTAAAAATTTAATTGGAGGATAATTGCTTTACAATGTTGTGTTGGTTTCTGCCATACAACAGCATGAATCAGCCGTTAAGTATACATGCGTGGGTGATAAGTCGCTTTAGTTGTGTCCAACTCTTTTCAAGTCTATGGAGTATAGCCCGCCAGGCTCCTCTGTCCATGGGATTCTCCAGGCAAGAATACTGGAGTGGGTTGCCATGCCCTCCTCCCGGGGATCTTCCAGACCCAGGGATTGAACCCGCATCCGTTATGTCTCCTGCATTGACCCGCAAGTTCTTTACCACTAGTGCAGCCTGGGAAGCCTCCTATATTTACATACATATGCTTACTAGAAACATTACTGACATAAAAAATGTATAATCCCCAATTTTCAGTTCAGTTCAGTCGCTCAGTCTTGTCAGACTCTTTGCAACCCCATGAATTGCAGCACACCAGGCCTCCCTGTCCATCACCAACTCCCGGAGTTTACTCAAACTCATGCCCATCGAGTCGGTGATGCCATCCAGCCATCTCATCCTCTGTCATCCCCTTCTCCTCCTGCCCCCAATCCCTCCCAGCATCAGGGTCTTTTCCAATGAGTCAACTCTTTGCATGAGAAAAATATGTAATATACTCATTATGAAATCTACTTAATGAATTGAACCCCACAGAATGCTCTCATTGATTTTTGCCCATCCATGGTGGCCCACTTGTAGCCAACCTGTGGCCACAATTCAATCAGGATTTGACAAATTGATTTTTTGCCCTACCCTAATCCAATCACTCGCTACCCAATAGATTTGTTGTTGCTGATCCTGACATGTGATTGATCTCTGATCTGCTGCTGGACCATTTCTTACCCTCCCGTAAATTTGTACTCACTCCCCTGTAACCTCTTTCCTATTCAGCACTAGACATGACACATTTTAAAAGTTTAACCTGCACTATTCACATTTTCTCTATTCCTTTCCCAAGTTTGGACAGTCGACAAAATGACCAATGAAGAATCAAGCCCTGATTTCTGTGCTGTAAATGATCCCGACCAGGCTATTTTACAAGCTTCCCCAGTGATGTCACTGCAGGCAATGAGGAAGCAGTGGGCACAGCAGGTCACCATGCAGTACTTTCCCCGTGCAGATGAAACAAACGTAAGGAGCCCCAAGAGCACACGTGGTCAAAGGCAGTAAAGTAATTAAGAAGTGATGAGTTTTAAGTATTTGTGACCTTTGTCTGCAACAGAATTTTTTATTGTAAGTTTATATACTTGAGTATTTCGTATAACAGTTGTGTTGATTGACCGGCTCACCAATTTCCTGAACGTCTGACAATAGGCTCTTGTGAGCAGGTAGGAGCCAGCCCTGGCGCACCACAGCATTGGTGTTGTAATTCCGAGTGCTGAGCATGGTCTGGGCAGCAGTCAGAGTTCTCAGTGCTTGCTGCGTGAGTGGCTTTTTAGCTCTCAAAAAGGTGGATGACCAAAGAGCTTGAGAAAATAAGGCCGCCATCAGACATTTTCTCACTGAACTGCTCCAGGCACCAAGCCAGAGGAGGGGAGGGGGTGGCCCCTGGGCTGATAGTGGAGAGAAGAGTCAAGTCATGGAAGCTGCCCGTCGCCTCTTGGTTCCTTGCTTATTGATATAACCAAGGATCTTGGCTGATTAGCAGTTGGATTCCCCTGTTTTCTCCTCAACAGAGACAGGGGCCAACCAGAGCTATTGTGGTGTCTGAGACTGAGGTTATGTTTCTCACGGTCAGTTAACAAACTGGCATTCTGGTTTGGACACTGGTCTTACTGGGTGGCGCAGGCTGAGTTAGACGCTGGCTGGCCATTGCAAACTAGCTCGGGGGTCCTGTCCTGTTGGATGATAGTAAATGTGCACATATAACTGTTACCAGCAAGGCTTCAGAGTCACACTGCTTGAGTTCAGATGCTAGGGGCTAGCCATGTGCCCCCAGGAAAGTTATTCAATTTCTCTAAGACCCTGCCTCACCGTCTATAACATGGGGCAGTCACTGTACCTTATAATCTTGTAAAGATTCAATGTGAAATTGCATATTAAAGCCCTTTGCACAGTGCCGTGCAGATAATATGAGCTCAAATGATGTAAAATGATGATAATAACAGTACTATAGTAGTATCCTAACAATTTTGGAAAATGGTAGTTCAACTATTAATGAGGTTTCTTTAATACAGGACTCCAAAAAGTCTTTAAGATCTAAGAATGCCTACTGTCATACTAAGAAGCGATATTGCATGCTTGTTTCCAAAACCACTAATGTTGGCATTTCTGAAACACTCCCTGAGATGCCCGTTTTTAATGTTCGTTGAAATTTCCCTTCAGGAGAAAAGAGGGGCTGCTGTTCCCCAGCTTTTAATTTTCCCCTTCCCTCAAGGCAGAATTCTTATCAGTACCTACATTCCAGAAGAAGGGAGTCAAGTAGAGTTATAGGGACCCTCATATTTCCTATTGAAAGGATTCACATGTCTGCAAAGAGTACTCCAACCCAGACTGAACCCAGACTGAACCCAACCCAGACCCAACCCAGACTGAATTTCACCTTGTTGGTCCTCTCTTAAGACTGCCCGCTCTAGCAGTTGGGTTGTTGACATAGTTTTGACGTGGCTTCCATTTGTTTTCTTCCAGAAGCCTGAGATGGTCCTGCAGGACTGCACTCAGGACGAAGGAGGGGAGGGTGAGCTGGAGGCAGGGCTGACAGGCAGAAGTAGCATGCAGGCATGGGAAGAGTCAGTGTCCTGTGGTTGGGTTCACACCCACCTCCTCCACCATGCGGATGGGTAGCCTTACACCAGAGGCTGACTCTTTCTAAGCCTTCATCTCCTGAACTGCCAGAGCTTGACTGGTTATGAGTGGAATGCACAAGAAAATACAGGTAGAGTGCTCAACACTTAGTAGCTCAGAAGTCTTACGAGTCTTACTGCAGAGAAGTGGGGAAAAGAAGGGCAGAAGGGGATGTCCCTGGTGGTCTAGTGGTTAAGAATTCACCTGCCAAAGCAGGGGTCACGGGTTCAATCCCTGGTCAGGGAAGATTCTACATGCCGCAGGACGACGAAGCCCATGCTCTGCAACTACTGAGCTCGCATGCCCTAGAGCCTGTGCTCTGCAACGAAGAGTAGCCCCCACTTGCCGCAACTAGAAAAGCCGGTGTGTGCTAACCAAGACCCAGTGCAGCCAAAAATAAACAAATAAATACTTTTTAAAAAGAAGTGCAGGTGGGATATTTCAAAAGAACAGCATGTATACTATCTATGGTGAAACAGATCACCAGCCCAGGTGGGATGCATGAGACAAGTGCTCCGGCCTGGTGCACTGGGAAGACCCAGAGGAATCGGGTGGAGAGGGAGGTGGGAGGGGGGATCGGGATTGGGAATACATGTAAATCCATGGCTGATTCATATCAATGTATGACAAAACCCACTGGAAAAAAAAATAAATTAAAAAAAAAAGCTACGGTAAAAAATAAAGATTTGCCAGACTCAAAAAAAAAAAAAAAAAAAAAAAAAGAAGTGCAGAAGGAGGCAAGGATTGGAGGAAACAGGCAACTTCATAAAGAACTGTCATCACCTAATTTTAAAAAAAGCCTCTCTAAAAAGAAGTGATTCATCTTATCTTTCATATCTTACTGTGCGACCTTGAGCAAGTTACTTACCTCCTCTGTGTCTCATTTTCTATCCAGTTGAATATTGATAAATAATAGTGTCTACTTCCTATGGTTATTGGTAGGATGAAATGAGGTACGGAACATACAAAGGGGGTAGGATGGTGTCGAGTTTGTAGCAAATGCTCAAAGTGTGTTCTCCACCAGCATCATCACTATTATCATTATCAGCATCCGTTGCCCGGCTCCTCTTGTTTGCCCTTTCTTCTCCCTCAGATCTACTTTCCTTTTCATCCGTTAAGCCATTAACAGAGCATCACTGTCAGAAGATGAACACCTATCCTCCTGCAGGTTCCGCAAGTGTTCTTGACTTTTTCCAAGCTCTGACAGCTCCTGTTATCTGGGCTTTCACCTGGTGATTAATCACAGAGAGCCTTCTGATGGCTCCTCTGTTGCTGTCTGAGCTGTCATCCCAGTCTTTCACTGAAACTCTATGCTTTTATTAACATTCTCTCTACACAAGCACTAAGCAATGATTCCAGGCCCTCACTCTAATTATCGATGGTGAGAAACAGCTTTCTACAGACCTAAACTGCCCAGCTCAGGGGCAAAGAGCATGTACTCTCCTGAGCACTCTTCCTTAAGGGAGAAGAGAGGAGAGGAGAGGAACAGACAGGTTCCAAATCGGGAAAGGAGTACGTCAAGGCTGTATATCATCACCCTGCTTACATGCACCCTGCTTATATGCAGAATACATCATGCGAAATGCCAGGCTGAATGAAGCACAAGCTGGAATCAAGATTGCCAGGAGAAATATCAATAACCTCAGATATGCAGATGACACCACCCTTATGGCAGAAAGTGAAGAAGAACTAACGAGCCTCTTAATGAAAGTGAAAAAGGAGAGTGAAAAAGTTGAGTTAAAACTCACCATTCAGAAAACTAAGATCATAGCATCTGGTTCCATCACTTCATGGTAAGTAGAGGCAAAACAATGGAAATAGTGACAGACTTCATTTTCTTGGGCTGCAAAATCACTGCAGATGGTGACTGCAGCCATGAAATTAAAAGATGCTTGCTCCTTGAAAGAAAAGTTATGACCAACCTAGACAGCATATTAAAAAGCAGAGACATTACTTTGCCAACAAAGGTCCATCTAGTTAAGGCTATGGTTTTTCCAGTGGTCATGTATGGATGTGAGAGTTGGACTATAAAGAAAGCTGAGCACCGAAGACTTGATGCTTTTGAACTGTGGTGTTGGAGAAGACTCTTGAGAGTCCCTTGGACTGCAAGGAGATCCAACCAGTCCATCCTTAAGGAAATCAGTCCTGAATATTCATTGGGAGGACTGATGCTGAAGCTGAAACTCCAATACTTTGGCCACCTGATGTGAAGAGCTGACTCATTAGAAAAGACCCTGATGCTGGGAAAGACTGAAGGCGGGAGGAGAGAGGGCGACAGAGGATGAGATGGTTGGATGGCATTACCGACTCGGTGGACATGAGTTTGAGTAAGCTCCGGGAGTTGGTAATAGACAGGGAGGCCTGGTGTACTGCAGTGCATGGGGTCACAAAGAGTGGGACACGACTGAGCGACTGAACTGAACTGAGCAAAGATTAAGGAAGTTTCAGGTCCTGTGCCAGTAAAGCCAATGCCAGGAACATTGACCTAATACCATGTCCACCCCTGCCTTTGGTAAGCGTAGGGTTTGGTGGGGAAACAAGACAATAAGAAGACAAGGTATCTCAGCGCTGGGAGCACATGGTGTGTACAGGAGCTGGAGGTGGGAGTCCGAGTAAGGAGAGCTTAACCGAGGCCTGAAGAACAAGGCAGAAATGCACCCGAGGCCTGGCACTGCTAAGGGAGGGAGCTTCTGTCTGGATATTGATTTTTAAAATATTTTTTTGATTTCCAATATTTGTTAGTTTCAGATGCACAGCACAGTGATTCAGTTACAGCAGATATACATATGAAGTACACATGAAGTGAAAGTCACTCAGTCTTGTCCAACTCTTTGTGACCCAGTGGACTGTACAGTCCATGGAATTCTCCAGGCCAGAATCCCGGAGGGGGTAGTTGTTCCCTTCTCCAGGGGATCTTCCCAACCCAGGAACTGAACTTTGGTCCCCCACATTGCAGGCAGATTCTTTACCAGCTCAGCTGGGTTGGGAAGATCCCTTGGAGAAGGGAACAACTACCCACTCCAGTGTTCTGGCCTGGAGAATTCCATGGACAGAGAGAACCTGGTGGGCTACAGTCCATAGGGTCAGAAAGAGTCAGACACAACTGAAGCGACTTAGCACCCACATATATATATTGTGGGACTTCTCTGGTAGTTCAGCAGTAAAGAACCTGCCTGCCAATGCAGAAGATGCAAGAGACACAGTTTCCATCCCTGGGTCGGGAAGATCCCCTGAAAAAGGAAATGGCAGCCCGCTCCAGTAGTCTTGCTTGGGAAATCCTGTGGGCAGAGGAGCCTGGCAGGCTACAGTCCACAGGGTCACAATGGAGTCAGGCATGGCTTAATAACTGAACAACAACAATACCTATCTTCTTTTACAAATTCTTTTCCCTTGGAGGGTATGACAAAATATTGAGTATACTTCCCTGTGCTATCCAGTAGGTCCTTGCTGGCTGAATGTTAATTTTTTTATACAGTTTCCTAGTAAACATTCCGGAATGTTCTGAGATGGTTTTCCCAGGTGCACTGCACGAGGTGGGCAAGCCGGCACAGAGCCAGGGTTTCTCCACACAGGAGACCAGCAGAAGTGAGCTCTCTGCCTGACAGTGCTTGAGGGACCCCACCCTCCAAGCGCTATTCTATCACTGGCCAACCCGGGGGCCTTGGTACCAGGAGACGTGCCTCGGGGGAGTCAGCTCTGGCAGCTGATGGCGTGCATCTCTCCCAAACTGTGCACTCATGATGATAACTCGATCCTGGTCCTGATGGAGAGCATTTGCAACAGGGAAACTGGCAAATTCTCCCCATCAAGGAGTTCTTTTCCAAGGCGAGCTGTTAAACAGATTCCAGTGCCCCACTGTGAGCACCTTGCACTCGAGTGCTGCCTTTTGCAAGACCTACTGCTTTCCAGGTCTCCAGATCTTATCCTGCCAAAGAAACTTTCCATCCGTTGGATTGGACCCGTCTTGCACAGCACTTGAAGTCTGCTGGGTCCCCCTCATTCTCCAGCTACTGCTGCTGGGACCCGCACCATGCGGTGTTGACCAGCTTCACGCGGGTGCAGCTGACAGTGCCCTGGGCCCTGCCTGCACCTGGCCTTCACCTGCAGTGTACCCGACGTGTGAGCAGGGGAACCCGTCCTCATACCCGCACAGTCCTGGGGGCCTGTGGGGCCCCCTGGACTGATGGCGAGTGACAGTCAGTGAACACCCTGTGGCTTCCCAGGGAGACGGTTCTGTGATGCATTTCCTAGGTCTCCCCAAGAACTGGGCCTTCTTCCTACGTCTTCTCATGCCATCTACCCATCGCAGCCAGTCTGACTAAGGCAGGTAAGGAGAGGAAGGCTCGGAGAGTCAGGGGCTTGTTTAAGATCACCATTCTTGGTGGTGGAGGAGGTGGGATTTGAACCCACTTCCCGGGGACAGTGTCTCTCCACGCCTGCACATTGCCTCTGCCTGTCAAGTCAGTCTTGCCAGTTGAGCCTCCCTTTCTTCCTCTTGAGAGTGGCTTCTAGGGGAACACCCCAGGCTCTAGGAATTATACTCTTGGAAACCACTATAGCAATAGCTGCCTCTGATAAGTCTTTCCTTCATGTCCACTGCTTTCACTTTTCCTCCCTGCGATCGCTTCTCACATAAATTCTTGCACCCAAGCCTGTGCCCCAGGCTCTGCATTGAAGGGATCTCAGCCTAAGACATCGCCTGAGTCTGTTGATGCCTGTCCGTCACTCACAGGACTCTCCCGTGTGACAGCAGTGATAAGCAGGAAGTGGCCTGGTGATGGAGAACCAGGTCAAGGTGACTGACCTCCTCTTTGAAGGAAGTCTTGCCTGCTTCCCCCCAAGACCTGGTCACGCTTTGTTCCCATGGGAACCACATTGCACTGGAATGGAGCGATTTATACATCAGACCTCTCCCTAGAGACTCTGGAAGATGAAACATTTTCCATTATTGTCTTCATTTACAACATCCCCTAGCACAGAGTAGGTATCAGTAAATGTTTGGGGGGCTTCCCTGGTCATCCAGTGGCTAAAAGTCTGTGCTCTCAATGCAGGGGGCTTGGGTTCAGTCCCCCGTTGGGGAACTAGATCCCACATGCTGCAACTGAGAGTTTGGATGACACAGCAGAAGATCCTGCATGCTGCAGTGAAGGGGAAAGACTTCATGTGCCACAGCTAAGACCTCGCTCTGCCAAATAAATGTTTAAAAATAAATAAGTAAACTTTTTGAAGAATGAATGCAGAGAGCATTCCTCTCCCCACCCCGCCCCCTGCAAAAAAAAAAAAAAAAAAAGTTTACTGTTGAGCACAAGTAGGAAAAGTCATTCATTTGACACTCATTGTTGACAGAAGGTGGGGAAGAGCGTTCATGATGTGAGCCAAGGCCATCCAAACACCACAGAGCGATGGTGAGCAGAAACTCAAACTACAGGCAAGGAAAGGTACAAAATTAAGCCTGCAGCAAACAAGAAAATATTCAGCCAGCACCTCCTAGAGCCAATAAAATGCTCGGAATGTCAGCACGAGAAGCAGTCATCAACTAGTTTTTGTAAGTATTTTTTTAAATGTGTGGCTGCCTTGGGTCTTCACTGCTGTCCGGGCTCCTCTTAGTTGCCGGGATCAGGGGCTACTCTCTCGCTGTGGTTCATGTGCTTCTCATTGCAGGGGCTTCTCTTGTGGCTCCGGACTCCGGCTCAGTAGCTGTGGCCCAGGAGCGTAGTTTCTCTATGGCAGGTGGGATCTTCCCAGACCAGGGACTGAGCCTGTGCCTCCTTCACTGGCAGGAGGATTCTTTACCGCTGAGCACCAGGGGCGACCTATAACCACTTTTTTAGAGGCATCTTTCTCAACACTGCAGGTGTGTGATAAGTTTATAAACACTTAGGGGGAAGTACAAACATAGGTGATGAAAGTTACAGCGAGCAAGTCCTATTTGCAGCACTTTGAGGATGATCCCATCACACCACAAACCTAAATTGCAGCTAATGATATAAACAGAGAATAATGATGTGGGGAAGCCTGCCAGCCTAGGAACGAGAAGAAAGAAAGTCAACTGGTGGGCAAATAATAAGGCAGCGGAGGACACTGGAAAATGGCAACCACCTGGAAACCAGGGAAACAACTTAAAAATGGATCCAAATGGGAAAACCATCCCAGCAGGGGCAGCAGAGGCTACTCCATACTTGCTCTTGGCAGCATCCTCCAAGAAGGAGCTGAAGAAATTGCCTCGTCACATTTTTAAACACAAAAAATAAACATCTTGACCAAAAAAAAAAAAAAAAGACAGCGTAATTTCAAGATATCTCCTTTTAGCTCTTACTTCTTCTGTCTTGATTCGCCTTAGGTTTTTTTTTTTTCTCTTCTTTAAAGACAATGAAGATCTACCAACACATTGAATGCACCTTTCTTTAAAAAAAAAAAAATTGGAAAATTATTTCAAGATTGAGAGCACCAAAATCTTCAGCTGTCTAACAAGTTGACAACAAGAGGTGGATAAATAAAGCCTGCAACCCTGATGGGGAGGGTGTGGTTTATAAAGGGTCTCACCACCATGAGGCCACTCAAGCAGAGTTGAATTCCTGCCGTTTGCCACCAGTGTTCCTCATGAATGTTCCCATCAGTGAGCTTGCAACGCAATATTGTAATTGTCTGTTTACATGTCTGCCACGGGCTGGCGTTTGCTCCTCCAGGGCACCTTGCTTTTCTATCTCTTCAGGGCCTAACTCTGGGCTTTGGTAAATAGTAAGTGCTCAATAAATGCAAGCTGGTTTGAAAAACTATCATGTGCAACTATACAGAAATTAGAAAAAACAAACAAACACCTTAAACAAAAAACAAGTCAAGGAAGGAATCCAAAGGCACCTAAACAGTATTGGAGGCACACTTCTTTACCCCATTTTTATATTAGAAAGAAAAGAAGGATTAAACTAAATCTCTTTAGGTAATTCAGGGAGTGTTATGAACTGAATGCTTGTGTCCCTGCAAAATTCCTATGTGGACACCCTAACCCTTCAATGGCCCAAAGCAAAGACCTCCTCCATTTCGTTGTGGTTTCACGTCCCTCCTTAGACAAGCATCGTAACATCCTCCTAACGTGCTCACACAGGCTCAGGAGGGAATCTGGACCACTTACAACTGTCAGGGTGGGGGGGAAAAAGGTGTATAGAATGAAACCGAGAATGGCACACATTAGGACAAGAGCAGCAGTTTTGTTTGTGGTTGTTTAGTTGCTCAGTCGTGCCCAACTCTTTTGTGACCCCATGGACCTTAGTCTGCCAGGCTCTTCTGTCCATGGGATTTCCCAGGTAAGAAAACTGGAGTGGTCTGCAGTTTCCTTCTCCAGGGGATCTTCCCAACCCAGAGATCAAAACTGCATCTCCTGCATTGGCAGGTGGATTCTTTACCGCTGGGCCACCAGGCAAGCCTTAGGGTAGCACAATTATGGGTGATCTTTTTTCTTTTTCTTCTGTTTCCTAAATGGGTGTTGCAGTCATATGATATTTATATCATTTAATCTTTTAATTGCAAGAAAAAATTATGCTAGGGAAATAGGCAAAACACACATAATCACAGCACACACACAAATACACAAACATACACCTTACACACAAAGACACATATATTCACAAACACACAAACATATACATACAAATGGACACACAAAGACACACACATCACACACACACACACACACACACACACACACACACACACACAAACAAACACATACTCATGAACACACAAAGACACATGAACTCCAAAGTAAGAAACCTTGCTTGGGTTCCTGGTTCTGCTACTTTGTACCATTTATCTTCCTCAGTCCCTCTTTATAAAAATCTGTATTATGGGCACAACTCCTGACCTGCCTATCTCTGTGGGATAACTGTGGGGCTCAGTGCCCACAAGGCAAGTAAAATGCTGCGTAGATAGAAGGGGTATGGTGGGTGCAACCTCTGTGTATCGTCATCTTTACTTCCCACCACACCCTTGGACACAGTGACTGACCTGGATGGTAAAGAGGGTCATTTGGAACATGTCCACTTGCCAAGAATAAAAGTGAAATCAGCCCAAATAGCTCGTAATTCACAGCCACTGGGGCAGGGCAGAGAGGGAGCTGGTGAGACCCAAGTGCTGGCCTGGGAGTCACGGGAATTTGTGCCGTCACTCAAGTCTCACGTCTCAGAGGAGGGTCAGCACCCCTCACCTGAGTCTTCTCACCTGAGACGTGGGCAGAGCAACACCCACCCCAGAAGGCCGAGGCGAGCATCACGTGCCTGAGGCCGGTTCACCACGGCCTCATCCTCACCCAAAAGCTGTTTGACAACGCGTGTGAGTGTGCCAGGGGGTGGTGTAAGTGACACATGCTTGGGAGGAGACAGGGACAGGAAGAAATGAACGGAAAGTTACATGAAGCACCCACCCCGAGGCATCTACATGGCACATGGTTTACCTGCTGCCACGTGGCTTCCCCAGACTTTAACCCTGGCAGGAAGGGTAAGGGTCATCAGCCCCATTTTACAGAAGAAGAAACCAAGGCTCATGGTTCAGAGTCAACTGTCTGCACTCTCATAAGTTCAGGATGGATGCACAAGGGCTTTGAAAACCAGTCTCACCCCGACTCAGGAAGCATCCAATTAGGGAGTCGGGGCTACAGGACGTAGGGCTGGGATAGTCACCCCCTTCCAGGAGGGGCTGAGATCAGGCGAAGGACAGAGCCAGCCCGAGAGTGGAGGTTCAGCTCCAGGGCTTCTCTGCTGTGTGACCTCGTCTGGGCCACGTAGCCCTCTCTCCGAGCCTCAGTCTCCCCATCTGTGAGATGGGCGACATAATGTCTCCTTCTAGGACAGTCGGGAGTCTAGGCGAGTGACGTGCTCCGTGTCGACAGCCACCTTCAGCCACCGCTGCTACTGTCCCTTGCCCAGGACTCGCAGCTGCGCATTTAGTTTATTAAATGGCCAACCAGAGCACGGCACTTTCCTGGCAGAGCCTCCCCCAACAAGCTGACAGCCTAGAAACCCGAGATGGGATGGGCGGAGGCTCCGAGGATCCCAACAGCAGCATGTGTTTCCCGTCCGTGCTGCTCTGAGCGGCTGTTCCACGAAGCGGCTCCCGTGGAAATGAAGGGGAAGCATAAGGCCAGGGCCCCGGTTAGCCTGTCTGCATCACGCAGTGGCAAATGGATGGGGGAATCAGCCCGGGGGTTCACCTGCTGAGGGACAGAAAGGTGGGACCCGCCCCCCCCCCCCCGCATCCCACCCCTAGGATGTGGTGACAGACGCTGACTTTTACTCAGGGCCAGGCACTGCTCCCCTGCGTCACCCCGACAATGACCCCACAGAGGAGGCCCTGCTGTTACCCCATCTCACAGATGGAGAAAGCGAGGCCTCAGGAAGTGAAACACCTTTCTCACAAACTCACAGTTACCACTGGAGGACCTGAATGATTCAGGAACCTGCCCTTTTAAGCTTAATGTGAAATTTTGCGTCTTCAGCCCTTCATAGTTCACAAAATATTTTTCCGTTTGATCTTATCTGACTCGCCATTTGTTATGGATTGAATTGTGTCCCATCTTCTCCCAGCCCCTGCAAATTCGCATGTGTGCTAAGTTGCTTCAGTCGTGTCTGACTCTTGGCAACCCCGTGGACTTGTAGCCCACCAGGATCCTCTGTCCATGGGGCTCTCCAGGCAAGAACCCTGGGGTGAAGACCTCCTCCAGGGGATCTTCCTGGCCCAGGGATCGAACCCGCATCTCTTACATCTCCTGCAATTAGCAGGTGGGTTCTTTACCACTAACGCCATCTGGGAAGCCCTCAACGTCCTAACTCCCCAGGACCTCAGGATGTGACCTTGTTTGGAAACAGGGTCTCTGAAGACGAAATTAGTAGGGTTCACCCTGCAGCAGGGTGGGCCTCCATCCAATATGACCGATGTCCTTCAAAGAAGGGGAAATGTGGATACACAAACACACAAAGAGAACATCATGTGGAAAGGGAGGCAGAGAGTAAGGCTGCTTCTACAAGCCAAGAAATACCAAAGACAGCCAGCAAACCACCAGACGTGGGGTGAGAGGCCCGGTACAGTCTCCCCAACAACCCTCAGACGAAACTAATTCTGTTGACACGTGGACTTCCGACTTTTGGCCCCCAGACCCGGGAGACAGTAAATGTCTGTTGTTGTTCAGTTTGGGATACTTTGTTATGCCAGCTCCAGGAAACAAACATATAACTCTTCTGAGAAATAGGGTCAGTTGTTCCTATTTTATTTTATTAAAAAAATTTTTTTAATTAAAAAAATTTTCTTGGCTGCACCTCGCAGCATGAAGATCTTAGTTCCTTGGCCAGGGATCAAGCCTGTGCTCCATGCAGTGAAAGCAGGGCATCTTAACCACCGGATCACCAGGGAAGCCCCCAGTTGCTCCTATGTTATAGGTGAGGAAAAGGAGACTCAGAGAAAAGAAGCGTTATAGGCCAAACAGCCAAGAAGTGAGAGGGTCAGGAAACCCAACGTGTTTGTTTCCTGTCCGAAAGCTTATCCCATCTGATTGGTGCTGCTCTCACATATTATAATATGAAATTAAAAGGCGCTTACTCCTTGGAAGAAAAGCTATGACCAACCTAGACAAACCTCATATCAAAAAGCAGAGACATTACTTTGCCAGCAAAGGTCTGTATAGTCAAAGCTATGGTTTTTCCAGTAGTCATGTATGGATGTGAGATTTGGACTATAAAGAAAGCTGAACACGGAAGAATTGATGCTTTTGAACTGTTGTGTTGGAGGAGACTCTTGAGAGTCCCTTGGACTGCACGGAGATCCAACCAATCAATCCTAAAGGAGATCAGTCCTGAATATTCTTTGGAAGGACTGATGCTGAAGCTGAAGCTCTAATACTTTGGGTACCTGATGCAAAGAACTGACTCATAAGAAAAGCTACTGATGCCAGGAAAGATTGAAGGCAGGAGGAGAAGGGGGCAACAGAGGATGAGATGGTTGGATGGCATCACTGACTCAATGGACATGAGTTTGAGCAAGCTCTGGGAGATGGTGAAGGACAGGGAGGCCTGGTGTGCTACAGTCCATGGGATCGCAGAGTAGGACATGACTGAGTGGCTGAACAACACATTGGCAGACTGCTTTACAGTTTGCAAGGTTTCAACATACATCCATCGATGGCACAAGAACCACAAAATCCTTTGCAATTACAGGGAATGTGGTAGCAGCCCCATTTCCAGTGAAGGAAAAGGGTGCTTAGGAAAGAGGATGGATTTCAGAAGGTGAAATTGAAATCAACATCCACAGTGTGTTCACCTGCTGCGGTGTGACCTTTATTCCTGCATTCCCTGATTTAAATGTCTGTTCTCCTGCTCACATGATCCTGGTCTGAAGAACAGTTATTTATCCCTCTTCTCTGGTCTAGCGAATAGGCCAGAATCTGTGATGAACACATCAGCACAGGTACCTCAAAAAATATTTGAAAACAGTCCTTTTGGAAAATATTTGAAAACAGTCCTTTGATGCCACCTTGCAAGTAAGACATGTACCCTGATTCCCCCACCTCCTAGGAAGGCAAGCAGAAGCAAACAGCCGTGTTCCTGTCCAGTCTCTGGAAGCAGCAGAATCTCGTCCAGGTCTTGGAAGAACACAGCAAAGAGCAGCCTACACTGACTCCATCCCCGGCTCATGAGGAAATCCAGTTCTGTGACTCACGTTTTCAGCTAGACAACAGGCGTGAAGGCGAGAGCAATTATTTCTTTCACAACAGACATGTTTTTGGAGCTGAGCTCCCAGACCTCTTAACAGGGAGCACCGGACTGCAAATAAACCTAATCCTGCAACACACCGGGGACTCTGGCAGAGATGAATTTGTGTGGCTGGGGCCTGAGTGGCAGGGGAGGCACCACTGGTGGATGCCAATCTGCCCTGAGACCCCAGGCACCTTCTGCACAGAGCATCCTTGCTTGGTACCTTGTCTGAGAGTCCCTGACCGCAAAGACCATGACCCCATGGGGAACGCACTTCGACGGTGCTGTACTAACAGTTTCCCAACTCTTGCTCCCCATCCAGCTTTGGGTGCAGTGCCTTTTAATTCCTCCAAACTGATGGAAGGTACCGTTATCTTCACAGGTGACTGTCTGTGAGCGTGTCAGTGAGGGCAGCTAACCCCTGGGACCTGAAAGCAGGGGTTCCTAAATGGGGGTTGGGGTCAGGGCAAGGTTAGGGGGTGTTGGGGGTGTTTTTGCAGAGGAATGAACACTGCCCCTGAGTCTTGACAGGTGAGCAGGAATTTTGCAGAAGGACAAAGACGAGGGGAGGGCATGGCAGGTGGAGATAAGAGGATGGATAAAGCAAGGAGACAGCAGAGACTCGGGTCTCTGAAGAAGCACCATGGTGCGGGAGGCTGGAGTGATAGTGCTGGGCGGTTGGTGGGGATTTCTCCCTACCCCGCCTCCTCCTGAGGCCGGCCTTCCTGGCCTCCCCATCTCTGCGTTCCACCCAATGCACACTTTTCAAGGCTTGGATGCTCCCACCTCCGTCTCGCTCTAGCTCCCAGGCCCTTCTCCGGGCCAAGGTGCACACCTGGTCACGCTCCCATCCAGCTCCACCCCTCCAGGGCTCACCTCCCGCTCTTGTAATTATGTGACTGCTCCTCGAGTGTGGACCCAGCCCCTCTCAGCTCTCAGAGCCCCGCCCCTGTTAAATATCTGTTGAACGGATGGCGTGCTGATTTCCAATTGTTGCTATGGCACATTGCCGCAAACTCACAGCTTAACACAACGCAAAGGTACTCTTCTACGGTTCTGCAGGTCAGAAGCTTGAAATTGGCCGAATGCATGGAAACCAAGGTGTCCACAGGACTGCCCTCTTCCGGAGGTCTGGGCTTCCCTGTCCTTGCGGTTTCTAGAGACCACCTGCCCTCCCTGGCTTGTGTCCCCTCATCACATGGCCTCACCCCGCTCTGCTTCCTTGCTCACATCTCCGCCGACTCCCCTGACTCCCTCGTGAGGACTCTTTGGGATGGGATCAGTCTCTCCCAAATAGTCCAGGGAAGTCTCCTCATTGCAAAATCCTTAATTTCATCACATGAGCAGGGTCCCCTTGCTACATAAGGGCTCATACTCAAAGACTTCGGGGATTAGGATGTGGACATCTTGAAGGGGCTGTTATTCATCTTGCCACGGATGAGGATGCTAACTCAGGGGGCTTGATCTGCTGGACAACTAGAGTGGGGTGAGAGCGGGTGCATGGCAGCGCTGGGGGCATGATGGTGCTGACACGTTTGAGGTGCAGAAAACCTGTGAGGTAGGACTTCCCTGGTGGCTCAGACGGTAAAGCGTCTGCCTACAATGTGGGAGACCCGGGTTCAAGCCCTGTGTTGGGAAGATCTCCTGGAGAAGGAAATGGCAGCCCACTCCAGTACTCTTGCCTGGAAAATCCCATGGACAGAGGTAGGCTCCTCTGTCCATGGAGTCACAGAGTCGGACACGACTGAGCGACTTCACTTTCACCTTCACTTTCAAACCTGTGAACCGGGCATGCTGGGAGAATGTGTGTGGAAATTGGAAAGTTGTGCGTGGGGGACTGATTATGTTAAACTGAACAGTCTAGGATTTCACTTGAAAGAAAGGGGAACATGCTGCAAAAAAAAAAAAAAGTAAGGGACATAAAGCAAACATAATGGTTACTTATGTGGCCTTGGTTTCCTCACCTAAAAACTGGGAGGATGAGCTAGGCTGAATGTCTGGTTCCATCAGGCCATGCAGCTAGGATATCAGTCAGGACGGAGGCCAGGGATCTGACTCCCCAGACTGTACCTCTTTCCCTTCTCTCTTGTCCTCTTATCCCACCCTTAAATAGCCCTGCTCTCTCTCCCTCCTTCTGTGTGTGTCTGCACTGAGACACACTTTAAACACCACACGATTCACTCAGAGGGTGCAGAGCAATGGTTTTTAGTGTCTTCACAGGGCTGTACAACCGTCATTAACTTTAGAACATGTTTATCTCTCTAAACAGAAATGCCCCCGAGCCCGTGGCAACCCATGACCTACATTCTCAGCAGCCCTTCCGTGGGTCCGGCTCCTCTTGGCCATCTGCCAGTCTTTGTTCTGCTCGGTGCCAAATGGGAGGCTTACGCTGGCTGTCAGCCTGTCCTACCCACGCATTTACTTCCTGACCCTCTGCCTTCAGACTTCTGCCCACATCATTCTATTGAAAAGCTTTCCGAAAGGTCAACAGTGACCCCCGGGCCAGATTCAAAGGCTTCTCCTCGGTCCCTCCCGACTGGTCAGCAGTCCGGACACTAAGGACCTGCTGATGGTCATGGTGGTCTCTTTTACCAGCCCCCACGCCCTCCCCTGCCTGGGACGCCTCATCTTTTACAGGCAGTGTGAAGGGTGGGGATGGGGTTCTGGCCTTACCCTCTTCCTTCTTCAGTTTAAGCTAATGCGTGTGATCTGAATGCCAGCTTCACCACACCCCAGCTGTGTGAGCCTGGGCAGCTTACTTCATCTAAGCCCCCTTCCCTAATTATTGGTGTCTCAGGACGAGTAACAGTACCTACCCCTTGGGGTTGTCGTGAGGATTAAATGGGTTAATTCATGGAAAGTGTTTGCTTGGAGAACTCCTGGGGACATTTGTCGTTGTGTAGTCGCTCAGTTGTGTCTGACTCTTTGTGATCGACTCCCTGGACTGTAGCCCGCCGGGCTCCTGACTGTCCATGGGATTTCCAGGCCACTGGGCACATACAAACATGCTATGCGAAGTGTTTGCTAATATTATTTTGCTCCTTCTTTTACTCAATGAGTTTATTCATAGCCATTTTCTTTTTCAATAACTTCTATGCATTGGACTTCCCTGGGGTTCAAATTTCCATTAAAGTCAGTTGTAAGCAAGGACTTTGGGCATGGGTAACTCCCCCCAAAGCCTCACTTTTGCAACCTATAAGATGAGGATCACAGTAGCTGGGTCTTAGGCTTGTTGCGTGCACAGTCTCTTGCTTAGTTTTGCAACCCCATGCACTGTAGCCCACCAGGCTCCTCTGTTGCAGGGTTTTCCCGGCAAGAATACTGGAGTGAGTTGCCATTTCCTTCTCCAGGGGATCTTCCCTATCCAGGGATCCAGGGACATGTCTGCATTGGTAGGAGGATTCTTTACCACTGTGCCACCTGGGAAGCCTTAGGGTTTTTGGAGAATTTAAATAAGTTAATCCATGCAAAACCCCATGGAGTATATAGTCCATGGAATTCTCTAGGCCAGAATACTGGCGTTAGCCTATCCCTCTCCAGGGGATCTTCCCAACCCAGGGATTGAACCCAAGTCTCCCACATTGCAGGCGGATTCTTTACCAGCTGAGCCACCAGAACAATGCCTGGAATGTAGTAAATCCTCTAGAAATGTCAGTAGTAGTGGTAGTTGCAATTATCCAGGCTTCATCTCTCACGTTCAGGTGCATTTGACTTGCCCGTGGACATCACTTGCTGTTCTAGCATCACTTTAAACCAAACCCACATCTGAGCTCATTAATTTTTTCACAGCAGCTTCCATCACTGCTCACTCAAATCACACTGCTAGCAAGTTCAGTCCTGGTTTCCCAGACTGACTGATCATTGGTCATCTTGCATCTCCTTTGTCCTTTATATTGGATTTCCATCCTTCCCAATGACTCAGATTCGCTCATTCTCTCCCATTCCACAGCTTCCACTTTTGTCTGGGGCTTGTCTACCCAGGTGTAAATATTTGCAATGACCTCCTGTCTGCCCCCAGTCCATCCTCCAAACCAGTGTGTACATGACATTACATACATACATTAACTGCTTCAAGATGATGCTTCTAAGTACTCTCCCTACACCCAACTGTGCCTCTGAAGGGGCTCCTAAATCCTTTTATTTATTTGTTTTTGGCTGTGCACTGTCTTTGTCACTGCACACGGGCTTTCTCGAGTTGCGGCGAGCGGGGTCTGCTCCGTAGTGGAGCAAGGGCTTCTTGTGGTGGCTTCTCTTGTTGCAGAGCACAGGCTCTAGGGCACTCGGGCATCAGTAGTTTCGGCACACGGACTCAGCTGCCTTACACACGTGGGACTTCCAAGACCAGGGATCAAACCCACGTCCCCTGCATTGACAGGTGGATCCTTAACTACTGGACAACCAGGAAAGTCCCAAGAGCTTGTAAATCTTTAAAAGAGGTCTCTACCAGCCAACTGCCGTCTGCCATAATTAAGTGGGACTTTCCGTGGTTTCTTCTTCAGTCTTTGCCTCTTGGTTTTGGCTTGGGTATCTGTTTCAGATAATCGGCTTCATCTTTTCTCACCTTCCCAGTCTGGTGTTGGAGCTGAAGTCTGGGACTTCTTTAAAAGTGACAACCACACCCTCACCCATCCTTGTCTCTTGAGCCATTCCACCCTCCCTATCACTGGCTCAACAGTAATCTCCCTTTTATCATGTCAACCTCTTGCTCTGTGTCAGGTAAGGGTCCCTAATCAAACTCAGCATCACATTATTTGTCCTTCATTTATTCTTTTAGGCAGACCTCTATCTTTGTAAGTTTCATTATGTCACAGAATGAAAGACACATGTATAATTAAGCCACAGTTAATAACATGAAGGGGAAAATGCAGGGGACCTATAATGAGAGATTGGAGCACTTAAATCAAATAAACGACTGCATTTGGGCAGTGAACTTCGCTAAAGCCAAGGCAAAGAGAGATATACAAGGAAGGGCATAATTAACTTAATTTACTAAGGGTAATCATACCAGATTGCTGGGGAAACAAATTCCTTTCCTACCTTCAAACAGGAGGATGACATCATCTCATAGACCAGCTCCAGGAGAATTTCTGCAGTAATGGGAATGTCCTTCCATCTCTGCATGGTCCAATATGGTAGCCACTAGCCACATGCAATTACTGACCACTTGAAATGTGGCCAAAGAACTGAATTTTTCATTTGACTTAATTAAATTAAATTTGGATAGCTACCTGTGGCTAATGGTACCATAATTAGAGTGTAATCACAGACTTATATGCAAATAATGTTATAAAATATCTTTAATGGAATATTATAAAATTGTCAAGACCTTCCTGCATCCTGAATCTGTTTGCTAGGGCTGCCATAACAAAATATTGCAGACTTGGAGATGGTATTAAATAACAGAAATGTATTTTCTCAAATCCTCGAGGCTGGAAGTCCAATATCAAGGTATCGGTGGGGTTGGGTTCATTCTGGGCCTCTTCCCTGGGCTTGCAGATGGCTGTCTTTTCATGAGACCATGTCCTCACTTAGTCTTTATGCAAACATTCCCAATATCTCTCTTAACCTAATCTCTCTTCTTATAAGGATACCAGTCAGATGGATTCATTTTAATTATCTCTTTAAAGGCCTGTCTCTAAATACAGTCATATTCTGTGGTACTGGGGTTTGGGGCTTTAACATGTGAATTTCAGGGAGTACACAGTTCAGCTCATAACAGTTTCCTCTGTGTGCTATTAAACAGCAGACAGGGAAAGGCATTGTGATCAGAAGCCATAGCTATATACTCCAGGCGTGTATCTTTCTAGTGCCATACTTGGGGCCAAGATGTGCTTCCAGGAATTGAGAGATGAAATGATGTCATATTCCTTAGGCCACAGTCTCTAAATAACAATCTTCTCACCCAGAATGTCAACTCATTCTCCTTTAAAGTGAAGTCTCTCAGTTGTGTCTGACTCTTTGCGACCCCCTGGACTGTAGCCTACCAGGCTTCTCCATCCATGGGATTTTCTAGGCAAGAATACTGGAGTAGGTTGCCATTTCTTTCTCCAGGAGATCTTCCCGACCCAGGGATTGAACCTGGATCTCCCGCATTGCAGGCAGACGCTTTACTGTCTGAGCCTGGCAGCAAAGGCAAGGCAAGTTTAAACCCAAGATTTGAACCCCATTGAGTGGATCAGCCTTATTTCCTCTCCTCCTTTGTTCCTGTTCCTCTGCTTTGTTCAGACTTCTCTACCCCAGGTGCCCCATACTCACTCCCACTTCTCTGATTTTGTTCACACTGTCCCTCCTGCTGGCAATACCTTGTTTTTGTTAACCCCAACATCATCCTAAGAATCTATATTCTGCTAATCTCAGCCAAGACCTAACTCATCCTCAGAACCATCTCTGAACATTCATTCTTCCTTAACACTATTCTCTTCTGTTTTCGAATCCAGTCACACTTGAAACTGACATCCCAAAATTGAAAATGCAGTTCTTCTGTTTCATAGGTCTTAGGGATTGTCTCAGGAACGAAATCATAAAGGTAAGGGTCAGGGAACAAGTGACCTATCCCTTCTGTAGATGTGACATCTTAATATAGTGGGAGCACACAGTAGGTGCCCAATAATGTCTCTGCTGCTTGACTGACAGATGTATTTTGTTCTCCCTTTCCCACCTCTGAACTATTTTTCCAATTTTACATACAGCTGCACATTTAGTATCTGGAGCCAAACCTGAGGCTGCAGCATATCACCCAAGCTATGTACAACATTTACAATAAAGTTGAAGATAGATGGCTAAAAAGGAACCCTAATCATCTCTGATATTATTAAATCCTCGAGTTTGAGTTCTCAGAGAGCCCAAGAAAATTTTCTTTTAATCTCTATGGGCTTTCTGTTCCATAGATGAAGTTATAGAGCTGGCCTGAGAAGTAATTTTGTGAACTCATTTACCAGAGGGGATGGGGGAGACTCACTGTAGTCATCCTTCAGAGGTTTGCAAGTAATAAGCATGCTCTGTTCTCTTCAAGCCCAGAAGAGCTGTGTGGGCTTCATAAATAGCCAAGCTTGGCCCGAGTGCAGCTTCTAAAATGCTGTCTGTAAATACTGCTGAAGAGAACCATCAAAAAGTTGGTGGGTGTCGCTGATGAGTGACTGTGGGTGCTTTTGTTAGCAAACAGGGCAGCAGCTGTCTCTCTCCACTCCGTGAATGACTAGCCTGCTACAGGGACTATAATTCCTTTGTTTTCCTGGTGACTGTCTTAACCAATATGACGTCTTTGATTTTTTTTAATCAAATCAAATTAATTAGTTATTTTTGGCTATGCTGGTTCTTCACTGTTGCACGGGTTTCCTCTAACTGTGGTACTCAGGCTTCTCATTGCAGTGGCTTCTCTTGTTGTGGAGCATGGATTCTAGGGCACACGGGCTTCAGTAGTTGCAGCTCCTGGACTCTGGAGCACAGGCTCAACAATTGTGGTGCAAGGGCTTATTTGCTCCGAGGCATATGGGATCTTCAAGCAGGGTTTGAACCTGAATCTCCTGCATTGACAGGTGAATTCTTTACCACTGAGCCACCGGGGAAGCCTCAATACACCTTTTTATGTAAGTGGTGGTTCTCAGCTAGGGAAGGTTTTGCCTTCTCCCCATCCCTCCTGGGGAACATTTGACAATGGCTGGAAACAGTTTTTATTGTCATAGTTGGCCCTGGGGGCGGGGTACTGTTGGTTTAATGGGAGCAAAACCACCCCCAAAGGGGTGAAAATTGGTTCTTGGAGGATTTTTTTTTAAAGTCTTACACTTTTAATATGTGTAAAGCACAAATATACATACAGGACATAGATAGATGATAGGTGGGTAGGTAGGTAGATGGTATATCTGTGGGACTGAAGTTTCACAGAGGAGGTTAATTAAGAAAAAAGTATTTTAAAAAAACTCCATATGGGACAATAATTTTAAACAGTTGAAAAGACTACTTTGTAGAAACTTATCCCCCTCCACTTACTTGCCAACATATATCCTAATTAATTCCTTCCAGAACTTACTGCAGTTGGAGAATACCCTACTTACTTTTGTTCACTTGAGTTTTTGTTTTTTTTTGGGGGGGGGTAATTTTTAAAATTATGACAGTGTGATAACACATTTACAGGAGACTTGGAAAATATGCAGTAAGGTTACATATAGTTCCACTATATATTACAATTATTTTTTAAGTAGATAAATTAATATTTTTAGTTGGAGTTTTGATATCAAACTCTCAAAAATTAATAGAATGAATATATAGAAAAGTAGAAGGATATAGCAGACCTGAAAAGCACTATGAACCAATTCAACATAATTCAGATTTATATAATTTTCACACAACAGGAGGACAACATATTCTATTCAAGTTCCCTAGACTATAAACTAGGAGACACTGGAACATATCCAGGAACATAAAACAAGGTGCAAACATTTCATGTCTAAAGACGTCTGTCCCTTGAGTTTTTCTGCCCCACCCCTCTGAACGTGAGCTTGACCCTGAGAGACCTTGGCCATCCGCTTGCCACTGTGACCCCCAGCAATGCATAGCGTTGGGCATGCAGTTGTTATTCAGCTCACATTTGGTGATTCAAGTGCACTGTAACCAAGGAATGATTTCCAACACCAGACCAAGGACCCACTGGATCAACCAGACCCCTCTTCAACTTTAAGCCTCACTTCAGTGCTACCAGATTTGTTGGATCCCTTTTGGAAATTAAGTTGAAGTCCCCTTCTTTGCTCCACGGTCAAGTTACTTTCTTATACCTGGTCTCAACTAGCCCAAGTTTACTCTTCTCCCTGACCTCTGAGACCAGTCATTCTACAGTCTAGCCCTTTTCTCTTCCAATGAGAGACCACAGTGAATACCATACAGATGTCTGACCCATTAAATTAAAACATTTTCAAGAAAAATATAACCATAGGCTAACCATCTTGGAAATTACACAGCAGAGGAAATGTATGATTATCTGATTTGACTTAGCAATCAATGGAATTACAGTGAACATGGGCAGAAGAAAAAAGACTGGAAGGAAGTAATCCAAAATATTAACAGTGTTACCCATCTCTGGAATGTGGATTTTCAGTTTATTTTTTCCTATGTTTTTGGCTAATTTAGGAGTTTCTTATAATAAGCACGCATTTCTTTTACCATAGAGAAGGGGTTTTGGTGGCTGGGTTTTTAAAGCACCATTTATGATATTGCCATGTCAAGGAGGCATATATAGGCTTGATCCATGGATCTAGGACTGATCCTATTTGATTACATGGTGACTCCCACAAAAATATTTTGGGTGGGAGGGATTTCTGTGCTCAGGAAAGCCATTGGATTTTGGCCAACCTAGTTCATTAGGCAAACAGCACCAAGTTTCATGCCAGGATGACGGCTACTATTTGTCCCAAGAATATTTTATATTTGTTAGATTTTTCATAAGTGTCCATGATTCCCCAAAATACAAGACATTCCTTCATGCTAAATGCAAAAACCGACCAACCAAACAAAAGAACACAAGCCCACATCTTTTACAGTATTTTCCAAGGGCTTCTTGGCTGCCTGAAGTCAAGCTTATGACATCCGGACCAAGGAAGGTTTCTTAATGAAATGTCTCTTGAAACCTAGACCACATTTCTTCATTTCTTCCTCACGAGTAGCTTCCATGACTGACTTCCCAAATATCCAAAACCACTGCTGTCCTGAAAAATTTTCTAGGTACTCCCTCCTCCTAGCCCATCTCCCCTGAACCATCGCAGCCGGTTCACACTTCAGTATTTGAGGAGTTCTTATTTTGTGTGATCAAGGAATGCTTTCAAATACTAGAACTTTGGCAGATCAGTTAATAAAAAGACTCAAACACTAGATCAGGCAATTCATGAATAATTACAGTGCCCAGGGTGAAGCTAACAATGTCTGGAAGGGGATCCAAGCACCCAGGCTTGGCACACAAATTGTTTCAGCTCTGAGTCATTATCTGCTCTGACCTTGGTCTCATATACCCGCAAGTGAGGATGTAATTAATGCTGTAGCAATGTACACGCTCTCTTGTAGTTAAGGCGAATCATACATACCCGTCAAAATTTGGTGACCTACTGGGAAGGGTTCATGGCATTCACGGCACAAGAGGCATATTGACACACATGGTTTAAGAACCACTATGAAACTTAAAGTGTATCTTATATTCATAGCACTCCATACTCTAGGACAATGACTTTTAGGATCCTCTTTTAAAACAAACAAACCTGGGGGGTAAGAATCCCTTAAGAAAAGATTAGATCTGGCTACCCAAATCTGCCAGAATTAAAAGGAAGAGACTACCTGCTGGGGGAAACATCATCCTTACCTCCTCCAGGGCCCATAGAGAGTCCACCACGGGCTTGATCTTCTTCTGGTTGTAGAGTGCGATGAGCTTGTCCACCACTCCCCGAATGAGGCCAGCACGGCCCTGTTTGAAGAGCAGGTTTAGAAGGGAAAACCCAGCGATGACTTTGTTCTCTTCGTATAGCTTGATGGGGTTCACCTTCTCGACTTGCCACCACTGGAAAGAGAGCAGGTGTGGGTGACAAGGAGTCAGTGCTGGGCAGGCTGGGGGGATTCCAGCTGGCCGGGAGGTACCTCTGGCTGGTGTATTTTTGTGAGTGCCTCCTAGACTGGGCGCTGCCATGAATGCACAGTGATGCTTCTAAGATGCCCAGGATCTAGGTTGCGGGGAGCCCTTTACGAAGACAGCCCCTAGGCCACATGTGACCAGAATGCTGAGTCACACAGTTGGAATCGTGATCTGGAGCTGGATCCCGCCTGACAATCTGCTCCCAATCACTCTCCAGGCTTCATTTTCCTCAGTGACGGACCGTGGCAGGATACTGCCTCTGAGGTTTCTTGGGAGAATTTAGCCTAAAGCACTTGGCTTAGTGGATGCTGGTGGTGCTGGTGATGGGCTGGTGGAGGGAGCAGGGGTCAGAGAAGTCTGAGCGAGATGGGGGCGGGGTGGGGTGCCCGTGGAAGCAGCTTTCCTTGCGGGGGACAGCAGCAGGGCTGGGGAGGTGGGTCGGAAAACACAAGATAAAGAAGAGAAGAGAAGCGTAACAGAGGAAGAAGGAACAGCATGACGGAGTGATGAGGCCAGAGGGTTGGGACTAAATTGGCGGCTCTCAGCTAGGGGCAGTTTTACCCTCCCCGCTCCCAAAGGGCGTTTGGTAAATGTTTGGGGATGTTTTTTTGTTGTGATAATTCAAGGCAGGGAATGAACTGGCATCTACTGGGTAGAAGCCAGTGTGTGTGTGCTCACTCGGGTCCAACTCTTTACTACCCCTTTGACTATAGCCTGCCAGCCTCCTCTGTCCGTGAAATTTCCTAGTCAAGAATGCTGGAGTGGGTTCCTGGAGTATTTCCTACTCCAGGGATCTTCCCAACCCAGGGGTAAAACCCATCTCTTGCATCTCCTCATTGGCAGGTGGACTCTCTACCACTGCACCACCTGGGAATTGGGGAAAAGCCAGGGATGTTGCTAAATATCCTGTAATACACAGGGCAGGCCCTTGAGACAAAATCATCCATCCCCAAATGTCACTAGCACTAAGGTCCTAAGTGGGGAACCCACACCTGACAAGTATGGCTGCCTTATTTCCTGTCTCTCGTCTTCCACTTTAGGCATGAAAAATAAGTGAAAGTGAAAGTTGCTCAGTCGTGTCCCACTCTTTGCAATCCCATGGACTATACAGTCCATGGAATTCTCCAGGCCAGAATACTGGAGTGGGTAGCCTTTCCCTTCTCCAGGGGATCTTCCCAACCCAGGGTTTGAACCCAGGTCTCCTGCATTGCAGGTGGATTCTTTACCAGCTGAGCTATCAGGGAAGCCATAAGTAAGAAAAAATAAGTAGATAACCCATTAACAAAACACAGAAATGGTTATCCAACTGCTTTGTTCTGACTTAATTATGTCCCCTTTGGTGCTGGTTAGACTCTAGAAATTTGAAGTTCCAGTTTCCGGAGGACTCTAAGAGATTAAAATGGTTACTAGTTTAATACAGAAGGCAAAGTGCCATGTGATGGACACTTAGAAACATTTATAATTTAATGTTTATGTTATGGTTTGTTTCCTTTACATCTTGCCTCCTTCCAGGATTGAGGAAGCTCAAAAAAGTAAAATACCTTGGCTTTTTTTTTAAAGTGGGGACATGAGATGGTTGGAAAATAAGTCTAAGAAAGACAGGTTGTCAACAGGGATAAGGTTCACGCACAATATTTTCACCAAAATACAGTCCCCAGGGGCCCAGGGCCGGCTCTAGAAGAGACATGTATTTGGCCTGGCTGCTTGCCACAGAAGCGGAGGTGGAGAAATGATTAATAACTTGATTCATGGTGTATGCACACTGCTTCCAGCAGTGTTTGTGAAATGAAAGCTCACTGAGTCTGTAATTGCTGCCCAGTCATGGTTGAGTTCCAGAGTCCAATGCCTGGTTTTGAATTCCAGTTCTGTCACGTACTAGGTGTGCAACTGTAAGCAGATTGCTTAACCTGTCTGTATTCAGTTTCCCTACCACACTTCGCAGGGTCGTCATGGGGAATAAGTGTGTTAACACATACAAATGACTTAGCCCAGCATCTGTAGTATGTGGTCTATAAATATGAAATCTTTTTATCATCAGAAGCTGGAGAGATATCTTGGATTGAGTGAATAAGAGTTTTGGATCTGGAGTCAGACTGCTCTTGAAATGTTGACTTCAATTGTTATTCTCATTACCCTTATGATCTAAAAACAAATGCCATGTGAACACAAACTCTGTAAGAATTTTAAGTGGGAACATCATTAGGATAGCTGCGTGAGAAATTCCTGTATGGTTCCAACTATGCCTTCGATTTCTAAGCTTTTCTCCAACGTACAGAAGAAAATGCCTTTCTAGAACCTTCCATAGCAAAGCCATCAGTCCACTCCCTCAGCATGCCCTACCTTCAATTTGCTTCTAACCGACCAACTAATATTGAACCCGGCCTCTGAAAGGGAATGGACTTTGTTCATGACCTCCAACTATAAAGCCTTCTGGTAATCAGAAGCCTTGTTCTGGGCAGGAGAATCTTACCCTCCATCCTGGCTGTTTTTACAAGCGCCTTCATTGAACCTGGGCACACTGCAATTATTTCATTAGCACTGTGTGTTGTGATTGTGCATGTAGGGGAGAAAGGGAAAACACTTCTTACAATTGTATGTAATTTGGGAGCAATTTGGTTCCCCACAGCAGGCCGTCAGCATCACATTAATTACAGCCACAGCAATGAAACAGCTGCCAGGGACACAAAGCCTGTCTTCAGGGGACATGATCCAGACAGCATCCTTCATTAGGCTCCATTCTTGCTCCCCTATTTATCCCGTAGCTGCATAATCCTTTACCTGAACTTTGAAGTTCAAACGCAAGCAGAGGCCCTTTCATTCCACTCTCAGGGCAGGGAGCATTGATCATTCCAGAATCAGGGGGTGTTTGGAGATAAAGCCTTTGGCAATCAGAGTTGGCACTTTGAGGGCATCTGGATACCTCCACAGCATCACACTGAGAGTAAATTCTAAACCCCTTGCCCCGGCTTTGTCTGACCGCTCTATTCATAATGCCTCCACCCCATCCTGCTCTTCTCTGTTGCAACACCCTATCTTCATCCCTTTCAGAGATGTTCTGAAAAGCATCTTATTAATATGTGTTATTTATTTCAGCTTGTCTCCCTCCCTCCCAAGGACATCAAATGCACCAGCCTCATTCACTGTGGTACCCGGTGCTTGGCACAGTGCCACAAACAGTAGGTGCTCAGAAGATGCTCACAGAACGAGTGAGTCCCAGCACCTCACTGGCTGCTGGGGAGGGTAGAGGAGAGAGGACGAAGGCAAGCTCTGATGAGACGCAGCGACCCCTTGTTGTGGGTGTGGGGGTAAAAATGCAGGTTCGAGTCCAGATTAGTTTAATTCTAGCAACTGTAGCTCCAGGTGGGAATGCAGACCTGAGTAGGTTCGTGATGCAGTGAATGTATCAGGAACGCAGTTTCTCAACTGCAGACACAGTTACCACTATATTCAGGACATGAGCATCTAAGTTAGTGGTTCACACACTTGCCCCTATCAAAAAAATTGCCCCAGGAGCTTGTGAAAATTTGAGGTCCCATTGTATCTCTAAGCCAGTAGAATTAGGATAAGGAGAAATGTCAGGCAGCCCTGGAGACCTGGTTAGAAAATAGCCAAACTGAAAGACTGGTCTCTCCATGGACCAAACAGAATTCACTAATGCTAGGTTTATTTTTGACCAATGATTAAGAGCACCAACAATCTCTGTTGAAACCAAAATAAAGCTTTCTGGAGTTTCTCTGACTCTCTCACCTCTCTGCTTCATTTGAACAAAAGCGCCCCAAGTCACAGTCCTGACCATGTGTAATGAGCAGGGTGGCAACACAGGCTGTCTTGCAAATGAATGATGCAGATGAAAGACAAGATTTAGCCTATCAAGTCCATGTCCTTAGAAGAGCTTACAGCATGCCAGGCAGCACCCCACCCTCGTACGTTAGACGTGCATGGATACTTACTGATTTTGCAAAGCTGAAGAAGCTCTTGGTCTCTCCAGTCACCATGTTGGATGAACCTGCAAAAGGAAGACTCCCAAGTCAAGCTCATGAAAATCAATCTCTTGGTTCACATGGAAGAATGGCAGTTGTTTGGCCCTGAACTGTCAAGAGCTTGAAAAGAAATTCAATTCAGCCTTGGAAAAATGAGGGAAATGGAGGGGGTGGGTGGTGTCAAGTTGACAATTTTAACTAAGTATCACTGGATCAAAGAGGAAATAACATTTCTCAAGGTGACCATTTTCATCACTTGGGAAAATTGGTCCTGTGGCAAAATGTGATTTAAGCCAACATTCTAATAAAGTGATGGGATGCCAAAATGTCTTGATGGTTCCATTCTTGGAGACTGAGAAATGAACTCATTTGTGAGCTTCCTTTATAGTTTTAATTTGATTCCTCGGTGAGTGAGAGGCTTGGGGAGATGACATTGACTGGGCATTTAAGTGGTGGGGAGAGGCGGGGCTGGGCTAGAATTTAAATGGATGGAAATACAGGGTACAGAGCAACAGACGAGGGTGAAAACAGGCTCAGAAACCAAGGAAATGGTGTGAGTCATATGTTAGCTCCAAAGAGGTCCGGGCAGAAAGGAGAAAACCATTTGAGACCAAAGGTGTAGGTAACCAAGCTTTGCTAGTGAACTAGTGATATTCAGAGGGAAGACAGGGAGCTGAGTTAGGGAAGATTCCCTAAGATGCTCGTGCAGAAAGAAAAGACCCCTTTCTGGGTTCTGGGTTGGGTGAAGTGTGAGAGATACTACACAATATTGGTGCCTTTTCAATAACTTCTCTGCTTTGCCCCCACAGGGACTAAGATCTTCTCAGAGAATCGTTAAATGAAAAAACAATGTCTATCTTAAACTCACTTTTTTGGCATTGGTGAACTTGCTTCTCCTTTCATGGCATGGCTTTTATGAAATACAAACATCATAGCACTAGGCTTTCATTACTTAGTAGTCAATTAATTGCTATAATGAATTAGATACTTGTGATATGATCAAGTTATATTATACCAGAATCACATCGTGAAAGTAAGGCAAAAAAACAGAACTAGTACATGAGCAACGATGGATAAAGTGTTCATCTGCATTTGACTCACATGTCAGTCATAGCCAATATCCATATGTTGTACATTGACATTCATAGCTTCTCTTATCAATAGTAATAATTTTTAAATTATGCATCTGCCCCCAAAAACTTTCAACTATTAATACATGGCCACTACGGTTAACGCCAGAATACTCCAGCAATGAAAGCTTCTTCCTTCTGTTTCTGTCACAATGATCTGATGATGACAAGATGATGCATGACCACTTATACCTTTCACATATCTCTTTTATAAACTTCTCAGCTAATAGTACAGAACTGAGTATTCTTTCCCTGAGTTATACAGAAGTAAGGCTCAATTTTCTACTCTATTGCCATGGAACAGAGTGCCAAAAATCTCACACACTGGAGAAGCCCAAGATCATATGGCTTTGGAATGTGACATCTGGCTTCAGATGTGCTTTTTTCTTTATGGAGACTAGTGTTTAAATTGCTTTCTATGCCTGTAACAAAGAGGAGAAGAAGGGGAAGGAGGAGGAGGTGGTGTTGGAGGAGGAAGACAAGGAGGCAAGGAAGAAGAAGAGGGAGGAAAGAGAAAGAGGAAGCTCTGGGGTCTCACTCTGCTGGAGGAAACCTCTCCGAGATGTCCTTCATAAATCCCCCAGACCCAAGAGCATGTAAGTGAATGTACAGGCAGGCATGGACTCCGTCCCTTCAGAGCTTCTGTCTTGATTGGGACATACAGGAGTAGTTTAGAGGAAGGAAATTCTGTACTTTGCAATTTCACCTTCAGTAATGAAGATCTTCCCATTTATCCCCAGCACCCCCACCACTGCCTGCATCCTATCCACTCCTCTCCATCCGCCTGTGGGTCCTTTATTGCCTCCTTTTTGGAACTTCCTTTGAAGCTGTTAGTGTTTCCCTCCTGTGCCACCTACTGTGGCTGGGTTTCATCTCATCACTGCCTTGGCTTGGCCTTGCTTTATTTCTTCTAGAATGAGACATGCTCATAGGATAATAGTGCAGTAGGCACTTTTATAATCGAAAACAATGAACAGCGATAGCAATATTATAGAAAACATGAAAAAATTGAGACCACCCCCATCTTATCCTGCCAACATATCAGCACATCTCATCTTTCAGAGCCTTTGTAAGCACACAGGCAGTGCTCCCTGCCCCCCGCTTCTGTTGAGCACTCACCATATAAAATGTAGGTCCCCAGTGGTTTGAGAAGGCTGAGGCCTTTCCCGGTGTTGTCCCCACAGAGGCAATCCAAAACAATGTCCACTCCTTCAGCAGAGATTCTAAATGGTGAGACGACAAAGTAAAATATTGTAACCTGTCAGGGAACAAACTGTCAGGCCCTCTCCCCTCCCATGTCATACTGTTGACTCTCAGGAACACAGAGAGTTCTGAGAGCATCAAAACATACAGAAGAAGCCTGGGAGGCAGAGGTATCCTCCTGAGTCCATCTCAAAGAATTTCACAAAGCTGGAGGATGCTAAGAACCCAGCTGGTGGTGCCAGCATGGAATGTCACAGTCTGTCTAGCCACCTCAGTCAATGTCTCTGAGCCTCAGCTTTCTTCTTTGGAAAGTGGACCTAGCATGTCTTTTTGTGCTAGGAATGAAGTGAGATGACAAATGTGGTGCTTGGCCCATTGCTAACCACAAAACAGTCACTTTGTAAGTCAATCAACAACTCATATTTGTGGAGCTTGGGTCGTGTGACCGACTCTGTCCAAGGTGCTGAAGACAGAGTGCTACAACCAAGCAAGCTCTCTGTCTTCATGGGGCTTCCAGTTTCGCAAGGTCTGGCCTTTTCCTTCTCCACCTCCCTCCTCAGTGAATCTATAAAGGCACACTAATGTAACTTGCAAACTTCTGTTTGTCCAATCTCCAGGTTCAACGTATAAATACACTCTCAGAGGAAGAGGGTTAAATAGAGGGGATCTTCCTACAGTGATGACGGGTTCCAGCAAAGAGGGAATCCACATACGTCCTCTATTAGGAAGATTCCTTCATCTGTTTATTTATTTAACACTTATTAATTCACTTACTCATGCACTTAATAAACATGTACGGGGCTTCCTGGGTTAAAAGAGATTATGCAGGAGGGGCTGTAGGACTGGAACTCTCTGGGGACGTGTAGGGAAAATATTCCTGCCCACAGTGTTACCCGTTGTGGCTGGACCCTGCTCTGGTCAGACAAGAAAGGCATTTCCTCAGATTTGTCAGTTTGCAGGGGTTATCTTGTCTTAGCACATCACTCAATTGTTCTACCCCCACTCTCATCCCTCAGTGGAGTTCAGGCACTAGCTAATGTCACCAGCTGTGTCCACAGTGTCACCAGCTAGGAAATTACACATGCACCTACTGGGTTCAGACGAGAAGTTGATCTTCTCATGCCCCCAAGGGCTGAGTCTTGACAAGAGTGTGCCCTTTAAAAGTCCTCGGGTCTTATCCAAAACCCAACCCATTACAGAGGCTCTTCCAAAGTGATCAGCTTTGTTTTCTACCCAATAGAGGGCTTATCTCATAGGTGTGTCTGTTCAAGTTCCATCTGTAAATTAGCTGGGCATTGAACAATTGATGCTTTTGAACTGTGGTGTTGGAGAGGACTCTTGAGAGTCCCTTGGACTGCAAGGAGATCCAACCAGTCCATCCTAAAGGAAATCAGTCCTGAATATTCATTGGAAGGACTGATGTTGAAGCTGAAACTCCAATACTTTGGCCACCTGGTGCGAAGAGCTGACTCATTTGAAAAGACCCCGATGTTGGGAAAGATTGAGGGCAAGAGAAGAGGATGACAGAGGATAAGATGATTGGATGGCATCACTGACTCGATGGACATGAGTTTGAGTAAACTCTGGGAGTTGGTGATGGACAGGGAGGCCTGGTGTGCTGCAGTCCATGGGGTCGCAGAGAGTCAGACATGACTAAGTGAGTGAACTGAACTGAGAGAATTAGGCCAGTGGATCTCAAACCTGAGTGGGCCCAAGGATTTGCATTTCTAAGTTCCCAGCTGCTGCTGCCACTGCTGCTGATTTCAGTTGCACACTGTGAAAGCCCCTGGTTTAAGGTCAAGGCAGCAGTGTTTAATTAGTAATTAATTTGCTCATTGAATATTGAGCACTGGTACTGCCCTAGGCAGGGGGGATGTCATGGTGAACCCAAACAGATTTGATTTCTCCCCCTTTTTTTGGAGCTTACTTTAGGCAGATATGAATCAATCATTATACAAATAAAAATTAAGTTGAAATCAAATGGGGTCCAGTGCCACAAAGGTGCCATGAGACCATTTACACTGAGGGTCTGCCTGATCAGGGCTGCCAGAGAACACATCCCTGGGGAAGTGATGAGTGGCAGGTGGAGGAGATATGTGGGTGAAGAGAGGTGGTAACAGGGTCCCAGGCAGAGGGAACAGCATGTAGACAGGGTGCTCAGGTCTGGTGCACTGGGATGACCCTGAGGGATGGGATGGGGAGGGAGGTGGGGGGGGTGTTCAGGATGGGATGACACATGTACACCCATGGCTGATTCACATCAGTTCAGTCGCTCAGTCGTGTCCGACTCTTTGCGACCCCATGAATCGCAGCACGCCAGGCCTCCCTGTTCATCACCAATTCCCGGAGTTTACTCAAACTCATGTCCATCAAGTCGGTGATGCCATCCAGCCATCTCATCCTCTGTCGTCCCCTTCTCCTCCTGCCCCCAATCCCTCCCAGCATCAGGGTCTTTTCAAATGAGTCAGTTCTTCACATCAGGTGGCCAAAGTATTGGAGTTTCAGCTTCAGCATCAGTCCTTCCAATGAACACTCAGGACTGATCTCCTTTAGGATGGACTGGTTGGATCTCTTTGCAGTCCAAGGGACTCTCAAGAGTCTTCTCCAACACCACAGTTCAAAAGCAGCAATTCTTTGGTGCTCAGCTTTCTTTACAGTCCAACTCTCACATCCATACATGACTACTGGAAAAACCATAGCCTTGACTAGACAGACCTTTGTCAGCAAAGTAATGTCTCTGCTTTTTAATATGCTATCTAGGTTGGTCATGACTTTCCGTCCAAGGAGTAAGTGTCTTTTAATTTCATGGCTGCAGTCACCATCTGCAGTGATTTTGCAGCCCAGAAAAATAAAGTCTGACACTGTTTCCACTGTTTCCCCTGATTCATATCAATGTATGGCAAAAACCACTACAATATTATAAAGTAATTAGCTTCCAATTAAAATAAATAAATTCATTTTTAAAATCTTTAAAAAAAATTAACTCTCCATAATGATCAAAATTGATTGCTTCATGTGAAAAAAAAAATGCTCAATGTTGCTAATTATTAGAGAAATGCAAATCAAAACTACAATGAGGTATCACCTCACAGCAGTCAGAATGGTCATCATCAAAATGTCTACAAACAATAAACTCCAGAGAGGGTGTGGAGAAAAGGGAGCCCTCCTACACTTTTGGTGGCAATGTAAATTGGTGCAGCCACTGTGGAAAAACAATATGGAGGTTTCTTAAAAAACTAAAAATAGAACTACCATATGATCCAGCAATCCCACTCCTGAGCATGTACCTGGCAAAAACACAATTCAAAAAGATACGTGCATCCCAATGTTCACTGCAGCACTATTTACAACAGCCAAGATATGGAAGCAAAATCTAAATGTCCACTGACAGGAATGGACAAAGAGGATGCCCTATACACAAACAGACACACAATGCAATATTGCTCAGCCATGAAAAAGCATGCAATGATGCCATCTGCAGCAACGTGGATGGGCCTAGAGATTATCATGCCAACTGAGGTAAGTCAGAAAGAGAAAGACAAACACCATATGATGTCACTTATATGTGGAATTTAAAAAAATGGTACAAATGAATTTATTCACAAAACAGAAACAGACTCACAGACTTATAAAACAGACTGTGGCTATCAAAGGGGGAAAGGCTGGAGGAGGAATAATGGAGGAGATTGGGATTAAAAAAAAATAACAAATTGTAGTAAGGGCATTTCATTTCACCAAACTTTCATTTCCAACTACGTATTTTTAAAATATGAGGGTGTGTGAGTTTATATAAACATGCAGAAGTATATGTGCATGAAACAAGTGTGTATGTAAATAAGTCCTGAGTCTGAACCACCATAAGATGAATTTTTCATGGTGTGCAGTAATAGAAAAAAGGGGGTCACAAACTTTCCTTGGTAAATGTTCTTTTCTTCTGGTTTGCACACTAATTGAAATAAAGCAATTTAGAATGTTAGAAAATTAAAAAAAGGGAGGGAGCCTGCTGCAGGCTGGAGAGGCAGCGGGAGGCGGCGCACAGATGCGGCTGAGGCCGGCTGAGCCCGCCCTGCTGGGGAGCTGCACATCTTCCTTTCTCACGTCCGTCCGAGGTCAGTTTTGCGCCCTCCCGTGGAAGTGAGAGCCTGCCCTGCATCTCCTAACCAGCCCTCCCAGACCAAGTCCTCCCCGTGAACTTCACTTCCCGAGGCCCTTCCCTCGGCCGGCAGGATGCCGCCCAGGGGCAGGAGTGGCCTCCCCGACACCAGGCTGTTGACACCTTCTGGGGCATCCCCGCTGGCCCTGCCTGTCCTCTGCTCCCCACTTCCTGTCCGGGGCTCCTCACACCCACGTTCTGCTCATGGGCCCACAACCTCCCCTCTGCCCATCCCAGTTCCTTGCACTGGCTGCCTGGCCTCGGCCTGCGGCTCTAGCCTCTGGTCTGTGGTTCTGCAGAAATGCAGGGCATGCCCACAGAAACACGTGGCCATATGCTCTGCCCACTTCCCCATCCTCACCTCTGACTCACCACCCCAGACACTCCGACTTTCTAGCTATTCCTAAAGCCCCACGTTCAAGGGCACCTACTGTGTGCCAGGCACAGCACAAGTCTCATCTCACGAGGCCTCGTGCCAATCCCGAGACTCAGGGCCATTTGATGGATGAGGAAACAGGCTCAGTGGAGTCAGCTGACTGTGTGGGGAATAGGAGGGCCCTTGTTTGAGCCGGACGCCAAGTGAGAGTCCCAGAGATGGAGTAGTTTTGTAGGGTGGATTGTAGCCAAGCCGGGGGTGACTACCACTGCCACTTATGGTTCCCAGTGGAGGCTGAGCAGAGAGTCAGGCAAGACAGGGTTTGCCCGTGCACAGAGCTCGAAATAAGCCACAAATTCGCTGCACGTTGCTGACATCACATCCTTTTGAAGGTCAGTGGTGCAGTGGGGCTGAAGGGAAGGGAGGAGATGGATTCTAAGGATGAGAAGCTGGGTAGAGGCTGGTGCCATTCCTGGGGGCCCTGAGGGTAAGAACACTCCACTGACTCAATTTGGTTGTAGAAGTCAAACCTGCGAGCAGACATTGCTCCTTTCAGGGCCAGCAATGTTCCTTCAGGTGAGAGCTGCAAAATGGAAAAGCGCTCCATCCCCTGTTTAGTTATTAGAAGCCCAGTCAGTGAATCAGACTGAACTGAACACTGGGTCTAGTTAAAATGCTCAGGCCCCGCAAGTAGGGACTTCCCTGATGGCTCAAATGGTAAAGAATCTGCCTGCAATGCAGGAGACCCGGGTTCGACTCCTGGGTCAGGAAGATCCCCTGGAGAAGGAAATGGCAACCCACTCCAGCATTCTTGCCTGGAGAATGCCATGGACAGAGGAGCCTGGCAGCCTGCAGTCCATGGGGTCACAAAGCGTCGGATATGACTGAACAACGAACACTTCCACTGCCTTTCCACACGGAGGCTTGGGTCAGGTCCTCCCTTGCTCATCCTTCCATTGACAAGCACCTTAGCAGCATCTTTTAATGGAACAATCATGACTCTCACAAGCAGAGCTACGCAGCCCGTCAGAGGCACAGAGACCATCCTCATTTCTGAGCTGCCCCCAGGGCCCCAGTTTCTTGAGTGTCCACCTTGCCTGCATAATCACATAAACACAGAGGGGGCAGAGAGTTAAAGGCAGCAGTTCCTACTCTGCTTTCTCCTGCTGTCATAAATCTCTGCAGACTTAAGAAGCAAATAGAAATAGCCCCAGCTCAGAGATCCTCTGCCAAATTCAGCAGCAAGATATTTGGGGATTGCTGACCCAAGATTTTCCTGTCTGTCTGTCCTTGGTCCCCAACCCCTGGCTCCTTCCCAGAAAGTGCCGCCTCTTTGCTTCTCGCCCACTTGGACCAGCGGGGAATTTCTCCTGAGTGGTGGCCTTTGCCATTGGGTCATTACTGGGCAAGCGGCCCTTCGACTTTGTCAATCAAGAGATCAGTTCCCCTTTATCATCGTAACTTCCGTTTCCAGTTGGGCCCTTGGCTCTCCTGCACGTCTTCTCGTTCAGAATCCCCTCGTCTCTGAGAACTCATTCCTGCCACGGCTTTAACCACTGCCACTGAACTCGTGACAGAGGGATGAGGCGATTTCAGCCAGCCCAGCACACAGTAGGCTGCTTAGTAAAAGTTCACTACCGATGCCTCCCACTGGCGCTTAGCAAAACCGCCTCTAGGAAGGAACCCTTTCTCTATTGTTTTCTCTCTGCTCTCTCCTGCTGGCTAGGCATTTGTTAATTTCCACTTGGCCTCAGCTTCTTTATTTGTAGGATGTGGAATTTCCATCTTGCTGGATACACACCAAATGGTCTCACTAAGATGCTCTAAAGAGCGAGAGGACAGATGCACACCTGGCGTGGGATTCACTCCCCGCCCCTCTCTACGGACTAAAATACTTCCTAGTCTTTGAGCTCCCACGTGGGGGGTGGGGGGCCGTCCACCTTGGTGCTCCCTCTGGTCTTTTCTCTCCTCTTTATTTTTAAAGCCCTTACAGTCAGACACACACAATTCAAAGCTTCGAACGCATCCACTTTGTTTCCTCTCCTGAAACAATGAGCCATACTCATCTCTCTCCTCCTGAAAAGAGAAGGGGGGAGTGACATAAAGGCTATGTCTGTATTATAAATATTTTTCCCCCATTCTCTTTAAAATGTCTGGTTCTAGGCTGCAGACATGTTCAAAAGAAGCAGACTGACTGGTTGATAAAAGAATTTCCGTCCCAAGAAATTTTACGCTATTATTTTTCCTAGTTGATTACACACAGCATTGTGTAACAGATAATATCCATGGATCAGAAAAGAAGGAAAAGTCACTCTGCATTCCACTCCTGTTGCATCTTAGTGGGTGAATCTTTTTCCCTTTCATTTTATGTCCTCACACGCCAAGGATTTATACAAAGCTGTGATCACAGTGTAGCTGGAATTTGGCATACTGCTTTTTTCACTCAATATGCTACTACGGATATTTTTTTCATTTTCTGACAGAGTCTTCATAACTAGTATGTTTTTTTTTAGGGGCTGCATAATACTCAAGTGTGTGGGTGTAGTGTAATCTACCGAGCCATTTCCCTTCTGTTGCTGATGGGGGCTGGTTCTGGATTTTCGCTATTACAGACGATGCTGTAATTCACCCTGTCGGTCTATCCTGGGCGCCTACAGTGAGGCAGAAGCAGCGCTTGGCTCTGCAAACAGGCAACATGGACCTGTGGCTTTTATCTTCTTTTGGATTTTTTCCTGAGGGTAGGCTTCATGGGACAGAGAGTATAAATATACCTGTGACTTCTCAAGTCATTTTTAGGCTAATCCTAGGACCTCTACTTAAAAACTCAAGGAAGTGTTGGAGGTCATATTTGCAGGATGGTGGTCGGAGGAGATGACCCTCAGATGCTGTTATCTTCTGCTTTTCTGACATCAGCAGAAATTGTCAATTCCGGGCTAACGGAGCAGGTCAAGTGCAGTGAGGGGATGAGGGGATGGTGCAGCTCCTGGGGTGTGGGGACCACAGAGGCTCCCTGGTACGGACTGTCACCTCTTCAGAAGAGCTGCCATCCCCTGCTTCTCTCCTACCACCTCCCAAATCCTCTGACCACGTCCTCCAGCCTCACTGGTCTCCTTGCAGATTCTGGAACTGACCAAGTCTCTCCCGACCCTGGGCCTTAGCACACGCCATTCCCCTGGGTCAGAAACGCTCTTCCTTTGGCCTAATTCTCATCCCTCAGTTCTCAGTCGGAATCTCACCCTTTGATGGATGACATGTCTGATTTCCCCATGTGCCTGTGCTGATTTCACTAGCACCTTGCATTTCTCCGCCGGAGTGCACACCAAAGTGCAAAGCAATGAACCTTTCAGTATCTTCTGTCCTGTCTTCCCCACTGAGACTCTCCGCTCCGTGAAGACAGTGATTCTCACGGTGGTTTCTGCTGGACCTGCTGTCCTAGCAGAGTACCCGGCCCACCACAGATACTTGGTACTGACTAAGCTGGTCAGGGCAGGAACAGAGGAGAGGATGCTTGCAAAAATATCGCTTCAGAGGATGAAAGGAAAGAGGATGGGGGGATCAGGTCACAGCTTGAAAGATGCAAGTTAAAGAAAGGAAGGCGGTCCCCTGGCAGCTACTCAGTAAACAACCTGCCTGCTAAAGCAGGAGACCCGGGTTCAACTCCTGCTCCGGGAAGATCCTAGATGCCACGGAGCAACTAAGCCCATGCCCACAGCCACTGTGCCCGAGTGCTGCAACTCCCGAAGCCTGTGCCCCACAACAAGAGAAGCCACCACGAGACGCCCGAGCACCACAACCAGAGAGGGTCACTCCCACTCGTTGCAGCTAGAGAAAGCCTGCGAGCAGCAGCATCGAAGGCCCAGTGAGCCAAAAGAATAAAGAGCCACCTGAGGTGTATAAAAGCAGGCAAGAGTATATTCTGAAAGTCTTTCAGACTACTATACATAAAATAGATAAGCAACAAGGATTTACTGTATAGCACAGGGAATTCTATTCAATATCCTGTAAAACTATACTGGAAAATATAATCATCTATACTTAAATTTTTTACAAAATGCCTGTGATCTCTGGACATCTGAGAAATGGATGGTGAAGTTCTAATATCTAGCTTTAAAGCTCTCTTTTCACACCTCATGGGAAATACTAGGGTAACCTTAAATAGCATGTAGATCTCCCCATTCAAAATCTAAAATCAAATGGGAGAATTCAGACCATCAGAAGGCTTTCCTTTCCAAGAAACTTCCCAAGTTTCATCCAATCTGCTCCAAATCTATCATTTCAAGCAACCAGATCTCTCGTCTTGCAGCCCTTCAATTTTTCATCTTAATCAGGGATGTGGAGAAAATGATTTCTTTGTTATGATGCTAGCTGGACAACCTAATCCTGTGTAGCTTACAGTTTTGTGCTGGAGACTGAAAATACATAAACAGTGGCTCTGGGATGTGGCTGAATCCTCCCAGGGGCTGTGGGTGGAGCAGAGCCTGGGAATCAGCCTTGAATGCTGAGAATCAGCAGGGTGGAGACCCACAGATCATCTGCAAGTGTGGCGGCAGCTGGGTGTGCCATCTGATTCCCTGTGGTGGCGTGCACATGGCCGTGATCAATAGCTTCAGGGTCACAGGTGGAATACGGATCCGATTATAAACCAAAGTCTCCCCGTGGAGACCGCAACAGCCAGCAGACTGACACCTCTGCCTTCATTCTCCCTGCAGCACCAGTGACTGTTCCAAACCTGTGTCCCATTTGTCCCCACCGTGGTCCTTTGGTGGCTCTCAGTCACACCCAGGTTGGAGTCCACGTTCCCTGGGGCTGTTATGTGAATGAGTGAGAAATAAACTTCTCTGTGTTATGGTAGTGTTGTAGCAGCTCTCACAATTCAGCTTGGTGAGTTACTTAACTTCTCAGTTCCTTGGGTTTATCCTCTCCAAAATGGGGATAATAATAAGGCTGTTGAGAGGATTAGATGAGCGAATTCCATGTGAAATAGCCCAGAGCTAGTAACATGCATGTTCATCATTATGGCATTATGACACTGAGAAAGAGTGTGTGCATGCTCAGCTGTCTGACTCTGCGACCCCACGGGCTGTAGCCCGCCAGGCTCCTCTGTCCATGGGATTTCCCAGGCAAGAACACTGGAGTAGGTTGCTGCTTCCTTCTCCGGAGGATCTTCCCAACCTAGGGATCAGCCGGAGTCTCCTGCGTTGGCAGGCAGGTTCTTTACCACTGAGCTGATGACTGTTATTAGCCCTCCTCTAAATGATGCTCCTGTTCTTTAACAAGGGGCTTCCCTGATGGCTCAGTTGGTAAAGAATCCACCAGCAATGCAGGAGACCCCGGTCTGATTCCTGGGTCGGGAAGATCCCCTGGAGGAGGGATAGGCTACCCACTCCAGTATTCTTGGGCTTCCCTGGGGGCTCAGCTGGTAAAGAATCCGCCTGCAGTGTGGGAGACCTGGGCCCATGCGGTCACAAAGAGTCAGACACGACTGAGAGAAATTCTCTAAGAGAGAAGTGCAGGGACCATCCCGGTGCCTTTAGAACAAGCATCTTACCGCTTCACGTCCTGCACATAGTCTGCGTTTCTGTCCAAGAGGTGGGTCACGGAGTCCTTGATGGCTTCATGCTTGAAAGTAGAAGCCGTTCCAAAGACAGTCACGCTGGGGACAGTGGAGCACAGCTGAGCCACAGCTTGGCCCTAGAAGTGAAATATCACAGACAAGTCACACAGGAGAGCCACCACCCGACAGCTAGTCTTGCTGGGCGAAAAGCAGGATTTCTCAGCCTTGGCGCTATTGACCTTTTTCTGGTTGGATTGGTCTTCATTGCAGGGGGCTGAACTGTGCATTGTGAGATGTTTAGCAGGGTCCCTGGCCTTCACCTACTCGGTACCAGCAGCAAGCCCCCAGCTGTGACACCCAAAAATATCTCCAGTCAACATCGCTCACTACTAGAGAGATGCAAATCAAAACTACAGTGAGATACCACCTCACTGGTCAAAACAGCCATCATCAAAAAATGCACAAACAATAAATTCTGGAGAGGGTGTGGAGAAAAGGGAACCCTCTTGCACTGTTGGTGGGAATGTAAATTGAAACAGCCACTATGGAGATTCCTTAAAAAAAACTAGGAATAAAACTACCATAGGACCCAGCAAGTCCTACTACTGGGCATATACCCTGAGGAAACCAAACTGAAAAAGACACAGATAGCCCACTGTTCATTGCAGCACTATTTACAATAGCTAGGACATGGAAGCATCCTAGATGTCTATCAACAGATGAATGGATAAAGAAGCTGTGGTGCATATACACAATGAGACAGTACTCAGACATAAGAAGGAACACATCTGAGTCAGTTCCAATGAGGCGGATGAACCTAGAGCCTATTACACAAAGTGAAGTAAGTCAGAAAGAGAAAAACAAGTATCGTATATTAGCGCACATATACAGAATCTAGAAAGAGGTACTGATGAACCTCTGTGCGGGGCAGCAGTGGAGATGCAGAGAGAGCAGACTTATGGACACAGGGGTAGGGAGGAAGGAGAAGGTGGGACAACTGGAAACACGTACACTACCGTATGAAAAACAGATAGCCCACGGGAATCTGCCGATGACTCCGGGAGCTCAAACTGGGGCTCTGTAACAACCTAGAAGGTTGGGATGGGCTGGGAGGTGGGGCAGAGGTTCAGAGGGAGGGGACATGCGTATACCTATGGCTGATTCATGTTGGTGTATGGCAGAAACCAATACTGTGGAGCAATTACCTTGCAGTTAAAGAATAAATGAATTAAAAAAAATATCTCCAGACATTTCAAAGTGTTCCCTGGGAAACACAATCTCCCCTGGTTGAGAATCACTGGTATAGAGGAAGGAGAGCCAGCAAAACCCTGGTACCAAGACAGAACAATGATCATTTAACCATCTGGACTTCAGGTTCTCCATCTATAAGTCAGCACTAATATTACCTATGCCCCAGGGATCTTGGAGGATGTCCTAGTTTGGATTCCCCAGAAGCAGATCCTGAGGCAAGGATTTTGAGAGCAAGTCCTTTATCTGGAATAGGATCACAGGAAATACCAGGGTATTAAGACAGAAATAGAAGGCAGTCAATAAACAAATCAACCCTGAATATTCATTGGAAGGACTGTTGCTGAAGCTCTAATACTTTGGCCACTTGATGCACAGAGTTGACTCACTGGAAAAGACCCTGATGCTGGGAAACATTGAGGGAAGGAGGAGAAGGGGGCGACAGAGGATGAGATAGTTGGATGGCATCACAGACTCAATGGACATGACTTTGAGCAAACTCCGGGAGATGGTGAAGTTCAGGGGAGCCTGGTGTGCTGCAGTCCATGGGGTCACAAAGAGTCCGACATGACTTAGTGACTGAACAACAAACAACAACAGCCTTTGTCTGGAACAGGACTGCAGGAAACACCAGGATATCAAGACAGAAATAGGAGGCAGTCAATAAAGGGTGTGTTTATCAAGTCAACATCCACCATGGTAACTGGAACTGGGTCCCTCTAAGGAACTCCATCAGCAAATGTAGATTACACCTGGGATTATCCGAACCAAGCAGTGAGGAAGCTGGAATATCTGTCCACCAAATTTCCATCTGATATGGGTTCAGGGTTGCTTCTGCAGCAGTAGGCATGTCTGGCTTGCCCTTAGAGACCAAACGTGCTTCCACAGCCAGTTAGGAGCCCTGAGTGAGCAAACTGCAGCATGCTGAGTGCAGAGAAGGTATGATGTGCTTGACAGCATCTGCTCCGGGGGCGTGAAATGAGGTGACGTGTAACACAGGTTGGTGCCTGGCACAAACCATGGTACTCAGTCAGTGTTAACCATCCATGCCCCATAGTGGCTTATTACACCCAGAGCTGAGCTGTCCAAGCATATGAAGAAAAAGCCAGTACATGAGATTTAAATAGCAAATGGTTCAAGAGAAATCACAAAAGTAGTTAGGAATGGGTAATCTCCCCATGTCCTTTTTCAGTATGGTCAGAGGTTTGAGTCAGTGGGCAAAATACTACAATAACATGCATTCACAAACCTTCCAGTAAAACCCAATTTGCTAATTAATTTGCATCCTAAAACCAAATGCTATCTTTTTCCAGTGTTCCATCAACCATCTTCATGAGGCAGAAATTATTAAGGAGGGAAATTATTCCACCAAAGGCATCTGTGATATGAATTACCGCCTCTCACTTTATTTACATATTCATGTTGCTGGACTCAATAAGGCTGGCAGGTCAGTTTGTGGAAACACAATTCTTCCCAACATTTGCAATGAAAGGCAACATTGAGAGCATCAGAAAATGTCAGATTTATAAGCTCATCCAGTTACCCCCTCCTCCTCATTGTTTTACAGAGCAGGGACAGGGGACTCTGAAAGGTTAGGGTGACCCAGTTCTTCTGAGGCAGAGCTGGGATGCAAAGCAAGGTCTCTTGACTCCCAGCTACTGCCATTTTCTATTATGCCATGCTGTCTACTTATTTTGACATTTCGAGTTAAGTGGATTTTTAAGTTGCTGTCTAAAATAGACACATTACTGACATGCCCGCCTGGAGGTCAACATTTTAGAACACAGCCATGAACCTGAGACTCTAGATGGGCTGTTCTTCTCTGCTCTAAGAATAGCTTTGGTATTTTGGTTAATTTCTTTTAAGAAAATTTTATTTATTTATTTTTGGCTGCGTTGGGTCTTTGTTGCTGCATTTGGGCTTTCTCTAGCTGTGGCTAGCAGGGGCTACTCTCCAGCTGCAGTGTGAGGGCTTCTCATTGGGGCAGCCTCCCTGGGTGCAGAGCCTGGGCCTGGGCATGCAGGATTCGGCAGTCGCACCTGTGGGCTCAGCAGTTTCGGCACGTGGGCTCCAGAGGGCGGACTCAGCGGCTGTGGCACCCGGGCTCAGTAGCCCCGAGGCCGCTTGGTTTCCCCTTAGCTGCCCCAACCAGGGGCCTAACCCGTGTCCCCTGCACTAGCAGGCAGGTTCTTAATTACTCAACTACCAAGGAGTTGGCTCATTTCTGTATCTCCTCATTTTAGAGAACAAAAAAGGGGTTATCCTTCCTGTGCGTGCGTCCTGAGCTGCTTCAGTCGCTTTCGACTCTGTGTGACCCTGTGGGCTATAGCCCATCAGAGTGTAAATGTCAGCAACCAACGTGACGATCCTTTAAAATTCGACAGGTACTGTTGGTACTGCTGGGGTGGGAGCTTAGAGCTGGTGCTCATAGCTGCGTAGTCCCTATCCTGCCTTCCGTCCTTAAACAAGTGAGCGAAAATCACTCAGTCATGTCCGACTCTTTGCGACCCCATGGACTATAGCCCGCCAGGCTCCTCTCCAGGCCAGAATACTGGAGTGGGTAGCCATGCCTTTCTCCAGGGGATCTTCCCAACCCAGGGATGGAACCCAGGTCTCCCACACTGCAGGCGGATTCTTTACCATCTGAGCCACCAGGGAAGCCCTTGAGCAAATCTGACATTTATCCACTCCACTCCTTTGCAGATTCCTACTATATGCTACCTCGTCACACTGTGTAATAGATGCTGGAGCGGCAGATTCCTGATACACCTTCACCTCTCTAGTCCCACCGAGGCCCACAGCTGTGTATTGAACTACATCTTACCAGCCGCTTCACCTGGTTCTCCAGAAACCACACATCAGACTCAAGCGATCCAAAACATAACTCATGGCTCTCTCCAAATGAGTTACTCCTTGTAAGAGCTTGCGAGGGCTGCCGTCACGAAATGCCACGACTGGGCGGCTTAACCAACAGGACTTTGCTGTTTCATGGTTCTGAGGCTGGAGGTCTGAACTCAGAGTGTCAGCTCCTTCCAATGACCGTGAGGGAGGGAGCAGACCCAGGCCTCCCTCCTGGCTTGCAGATGGCAGTCTTCTCCCTGGGTCTCCTCACACTGGTCTTCTTTCCTGTGCCCGTCTGTGCCCACAGACCCCCTTCTTGTAAGGACAACAGTCTTGTGGGTTTAAGGCTTACCCTCATGACCTCGTTGTAACTCGATGACCTCTGTGAAGATCCCGCCTCCAAACAAGGGCACATTTTGAGGTGCTGGGCTTTAGGATTTTAATTTATGAACTGGACGAGTGCAGGGGGACATGATCCAACCCCAAACACTCCTCCCACTGCATTTCCTGCCTCAGTGGATGGAGCGGCACCATTCACTCATTGCTAAAGACAGGAAGCATGGAGTCGTGCTGAACCCCTCTCCCAGTTGGCACAGATGTTGCTTCCACTCACCATCCCTTGTGACCACCACTTCCTCCCCTAGACTATGACAACACCCCTCTCACCAGCCTGGCTGTTTCCACGTGGACTTTGCACCGTGAAGGGTGATTTTCCTCAAACACACCACTGAACATTTCCTCATGGGCTGCAAGGCTGCCCAACGCCTGTCCTGCCTTCTGGATAAAATGCACACTGTTTACTTGACCGCACAAGGCCAGCCCCCCGGGATCTGACCCAGTAACCTCACTAAGAGACAGCCGCCACCTTGCCAATATCCACTCCCTAGCTACACACACTTTAGCCATCACTGACAGTGGCCCTGACCCTCATCCCTAGGTGTTCTCAGAACAAGCCTTCAACCTTCTTTTACTGAGGAAGGAGCTGAGGTTTACGGAGGTCAGGGGCCTGGGCCAAGGCCACCAGGGTGCGATGTGGCAAAGCTTGATGTGCTGTGTTCACTGGCTGAGGGACCCTGAGTAACCGTCCACTCCTCTGCATTTTATAGCATATACATCACATGGCATACTATATAAATTCTAAGATTGCTGTAGGACATAATGCACCCACAGGCTTAGCACAGGGAACACTCAATAAGCATCTGCACTCATTACCACTAGGACTCCTATTGCCATTTTTCTCCATATTATTATGGTTATACGGGCAGTGGGAGCAGACCCATGATCTACTCTGCAGCCCCACATGCTGTTTGCAACAGTGCCGGTTTCCCCAAATGCTTCCCCTCTCCTGTCACGACCTGGCTGTCCACTCCCTTCTGCAGCTCACAGTACTCGCTCTGAGGCCGCCCGTCTCCCGAGCATCCCAGGCAGAACCTCTGCCCTCTTCCAGGGCCGCCACTGAACGTCCTCCAGGACAGCAGCCGCCACTTTCTGTGGCTGCTCGCTGACCCATCCATGCACCTCAAGGGGTCCGAGACGGTGCCTCGTGGGCTCCCCACCCCAGTCCCCAGGCAGAGCCTGGCACGGAGCAGGTGTTTGGTAAAATGTGTTGAATCGATGCACGAGAAATAACAGGGGTTTGACGTAATGGGGAAGCCCCTTGTCACTTTGCAGATTTCTTTGTTCTTTAGCTTTGCAGAGCGGGAATAAAGCAGAGATTTAACCCTCAGCGTAACTAGTCTCTGGCCCAAGCAGAAAGTTACCATTTCCATTTTAAAGAGAAAGATACATGTGGTAATAAAATGAAGTGACAGAAGTAACTGGGTTACCTACATATTTATATTATTATGTAATATATGTGAGCATTATATATAATATATAATACATAAATATATTATATAATACAATTACAGTCAGCCCTCATGGATACTGATTCTGCATCTGTGGAGGCAACAATCGGTGATTTGAAAATATTCTGGAAAAATAAATTCCAGAAGGTTCCAGAAAATAAAACTTGAATTCACCTCTGGCAACTATTTACATAGAATTTATCTTGTATTAGGGCTTATAAATAATCTTGAGATGATTTAAAGTACATGGAGGATGTGCATAGGTTATATGCAAACACTATCCCATTTTATATAAAAGACTTGAGCACCCTTGGATTTTGATTTCTGTTGGGGGAGGGGTGTGGCCCTGTAGATACCAAGGGACAACTGTGTATATATAATTATATATACAATCTAAAACTAGTATTATATGTATATATGTATAGGCTTCCCAGATGGTGCTAGTGGTAAAGAACCTGCCTGATAATGCAGGAGACAGGAGAGATGTGAGTTCGATCCCTGGGTTGGGAAGAGCCCCTGGAGGAGGGCGTGGCAACCCATGCCCAATATTCGTGCCTGGAGCATCCCACGGACAGAGGAGCCTTGTGGGCTACAGTCCCTGGGGTTGCAAAGAATCAGACACAACTGAGCACACACGCATGTATATAATATAAATGCACATATAGTTAGCACAATATACAAGTAGTACATGTAGTATTATAATGTCTATTATTATATAAATAGTGATGGGTAGTAAACACAAGCTCAGTACACCTCTATCTGCAGCACTCCCACCCCCTCTTTTAGCTCTTAATTAATTCACTCAGGCAATGAGAGGCCCTGCAAGATCCTCAGTGATTGTCTAAAATAAATAATGCCCAGCATTCTGTATTTAAGCAGAAAAGTGCTCTCCCTCACATTTATAGAAAATCTGTACCCTCCCTTCTCCAACTCCCAAGGTGAATGCAAGATCAGCATCTAATTTATCCTCGGTTTCTCCCACGTGCCTAGCAAACAGCATGGACTCAATAAACATTTGCGGAAGACGGAGTGAATTTTCAATAAAAAGGATTTTGCAATTTACCTGCAGACCCAGAACATAAAATGAACAAGACAATCCAGTCTCCCAGCAACAGCAGTAAATGGAGATTTGCTTGTTTCTAATTGATTCCCCTTCCCTCTGTAGGATGTAAGAGCTCGCAAGCCTCTGCCTCCCTTCCCTGCAGCTGACCGTGCAGCGGTCACAGCGGCCGTGGTTCCTGCCTCCCACCTTGTGCCAGGTACTGGGCTGAAGAGCTTCCTTAAATCCTTACATCACGTGTGGGACACTTTGTTTTTCTCTTATACCTGAAAACGGGGATTCAGAGAGGAAAAGGAACCCATCCAGGGTTATGGCGCTTGTGCGTGGTAAGGCTGGGGTCAGACTCTGCTGTCCCCGACTCCTTGGCCGCTCTGCTGTTAATCTTTTTGTCCATCCTGCTAAGCACTCAGAGAAGGAAATGGCAACCCACCCCAGTACTCTTGCCTAGAGAATTCCGTGGACAGAGGAGCCTGGTGGGCTGCTGCCTGTGGGGTGGCAGAGAGTCAAGACACGACTGAAGCAGCTTAGCAGCAGCTTAACACTCAAGTTGCTGACATGGAAATCTTAGAGGAAGCCATGGGTCCTTGACATCAGTCTGGCAGGCTTCACTGATCCACTCTGGATAGCTCTGTCTCAGGTTAAGATAGGTGAACGGATTTCAACCAGCTCGGTCCTAATCCCAGGGCTGTTGAGGTCTCCTCAAGCAGAGCACAGACAGTGGGAAATCCAAGGCCAATAATTATGAGGGAGTTGTTTGGGGAGGGGGGTGGTTCCTGAAGTTCGACTCTTATCAACAGACGGGCAGTTCAAAGCAAGATCTTATTCCAGAAAATCTGGGCACAGAAGATGAACAATTTGAGGAGCAGGTGGTTGTTTTAGTTGCTAAGTTGTGTCCCACTCTTTGCAACCTGACGGACTGTAGCCCTCGGGGCTCCCCTGTCCATGGGATTCTCTAGGCGAGAATACTGGAGTGGGCTGACATTTCCTTCTCCAGGGGATCTTCCCACGGTTCAAACCTCCATCTCCTGCTTGGCAGGAGGGTTCTTTACCACTGTGCCACCTGGGAAGGTCAGGGGAGCAGGTACATCTGTATAAAAGGCTTCGTACCTGCCTGAGACATATTCAGTATGTTAAATGACAATTTCTAACACAGCTGTCCTGGAATCAGGACTGAGCCTGGTTGAAATTCTGGTTACCCACTCCACCGGAGTTTAGAATAGATGCTCTCCCTTATATGTGGAATCTAAAAAGACATGAAACAAATGAACTTATTTACAAAACAGAAGCAGATTCACAGACTTAGAGAGGGACTTATGGTTGCTGGGGAGGAGGGGGAATGAAGGAAGAGATAGTTAGGGAGTTTGGGATGGACATGTACCTACTGCTATATTTAAACTGGATAACCACAAGGACCTACTGTATACCACGGGGGACTCTGCTTAATGTTATGTGGCAGCCTGGATGGGAGGGGGGAGAATGGAAACACGGCTGAGTCCCTATGCTGTCCACCTGAAACTATCACAGCACTGTTAACTGGTCACGCTCCAGTACAAAGCTAAAAGTTTAATTTAAAAAAATCTAAAAAAAATAACAGACTGTTGGACTCAGTAGGGGAAGGAGAGGGTGGGATGATTTGAGAGAAAAGCATTGAAACATATGCATTACTGTATGTGAAATAGATAGCCAGTGGGAGTTTGATGGATGACACAGGGAACCCAAAGCTGGTGCTCTATGACAACTGAGAAGGGTGGGATGAGGAGGGAGGTGGGGGGGATTCAAGAGGGAGGGGACCTATGTATACCTAGGGCCGATTCAGGTTGATGTATGGCAAAAACCATGACAATATTGTAAACAATTATCCTCTAATTAAAAAAAAAAAGAAAAAATCTTTGATTATGGAATAGGCACTCCTGTCAGGGCACTGAGATTCAGGATGCGGCATCAGATTCTCAAGGAAGTAGGAGACAATGGAAAGATGGCTTCAAAGGGCCTCTCTGATACAGAGGTTCTCTACCTCCTCATCATATACCACAACTCTAGCTTTGGACAGACTGAGCATATGGAAAAATGCCAAGTCTTTCCTAAGCACCACACCCTCTCACCACAGGACCTTTGCACATACAGGTTCCACTGCCTGTAGCCGTCTCTCCTGTCTTTTCTCTTGGCTGATTCCCAGTCATCCCTTGAACCTCAGCATGTCACTTCTTTGTCGCTCATTCCATCATTAGAGGGCTATTTCATGACTGCCTCTAGTATGTTAGACCCTAACCCTAACCCTATGGGAGTTCCTGGAAAGATAAAGGTGAATGAGTTATAAACGGTTCCTATCACTTTGGAGCTTGCATTCCTCTAGAGGCAACAGATATTAATAAAATAAAGATACTATTAAAAGTACAGTCATACACTTAAACCAATGGAGTGAGAATGCCAATTCCAACCACTGAACCTGGGATAAGACCACGTCGGCACACTGCACTCTTGCAAATGTGTGGCAAATAAGGGACACGCACTTTACTGCATGTGGACATACGAAGGGAAAGACTAGACAAGCTGGGAACTTGAACTTGATCCCCGTGGTCTCTCCAGTGCCATGATTTCTAGGTCACACGGACTGGTTCTTAGCTGGTCTATAAAAAAATCTGTTTGAAAAGCCTCCCAAAGAGAATGAGACTTTACACAGTATCCTACATTTAGTGAAAAATGGAATTTTCTACTGCTAACTTGACATTTCCGAGATCACTTATAAAAGAGAATTAGGGTTATCTCTTCCACGAGTTGTTTTCACTTTTGAAACAGCTCCCGGAAACCACCAATCATTCTTGTGGTCAAAGAATGGAAAAGAACAAGCTTGGTGGGTATATAGAGGAGACGCCTGGAGGAAACAGTGAGGGTGGATTGTTCTGTTCCCAAGAACCATCAGTTTACTTTTTCATCTTCATCAAGGCAGAAAGGCACTTGGACCAGGAGAGATAAATGAATGTTATCACAAAATTTAGTACATTGGAGACCTGAGCCCTCCTTATGCTTTTCATATGACAATACTGACTCCCACACTGGGATTCAGACACAGGTTTAGAAACTCTTCTTTCTCCCCAGATCAGTGCTGTCATCTGCCTGCTCAACAATTCACTTGATTCAATTGTTGTAAGAAGAGCAAATTCACATCCCACTGCGTGGGCTGATCCATGTGACCCGCCATCAAAGGCAGCAAAGAACATTCTGTATTTTCCCCCAGTATGTTTTCAGAATCAGCTCCTCTTTATCTTGTCCGTTGCTTCAAAACTCTTGAACTACACATGATACTCCCTGTAACATGTATGTGCTGAGCATCTCAACAGCAAGAAGTTCCAGGGCACAATGGCTGAGGGAGAAGAGAGAGAAGGAGGAAAAAAGTGAAGATCAGTGGAGACAGGCATTTTTCAATTGCTCAAGGTCTCATGGTACTGGAGAGACAATAGAGGATGAGCCGGTTGGATGGCATCACCGACTTGATGGACATGAGTTTGATCCTGCTCTGGGAGTTGGTGATGGACAGGGAGGCCTGGCGTGCTGTAGTCCGTTGGGTTGCAAAGAGTCGGACACGACTGAGCGACTGAACTGAACTGAAGGTCTAAATATGGATTTTTTAGTTTATGTATTGTTTTTATTTTTTTCTTGTTGTTGGGTCGCTAAAGTCATCTCTGACTCTTCGTGACCCCATGGACTGTAGCCCACCAGCCTCCTCTGTCCATGAGATTCTCCAGGCAAGAGTACTGGAGTGGGTTGCCATTTCCTCCTCCATGGATTTTTTTTTAAATCCAAAAAAGCAGTAGACACATTTCTCTGGGAAGACCTGGTGGATGATACCTTTGATTGATGATTGATTTTATCTATTATACAGCTCAGAAGCTCACCTCACAGCTTCTCCTTGTGAGGTGCTAGTGGCGCATCACTTCATCTGGAGACTTGTTAGAAATGCAGATTCTCAGGCCCACCCCCAGACCTGCAGAATCAGAATCCCAAGGGGGTGGAGCCTGACACTTGGAGGTTTAACAAGCCTCCCAGGAGATCCTGATGCCAGTCATCCTTCACGGCACCATTCCACTTGGCTAAGGCCCCCAGGATGCTCTGAATACCTTAATAGCGCATGTTTTATTTCAAGCCAGGGTGGTACCTAGTTATTTGTCTGTATTTTATGAGTTCCAGAGGGCAATTCTAATGTGCAGAGTCTGCTGAGATCCAGTGCACTATAAAGTTTCCTTCTTCTAATTTCGTCAGTTACAGCCTTGACTATGCACCTCCCGATGGCTCAGGGTGTAAAGAATCCACCTGCAAAGCAGGAGACACAGGAGACGCGGGTTCGATTCCCGGGGCGGGAAGATTCCCCCAGAGGAGGAAATAAATGGCAACACACTCCAGTATCCTTGCCTGGAGAATCCCGTGGACAAAGGAGCCTTGTGGGCTACGGTCCATGAGATCGCAAAGAGTCAGACACGACTGATGGCTGAGCACAGCAGAGCCTTGACTACAATCCACTTCCTCCTTTCCGAGTTGAGGTTGACATCGAAGCCTGTGGGTTTAGCGTTTGAGATCCTGTAGGTGAGGATATGACTGACAGTCTTCTGTGAGTCAGAGACGCAGGAAGAGAAAACAGCCGCCCCTCCATCAGCAGGGTCTGAAGCTCTGGAGGCCCGGAGACGCTCAGCCTCCCTGCTCCTGGGGCCTCAGTGAGGCTGCTAAACAGCCCCGGCCACCCACAGCTCTGCCCATCCATGATGGCAAGGTGAATATTTACACTTTTCCTCTGCTCAGGCTGTACTGAGCTCACGGCACAGGCTCTCAGGTGAGAAGCAGCGGGGCAAAGTGGGGAAGAGTCTAGATTTATTTATCCAGTGTCCTCTGCTCAGAGCTTCCTGTGTACCAGGCAGGGTTCTCTGCGCTCCGCAAACACCAGCTCATCCCATCCACATCTCGTCCTCCACGAGGAGGGTACCACTTCATCCTCATTTTCCAGAAGAAAGAACTGAGGCGCAGAGAAGGGATGTAACCACCCAAAGGCATACAGCGACAACAGATACTAGATCTGAACCCTCGTCACCTGGCTCCAGCGTCCACAGTCTTAGCCACTGCCCTGCTCTGCAGGACAATAGTGGGTCTGGGGGCTACGAGGAGAGAAGGAAGGGGAAGCGTCTCTCACTGGCCAGGTGCTCTTTGCCAAGCACTGTACCAGGACCTTCCACACACATCTCATTTGACCCTCCCAGCAAAATACTCTCAACATGAAGACAGACTCCGAAGTATCAAGGTTATCCTGCTAGTCACTGGAAACCGAGGCTCAGAGAGGCTAATACTAGTGGCAGGAAGTGATGAGATCTAAACTCAGGCCTCATTGTCACTAAGCCCAAGTTCTTTGTTCTGATATCAAGACAATTGCATAGAAACGAGATCCATCCATGGTGGCAGAGCAAGCTAGGGCTCTCGGACCCCAGACTCACTTCTGTCCTGGAGCTGCTGTGTAAGTTGGTTGACCCCTAGATTCTTCTTCTCTAATTCAGGGATGATAACATTTACTCAATGAGGTCAACTGTGGGTCAAAGGAGGCAACATGTGTGATGTGATTCACCACAGAAGACTCACAGCAGGTGGTCAATAATCAGGCTTCCAAAGTCACCATCCCGGAGATCCCTAGTGGAGTTAATATCTCCTCATTGCTCAGTTGTGTCCACTCCTCGTGACCCCATGGACTGTAGCACGCCAGGCTTCCCTGTCCTTCACTATCTCCTGGAGTTTGCTCAAATTCATGCCCACTGAGTCAGTGATGCCATCTGTCGCCCCCTTCTCTTTCTGCCTTCAATCTTTCCCAGCATCAGGGTCTTTTCCAATGAGTCAGCTCTTCCCATCAGGTGGCCAGAGTACTGGAGCTTCAGCTTTAGCATCAGTCCTTCCAATGAATATTCTGGGTTGATTTCCTTTAGGATGGACTGGTTTATTTCCTTGCTGTACAAGGGGCTCACAAGCGTCTTCTCCAACTCCACAGTTTGAAAGCATCAAACATCTCTTGCTTTACCCTAAAACTCATACACATCAGTCTTCAACCATCTTCCACTCTGTGCTGTGATTCTCCTTCCCTCCTCCTCCCTCTTCTTCCTGTCTCTTTCTTTTGAAAAATCCTTTCTCTTGTGTCTCCCACTAGCCCATCAGCTCCTTTAGGGGAGGACCATGTCTTATTTACCTTTATCCACAGCAGTGAGTTGCATTGCTCAGGTCTCAGTAGCTGCATGTTGAATGGGTAAAGTAGCAGAAGAGACAGAAGTTTGGTGGCAAACAGCAAGGTGGTCAAAGAGGACCCACAATGTCAGAGGGCGACTGAGGGCTGGAACTGCACATGTGTGCCCTTTCTAGACGAGGAGGCTTGGAAGGATGGTCCTAGCTGCTGCCCAGTAGGCTTCCTTGCTTTCTCCCTTGCTCGGATGCTCATCTGCCCCACATGCCTTGGGCGGTTCTGACTTTACATCAATGACGGGAAATGGGCTGGAAAGGTATGTGCTCACTCTATGGATGGGCTGTGTGACTGTGGAAAGATATTTCATTTCTTGGCGCCTCCATGGTCTCATCTATAAAACAGAGAAAGGGCTATCGACTCCAAACTGGTCTGAGGTTCACACGCAGACAGATGAGTACTCAGGCCAGCGCCAGGCAGAGCGCAGCAGCCCAGTACGTGTTTGGTGCCCTTGTGCAGTCCTTACGTGCATGCCCTGTTAGCTTGCCTCCGGTTAAGCCCCCCAGGTGCTCTGGGACTGCAAGGCAGCGAGCTGAGCTGGAAGGGTTCAATTTAGGGCCACCACTCCCCGCTCCTCCACCTCCAAATAGGCACAGCTGTGAGCCTTGGCAACCGAAGTGTGGGCATCTGTATTGTAAGTGTTTAAAGTTTTCTGTGTATCATGTGATGTTTTGACTTGTTCAGAACCTCACTGGCTGCGGAGAGGCAGGCCCCTCCTGGGCGCTCCAATTCAGTAACAAAGGGCTCCCCTGGGGGCCGAGGGCAGTCTTTGATATGCAAACTAACCAACCCAGAGACCCTCTCTTCCTTAGTGTGTGTAGCTGGTTCATACACCCCAGGCAGCTCTCTTCTGCCTTATCTATCCCTCAGCCAGACAGGAGGCCTGTAAGTGTTGTCGTTCAGTAGCTAGGTTGTGTCCCACTATTTGCGACCCCATGGACTGCCGCACGCCAGGCTTCCCTATCGTTCACTATCTCCCGGAGTTTCCTCAAACTCATGTCCACTGAGTTGATGATGCCATCCAACCATTTCATCCTCTGTTGCCCCCTTCTCCTGCCCTCAATCTTTCCCAGCATCAGGGTCTTTTCCATTGAGTCCACTCTGCATCAGGTGGCCAAAGTACTGGGAGTTTCAGCTTCAGTATCAGTCCTTCCGAAGAATACTCAAGGTTGATTAGTGACCAGCCCTATAGCCCAATTCCTGCCAAAATGACTCAAAATAGCCAGTCCTTGACTGTCCACCCAGCCCAGCCTGGCCTTTCCCACAGAAACCCCAGTAAAATCATAGCCAGTATCTGCCCCGCTCCCTCCTTCTGCCTCCTGAGCACCCTGGTGTCTTTCCTTTTCCTTGTGCGCATGCTATGCTCCTGTCTCTAGGACCAGAGAGTATAATGACCTTCGTCTTCCTGAGCCTTCCTCTGTCTCCGCCTGCGGTTGCATCAGACTGACCATCTCATAAAAGAATACAAAACAGCATCCCTCACTGTTGCCCCACGGGTTGAGTGTTTTTATGCAGTGTACAGCCTGCCCAGCTGCACATGGTAACTCTGCTAACCAGCCCTCCTGGCGATCCGTATCTTTCACTGGGACTATTTTCCCATAGATACCCGGGTACCCAAAGGACAATCCAGAGCCCACAGTGCCTGAGAACTGGACTCTGGGAACCACGTGGCTGGAATCCTGGCCAGGGAGCCAGTCCAGGCTGCCAGATGGCAAAGTCCCCTTCACAGGGCTCTAAATCGTGGTGGGTCAGAGCCACTTCCAGGCTGGCTGCCTTCCACACGGTGCATCTGGATACATTTCCTGGATGATTACTGTTGCACAGTGGGATGCCGGATTCACGGTTCTCAGCCAAATTATAGTTTGTACTCACATTTCGGAGCTGTGGTTTTGATAAATGTGTCTATTTCAACCCAAAACTTGTTAGGTAGGGTGAGCATATAATGCATCATCCAAAATGGGATACTCTTGGAGAGCAGGGGATGAGTGGGATGCTGTTACTAACTTTGCTCACTCAACAGGCAGAAAGTGGAAGTGCCCTAGGTAAACGGGGTGGCCACACCTATTCCTGGGCTTCCCTAGTGGCTCAGATGGTAAACCATCTGCCTGCAATGCAGGAGACCTGGGTTCTATCCCCGAGATCCCATTCTAGTATTCTTGCGTGGAAAACGCCATGGACAGAGGAGCCTTCTGGGCTACAGTCCACGGGGTCACAAGAGTTGGACATGACTAGTGACTAAAACACACACACACACACACACACCCCTACTGTTGTGTGAGTGCCCTAATATCACGTCAAGGACCGGAAGTAACAGGGTGGCTGGAGCGAAGGGCAAAGATGTAGGCATTCCGTTAAGACTTGGACTTTGACCCTTGATCGACCACTTACCACCCGGGGGCTATGGACCAATGATTCTCAACTGACAGCTTGATCTCTCGAGTTGGGATGATAATACCTACCTCTATGTGCTAAATAGGGATTCCCAGGTGGTACTAGTGGTAAAGAACCCACGTGCCAATGCAGGAGATGCTGCAGACAAGGGTTTGATCCCTGGGTGGGGAAGATCCCCTGGAAGAGAGCCTGGCAACCCACTCTAGTATTCTTGCCTGGAGAATCCCATGGACAGAGCAGCCTGGAGGGCTACAGTCCATGGGGTCAAAAAAGAAGGACACAACTGAAGCGATTTAGCACACACGCATGTGCTAAATAGACATACAGACAGAAGCGCTGCCTGAGTTCAAACACAAGGTGGGGGCTTAGGCAGTAAAAGCTCACTTCCCGGCCCAGTGACTACACTGTCTGCCATAACCCCGGGGGTTTGTGAAGCCAACGCGTGACGGTGCCTGGGAGGCAGGAAGGGCCCCTGCCCGGGATGACGGTGTCCACAGCTCAGTGCTCTGGCTCTGTGCCTTTTTCTGAGCATCCCCGTTTGTTGAAGGCACCTCATTAGTCAGGCCTCTGGGCAGGACCAAGAGCCGGACCTTGGTTTCCACTCCTGTCAGATCTGAGGACAAGTTCACAGCAAAGCCCCCGCCCCAGGCATGAAATACTCAGACCCTCAAACCCCTGCTCCCCCCGCCAGCTCTCCTGGATCAGACGTCTGGGAAGGTGGCATCGGATGCTTCCGGGTGAGAGTGTTTCAGGTTCAGTCCCACAGGGAAGAGAAGCACCATCTCCAGAGAGGAACTCCCCTGGGTGTTTAGCCCTGTCCCACCTACCTTTGCTCCCTCTCCATCCCCTCATGGCCTGTTCTCTAAAGAGCAACTCACTTCCCAAAGCTTCATCCTGCTGTTTCATACGAACAAAAGACTTTCAAAGTTCACTGACTTTCTTTGTAAATGCAATAAATGTACGGTTATTTAACTCTTAATATTGTTTATCAATCCATCTCCTTTGGGTAAACATTAACACCACCAGTTCCTACATCATGTCTTGAATCACCTCTTTATCTGGGGCCCCTGGCACAGCAATAGGCATGCAGAAGGAATTCATAAAACGTGGGAATGAATGAATGAATGAATGAAAATCTCTTTGCATTTTTTCCTTCTCTGACACATCTTGAGATCAAATTGCCAACATCCATTGGATCATCAAAAAAGCAAGAGAGTTCCAGAAAAACATCTATTTCTGCTTTACTGACTATGCCAAAGCCTTTGACTGTGTGGATTGCAACAAACTATGGAAAATTCTCAAAGAGATGGCCACCAGACCACCTGACCGCCTCCTGAGAAATCTGTATGCAGGTCAAGAAGCAACAGTTAGAACTGGACATGGAACAACAGACTGGTTCCAAATCAGGAAAGGACTATGTCAAGGCTATATATTGTCACCCTGCTTATTTAACTTACATGCATAGTACATTGTGTGAAATGCTGGGCTGGATGAAGCACAAGCTGGAATCAAGATGGCCAGGAGAAATATCAGTAACCTCAGATATGCAGATGACACCACCCTTATGGCAGAAAGGGAAGAAGAACTAAAGGGCCTCTTGATGAAGGTGAAAGAGGAGAGTGAAAAAGTTGGCTTTAAACTTAATATTCAGAAAACTAAGGTCATGGCATCCAGTCCCATCACTTCATGGCAAATAGATGGGGAAACAATGGAAGCAGTGATAGACTTTATTTTTTTGGGCTCCAAAATCACTGCAGATGGTGACTGCAGCCATGAAATTAAAAGATGCTTACTCCTTGGAAGAAAAGCTATGACCAACCTAGACAGCATATTAAAAAACAGAGAGACATTACTTTGCCAACAAAGGTCCACCTAAGTCAAAGCTGTGGTTTCTCCAGTGGTCATGTATGGATGTGAGAGTTGGACTATAAAGAAAGCTGAGTGCCAAAGAATTGATGCTTTTGAACTGTGGTGTTGGAGGAGACCCTTGAGAGCCCCTTGGACTGCAAAGAGATTCAACCAGTCCACCCTAAAGGAAATCAGTCCTGAATATTTATTGGAAGGACTGATGCTGAAGCTGAAACTCTAATACTTTGGCCACCTGATGTGAAGAATTGACTCTTTAGAAAAGACCCTCATGCTGGGAAAGATTGAAGACAAGAGGAGAAGGGTATGACAGAGAATGAGATGGTTGGATAGCATCACTGACTCAATGGACATGAGTTTGGGTAAACTCCGGGAGTTGGTGATGGACAGGGAGGCCTGGCCTGCTGCGGTTCATGGGGTCGCAAAGAGTTGGACACGACTGAGCGACTCCACTGCACTGAACTGACAAATCTTAGTAAGGGAATACCTTGTTTCTTTCTTGGTATCCTTTTCACTGTCCCATAAATTTTGCTTGTTTACTTATTGCTCTATTCAGTGGAAATGCATGTGCTGTGGACATAAATCAATGTTATGCATAGAAATCAAGCTGGTTTGTACACATTTCCTTTGTGCCACATGCCACGTTGGGCTCTAGGAATCCTTAGTGGGAGGTTCTGACCTTTGGGGTACGCCTGACCACACTCACCAGCCATCTGGAAATGGACAAGTCCTCACGCATGCACAGTAACAGTGCCCTCCTTAAGGTGGGTGTGAGGAGAGGAGCCTGTGACCCCACGGAGGGCTGGGCATCCTGCCTGGCACCAGGCAATACGACAGTTAAGGATTTCAGCAGCTGTTTCTCCAGCACGATCTCCGACCAGGCAGAGATGCGGCACTCAGGGGCTGCGGGTTCACCTGTGAGCAGCCTGGGGGACCGAGGGGGCAGGGGACAGCTGGGTTTTTGTCTCCTCCCTCTTCCCCCACACCTGCGGCTTTCGGCCACTAAGGATTTATAGGCTGCAGCCAATGAAAGCGCTGACGAAGGTACACAGCCCTCACGGCTCCAGAGTTTCCTAAGTGCTTCTTCATTCTCTGAAAGCTCTGGGTAAGACTGAAGCTGTTATTTCCCCAAGCACAGCACAAACTGATCATATTAGTAAATTCTCCTGGCAGGTAAGAGAACGCAATGGCACGTTTGGCAGGATCTATGCTGATCTCTACTAAGCTCTTTAAAAAAATAGTATTTGAAAGCACATGTTTGTGTTCCTCATAAAGAATGAAATTGGGAAAATACAGAAAACAATAAAAATGTCAACCATCATGCCAGATGTCAGAGATAAATATGCTACATGATTTGACTCTTTTTGTTCTAGTAGTCGTCCGACATGTACAGATTAACTGGTTGTCTACAGCATTGAAATCACACTGAATATACCACTGTGTACCCTGATTATTTTTTTCTAAGCTTATATCATGAGCACATTCTTGGGTCATGAAATATTCTTTAACATCATTATGTTGACTGCTTGGGGAATATTCTATTGTGTGATATACTATAATTCCTTATAACCCATCCATATCTTAGAGGAAATTATAATGCCATATTTCAGTGAATATCTTGGAATGTACATCTTTGAGGGTAAGTTTCAGATGGCACAGTCTATATCTGTTTTATCTGCCACTGCATACTTTGTGTTCAGCCCAATGTTGGATAGACTGTAGATAGTCAATGTTTGAATACAGATTTGCCACTTGTTTGACTAACTCCTTGAGTATTTCTTTATTAGACATTGCCAGTAGATAGGGTTCCATCCTATAGTTTATATGGCAACCCACCCAGTATAAATTATAAATTATGAGGTCCATCAGCTTAGTATAGTTCTAAAGAGGAGATGTGGGAGGCAAGGCAGGGATTCCAAACTCTGGAGTCCACAGACTGATACAGCAGAGTGAGTGGACGGACTGATAAACGAGCCCAAGCTGGCAGCCGTCTCTGCTTTGAAGACACACTTAGGGACTGGGAAATCCAACGTGGTTCCTGACTTAACAGCTGACAAGCTAGCTTAAGTCATGAAACAGCATCTACGTGTGGTTCACATTTTGACAACATAGTCATTTGTTAATTCCACATACTTAATAAATGTATCCTTCTCTGTGCAATTAGGAATCTCATTATCATTGCACAGATGCTGTCTGCCTGGAACAGGTGAAGTTAATTAATTTAATTAGATCAAACAATTAAAAATGGCCAAGCACCCATGCACTCCAGCTGGACCCTACACTACATGCTAGAAGCAGAGGGATGCCTCAGACTCACTGTGAACCTCACGATCTGGACGAGAAGACTGCAGAACAATTGCAGTACCTGATACATGAAGGTAGGTGATGGGTAGATGGATGGATAAATGGATAGATGAGGTCTGGTGAAGGCATTATCCATAATACAGTTGTGAAACAATCTTTAGCATCATTATTTTGAATGGCTGGGAATATTCAAACTGTTGAGGCTGTAGAAATGGAAAAGCAGGGAAGGCTTCCATGGGGAAGTGATTTTTAAATGATGAACAGGAATTTGTCAGAGAAATAAGGGGAGCTGGCAAAGGCTGTTGGGAGTGAAAACGTATGGTTGCAAGGGGAAGATGGACAGATGAGCGTGGCTAGAGATGAACAAGTTGGTGGCAGATGATGGTGAGAGATGCATGAGTTCATCTTTGGCTAATCATGACTTGTTCAAAGGTTTTGGGTTTCCCCCTAAGGACACCCTAGAATGAAGATATGTGTGTGCACGTGCTTTATTTGGCAATTGATCCCAGGAAGTAAGATGAAGGAGTATGGCAGTGCGGCAGGAGAGAGAGGAAAACCTATAAACCTATAAAATGGCTTACCCCAGTGACTAGCTGGAGTGCATTTCTAGTGGGGATCTTCTAAACCTTGTAGGACACAGCTGGTAATTGTCCCAGTTCAGGTATTTATCTGCCAACTCCCATCATGCACTTGAGGCACTCTTGGGGGCATTAACTCCTAGACACTTAAACCTTGCATCAAGCCAGGGCCAAGTTGCAAACCAGAAAACAACCTCAGGCAGAGAACTGCAGGAATCTGAAGGCATGAGCTGGGGCTATGCAATTACCTCAGGGGGTTGGCTGGGCAACTGGGGCATCTATGGCAAAGCCTCGTGGGTAACAAGCTAGACCTGGGAAAGACAATGCTGTGATTCAGGTCAGTTTAGTTCACTCGCTCAGTCGTGTCCGGCTCTTTGTGATCCCATGGACTATAGCACACCAGGCCTCCCTGTCCATCACCAACTCCCGGAGCTTACTCAAACTCATGTCCATTCAGTCAGTGATGCCACCCAACCATCTCATACTCTGTCGTCCCCTTCTCCTCCCACCTTCAATCTTTCCCAGCATCAGGGTCTTTTCCAATGAGTCAGTTCTTCTCATCAAGTGGCCAAAGTATTGGTTACAGCTTCAGCATCAGTCCTTCCAATGAATATTCAGGACTGATTTCCTTAAGGATGGACTGGTTTATCTTCTTGCAGTCCAAGGGACTCTCAAGAGTCTTCTCCAACACCACAGTTCAAAAGCATCAATTCTTTGGCACTCAGCTTTCTTTATAGTCCAACTCTCACATCTATACATGACCACTGGAAAAACCATAGCCTTAACTAGATGGACCTTTGTTGGCAAAGTAATGTCTTTGCTTTTTAATATGCTGTCTAGGTTGGTCATAGCTTTTCTTCCAAGGAGTAAGCGTCTTTTAATTTCATGGCTGCAGTCACCATCTGCAGTGATTTTGGAGCTCAAGAAAATAAAGTCTGTCACTGTTTCCGTTGTTTCCCCATCTTTTGCCATGAAGTGATGGGACCGGATGCCATGATCTTAGTTTTCTGAATGTTGAGTTTTAAGCCAACTTTTTCACTCTCCTCTTTCACTTTCATCAAGAGGCTCTTTAGTTCTTCTTCCCTTTCTGCCATAAGGGTGGTGTCATCTGCATATCTGAGGTTACTGATATTTCTCCCAGCAATCATGATTAGACAATAATAATCTTCTTCCAGCGACTTAATACTATCAGTGATTCCTGCCTCAGGTGTTCACTGTTTCCTAAAGCCTGCAATGGACTTCTTTCTTGCTTTTCATGTAATTGCAACCTGTCTCTGCTTAAATGTCACCCACTCAGTGAGGTTGTCTTTGATGATTCAATCTGCAGCACAGCTTCCTCCCTGATTATTCTATAACAGCACCTTGATCCTTTCCAGGTGTATATCATGTAATATACATGCATGTATACATATATGCATATGCATGTTTGTGTATATATAAAGTGTGTCCACATGTGCATATATTTGTTTGATCTTTGGCTGTGTGCCCATCTCCCTTATTTGCCATTGCATTCTAGACACCTAACGTGTTGCCTGGCACATAGTAAGTGATCAGTGAAGGTCTGCTGGATAAAGAAGTAGGGTCAGCAACCTGCCTCCTGTACCTTCTGGCAGAGGACGTCGTCTCCACTGTCCTGGGGCTGGGGGATGGGGAAGAGCCCTGAGCAGTGGAGGGTTGCTGGGGGGATGGAGGGGAGGTCCTGGTCTCGGCACTGCACGGAGTCACTTTAGGGGGTGGGCTCTAGAGAACAGGGCTCCTTTCAGTTGCATCTCTTGGGGCTTAAAATATTTGCCCTCCTTAATGCATTCCTGCCTGGATGCATCCCTTAATCACCTCAAATCCAGGATTTCAGCCTCGCTGGTGTAATTAGCTTCTTGGAAGGTTTAGGAGTTTTTGTGTGAGAGCTTGGGGGCCCCTGGGAAGGAAGGATTGCCAGATCAAATCTGAATTTTGCTAAATCTGGCAACCCTACTGGGTTTGACCTTCTGCTGGGGCCCCAGAGAGTCGGGGGGAAAGTGCCCGCCCCTCCAAGCTGGCTTGGGCGCACCACCACCCCCTTCCCACTACCCTGCCCTACAGACTTCACTCCTGCCCCCCACTGCCCACCTGGCTTCTCAGAGGCCAATGTGACCCCAAACACCGTCAAAAAAGACAGCTTGTGGCAAGGTCCCCTCAGTGTGCCAGAAATAGGCAGTAGGCAGAAATCCTGAGCAGATGGGTAGACCTTACCTGCTGTCTCCTTCCTCATTTTCGGACCTGCCTTAGAGGTTTAGAACACAGGCTTTGAGAAAGACCCCTCTGAGTGTGAATCCTGTTTCCGTCTTTGCCAACCACGTGGCTTTGGCTAAGGATCTTCACTTCCACAAGCCGCAGTATCCTGAACCTCAAAATGGGTTGATGATAACGGTAAATACCATGTAGGGTGGTTGTCAGGCAGCACACCTAAAATAATGAGTGCAAGGTACTTGGCAGCATGTGTTTTAAAAAATTAAGCAACATACACATTCCTGTGCTTAAATTTATATATGAAAATGAAGTTGCTCAGTCGTGTCTGACTCTTTGCTTGCCTGGCTCCTCTGTCCATGGGATTTTCCAGGCAAGAATACCAGAGTGGGTTGCCATTATAATTCACAAAATTTGAAAAATTGAAATTTTATAATTAAATTTAAAAACTGCTACTAGGTATTACCTTGGATCTCATTTATCCATCAGTTTGTCTATTCAAAGAGTTATGAATAAGACTCAAATAGTGGTGCTGAGAGTACGGAGTCGGGGAGGGTCTTGCGAAGCCAACAGGACAGGCAGTTCAGGGCCCCTGTGATGGAGACGTGTCTTCCTTCCTCACTCATCACTGCGCACCCACCACGTGCAGCTCCATGCTTCCCCTGACCCTCTGTGCCATGTTTCCTGGCAGCCTGGAAAACTCACCTTTGTCTGTAAGAATTCTGCTGACATAGCATCCCTCCCGCATAGAGAATTAGGCCTTCTTTCTCCCAAGTGCTTCCGTTAGTGCAGACTCCACATTCTAGTTCAAGTATGCAGTTGCTTGTCCGTGTCCTCACGAGGCAGGAACTGCCTGATGCATCTTTGTCTCTCTAGGGGCCTCTCCCGGACCAAGCACAGACCGGGCACCTGTCTATATTGCTCTATTTCAATGCATCCTCAGGTTTATTCAGCCCCAGGAAAGAGTTCTCGTTCCTTAGAAAAGTGTGACTAGCCTGATTTTGAAAGCCTTTGATAGCATCCCCTGATGGACAGTCTTGGGTATCACTTTTTATTGCTGTTGTTATTTGGTTGCTAAGTTGTGTCCGACTCTTAGCAACCACATAGACTGCAGCACGCCAGGCTCCTCTGTCCTCCACTGTCTCCTGGAGCTTGCTCAACTTCATGTCCATTGAGCGGTGATGCCATCCAACCATGTCATTCTCTGTCGTCCCCTTCTCCTCCTGCCTTCAGTCTTTCCCAGCATCAGGGTCTTTCCCAATGAGTCGGCTCTTCACATCAGGTGGCCAAAGTATTGCAGCTTCAGCTTCAGCATCAGTCCTTCCAATGGATATTCAGGGTTGATTTCCTTTAGGGTGGACTGGTTGGATCTCCTTGCTGTCCCAGGGACTCTCAAGGTACCACTGCTGCTTTCCACAAAAGCCAAGCCCAGACCTGACCTTGCATTAGCTGGACTCTTATTTTGACACCACATCCCAACCCCAGGCTGAGCCCAGCACCTTCACCTCCCAAGGAAGAAGCCTCCAGGCTCCTCCCATCACCAAGGTCCCCTGCCTCTGTCTTCTTGTCAGAACAATGAAGCCCCGGCTCGAAAAGCCCGGGTGTTCAGGAGACAGGCTGACAGCCCAATGGAGCTTTCTGTCAGCTGGTTGACATGCCTGGCATCCCCATACCCCTGACTCAGCCTGACCATGGCTCGGCACTTATAGCAGAGAACAGGGGGTCATTAGGTGACCCCCACTGCCCCCAAGACCACCACTGTTGGTGGGGGTGATGGTCCATGGTCAGCAAGGAGGGACTAAGAGGGCCACTACCAACTGATGTCAGAGCTACACATGAGCAATTAGAGATGCTTGGGGAAACATGTCATGGTCATGCAAGAGGGCTCTGAGTTGATGGCTAAGTTTTAAAAAAATTATTTTTAATTGAAGGATAATTGCTTTACAGTATTGTGTTGCTTTCTGCCATACATCAATGTGAACCCATGTAGCTCACTCCCGGCTTGAAAGTGAAGTTATCGTAACCCTGATTTAGCCTGAGAATAACAAGGCAGGAAAAAAAAAGTGCAAAAACAAGCATGCTTATGTAATTTGAATATCTGTCTCCTTAAATCCATGCTGGACGGTCTAACATCATTTCCAATAGTACAATTAAAAATAGCTAAGTGGGCGTCATGTGTTGTGTTGACTACTTGCATAAATACTGAATGAGTTTTCTCATTTTATAAATGGGAAAAAAATGAGATTGGTAAAAGTCAGCAGATGATACATAATCAGCAAGTAGCAGGGCTGGGGTTTGAACCCACGTCCGGATGCCAAGGCCAGAGCCCTAACCTCATGAGTAGACATATTCCTTCCTTAGTGGCTGAGTATTTGGTCAGAACCTCTATTTGGTCTGCACCTCTTCTGCCAGCTCATAAAAATGAAAGCCCGCTCCAGGCAGAGGAACAGGACAGGAACGCCAGACAGATTTTATGGATACAAAGTAAGCAATGAAACCAAGGAGGATAAAAGCCTCCTTGGCGTCCAAATATTCCTTATGGGCTATTTTTCTTGTCATTTTACACTAAAGTGTTTCCTGATGCTCTCAAACCACAAACTTCCTCCTCTGTCAAGATGTCAGTCCCTCCACCAGGCAGGCATGCAGTCCAACAAGGGGGGCATGAGAAAAGCTCAAAAATGGAAGAGTTCACAGCTTTGAGATTTTGAAAATAACCATTCATTCCAGTGTGACACAGATGGGTACCATTTCATGAGGACTTCTCTCCTCCCCACACAACAAGCTGGGTCTACATCTGCTTTTATGAGCAAACATGGAAAAGTTACAGGATAATTATGCCATTACGTCTTCTCTCTGACGTAGGGCATGGCTTGGATAGAATCACAGTTGCTATTTACCGTGCTCTCACTTGGCACTGGCATTGTATGAAGGATTTCATCCTCTCCTTAACTGCATAACAATCTCAGGAGGGTTGTGCTATGATGTGAATTTTACACACGGGAAAATTGAGACTTCGATTAAGCACCTTAGTTAAGACCATCCAGTAAATTGCTGAAGTTGGGATGCAAATACAGGTTGGTTGAGTCTAATCCTCTGTGCCCCAGTGAACCTAAACTAGTGTACACTAATACAGAAGACTGAAATGAATACTAATTCACTCTTTAATGCATGCCATTTCATGTGCATTGCCCACTACAATGCATGACCACCCAAATGACAGGGATACCTAATTCCTAGTGAATTCTTCTGCGTGCCAGGCTCTATGAGAAGCCCCCTGTATCACCGCTTCTCAAACCTGACCTTGCACTGGAGTCCCTGGTGGGCTTGTTAAAACCAGGTTGCTGGCTTCCACCCCAGAGTCTCAGACTCCATCGTTGGTCTGGGATAAGGCCCAAGGATTTGCCTTTCTAACAACTTCCAGGTGATGCCGATGGTCCAGAACCATGCTGTGGAAAACCACAGCTCTATATGAACTTACTCACTGACTACTCACATCTCCACTTTCATCCTCATTGTGAAGATGAAGAAACCAAGGTCCTGGGGGTTAAGTAGCTTGCCCAAATAAAGAGAAATACACCTTTAACCTGAGCTTCTCTTCTTTAAGCCGAGCCCAGAATAGCTTTATTTCTCTCTTCTTGATACTGAAAGCAAACCCTATACCATAAGAGATGAAAGCCCAGGGCCCAGTTTACCCAGCTCAGGGCCATATTGCGAAGTTATTCTGATGTTTTGTCTGCTGTATATCCTGGGTTTAGTAATATCAAGTGGAGCCCAAATGGTTTAGGAAAAAGAAAGTATGCACCAGCTCTGTTCTCTACACACTTATTCAACCCATCAGCACTTCTGAGCTTCTTCTGGGCACTCAGCAGCGTTCTAGACAACAGGAAGGACTCTCAGAAAGGAGAGAAGATAAGCTTCCAGAACTAAGCATAGGGTGGGGAAGCAAGGTCTAAAGGACAATCATCACTGAGAATTCAATCAAGGAACCAGGCAGGCAAGCAGGGGTATGATGATATGATGATAATAACTCATAATGGTCATCACAATAACTGTCGAGAGCCAGGTTCTCTGAAAAAGGGCTCTGAGTGGAGACCTACGTGCAGAGTGCTTAATGGGAAGTGCTCTTGGGAACAGCATCTGCAAAGGAGTGAGGGAAGCAGAACTGGGCAGAGAGAGAAGTTGAGCTGTGGCGCGCCTGCAAAAGATGATCATGCCAGTCCCATAACTTTCAAGGATGGGTGAGTCCTTCAGAGTTGTCTCCATGGACGCACAGGGGCCGGGTTTCTGTAGCCCTGCGTCCAACAGTGACTAGACAGGGGCTGCCCCAGCAAGGGGCAGAAACCTTGAGCGAGGCAGCTCCCTCCACCTGACAGCTATTACTGGGGAGGGGATACAGGCATCAGTCACCAGTAGCCAAAGCTTCTGGCAGCTCGGGAAAATGTGAACCTCAGTTCTGAAGGGTGTCCTAGACGGCACAGCACAGCATCCCCTACAGTTTCATTAGGTAACGTTTGAGTACTTACTAGGTTTGGGCACTGTTTACATGTTTTACATATATTGACTTATTCAAGCCTCCCAGTACTATGAGATAAGTATAATAACTCTATTATACACAAGGGAACTAACAAACAGCTAAGTGGTAAGTCATACAAATCAGGACTCAAACCCAGGAAGTCTGTTCCAAAGACTGAACGTTTAACAACTGTTAACTGTTTCTCTGACTCTTACGAATTTAAAGAAGGGAATCACGGTGTGGGTGGATGAATAGGGAGGCGAGTTGGTGCTGGTGAGGAGAGTGATAGGTAAGGAAGTTTTCATCTAGGAGGTAAAGACTGGCCACATCACAAGAGAGTATGGCATCACCAATGAAGGTGGACAGGGCCTTAGAAACCATTGAGTCTAGCTCAGTTTACAGGAGAAACATCTGGTCTACCTTATTTTACAGAAGCAGCATTGCAATTACCTCATTTTACAGGAAAACCTAAGGTACAAGATGGGAAAAGGCTTACCGAGGGCCACACTGTGATGCTGTCAGACCAAAGGATAGAGTCCTAGATGCCTGAATCTCTGGCATTCAGGCATCCAGAGCTCTAATTGCTCTAAAGGGAAGCTGAAGGACACTCTGGCCATCCCTCAATCACCCAGCTTCCACCCTGACCCACTCAAATCTATTCACCCTTCAGCAATACAGAATCTTATAAAACTGTCAACCATGAGTTAAATCTCTGCTCAAAACCCTCCCATGACCCCGCATGGCTTTTAGGATAAGGATAAAATGGTCATCATGCTGCCGCGAGGTCATGCACCTGCCAATCACTCACTGTCCCTTCTTTCTCTCTTCTTCTCCTCTCTGTTCACACTCTGGTCAGTTTCCGGAACATAGGCAGATTCCACGTTGTTGATCATTCTTGTAATCGCCTAACCTCCTCCCTTCACTCTTCACGCCTCCCCAGCTCCTCATCATCCTTAAATAGCAGTCCTAAGTTTGGTTCCTAAGTACAGTCATCTCTGGTCCCCTAGACCAGCTGCTTAGACCTCGTATCCTACAGTCACAGCACCATTTACTTCCCGCTTGGCGCCTATCACCACCCACCGATGATTGACGTGTCCCTGGTAAAGATGTATTATATCCATGAGGCCGCAGGCTTCAGGATGGAGGCAGTGGGCTTATGTTGCTCACCCTGTAACACCTAGAGACTGACACAGTTACCTATCCTCAGGGCTTGTACTAGATAGATGAAGAAAGAGAGAGGAAGGGAGGAAAAGAGAAAGAGAGAAGGGAGGAAAGATGGAAGGCAGGACAGAAAGAAGGGAGAAAGGAAGGGCAGAGAGAAAAAGACAAAGGAAAGAAGAAAAAAGGAAGGAATGAGAAAAAGATAAAAGGAGGGAAGGCGAGAAAGAAATGGAGAGGGAAGGAAACCGAACGATACAGAAAAAGAAAAAAGGAAGAGATAGAGATGCAGAGAAAGGCAGATGCAGATAGAAACAAAGCCGCGCAAAGAGAGAGGAGAGAGACGGGGACTGGCGGGGGGAGGGAAGGGAATTATGAGCAAGTGTGGGGGGTGGGTGGGAAGACCAGGGGGTGGGGTGCAAGAAGGACTCGGGCTTGTGTGAGCAAAGGGGAGGCTGAGAGTTCATCTCTCTCTCCACTCATACAGTTGAGGAGCCCAAGTGCGGTTTGAACAGGGGCTGCGTGGGGGATTCTTGGGAGTTTCCCATGGAGCGAGCCGCAGGATGGACACCATCAGAGGGACCAGTGGCCAGCCGGGGATGGGTAGAGGATGGGGACCATGGCTGACAGCCTGGTGGGCGCCCATGAGAACAGGCGAGGCTGCTTCGTGCTGCACATCTCACACTCTCCCAGCTGAACAGTTTTTTTTTTTTTTTTCATCTTAATATGGGCAATAATATTCTGAAAAGCAAGTGTGGCCTTTCAAGTGTGTTGCTGGGGAAGTGGATGGGTCCCTGGGGTTATATAAACTCAGCAAGACTAGTCTGTGTGTTTGGAGTTCTCGGCGCGTGTCCAAGGATTAGAACTACGGAGGTACATTTTTCTTCACGTCTAATTATGTCTTATGTGTTTGAGGAAAGTGATGCTTGAAAAGGGGCTTGTGTGACAGCCCAGCTAATTGATGAGATCATTGTGCAGACACCTGTCAGGAAGGATGAACAAAGGATGCTGAGATCGGCTTTACCTGCCCCTCGCTCCATGTTCCAACAGCCAGCAGCCTGCTGACTGTCCAATTTGTTGCTCTCTTGCTTCTGCCCCACAGGGGCACTGAGTAGTATTTTCTAACCAGAGAGTGATAATAATAACACGAGGATAATAGTAATAATAGCAGCTGACACTTGACTTTCCTGTATGCCAGCTAGCTTGCAAAGCCCACTACATAATCCTCTTTTAAAATGCTGTACAAAAACTGAGATTGATATTACACCCATTTTTACAGATGAAGAAATAAGATCCAAGGAAGTTAAAGCACTTATTCAAGGTCTCTCACCTGGAAAACAGAGAAGCTAGTATGAAAACCAGCTCAGACTTTGGAATCTGAGCACTTGAAGTTCTGTACTGTCTCTATAACTAATGTAAATGCTGCCTTTTCTCTCTTCATTCCTTCTGCCCCTTTCTTCCTTCATTCCATCTACAAATACTCATCAAGTAACCCCAGTGTATTGGGCACTGGGCTCTGTGCTCAGGATATAGTGTTGAGGAGTTCACACCATCCCTGCCTTCAGGGACACGGCAGCCTAGAGCTTATTTCCAGCTGGGAAATTAACATGAAGAGAAGCTCCAGCACTAAATCTGCCTTCCTCTTGAAAGGCTGGTTGTATCAACAGAAGATGGCCCCCTCCTCCTCCTGAAGATATCTCAACTCTCCTGAGTAACCCCAGACTGTCCTCAGCTCCTAGGGGTGGAAGCCCACCAAGAAAACCCATAGAGAGGAATCCATTCCACTTCATTGTAAGCAGAAGCAGCGTTTCTCTGCACGTGGCCTCCCAGTACTTAAAAAACATGAGCTCTGTATTCAAAGAGACCCAAGTACACATGCAAGCCCATCCTCTCTATGGCTGCTGCGCTGTTGCTGCTAAGTCGCTTCAGTCATGTCCGACTCTGTGCGACCCCATGGATGGCAGCCCACCAGGCTCCTCTGTCCATGGGATTCTCCAGGCAAGAACACTAGAGTGGGTTGCCGTTTCCTTCTCCAATGCATGAAAGTGAAAAGTGAAAGTGAAGCTGCTCAGTCGTGTCCAACTCCTAGCGACCCCATGGACTGCAGCCCACCAGGCTCCTCCGTCCATGGGATTCTCCAGGCAAGAACACTAGAGTGGGTTGCCATTGCCTTCTCCTCTCTATGGCTGTGTGACCTGAAAGAGGTAACTCAACCTCTCTGTGTCTCAATTTCCTCTGTTATAATGGGGATGAAATACTATCTACCTCACAGCCACTGTATGGAAATTACTGAACTCTATTTCAGCTCTTATTCCCTTGTGATCTGATATATACATTCAACGAATATTGAATGAATGAAGCCTCTGTCTCAGAGGCCAAATTTAACCTTTATAATGTTTATAATAAAGATAGTTTCTTTGGATCACTGATGACTTACCGTAAAGGAGTTAAAAGCAACTAAAAATGAAGATCAAGTGAGGCTTATCCAGACATAGACCTAGCTTGGAAGAAATGTTTTTAGATACATTTTTCTTAATCTAAGGTATATTGCTGACTTGTGAAGAGTCAGGCAGTGGCAGCCAGCATCAGAGGTTTCCAGAAGCAGGGAGGTGGGGCCTGGTGCCACAACACATCTCTGCAGCATCTTTGACATTTAGGAGAGTGAGGGCCTGTTTCTTGGGGTCAGCGGTTACAGAATGAGGGTCTTATGCATCCCAGGGGGTCCCCAGGCCACAGCCCTTCCTGCTGATGGCTGAGATACAGTTAATCCTTGTCTCTTCTATTATTCATGGATATGACATGGATATTCAAGGATATGACAGAGGCACTTTATCCTCTTAAAATTCTCAGAGATTCCATTTCCAAGTGTTGCAGGCCCCTGGGGACTCGGAGGTCTTGCTATGGTGTAGACCCTCTTATCCAGGGCATAGGGTAGGGGGCAGACAGAAGATAGGGGCAGTGCAGACAGTTCTGAGGCCGCCTCTGTGGGGCAATCTCAAGAGCGATGGATGGGGGAGTTCCTGGCCCTGGAATTTCTAGTTCACATTTGATCCTTCCATCTAATGAATGGTTGTGGGCTTGGAAACAACTCTGAAACTCTGGATCTGGGAAATTACAATAGCTCATTTTTACTGGGTGTTTATCATGTGCAAGTATACTGCTTCAAGTTCACAGGTACCGCCTGAGGCTGGCCATAATGTCACCCCACTTCACAAATGAGAAAGTCAACTCTCAGAAGGGTTGGAAGATGGAGCTGGGACTAAGCGCAGGGAGTCCGGCTCAGAACTCATGGTCTGAAGTCTTCACTACTAGGTACTCTCCCTCGCGGATGGTTGTTACAAGGGCTACATGAATTCTGTTTACAATGATCCGGTACACAGCTGGTGTGGGACACAACCTGGTGTCTTCGTCTCCTTCTGGCTCTTGAGACCTCACGCATGCACCCTCTAGTTGGGGTGCTGAAGAGTACAGACAGCATAGCTGGACCGTGGCTGATGGAGGGGGATATGGGTGAAACAGCCACAGGGCCTTGAAGAGGGGGCCTCATTCAACTAATAATGCACACCAGATGCAGAGAGGAAACTCGGAACAATATCACAATGTGGGATGGCATGAGCTAGACCGCCAAAGATGGCTTATGAGACTGAAATTTACAAGATCCCTAGGAATGATTTTTTTTTTTTCTGAGATTAAATCAAGGATGGGACTCTTGTTATCTCAGCAAATAACTTTTCTAGGACATAAAAAATGGCTTGCAACAGACTTTTGGTTCACAAGTTTTTACTGCATTTATGATGTAGCAGTGACAAATCAGTGGTAAAGAACACACCTGCAGATGCAGGAGATACGGGTTTGATCCCTGGGTTAGGAAGATCCCCTGGAGAAGGAGATGGCAACCCGCTCCAGTATTCTTGCCTGGGAAATCCCATGGAGGGAAGAACCTGGTAGGCTATAGTCCATGGGGTCACAAAGAGTCGGACATGACTGAGCGACTAACAAAGATTTGGTTGGGGCTTCCCCGGTGGCACTAGTGGTAAAGAATCCAACACAGGAGATACAAGAGACAGTGGCTCAGTCCCTGAGTCAAGAAGATCCCCTGGGGTAGGAAGTGGGCAACCCACTCTAGTATTCTTGTCTGAATTCCATGGACAGAGGAGCCTGGCGGGCTGGAGTCCATGGGGCTGCAAAGACTTGGACGTGACTGAGCACTCACAGAGATTTGGTTAGGGGCGTCACCTTCTCAGACCATCTGACTCTGCTACTGTCAGAGGAAATCAACAGCAACTTCAGAGGTGTGACTGAGCAGCGGAGGCTCAGGCAATTTCAATGAGGAAGTGACTGGCTCTGGATTGAATTATTTCCCTATACGATATTAAAATTGCCTTCCAAATCACGTTTAGGTTGGCATTTCTCACTTCCTGTCTGCAAATTCTGCTTCACAGCCTCTGATAAAGTCAGACAGAAGAAGTCTTGATACCACGAGGACTGCACACTTTATATGAACTCAGTTTAGGAAACTTTCCTAATTAGGTTGAACCTGCTTTGTCATCTGATCATCATCAAGTTAGGAACCATATACCCAGGCCACAGCCTTTTTGGTTCTTAGAAATGTCTATAGCTGGCACTAAAGTAGAAGATGAACAAATACGTGTTGAATAAATGAATGAATGAATGATTGAGTTGTTGAGTGGAAAGAGAAGCATGTTTGAATCAGTCAGAGGATGGTGTGAATCCTAGTTTTGCAACTTATTACTGGCTTTTCACTGTGAAAAGGGAAGCAACCCAGAGAAAGAGGCTCTATGAATTCATTTCCTATTGTTGCTACAAAAAATTACCATCAAGTTCCGTGGCTAAAAACAAATAAAACCAATTTATTCTGCCAGAGTTTTATCTTGGCAGATATAATAGGATAATATAGGATATATATAGGATATATAACAATGCAGTCTGTATTACATTATATACAGAGGTGTTAGATTGCAGTTCTGGAAATCAGAAATGCAAAATGGGTTGCCCGAGGCTAAAATCAAGGTTTCAGCAGGGTTGTGTTTCTTCTGGAAGCTCCAGGGGAGTCCCTTTCTCTGTCTCTTTCAGCATCGAGGGGCTGCCCACATCCCTTGGCTTACGGTCTCTCCCTCCATCCTTGAGGCCAGCAGTGTAACATCTCTGAATCTCCTTCTGACTCTTTTTATCAGACCCACCTGGATAATCCAGAAGGGTCTCTCCATCTCGGGGTCCTTTCCTCAATCCCATCTGCACGATCCCTTTTGCTGTATAAGGGATCATGACGTGGATGTCTGGGGTGGGGTGGGGGGAGTCAGGGGTGGAGAGAGAATCACCCTGCCTATCACAGCTCTGCTGTGCGCGAAGTCGCTTCAGTCACGTCCGACTCTTTGCGACCCCATGGACCATAGCCCACCAGGCTCCTCTGTCCATGGGATTCTCCAGGCAAGAACACTGGAGTGAGTTGTCATGCCCTCCTCCAGGGCATCTTCCCAACCTACGGATCGAACCTGTGTCTCTTGTCTGCTGCATGGGCAGGCAGGTTCTTTATCACTGTGCCACCTGGGAGGCTCCCATGCCACATACCACCCATCAAATCTTGATCGGGAAAATGCTATTTAGAGACCCATGCACCTGAGAGCTGGGCAGCCCAACCCCACCCTTCAAGTGTCCACGGGTTTAGCCAGACCACATCCTTTTGGCCCCACGCTACTCACTTTCACTAAACTTTGCTTTACTTTAGTGCTATTAGACTATGTAACAAGCACATCATAAGAAACAGCATCACAGAAGAAGTTGCTTTTATTGTAACTGTTTTGTGAGTGGATGTACATTACATGTCAGCATACATTTCTTATGAGAAATGACAGATAATTATCCCTGGTCTTAAAATCCAGCACTGGGATTTCCCTGGTGGCTCGGTGGTTAAGACTCTGGGCTTTCACTGCAGGGGTAGGGGTTTGATACCTGGTGGAGGAACTGAGATCCCACAACCTGCATGGCCTGGCCAAAAACAAAGTAACTAACAAACAACACCCCAGTACTGGCTATGGTTTCCCTAGTGACTGGTTTATTTCCATCAAATGAACACTAGTGCACATGGCTGATCATTTTTCTCCCTTTGCACAACCCACTATTAAGAAGCCAAGAACCTCAACAAAGCTACAAGACATCAAAGCCTGCATTATATGCACCATTAGTTACCCACCTCATTGTCCCTTTTCCCCAGTTCCTTCCTGTTTCACATTTTTATTTCTTCTCGGTCTTTATTAAACATTTCTTGCATCTTCTCTATCTTTGTCTCCAGGCTATTTATCTGTAACTCCATTTTGTTTTCAAGATTTTGGATCATTTTTATTATCATTATTCTAAATTCTTTTTCAGGTAGATTCCCTATCTCCTCCTCTTTTGTTTGACTTGGTGGGCATTTTTCATGTTCCTTTACCTGTTGGGTATTTCTCTGCCTTTTCATCTTGTTTAGACTGCTGTGTTTGGAATGGCCTTTCTGTATTCTGCAGGTCTGTGGTTCCTTTTTATTGTGGAGGTTTCACCCAGTGGGTGGGGTTGGACGATTGGCTTGTCAAGGTTTCCTGGTTAGGGAAGCTTGCGTTGGTGTTCTGGTGCATGGAACTGGATTTCTTCTCTCTGGAGTGCAATGGAGTGCCCAATAATGAGTTTTGAGATGGGTCTATGTGTTAGGTGTGACTATGGCAACCTGTAAGTTGACGCTCAGGGCTATGTTCCTGTGTTGCTGGAGAATTTGCGTGGTATGTCTTGCTCTGAAACTTACTGGCTCTTGGGTGGTGGTTGGTTTCAGTGTAGGTATGGAGACTTTTGGATGGTATCTTATTAATTAGTGTTCCATGTAGTCAGGAGTCTTCTGGTGTTCTCAGGTTTTGGGCTTAAGTCTCCTGCCTCTGGATTTCAGTTTTATTCTTCCAGTAGCCTCAAGACTTCTCCAACTATACAGCACTGATAATAAAACTTCTAGGTTAATGGTGAAAAGATTCTCCACAGTGAGGGACACCCAGAGAGGTTCACAGAGTTACATGAAGGAGAGGGAGGAGGGAGAGAGAGATGAGCAGGAGGAGAAAAAGGAGGACTCAAGAGGAGAGAGACAGATCTACGCAGTTCTCTGTTCCCAAAGTGTTCTCCGTAGCCCAGACACCCACAAAGATTCACAGAATTGGATTGGGAAGAGAAGGGGAAAGGAGGAAACAGAGGTGTTCTGAGGTAGAAAACGGACAGTCAAAAGTGGGAGACAGTAATCAACACACTCCTGAGTAAAAATGGGAACTGAATATTGGATTCTTAAATGTCCAAAGTTTATATCATATACTAAAAAACAAAGATTAAAAATCTAGAGTAGAGGTTAGACTCTTAAAAATACAATATTAAGAACAAAAACATAAACACAAAATATTTTAGAAATATATATGAAGTTCAGTTTAAAAATAGGGCTTCTCTCTTTTTTTTATTTTGCAAGGTTATAGTGAAATGAAAATGAAAATTAAGGAGTAGTAGAGGAGTAACAGAGGACTTTAAAAGAAAATAAGAGAAAAAGAAAAAAAAACAAAAAAAATTTTTTTCCTAATTAAGAAAATCGTAAAAAATATATGAAAATGAAAGTTAAGGAGTAATGGGGGAGTAATGGGGAATTTTAAAAGAAAATAAGAGAGAAAAAAATAAAAAAGAAAAGAAAAGAAAAAAAAGGTAAAAATATATCTAGGAATTTCTCTGGAGCTGTTGCGGTCAGTGTGGGTTCAGTTCAGTTCAGATAGCTTCTCATTCCAGCTTACACTTCTCGATATCTACAGGCCCCTTCCAGTGTAGTCGGCGTTATCTACAGGGATTTTAATCTGTTGCACTGGTCCCTTCTGAAGCGGTTCCCTTTGTTTATTTGGCTTCTGTTTGCCAGTCTCTTCAGTGCCTAATTTCTGCCCTGACACAGGCGGGCAGAGGTGGTCTCTTGTTCAGGTTCACTAGTTCCGTCGCGCTGCGGGGAGGGAGGGGCGCTGCTTTCCCCGTCCACGCTGCTCAGGCTCCCAGCTGCTCTATATGGAGCGGGCCCTGCGCTGCATGCGGTTCCAGTTTTTGGGTATTCCACAAACGCGCGGACTCGGTTGCGCCTGCGTTTTGTGCCTTCCCCGGCCCGAGCAGCTCAGGCAGTCAGGAGCTTGACGGGCGCACCCTCCCTGGGTGCGGCGCGCCTTCTCCCCTCCACAGCCCCAGCCTCAGTTTCCACCCGTGCCAGTCGGGTGCGTGTGCCCTGTGTTTAGCCGCAACCCTCCCAGCGGATGTCGACCATCCAGAGTCTCAGGAAGTCTTTGGTTAGAAACTGGAGGCCTGTTTGCAGTGTGGTAAGGGATGCCGCCTCTGGGGCTGAGTTTGCCCCTTTCCCCTCCCCCCTGCCTCCTGCCTCTGGCGGGGCTGGGCCGGTCCGCAGCCGGCTAGCTCCTCCGGACTTGCTCAGACCCTTTGTTCTGCGAACGGCCGGCAGTGTGATCGGGCCGGTTAATTTTCTCTCTCTTTTGCTGTCCCACAGTTTAAGTTGGTTTCTCGCAAAAGCTCCCTCCGATTGCCCTCAGGACACTCAGGGAGGGTCCTTACCGTAAGCAATGGCACCCATTCCTCTCCATTCCGCCCCCACTTACTGGTGGTGGATGTGGGCATCTGGGGTACTTTTCTGCTGGGAGTTGCCTTTAGGCACGTAATTTGTGGGTTTTATTTATTTTTCCTCCCAGTTAGGTTGCCCTCCGAGATTCGAAAGCTTCCCCCAGACCCGCCAGTGCGAGGGTTTCCTGGTGTTTGGAAACTTCCTCTATTAAGACTCCCTTCCCAGGACGGGTCTGTGTCCCTAGCTCTTTTGTCTCTCTTTTTATCTTTTATATTTTGTCCTACCTCCTTTCGAAGACAGTGGGCTGCTTTTCTGGGCGCCTAATGTCCTGTCCTTTAGTTTAGTTCAGAGTTTAGTCCTTCAGGGTCTGTGAGCCCAGAATAAGGCATGGTAAGAACTTTTGTTATTCCCCAAGACATTTTTTTCTCTTTTGTGAGACCCAGGTCCCTGATACATTTCTCTTGGTTCCAAGAAGAACAAACTCAAATGAAAAACAAAAAATCAAAACATAAAACCAAACAACGTCAATGCCAATATTTCAACCCAGACTCTCAGCAGAACTGAATCCAGCTGTAAAGCCTGGCACTGAGGCTGATAAAAGGAAAACAGGTCTCTCACACTTTACATGCTGAGCACATCGAGCTCATAGATGCCAGCATTCTAAATGGCTCGCTTGCTGTTAATAGATTCACTGGCACTGAAATCCATTTCTTTTCCGGGGGATATTTAACTTTTATTGTATCTTTACTCATGGTCAAAAGACATGGGCAAATTTGCTAAAGTGATCGAAGATACTCTTCTTAAAGGCATTCCTGAAGTTTTGCCTTCATATCTTTGTATGTGAGCTTGTCTTCTTGGAAAGGAAAACCAGAAATGAGTTTTATAGGATATAAGGTTTTAGTAGTTGTAGAAAGCCAAGGTTAAAAAAAAAACCAAAAACCAACCTTAGTAGAACCACCAATGAAAAAACCTTTGAGATATACACAACGTAAGAGTTCATCTCTGAGTGCATGAAACGACAGAATCCTCAACACCAAGAATCTGTCACATCCTACTGGATAGTGTATCCAGACCTTCTCTTTTTAATCTCTACCCCCACAGAGCCCAAGATGTAGCATGTATTCAATGCACAGTCGCTGAATTAATGAGTAACATCTCTCACTCTCTGTCCATGGAATTTCCCAGTCAAGGCCTGACTTAGTGACTGATCACAAGTACCTCTCATTCTGAAAGGTTAGAGTTCTCCTCCAACCCCAAGACACCCAGGGGAACACAGCGCTTGCCGTGGGGCAGGCGGGCATTACCTGTGATGTGACTGGTACTGAGATCCATCCAAACCATGAAAGAAATCTCTGCCATTCCTCAGCTCCAGGGCAGCAATTTTAATTTCCTTTATTTCTTCCCTTGTCAAAACACACCTTACAGATGACATTCCTACAAGCAACCACTCTCATGGGTAGACTTAGGTTAAAGTGTCATTCCCACTGTGCTAGTACAATCTCCGTCTACCTCTCTGCCACTCAAGAAAATATATCAGAACACAAATGAACGAGGATGCCATTACTCTGGGAAATATCATGAATTCGTGGCGACTTATTGAAAAGAGTAAATCATCCACCATTTTGGTGTTTCAGATAATATTAGTTGTACATGACCTATGGAGGATCTCACAGTGATGGACGTGAAAGTTCACCGGCATGCCAAGAATGAGTACTTCTCTACAGAATCCACCACTGAGACACACCATCTAGGATCTTCCCAAACCATCTCTGAGGCTCACGTTAACCCCAACACACTGGTCTGTATGAACTCTGCCATGCACGTGAGATTCAGGAGAACCACAGTGATCATCTCTACGAATGGGCATAGCTCACATGGAAACATCGGCAAATGCATGCCACTCCACTCTCTGCGCCCTGACCCCGGGGAGGAGGACGCACAGAAGCCCACTCACCACGCCGCCGCCAGCCGAGTGTATGAGCACAGACATCCCTTCTCGGAGGTTGGCGACTTCGAAGAGCATCATGTAGGCGGTGACGAAGTTCATGGGGAAGGCAGCGGCCTCAGAGAAGCTCATGTCCTCGGGGATCTTGTAGACAAATTCCACAGGTGTGCACACCACCTCTGCCCAGGCGTTGTAATTGACAAATGCCATGACACGGTCCCCGATCTGGCAAGAGGGAAGCACGGGGTTAGTGGAGGTTTCTTGGTCTTTTTTTGAGAGATTTCTCAAATACACTTAACGATCTAGCAAAAACTATAGAGTCCTTCCCAGGAAAAAAAGAAAAAAGAAAAGAAACCTTAAACCCTCAAATATGCACACCTTCACCTCACCTGCCTTCTGAGGCATTTGTAGATGCTCTGAAACCAATCTCTGCAAGCTTCCCAGAGGCCATGGAAGCCAGGGTCTCTATCCCTCTTTCGGAGCATAAATATACGACGTGCACCACATCGCACGCCTTGGAATGTTAGTGTCAGAAGCTCACGTTACCGATCCAACCTCTCATCTAATCTCTCTGTTTCGGGACGTGGAGGGTCAAGGGGGCAGGACTGGGAGTCGGTCTGCTCTCTTTGGCTCTCTCCCACCCCATACTGATTCCCTGCCAGGCTAGTTCATGCAGGATTTGCATCAAAGGTTAGCACCGGACTACCGATGGCATTAGATGTGAAACGTGATGCGTCAGAAAAGTCACCTAAATGTGATTGCAGGGAATTGAATAAAAGCAACCAGGCTCAGAGAGAAATGCCAGCGGGTGTGAGGAGTGACAACCAGCCTTTATTGCACACGTGTTATACGGCAGACGTTATCCTAAAGCTGCCACGTGTTCCACCTCCTGATCAGAAGAGGCAGAGCTGAATACTGCCATCTTTTTAAAATCAGTGGTTTACATAGCCAGACACCAGGCAGAAAAGAAAAGAGTGGTCTTCCCTTTAAAGTGGTTATAATCATGGGCTAAGTTTTTTTTTTCCCCCATAGCATATCATTATTCAAGGGAAATACAAAGTAAATCATCATGAACAGCTTAGAGCTGCCAAGTACTAGTTCAATGGAACCATTCTGCTACCTGATGTTAGGCTTATACTGTGACTCTTCAATGCAATATTCAAATTGTTATAGTCACAGTGATTGCTCAGTAAACTAATGGCTTTCATATATCTGTGTTTTAGTTTTACTTTTTTTTAAGTAATTGATTCTACTGTTTTCTTCTAGTTTACCCTTTCTCTTTTACTTCTGTTCAACAAACAACAACAAAAGCCTCCCGTGAGACTGGTTTTTTTATAGTTCCATATTACAGATGAATGATGAGAGGTTTTTGCAGACACTTAAACTGAAGCAAAACGAAGGTCACATCACTGATCTGACCCAAGAGTCATGCAGTCAGAGAGTAGCTGAACCTGGATGTGAACATAGCTAGGCTGACTCCAGATACAAATTGCTAATTCATTACATCTATGTGCTACAAAGAAGACACAGACTTATATAAGGGTGTGCAACAGGGGAAACCTATCAAGTCTGGGAATATTAGTCTAAGGTCTTTAAGTTTCAGTTTCCTTGGCTCTTACATGAGTTTAATGTTAGGAACGGGTCCTTATGAGATTAAATAACACAATAGACAAGCAACCTATGTGGCATGGTGCATGTAAACTGAGGAAAGAACAATCAATGCTAACTCTTAAAAAGACTGGTTCCTGATCTCCCATGGAATTCACAGTTTAACGATCAAAAGCTAAATATCGACCCACTGAGTTTCATGAAGCAGAGGAAGAGCTGTCTAACGAGGAAACTGATGGATAGGAGAGGCTGTCTCATGGGCAGTGAGCGCCAATCCTTGGAAGCGTTGAGAATCAAATGATGATGTCAGGAATATCATGGCCGATGCGAGGGCTTGGACCAGAGGATCGCTCAGGTCTAATATTGGCATCCTCCTTTTACAGTCATGCAAACCTAAAGCTCTATCAACATCACAGAGTAGCTGATGACCTGCAGTGTGAACAGAGTGTGGGAAAAGAGTATCTCAACCGCCTTGACAGTGATGGTCGTGCCAGCCCAGCAGGGTTGTCTGCTCCAGGCCTCTCATTTCATTATCAAGATGGCAAAAAGGGGGTCAGCCATCAGATAAATGCTAATCTCAGAGTCCAGAGGTGGTAAACTTTTAAAAAAAAATATCTAATTCACCTCATTATTTGCTTCTGTTAGGGAAAAGAAATTAGTCCTTGGCAACGAAGCCCAAATGATTCCTTTTCTGCAGTGCTCCCAGCAATAATTTTTCAAGGCTTCCTTGTAATCGATCAAGCCAAGAGAGCTAGCTGTTCTGTGTGTTGCTGTGTGGAATTCTATCTCCAACATGATTGAAAATCTGAAGTCAGACTTATAGAGGGCATATTAGTATTGGTTTTTCTCCCCAATCATGCCCTGACTGTAAACCTGTAGGTGGCTTCTTTTATTTGTTTGTGCAGCTGAAAGTACTGGAGGAGGGGTGGAGGAGATGATGGATCAATCTGACAATAAGCAAGCCAGGGCTAACTAGCAAAAGAAAGATCAAACATAAGGGAAAATATATATAATCAAGCACAATGATTCCTCCCTATAAACCAAGGTCAACCCATCCCTAAAATGATGGGTTGTTTATCCAGTGCTCAGGATTGATAGAGCAAATGGTGTGATCTTTTCCTTTGGGATAATGTGGAGGGATGGAGAACAGATTGTATTTCTTATACACAGCATTTTCAGGGAGAAACGGTGCTGCCTCTGGTTATATTGCCTACCTGGGGACAGAAAATGTAAAGTCATAGAGAAGAAAAGAAAAAGCACATTTACTTCTCTCTGAACGTTTTTCTGCCGTGTTATCTGGAAACCACTGACAAAAAGACAGATGAGCTGGTTGAGGTGTCCAGACATGCATCATAATGAATTTGGAGCATATTGATATTTTCAAAGTATACTGAGGCTCCGAGGTACTGAGACCAACCAGCAGGCTCAAAATTGATTCCAAGGGGATTTTGGCATTGCCTTTTACAGGATTTTTCTTCCTGTATTAACCATCCAATGCAGCATTTGCAGGTGGGGAGGAGGGGTAAAGATTGTAGGACTGTAGGAAGAGTCAAAATTCTCTAGTGGTTTGAATTCAGGTTCACCTTCTACTTGCTCTCATTCTGACCTCATGGAAAATTACCAAACCCTTTTGAACTTCATGTCTAAGGGGATAAGAATCTTCACCTTGCAGGGCTGTGATGGGACTGAAAAACAGTAACTTGCCCGTGTTTCCGGTTATGGTGGATTCTCAAGTGTGAGGTCTCTTCGTCTCTCCATGGGGAAGCATTAAAGTTGAGTGAGAGCTCTTATGCCTGATTTCCAATGGTTTTACTTGCTCTCAACTATCACAGTTTTGTGTAGTTGATTTGCCCATAGGTTTTTAGTTTTTATAGACCAGATCCTATCTGATTTGTATGGTAATGGTAAAAAGGATCTTTTCAGTGATTAAAAATTTTGTTATTGGGAGTTATGTACACGTACAAAAAAACAGAATTATATAATAACCCTTTGTAGACTTGTCTTACTCCCCAAGCCACCAACCCATAGCCAATTCTGTCTCATTGTCAGTGCTTGCTTCGGCAGCACATATACTGTCTCATTGTCAGACACCTCTACCCTTTGTCTTTAAATTTTTCATCCAAAAATGCCCTTTCTCAATGTCTGAAATAATAACTTATAAGTGATCACTTAAATGCATTGGTTAAATAGATACTTAAAGGCACCAAATTATAAAACACAGAGGCTATTTCTCACCAACCTTTGCATTTTGTAATTAACTTCTGAGCCTGATATGATGGTGAAATGGGAGCCACGGGTAGAGAGAGGAGGGGTATACGCTTGGTTAATCCACAGCCAAATCCATAATTGCATTCATTTTAATCTTTTAAAAAAATATTTTTCTTTTTAAAAATCTTTTTAATAACTATCAAGTGAATAAAGAGGATGCTAAAGTTTCCCCTGGCCACTTCACCAGACTGTTGCCAGGAGCTGTTACAAGATGGTCCCTGAGAAAGGCATGAGACATTCGGAAAGTCCTATCACTTATAAACATGTGTGAAATAGATAGCTGATGGGCAGTTGCTGATAGCACAGGGGGCTCCAGGCGACACTCTGTGAAAACCTAGAGGGGTGGGGCGGGCTGGGGCGGGGGAAGTTCAAGAGCGAGGGGACTTATGTATACCTATGACTGATTCACTCGTTGTATGGCAGAAACCAACACACAACTATAAGGCAATTATCCTTCAACTGAAATAAATTTTAAAAAGCAAATAACAAGAAGACACGTTATAGATGATTTCAAACGCATTTTGCATAATATTTTGTTTAATCTTGTATTATTTCAATAGATTCCAGATAAATATCACCCTTTCAGTCAGAAGTCAAAACATTACCTCAAATCCTTTAACGCTGTCCCCCAGGGCTTCAACAATCCCAGAACACTCAAATCCTGGCACCAGGGGGGTCTTGGGAGGGTTGTCAATGTTCCCCTGGCGCACCATCAAGTCAATGAAGTTTAAACCACTGTAAACAGCAAACGTGAAAAGAGAGAAATTCACAGTGAGATGGAAAGAAAGCACTGACTTGACTCTTCTTTCCTTCCCATCCCCTCCCTCCCCTTCCTCCCCCAGTTCCTCTCTTCTTTCTTTTTTAACTTTCTGGCAAAATGTGGCTAATAGTAATGTTACTTAGCTAGATGTCACCCAAAAAGCAAAACAACCATCTCTCTAGGCAACTTATGCTTTCTCAGCCCTTCAAATGGCATCTGCAGTGTTCACGCTCTAATTCAAGAGAGAGCCTCATTGTCCCCACTCACAGCCTCCTTACTCTTATTCTAAAAATGTATTGACCAGCCTGGTCATTAGCCATTCTAGCACTTAATTCAGGGTAAAAAAATACTAGGAAGAGTTTATAAGAAGAAACATAGAAAGCAGCCAGACATAATGGCCACCCACCAATCTATGAAAAAGAAAGAGAAAAAAAGATCTAACTTAAAAGGTCTCAAAAAGACTGTCACCAGTAGCTCAGCTGGTAGACAATCCACCTGCAATGCAGGAGACCCTGGTTTGATTCCTGGGTTGGGAAGATCCCGTGGAGAAGGGATAGGCTACCCACTCCAGTATTCATGGGCTTCCCTGGTGACTCAGCTGGTAAAGAATCTGCCTGCAATGCACGAGACCTGGGTTCCATCCCTGGGTTGGGAAGATCCCCTGGGGAAGGGAATGGCAACCCACTCCAGTATTCTGAACTGGAGAATTCCAGGGTCGCAAAGAGTCAGACATGATTGAGTAACTTTCACTTTCACTTTCAACCATCTCACAGACTTACACCAGCACCATGCCATAAAGGCTAGCCGTAATGGTGGCTGAGCCATCAAGAGACCACGCTGGGTGCACCTCAGGATGGTGACTCCAAAGAGAGAGGTCAAAGGGACAGGCCAGTGGGTGTGGGAAGACTGGAAGGTTCATTTCAAAAACCTGAGTTGTCTCTGGCTGAGAGAAGCCGTTTGGTATTTTCTACAGACATATTACTTTTGAAATAAGAAAGTTATCATTAAACCATGTCAAAGTCATTGCCTTGGAAAACCACATACTTGATTCTAATGATGCTACCAATGTTCCAAACTATTGGTTTTGTTTTGGTTTTTAAGAGCTACAATTGAAAATTGCATTTAACACCCATGAAAGAATGAAGTGAGCAAGTATGTATGTGAAATTCGTGAACGTGTATTTTTTTCGCACCACATGTGGCTCTAACATACTTCCTGTTTTCACAAGCTGCCATCTAAGGAAGACATGGGTTGGAGAAACCAAACTCCTCGGTCTGGCCCAAGGCCTATTAGCCTCTGACCACAGCTTCTTTCCCAAGCAGAAGACTTGAACTCTCTCTTAAACGCAGCTTGTCTGTTTCCTCCTGGGCCTCTTTGGAGCCAAGGACACTTGGACGTCTACCTACCACCTCTGCTCTCTGCTTGACAGTCTCTCCATAAGCAACGGATAAGGGCAAGGAGGGTGACTTCCTTGAAAGGTAGATTTTAGAGTCACCCCTTTCTCAAGATTTTTCTAGCCACAAATGAGGCAAGATTCCCATATTCCCCCCACTGAAGTATCTCTGACGTGTGCCCTTTGTGAAGACAGCTGCATGCCTCACACTTCTTGGCTCCCAGAATACCTATCATTCCTCATGCCCACAGCAACATAGGAGGTACTCAAGCAACATACACTGAATGAAGGAATATTCATGAATATTCAAAAACATGTGCTGCCAGCTTGAGTACTAACTCCTTTTAGGAAACAGCCAAGGGATGCTCAGAGTCATGGACAACTTTCTGAAATATGTGTGCAGACTTCCAAAGATCCTGTTTTGGTGTTTAATAGTTCTTAGGGCCACTTATTAACCAAAATGTTCTCCAATAATGTGACTCAATAAAGTCTCAATTCCATGACTTCTCCCTGGGGAACCTTGGGTCAGTTCCTCAACCTCTCTAAGCCTCAGTTTCCTCATCTGTGAAATGGGGGTTATGAGAGCACCCATATCACAGGGCTGTTGGGAAAACTGATGAGAGTTAAGCATTGTGCCAAGTAAAAAGTACGTATTCAATAATAACAATATCTATTAAGAAGGCTGAAGTGTGACATACATTTTGGGAAGATTCCCATTAAATGAGAGTGAAAGATCATTTCAGAGCTGAAATGGGAAAACTTGAGCTATCTGTAAGCTTCACTTGTGTGAAATAGCCCATTTTCCGACAGAATCAAATAAATAAAGCATCACTGTATAACAATAAAAAATTTTTTCTACATCCCAAATCAAACACTCCATCTCATTTCACACACATTTCAGCTCACTGTGTTATATCCCCCATGTGAAAACTTATGATTTCCCAAGACTCTGGTGGAGAAATGGCAGAAGAGATGACTGGACAGATCTGTAAACGTGCCAGTCCCTTGGATAAGGCTTCAGCCGAGGTGCTTGTTGCACTGCTCCACAGGGCAGCCTTCAATTTCCATCCGGCACGAAGTGGGTACAGTGACTATAAATGAGGAGCCAGCAACTCGACACCAGAGAGAAGGGCTAAGACTGACCTTATAGAGCCAGGAGCACCGTTTTCTCAGTGAGGCATGCAGTGATCCCGTCAGGATGGAAACAGGAAGGAGGTGTGTCCCACGTGAGGGGGTGGGTCAGTGTTGTTTATCTCAACACAGAGAGGAGCTGAAGAGGTACTTACATCAGACCTGCTGCATGTGCCTGCCCATACGCCTCCTCCTCATATGGACCTAGCCAGCATTTACTGAGGGCTCCATTTGTGGCGGAAACTGTGATAAACACTTTCCTTCCATTGCTTAAGACTCAATAGCAATGAACTATCATACCCACTTTTCAGATGAGGAAACGTAGACTCAACAAGTTACTTGTATAAAGTCTCATCTTTGGAAACTGTCAAAGTCAGGATCCAAATCCAAGCCAAGTCCAGACCCCGGGACCTCACAGATGACACCATATTCCCTCTTTACAGGAACTTCATCCACTGCCCTTGATGAAGGGGGCACACCCAGGGGCCACATTTATAACTTCCTATCTCTTTGCCAGCTGAATGTACCAGTGGTTGGACCCAGTGCTGGAGGAGTGGCCACTCCTACTTTAAGCAGGAGCCCATTCAGCATAGAGTAAATGAGCTGGTCCAAGAACTGGATCTCAAAAACTATGAATTGGGAAACATGCATCAAGAGAACAACTTGGTACCAGAGAGGATGTCAAAAGACAGAACTGAGCTGGGTCGCAGAGCCAACCCAACAGCTTCCACCAGGTTAGCTATACACACCTCACTGCGGAGTTATCAAGGATGGAGGAGACGACTCTCTACCATCTGTGGTACCGCCTAGCCCCATGTGCCTCCTGCCGTCAGATATCTAAGGGGTCCTCGGATACTTCACATGTGTGTTTATAACAGAGCCTGTCATTGGGTTACAGGTGTGGTTTCTGCCTCATGAACCCAAAATACAAATGAAAACAAATGCCATAATCAATATCCGTAAATCACCCACTGGACAACCATTAATGACCTCATTTATTTTTTTTTTCAAGCGAAACCAGTAACATTGTTTAGAGATAATAAGTTCCTTGCCCAAGATCACACAGACAGTGAATGGTGAAGGCAGGGACTTAAACTTGGGTCTGTCAAACACGTTTTTCTTCCCACCCCCTCTGGAAAAAAACACAGGGGCATATCAAGCCATACATCGTCATTATAATAGTTTCCAATTTTCTCTAAGATTTTATTTTCAGCTGGAAATTCTGAGGGGGTGGCCATGACTATGCCTGGTGATTCAGGCCCACACCAGGGGTAACTGACAGGTGTCTTTCTTGCTGACTTTTTATGTGGCTCTCTTAAACATCTGAGAGCGCTGCAAAAAGAAATACTGCTGCGAGGTGCTTGATGCAAAAATGCAATCCTGTGTTTCTCCAAGACTGATATAGTTATAAACGTAAGGCTTCTTCTCCCTCCCACACTAAATTATTAGTCAAATAAGAGGCTTAAAGTGTTATGACTGAGATTTACAGGGTTTCAGGCATACAGCAAAGTGATTCAGCTTTTTATATATGTATATATACATATATATCATGTATATAGATATACACTTTTTCAGATTCTTTTTCATTATAGATTATTAAAATATATTAAACATAGCTCCTTCGCTATAGTAGGTCCTTTTTAAAATCTATTTTATAGACAGTAGTGTATATCGGCTAATCCTCAATTCCTGAATTTATCCCTCCACCCCCCCTCCCCTTTGATAACCATATGTTCGTTTTCTTTCTGAGTCTATTTTTGTTTTTTAAATAAGCTCAACTGTATCATTTTTTAGATTCCACAGATAAATGATATTGTATGATACTTGTCTTTCTCTGTCTTGCTTACGTCACTTAGTATGATAATCTGTGATTTCATCCATGTTGTTGCAAGCGGCATCATTTCATTCTTTTTTATGGCTGGGTGATCTTCCATCATACGCATGTATGTATCAGGCATGTGTGGGTGCTCAGTCGCTTCAGTCCCGTCTGACTCTTTGTGACCCCATGGACTCTAGCTGGCCAGGCTCCTCTGTCCATGGGATTCTCCAGGCAAGAATACTGGAGTGGGTTGCCATGTCCTCCTCTGGGGGATCTTTCTGACCCAGGGATCGAAACCATGACTCTTAAGTCTCCTGCACTGGCAGGCGGGTTCTTTACCACTAGCAACACCCGGGAAGCCCATGTATGTACCACATCTTCTTTATCCACTCATCTGTCGATGGACATTTAGGTCGTTCCCATGTCTTGACTATTGAAAACAGCACTGCAGTGAACATAGGGGTGCATATCTTCTCAAGTTATAGTTCTATGCCCAGGAGTGGCATTGTAGGGTCAAATGGCAACTCCATTTTTAGATTTTTAAGGAACCCCCCTAATGTTCTCCACAGTGGCTGTACCAGCTTACATCCCCACCAACAATATAGGTGGCTCCCTTTTCTGTATGACCCTCTTCAGCGTTGATTATTTGCAGGCTTTTCAGTGATGCCATTCTGATACTTCATTGTGGGCTTGAGTTACATTTCGTTACTAACTAGCAACATTAGGCATCTTTTCATGTGCCTGTTGCTCATTTGTATGTCTTCTCTGGAGAAATGTCTGTTTAGGTCGTCTGCCCACTTTTTGATTGGATTACTTGGTTTTTTCATATTGGATTGTATGAGCTGTTTGTATAATTTGGAAATCTGTCACTTGTCAGTCGCATCATTTGCAAATATTTTTTCCAAGCCTGTAGGTTGTCTTTTCACTTTGTTTATGGTTTCCTTTGCCGGGCAAAAAAGCTTCTGAGTTATTTCTTAAAGGACACCAGTAAGTGGATGACTGAAAAATCAACCCAGCTATAGTTTATTCATTTTCCAGTTTGAGAGAAAATTGGCTCAAAGAGGGATTTAGCAAAGAAGAGCAAGTAGATGTGGAGAAAGTCCTCTTTTATTTTCCAGGTGAGGGTAAGGTGAAAGCTGCTCATGGGAAAGGGTTTTGGATCTCCTGCCATCTTGTTCTTCCCAGAGGTCATCAGTGTCCTGGGCACTGACCACAGGAACCCGAACACACAGATCACTAGACAAAGGACAGTGTGATGAAAATCTTGAAAATCTTCCAGAATCCTACTTCTCTAATAATGCAGCTCAATGGAGCCCAACCATATATTTTGATCTTGCACTCAGTAGGAATCCCTAATCTTGCCCCATCTTTGGTTCAATTGAGAGACACATGGCCACAGAAACCACCTTCAGAAACCCCCCGTTTTACTTTCTGAGGGATACTGTTGAACATATCATTTGTTACAATATACATTCTCTTCTTTATGAAGACTGGGAATTTTCCCTCAAATTTCAACACAGAGGTTTAGTTTACCTGGGTCTCACAGGCCCAGTACAGTGTAGAAACTGATCATATTTCTTTCTTTGCATTTGCTACCAGGAAGCTCTGGGCCAAATTTGTAGCACTCCTCCCTGAAAACAGCAGAGCTTTCTGGAATTCATTCTCTATGTCATTCTAACACTCATCATCACCTTAACTTTCTGAATGCTTTGGGGTTTCCATTTTAAAAAATCTTAGGCTCTGTTATCTTGGATCTCAAACTTGATTGTACACCAGAATTCTGAGGAGTTCTTATTAAAACACAGATGGATGGGTCCCACTCCTGCACTGTTGACTAAGCTGGTCTGGGGGAGGGTCAAGAACCTGCATTTCTAACAAGCTTCCAGCTGCTGCTGCTCTGGGAAGCACACTTAGAGAACTGCTGTTGTATCATTTCTTTTAAAGCTATATCAAGTTGTCTTTGGGATGAGACAAGGTAAAAATTAATAGATGATGATTAAGTAGATAAGAAAATGAAAAGCTCTCTTATAGTCCTCTAACGCAGCTGAATTTTTTGACCCTAGTCCAAAGAATTATATTACTTTTGTTAAATGTGGTCTTATTAGATTAGGTTCATCATTCTGATTTGTCTGGTTCTTTCCTGGATCCTAATTCTTTCATCCAAAAAACTGGCTCTTCCTTTTGGACATGTAGACTCTGAGGATGCAGTTATCAAGCCATTGACTTTTCTGTCCAAATTGCTGATAAAAATTTTGGATTGGCTGTCACATTCCTGGTTAGTAAGGGTATTTCTGAAGATCACAAAGAGATGTCATGGAGGAAATTCAAGATATAGAACCAGCTGACATGTTTTAAGTTTCTTCAATTCATGAACTCTATGATTCTCTGAAAAATCTCCAAGATACTGGCTTGGCCAATAAGTTCCTCCAGGTTTTTCCAGAGCGAACTTCTTGGCCAACCCAATACTTTGAATTCACGTTTAACAAGATCTGTGTAAGACAGTCTCACTCTTTGTGAGACTCCCCTCACAGCTGTGAGACTCCCCCCACAGGAGTTGCTGACCATGTGGGCACAGTCTGAGTGAGTGTCAGGTACAGTAATTTTCTGGATGCATGTCATCACCATCATAGCTCCCCCCTCACACACACACTATATATATATATATATATATATATATATATATATATCTCCACCCCCCAACTGGCCCACAAATCCCCAAATGTGCACACTCTGGTCCTAGCTCTGAGACTCTGTTTTACCCAGGCACACATTCTCATGTGTGATCAGCACTGAGAAAAATTGCTCTAAGTAGCCTTAAATCAGCCATTCCCACAAAGAAGACTTTTCAAGAAGAGATGGGTCCTTTCTGTGATGGGTTCTCATGTAGGGCTTTGTGATGGTTGGAGGAGCCCCCAAGAAACTAGTAGATCTGTAGAAACCCCCATTCTAATTCCTCAGATGATAGGGATGGGGAGAAAAGGAATTATTTGAGGCTAAGTCATTGTAATAGATAACATTTATGGGGTGCATACTATGTATCAGGCGTGGTGTTAAATGTCTGTAAGTGTGATACTTAATTTTTACAGCAACCATAACAAGGCTAAGAGATACACATTACCCAGATTTTACAGAGAACAACAGGGAGGCACATCAAGGTTTATAAAGCCAAGAGGTGAAGGCAAGTGATGTCTCCAGAGGCTACTGCCCTTTGCTTTCCTTTTGAGAGACCACCACTCAATTTTTCCAGTTACAGAGAGGGGCCTTCTCAACTCACATGTCACACTGAGCACTTACTATATCCTGAGCGGAGACTTAGTACTAGATGTCTGCAGTTCACAGGGGGCCCAGTTTCTCATGGGGAAACAGAATCGTGAAAGCTGATTACAACACAGTGGGATGAGTGGTTCGATAGAAGTGTAGCCAGAGAGCTCACCTGCCCAGCAGGAGATGGACTCACAGACAAGATAACCATGGAGTTAAAACAAGGACCCTCAACAAGGGTTTCTCAAAGAACTCTTAGCTTTGGTGACACCCTTTGTGAAAGTGATGGCTTTGCTGATAGCTCAGTGGGTAAAGAATCCGCCTGCAGTGCAGGAGACCCTGGTTCGATTCCTGGGTCGGGAAGATCCCTGGTCTATATAGAGTCAGACACGGGATCACAAAGAGTTAGACACAACTGAGCAACTTCCACAAGAAAGTGAAAGTCACTCAGTCGTGTCCGACACTTTGTGACCCCATGGACTCTACAGTCCATGGAGTTCTCCAGGTCAGAATACTGGAGGGGGTAGCCTTTCCATCCTCCAGGGGATCTTCCCCACCCAGGGATCGAACCCAGGTCTCCCGCACTGCTGGTGGATTCTTCAGCATCTGAGCCACCAGGGAAGCTCTATAGTCAAAGCTACACTTAAACCCTTAGCTATTGCTTTCTGACTTCTCCACGAGGGGGTTGCTTCATCTCCCTGACCTCAGTTTTCTCATCTCAGAAACGCGCTAGGAACAGCCTCACGCTGTCGGGGTTGGTGTGGATCGCAGGTGACAGGACGCTGTCCTCACACAGGGATGCCTCACACACCGTAGTGCTCAGGAAGTGTGAGCGGCTGGCGTTGTCAGCAGCGCCACAAGCACCATCACCATCGTCACCACACAGAGAAGCCGTCATGGGTCAGGCTCCCTGGGAAGCAGACTCTGAGACTCAGCTCTGCATGCAGGAGGGTCGATAGGAGGTACCCCAGAGAACACCACCTCCCCGGGGGTGAGGGAAGCTGGGCTGAGTGGAAGGACAGGTTGAACACTGACGTGGTAGTAAAAAAGGACACAATTTATCCGTGGAGAGTTCTAGAGCTAGGATGAGACCTCAAGTCATGATGGATCCAGGCAAGGGGCCTGGACCTTTTCACCTCGTGTCAACTGCTCATTGGATGAGAGCCGTCCCTCGGAGGAGCTCTGATCTCAGGCGAGGGTACTTCCTTCTGCTGAGGGCAACTCCTCAGCAGGGACGTAACTGCAGCCCGCAGCAGCCAGCACTCGCTATAGCTGGGGGAAGGAGCTCTTCAGTCCTAAAAGGGGGCCCTGGGTGGTGTACCCCAGCATCCACCATAAGAGGGGTCTTCCTTTGCAGGGTTTTATCCCCCTGCTGGCCCAGAGCAGCGGTGATGGTGCTCACTGATGGTGAGAATTTACAGAGGTGTCCTCTGCATGGTGGTTTCTGAGAAGGAAAGGTCTAGGGTCCTTATGACCAACGCTGGGAAGGAAGGAGAGGATGATATCTTTAAACTGGGATCTAAAGGATGAGAGGGAAAGAGGCAGAGAAAGCAAGGACTTGAAGAGATCAAAGCGTCAAGGACACGACAAACTAAGAAAAAAAGAGAAGGGGAAAGGCAGACAAACTATCAAAACACGTGCAGCAGTTGATCTTAAATGTTCTCGCCACAGAAAAGAAACGGTGACTTCCTGAGAGCATGGAGGCGGCTAATGGGACAGTGGTAATCATTTTGCAGTTTACAACTGTATCAAATTAACTTTAAACTTACACAGTGTTATACATCAGTCCTATCTCAGTGATGCTGGGGGAAAGAAAAAAAAAGTCTTTTACAGGGTTTGAGAGATAATTTTCAGCTATGAAAAATATACATGCAGGGTTAGTAAACGGCTTGGAGAAATCCATGAAAAATAGTAGCTCGGGGCTTTCTCTGTGTCTGCGGGAAGGTGGGGATCACAGGATACTGGTGGAGACCCAGACACCAGAGGGAACACGGCCAGACGGCATGCGGGGAGTCTGGAATTCCCTCTGCTTGGTGAACATCACTGCCCAGCAGCCATCGCAGCCTGGCCCGGAGGCTCCCAACCTGCAGCTTTGCGCTGAGCCACCGCAGCCAGGAAGCTGTGCCCTTCCTTTTTTTTTTTTACATTTTAAATATTTATTTATTTGGTGGTTACCTCAAACTGCTTTGCCCTTCATTCAGCTCTCCTCTGGCTGCTGCGATGTTCATCAAAGCACTGAATTCCAAACCCAAGGGGGAGGGGCCAAAGAAACACAGGTTTGAGTCATTCCCTCATTTCCCCAGAATGAAGATTTGGTTTTGTTTCTTGATCACAGCTGATAGCTTAAAAACATCTAGGACCATAATCACCGATCTCAGAAAATCTTGCTCCCAATACTTCTTCTTCTTTTTTTCTCCTATATTTTGGCTTTGTTTAAGCAAAATGGCTGTCTGAGGAGGCCTTACAAATAGCTGTGAAAAGAAGAGAAGTGAAAAGCAAAGGAGAAAAGGAAAGATATACCCATTTGAATGCAGAGTTCCAAAGAATAGCCAGGAGAGATAAGAAAGCCTTCCTCAGTGATCAGTGCAAAGAAATAGAGGAAAATAGAATGGGGAAGACTTGAGAGCCCTTCAAGAAAATTAGAGATACCAAGGGAACATTTCATGCAAAGATGGGCTCAATAAAGGACAGAAATGGTATGGACCTAACAGAAGCAGAAGATATTAAGAAGAGGTGACAAGAATACAGAAGAACTGTACAAAAAAGATCTTCACGACTCAGATAATCATGATGGTGTGATCACTCACCTACAGCCAGACATCCTGGAATATGGCATCAAGTGGGCCTTAGGAAGCATCGCTACAAACAAAGCTAGTGGAGGTGATGGAATTTCAGTTGAGCTATTTCAAATCCTAAAAGATGATGCTGTGAAAGTGCTGCACTCAATATGTCAGCAAACTTGGGAAACTCAGCAGTGGCCACAGGACTGGAAAAGGTCAGTTTTCATCCCAATCCCAAAGAAAGGCAATGCCAAAGAATGCTCAAACTACCGCACAATTGCACTCATCTCACATGCTAGTAAAGTAATGCTCAAAATTCTGCAAGCCAGGCTTCAGCAATACATGAACTGTGAACTTCCAGATGTTCAAGCTGGTGTTAGAAAAGGCAGAGGAACCAGAGGTCAAATTGCCAACATCTGCTGGATCATCAAAAAAGCAAGAGAGTTCCAGAAAAACATCTGTTTCTGCTTTATTGACTATGCCAAAGCCTTTGACTGTGTGGATCACAATAAACTGTGGAAAATTCTGAAAGAGATGGGAATACCAGACCACCTGACCTGCCTCTTGAGAAACCTGTATGCAGGTCAGGAAGCAACAGTTAGAACTGGACATGGAACAACAGACTGGTTCCAAACAGGAAAAGGAGTATGTCAAGGCTGTATATTGTCACCCTGCTTATTTAATTTATATGCAGAGTACATCATGAGAAACACTGGACTGGAAGAAGCACAAGCTGGAATCAAGATTGCCAGGAGAAATATCAATAACCTCAGATATGCAAATGACACCACCTTTATGGTGGAAAGTGAAGAACTAAAGAGCCTCTTGATGCAAGTGAAAGAGGAGAGTGAAAAAGTTGGCTTAAAGCTCAACATTCAGAAAACTAAGATCATGGCATCTGGTCCCATCACCTCATGGGAAATAGATGGGGAAACAGTGAAAACAGTGGCTGACTTTATTTTTTTGGGCTCCAAAATCACTGCAGATGGTGATTGCAGCCATGAAATTAAAAGACGCTTACTCCTTGGGAGAAAAGTTATGGCCAACCTAGATAGTATATTAAAAAGCAGAGACATTACTTTGCCAACAAAGGCTCATCTAGTCAAGGCTATGGTTTTTCCAGTAGTCATGTATGGATGTGAGAGTTGGATTATAAAGAAAGTTGAGCACCAAAGAATTGATGCTTTTGAACTGTGGTGTTGGAGAAGACTCTTGAGAGTCCCTTGGACTGCAAGGAGATCCCACCAGTCCATCCTAAGGGAGATCGGTCCTGGGTGTTCATTGGAAGGACTGATGCTGAAGCTGAAACCCCAGTACTTTGAACACCTGATTTGAAGAGCTCACTCATTTGAAAAGAACCTGATGCTGGGAAAGATTGAGGGCGGGAGGAGAAGGGGACAACAGAGGATGAGATGGTTGGATGGCATCACTGACCCATGGACATGGGTTTGGGTGGACTCTGGGAGTTGGTGATGGACAGGGAGGCCTGGCGTGCTGCGGTTCATGGGACCGCAAAGAGTCAGACATGACTGAGTGACTGAACTGAACTGAAGTACCCATTTTGTGATCTCAAGACTATGAAAACAGATTGATACAAATCTGCTATGGAAGGAAAAAGACTCTTGTCTAAAGCAAGGAGAACTTTTATGCACATCTCAAATGGCACCTTTTACTGGAGAACAGACAGAATTGTCCTGGGTGGACCTCAGCAGAGAGAAACCACCTGAGCTCCATCTGAAGTTGGAAAGAGTGTGTTAGGACAGATGCAGAGAACAATCTACTGGTTATCAGTGGGGAGAGAAATGGGGGAAGGGCAAGAAAGGGGTAGAGAATAAAGAGGTAAAAACTACCATGTATGAAATAAATGGGCTTCCCAGGTGGTGCTACTGGTAAAGAATCTATCTTCCAATGCAGCAGACAAAGAAGACATGAGTTCGATTCCTGGGTTAGGAAGGTTCCCTGGAGGAGGGCATGGCAACCCACTCCAATATTCTTGCCTGGAGAATCCCCATGGACAGAGGAGCCTGTCAGGCTGTGCCTCATAGGGTCGCAGATAGTTGGAAATGACTAAAGTAACTTAGCACACACAGCACATAAAATAAATGAGCTATAAGTACATACTCTACAACACATGGAATACGGCCAATAGTTTACAGTAAGTATAAATGGAGTATACTTTTAAAAACTGTGAATCACTATGCTATATACCTGAAACGTACATAATATTTACATCAACTATACCTAAATTAAAAAGGAATGCAAAAATAAAAAATTATAGAAAAGAGGGAGAAACCTCCAAACAAATAGTTTTGCTTCTGCTAAGATCTTCACCAGTGAGCCTGCAGACTACTCTTCAAATCCTTCAACCAAGAATAAACAACTAAAATGTGACATTCAAGTTGACTAAATAATTTAAGGTGATACGTAAGCAAAAGAGACAGAAGGGAAATTTTCAATTAAAAAAACTTTCAAAAAAAATATTCAATCCCACCATATTTTCTAAACAGACTGTCATCTTTGATACTAAAACATGGCACGGGATAGTGTTAAGAGTCCAAATTCTAAAATGAACTCCCTGGTTTAAAAATCTGACTCCTCTACTTAAAAACAACAACGCAACAAAACGCACAGAACCAGAAAACTTCAGTTACGACTCCACCATTTTCCTTCTGTCTGCAGAGGAAATAAAATATGAAGAAGAATATTTCTAGGTGTGTTATGGATGCTCAGGCTGCCTTCTTCCCACCCCTGGCCATGGCTCCTGACAGCGGTCTCCTCCATGTCTGGCTCCCCGTATTCCTGCCTACCTTTCTGTTTAACCATTACTTTTAGATGTGAGACCTGAAGTTCTTGGACACATCGATGTGTTTTGCGATCAACCACTTAGTAAGCCAACGGTGCTGTTTTTGCTCAGCCCAGATGCCTGAATCTGTAACACAGAGACTGACGGTGTGGGTGACGCAGCTTGAGCTATAGTTGTGCGGGTCTGTTGTTCCTCAGAGATAGGAAATATGTTCCCATCATAGGTCCACATTAGTATTCGAAACACCTGTCGGTTTAATATTTCAAACACAGAACAAAATGGCCAAGGAGATACACTGAGAATCTAAATGTCAACAGCCATTCTCAGCAGAAGCAGAAGAGCATGGCATGAATGTGTCCAGGAAAAATTCTCCCTGATGCCGAGAAGGACGCCTCGATTTCTGGACCTGGAGGACCTTATTTACCCTCAGCCTGTCCTGGGAACACAGCAGGTGTTTATTCCCAAGGAGATTCCC